>NC_090335.1:78781089-79475406 GCF_035084215.1 Heptranchias perlo
CTCTGCCACCAAGAGGGCCTGGCTCGAGGTGGCAGAGGAGGTGACCAGCAACGTCTCCCGCAGTTGGGTGCAGAGCAGGAAGTGCTTCAATAACCTAACCAGTTCAGCAAAAGTGAATCACGGCAGGAGTGAGAGGGGATATATCCGAGGGTTCGCCCACTGAGTCGATATGGGTAGAACTGAAAAATAAGAAGGGAGAGATCACTTTGATAGGATTGTACTACAGACCCCCAAATAGTCAATGGAAAATTGAGGAGCAAATATGTAAGGAGATTACAGACAGCTGCAAGAAAAATAGGGTGGTAATAGTAGGGGACTTTAACTTTCCCAACATTGACTGGGACAGCAATAGCATTAGGGGCTTGGATGGAGAGAAATTTGTTGAGTGTATTCAGGAGGAATTTCTCATTCAGTATGTGGATGGCCCGACTAGAGAGGGGGCAAAACTTGACCTCCTCTTGGGAAATAAGGAAGGGCAGGTGACAGAAGTGTTAGTGAGGGATCACTTTGGGACCAGTGATCATAATTCCATTAGTTTTAAGATAGCTATGGAGAAGGATAGGTCTGGCCCAAAAGTTAAAATTCTAAATTGGGGAAAGGCCAATTTTGATGGTCATAGAGAGTCATAGAGTTATACAGCACGGATAGAGGCCCTTCGGCCCATCATGTCCGCGCCGGCCATCAGCCCTGTCTACTCTAATCCCATATTCCAGCATTTGGTCCGTAGCCTTGTATGCTATGGCATTTCAAGTGCTCATCCAAATGCTTCTTGAATGTTGTGAGGGTTCCTGCCTCCACAACCCTTTCAGACAGTGAGTTCCAGACTCCAACCACCCTCTGGGTGAAAAAGTTCTTTCTCAAATCCCCTCTAAACCTCCCGCCTTTTACCTTGAATCTATGTCCCCTTGTTATAGAACCCTCAACGAAGGGAAAAAGCTCCTTAGTATCCATCCTATCTGTGCCCCTCATAATTTTGTACACCTCAATCATGTCCCCCCTCAGCCTCCTCTGCTCCAAGGAAAACAAACCCAATCTTCCCAGTCTCTCTTCATAGCTGAAGCGCTCCAGCCCTGGTAACATCCTGGTGAATCTCCTCTGCACCCTCTCCAAAGCGATCACATCCTTCCTGTAGTGTGGCGACCAGAACTGCACACAGTACTCCAGCTGTGGCCTAACCAGTGTTTTATACAGCTCCATCATAACCTCCTTGCTCTTATATTCTATGCCTCGGCTAATAAAGGCAAGTATCCCATATGCCTTCTTTACCACCTTATCTACCTGTTCCGCCGCCTTCAGGGATCTGTGAACTTGCACACCAAGATCCCTCTGACCCTCTGTCTTGCCTAGGGTCCTCCCATTCATTGTGTATTCCCTTGCCTTGTTAGTCCCTCCAAAGTGCATCACCTCGCACTTTTCCGGGTTAAATTCCATTTGCCACTGTTCCGCCCATCTGACCAACCCATCCATATCGTCCTGCAGACTGAGGCTATCCTCCTCGCTATTTACCACCCTACCAATCTTTGTATCATCAGCGAACTTACTGATCATACCTTTTACATTCATATCCAAGTCATTAATGTAGACCAAAAACAGCAAGGGACCCAGCACCGATCCCTGTGGTACCCCACTGGCCACAGGCTTCCAGTCACAAAAACAACCTTCGACCATCACCCTCTGCCTTCTGCCACTTATGGTATTAGACAGGAACTTTCAGAAGTTGATTGGGAGAGTCTGTTGGCAGGCAAAGGGACGTCTGGTAAGTGGGAGGCTTTCAAAAGTGTGTTAACCAGGGTTCAGGGTAAGCACATTCCTTATAAAGTGAAGGGCAAGGCTGGTAGAAGTAGGGAACCTTGGATGACTCGGGAGATTGAGGCCCGAGTCAAAAAGAAGGAGGCATATGACATGCATAGGCAGCTGGGATCAAGTGGATCCCTTGAAGAGTATAGAGATTGCCGGAGTAGAGTTAAGAGAGAAATCAGGAGGGCAAAAAGGGGACATGAGATTGCTTTGGCAGATAAGGCAAAGGAGAATCCAAAGAGCTTCGACAAATACATAAAGGGCAAAAGAGTAACTAGGGAGAGAGTAGGGCCTCTTAAGGATCAACAAGGTCATCTATGTGCGGAACCACAAGAGATGGGTGAGATCCTGAATGAATATTTCACATCGGTATTTACGGTTGAGAAAGGCATGGATGTTAGGGAACTTGGGGAAATAAATAGTGATGTCTTGAGGAGTGTACATATTACAGAGAGGGAGGTGCTGGAAGTCTTAACGCGCATCAAGGTAGATAAATCTCCGGGACCTGATGAAATGTATCCCAGGACATTATGGGAGGTTAGGGAGGAAATTGCGGGTCCCCTAGCAGAGATATTTGAATCATCCACCGCTACAGGTGAGGTGCCTGAAGATTGGAGGGTAGCAAATGTTGTGCCTTTGTTTAAGAAGGGCGGCAGGGAAAAGCCTGGGAACTACAGACCGGTGAGCCTGACATCTGTAGTGGGTAAGTTGTTAGAGGGTATTCTGAGGGACAGGATCTACAGGCATTTGGAGAGGCAGGGATTAATTAGGAACAGTCAGCATGGTTTTGTGAAAGGAAAATCATGTCTCACGAATTTGATTAAGTTTTTTGAAGGGGTAACCAAGAAGATAGATGAGGGCTGTGCAGTGGACGTGGTCTACATGGACTTTAGCAAAGCCTTTGACAAGGTACCGCATGGTAGGTTGTTACATAAGGTTAAATCTCATGGGATCCAAGGTGAGGTAGCCAATTGGATACAAAATTGGATTGACGACAGAAGATAGAGGGTGGTTGTAGAGGGTTGTTTTTCAAACTGGATGCCTGTGTCCAGCGGTGTGCCTCAGGGATCGGTGCTGGGTCCGCTGTTATTTGTTATTTATATTAATGATTTGGATGAGAATTTAGGAGGCATGGTTAGTAAGTTTGCAGATGACACCAAGATTGGTGGCATTGTGGTCAGTGAAGAAGGTTATCTAGGATTGCAACGGGATCTTGATAAATTGGGCCAGTGGGCCGATGAATGGCAGATGGAGTTTAATTTAGATAAATGTGAGGTGATGCATTGTGGTAGATCGAATCGGGCCAGGACCTACTCCGTTAATGGTAGGGCGTTGGGGAGAGTTATAGAACAAAGAGATCTAGGAGTACAGGTTCATAGCTCCTTGAAAGTGGAGTCACAGGTGGATAGGGTGGTGAAGAAGGCATTCAGCATGCTTGGTTTCATTGGTCAGAACATTGAATGCAGGAGTTGGGATGTCTTGTTGAAGTTGTACAGGGCATTGGTGAGGCCACACTTGGAGTACTGTGTACAGTTCTGGTCACCCTATTATAGAAAGGATATTATTAAACTAGAAAGAGTGCAGAAAAGATTTACTAGGATGCTACCGGGACTTGATGGTTTGACTTATAGGGAGAGGTTAGATAGACTGAGACTTTTTTCCCTGGAGAGTAGGAGGTTAAGGGGTGATCTTATAGAAGTCTATAAAATAATGAGGGGCATAGATAAGGTAGATAGTCAAAATTTTTTCCCAAAGGTAGGGGAGTCTATAACGAGGGGGCATAGATTTAAGGTGAGAGGGGAGAGATACAAAAGGGTCCAGAGGGGCAATTTTTTCACTCAAAGGGTGGTGAGTGTCTGGAACGAGCTGCCCGAGGCAGTAGTAGAGGCGGGTACAATTTTGTCTTTTAAAAAGCATTTGGACAGTTACATGGGTAAGATGGGTATAGAGGGATATGGGCCAAGTGCAGGAAATTGGGACTAGCTTAGTGGTATAAACTGGGCGACATGGACATGTTGGGCCGAAGGGCCTGTTTCCATGTTGTAACTTCTATGATTCTATGATTCTATGAATACACTTACTCATTCATCTGCATTCTGTGGTGCATATCAGCCCCCGCCCCCCCTCACATTCTGCCCTGCAAAGCATACTCCATCACATCACTCCTCACACCCACTTAAGGCTCATCATCAAACTTACCTTCACATTCTGAGCATTTCCTCACCTCCCCATTTATGCACCCACCACTACCACTCACCCCAATCCTGATGCACTGTGATATATCTGTCTGATAGTCACCCTCTGATGCATCTCTTTTTTTCATTGTCAACCTCACTCAAAGCAATTCATCCATCGGCTGACCACTTCACCCTCACTCACTCACATATCTGTACTTTCTCTCCTTGTAGGAGAAGAGAGCTTATAATGCACGGGAGAGGGCGAGGACTGGAGGGGGGCCACAGCAAATAGTGGTCCTCACAGAGACGGAGGAGGAGGCCTCGGAACTTAACCGCACGGTCGAGTGCCTGTCCCTCGGGCATGCCATAAACATCTGGTGACCGAACTTTAACATTCATCACACATAACATGAATTGATGTTATTACTGATTGACATGTTGCACACCTCAGTATGCTCATTGCAACATTACATCGGTGATGATTCTTAATATTGCCTTTTGTTCTCTTCCAGGCCCTTCAAGGACTGAAGAGATGGAAGAGGGCGATTCCTCAGAGCAGCTCCCTGCCTGTGAGGACACATCGTCTCATCTGAGTGAGCCATCCACCAGCGCAGATACTCTGAAGGGATTCGCAAATTTCACATGTCCCCCCCCCCCACCCCGAAGATTTATTGGAGTTATTAAAGAAACCCTGGTGTGACTGTGTTTTAAAAAATCCAGGGTCTTTCAAAATGGCTGCGGTCAGACACATGGCTAAGGGCCTGCAGCATTTGAAATTGGATTCTCTGACAGCTTGGCAGGCTCCGTGTTTCAGACAGGGCTCTTTGAACAATACAGTTGCATTCACGCTCTGAGGCAAGCCATCAATGTTGCCGGCTACACAATCAAAATTCGAGCAAGAGTAATCCCAGGACTAAAGGTAACCCATTAAGGAACATTCGGAACAATGGAAAGCAGTTATGGAACAGATCAGTACAGGTACCGGCCATTAATGTAAATGGGCCAAGATCGGGACCCCTTTTGTCTTACGTTTTCACGCCCAAATCGGACAATGGAGCAAACTAATGAGGCACGAAAATAACCTATTACCGGGAGGGCATAACTGGGGCCTCCCAGAACCTCTCGCTCTCTTTTCTCTTCGCCTTCGCCCGGCGTCCTGCTTGCCTGCTAGCAACCAAGAAGGAAGGCCGTCCAGTAAACATCGCAACCACATGTCGACGGCAGCAACAGGACACAGGGGCCAGGTTTTTTTCATCTGTTTCACCGGTGAGCATTATTTTTTTTTCTGGCCGCCACAAGACAACCTAGCTAGGTGTAAGGGTGGGAGTTAAAGGAGTATTGCTAAAATTGTGATTTTAGAATTTTCCCTCGATGTGTCCGTTTCTCAGTGGATCCTGGTAGTGAGTTAGTTGTGTTGTCACCTGGTGAGTCAACACACACAAGTGGGCATGAACAGACACTGGCGGCAGGGGCAGCTGTGGAGAGCGTGCGTTGGTGGGCGCATTCCTCTCCAGGCTCTGCTCAGTTGGACGCAGATGCTGAACCCAGGGGGCCATCCTTTAAAAGGACAATGATTGAGGGACAGCAGCACATTCGCGAGGTACTGGAACTGGTGCCTCGCACACTCTCCACAATAGCGAAGAGGATGGAGGTATCCACCTCCAGCATTAGTGGACTGGTGGCACAGGTATGTGCGGGAATGTCTGCGATGGAGAGAAGGCTAGCCTCCATTGAGGTTTAAGCATGGCTCACAAATGAGTCCATTCAGGCCGACAACAGCTGTGCGGACTCAGGGTGAACAACATTCTGCCGCCTTAAACAGGCTGACAGATACGTTAGAAATAGCCTGACAAGGCATCACACATGTCCTCCAAACTGTTGTCCAGCAGGATGGTAGATGTGATGTGGCCTTGGCACAGGAGAGGGATGATGGCGAGAGGGGACATGGAAGTGGGGACGCCACTCAAAGCACTCCCACATCTCACCTGTTTCCCCCCCCCACCCCCCCCCAACCAGTACCCGTAATGCTGCCTCCTCTCCAGGTGGCCGAATCTGCCCCTGCACAGGTGCAGGTGGAGCAGTCTTTGGTGGGGCCCTCATGGGCTCCAAAACCCAGAGAATGTCGGCCCAAAGCATCTCAACAGTCAGGGCATGAACACGAGCAACCTGGCATTACCTCTGCTGCAACCACAGGTGATGCACCATGTAGAAGTAGCAGGAAGCGAAAGGCAAAGTTTTTGTAATCACAAAGGGTATGCACAAGGGTGTTGACAGATTGTCATGTTTTTCATTTCTCTTTGTCTTTTGTTCCACGCACTTTAAATCTTATAATTCTCACCACCGCTGCCACGTCTTGCCCATTGTTGAATCCCTTTGGAGATAGCGTGAACAGCGAGCTTTGATGTCACCCAGTGGGTGTGTTTACAGTGGTTGTATGTGTGGTTGTCGGAATATTTTGTGCGGGGTTGGGGGGGGGGGGGCTCTGGTGTTCGCCACGCTTGTTCCAGGTGTTCATAGAACTTGACTAGCCTCACTTTGCATATCTCCTTAGAAGAACATATCAAATATTAGTGCCTCCCTGGCATGATGAGCAGCCAGGTGAGCCGCTGCTCTGCCAATGGGTTGTTCCTCTTCCTCCTTCTCCTCCTCCTCCTCTGCTTCCTCCAGCTCCTCCTCCTCCGCAATGTTAATGGCAGATGTGGGATCTTCATGACAGCATGGGCCCTCATGCACCAGTAACCCTCTCAGTAGCAGGGCGCAAGATGACTATAATTCTACCCATTCTCGTTGGTGTGTACTGAAGGGCTCCCCCAGATTGATCCAGGCACCAAAACCGCATCTTAAGCAGTCCTTTGGCATGTTCAATTACACACCTGGTGGTGATGTGACTGTCATTGTACCATAGCTGTGCCTTGCTGGTGGGGTTTCTCACAGTTGTCATGAGCCACTTCTGCAGGGGGCATCCCTTGTCTCCAAGGAGCCTGTTTGGTGAGTGGAAGAGGGCCGGAATAGAAACATGTTGGATTCTCACAGAATGAAGGAGTCATGGCAGCTGCCAGGGAATCTGACACACACCTGCATAAATCTTTCCCAGTGGTCGCAAACGAGTTGCACATTGATGGAGTGAGAACCCTTTTGGTTAATGAACAGTCCTGGCTCACGTGGAGGTGCTCGGATTGCCACGTTTGTGCAATCAATTGCACCCTGTACCTGTGGAAAGCCAGCCAGAGAGTGGAAACCCACTGCCCTCTCAGTCTGGCTGATGTCGTATTGGAACATCCTGTGAAACAATCCATCCATCACTTGTTATATACACTTCTGAGCAGACGACTGAGAGACCTTGGCGATGTCACCAGTGGCGCCCTGGAACGATCCGGAGGCAAAGAATTTGAGGGCAGTGGTGATTTTAACTGCCACGGGCAATGCGATGCCACCAGGCCCAGCCGGGAGGAGCACTGCATGAGAAAGCGTGCAGATGTCCGCGACCACCTGGCGACTCACTCTGATCCTTCATTGGCACAACTCCTCAGAGAGGTCCAGGAAGTTGAGCCTCCGTCTGTAGACCCTCTCACGTGGATAGTGCCTCCTGCGATGTCGGGCTCTCGGTTGTTCACCTCTCTGCTCTTGTGCAGGTCCTCATGGGGCACCTGTGTCTTGTGGAGCTGCAAGCGCCGTAACTGCACGCCGTGCCTAGCGAGGATGCTGATGTTCCTCCTCCTCAGACATACTGGTGAATGCAGCCATTGCAACACCCCCCATCCTGATGTCAGTTTGAGGGGGTCCAAAAAGTAGGTAAATATGTCTGAACACAAGAATTCTTAGTGTTAACAAAGAAATCTCAATCTAAACATAAAGAACTCCTTGTCAAAGGTTTGTCTGAGAGAACTGATTGCCCTGCTGCAAAAACTCACCTTTTATCCCCATTCGTCAAACAGTGATTTAAATGGCTGTCGGCTGCATTCTGCTTTTGTTTCCATGGCGTCTTTCAGACACCACGGGAAACTCGTTGAGGCAGGGTTAAAATCATGACCCTGCCTCAATACACAAAATATTGCCGCCAGTTTTAGAATCATAGAAAGGTTACAGCGCAGAAGGAGGCCATTCAGCCCATCGAGTCCATGCTCTACGCAAGAGCAATCTAGCTAGTCCCACTCCCCCTCCCCTTAGCCCTGCAAATTTTTTCCATTCAAGTACTTATCCAATTCCCTTTTGAAAGCCATCCCCAGCTTCTCCAGTCTATCCACATAGCTAAAATCCCTCATCCCTGGAATCATTCTAGTAAATCTCTTCTGCACCCTCTCCAAGGCCTTCACATCTTTCCTAAAGTGCGGTGCCCAGAATTGGACACAATACTCCAGTTGTGGCCGAACCAGTGTTTTATAAAGGTTCATCATGACTTCCTTGCTTTTATACTATATGCCTCTATTTATAAAGTCCAGGATCCCGTATGCATTTTAACCGCTTTCTCAATCTGCCCTGCCACCTTCAACGATACCCCCAGATCACTCTGTTCCTGTGCCCCCTTTAGAATTATGCTCTTTAATTTGTATTGCCTCTCATTCATTTTGCTGGCGGGACTTCCGGCTTCCTGATCCACACGTGCACTCAGATGCGTCTGGGTCGTACGCGTTTTTCGGCGGGTTGGAGGCGTGATTCCCTTCTGCTCCGTAAAAATGCTATTTTCTTTGCCCCTCCACCCCCGCCCTGAACCCACCCAGACTTGGCAGTTAAAACCCTGCCCCTAGACTCCCCAACCAAAGGAAATAGTTTCTCTCTATCTATCCTATCAGTTCCCCTTAATATCTTGAAAACTTCAATCAAATCACCCCTTAATCTTTTAAATTCCAGGGAATACAACCCCAGTTTGTGTAATCTCTCCTCATAATTTAATCCTTGTAGTCTAGGTCTGCTTCTTTGGCAGTCCCTCAGGGCCGAGGATGACTTGCTTCCACTCTGGGAGGGTGGGTTCTGCAGAGGCTGAATAGTCCAATCCTGCAGCCGCAGACTCTGCCACAGGTGGGGCAGGTAGTTTTTAATAAAGCGGGTGGGTGAGACGCTCTGGATTTTGCACGCTCTTTCCGCTGCTTACACTTGGCCTCCATTGATGCTCCACTCGGTGACGCTCGAGGTGATTGGCGCCTTCGCGGATACTTCTTCTCCAGTTTGGACGTTCTAGGGCAAGCGATTCCCACGTGTCGGTGGGGATGTTGCATTTTTTTTTAGGGAGGCTTTGAGAGTGTCCTTATAGCGTTTTCACTGCCCTCCTAGTGATCACCTGCCATTGCGGAGCTCGGAGTAGAGCACTTGTTTAGGGAATCTTGTGTCGGGCATGCGGACAATGTGGCCCGCCCATCGCAGCTGGTTGAGCGTGACCAGTGCCTCGATACTGGGAATGGTAGCCTGGGAGAGAACGCTCACGTTGATACGCCTATCCTGCCAGTGGATTTGCAGGATTTTGCGCAGGCAGCATTGGTGATATCTCTTCAGGGATTTGAGGTGTCTGCGGTGCATTGGCCATGTTTCTGATGCATACAGGAGGGCGGGGACCACGACTGCTCTGTAGACCACGAGCTTGATGCTGGATTTGAGGTCTCGGTCTTCGAACACTCTATTCCTCAGGCGTATGAAGGCTACACTGGCGCATTGGAGTCGATGTTGAATTTCATCGTCGATGTCTGCTCGCACCGAGAGGAGGCTCCCGAGGAATGGGAAATGATCCACGCTGCCCAGAGGCTCACCATGGATCTTGATGGTCAGGGGACAGTGTTGTGTGGCAGGAACGGGCTGGTAGAGGACCTTTGTTTTCCGGATGTTTAGACTGAGGCCCATTCTCTCATACGCCTCGGTGAATGCGTCGACGATGGTTTGTAGCTCGGCCTCTGAGTGTGCACACACGCTGGCATCATCTGCGTGCTGCAGCTCGATGACAGAAGTTGGGGTGGTCTTGGTTCTGGCCTGGAGGCGTCGAAGGTTGAACAGTTTCCCGCTTGTCCTGTAGGTGAGCACCACTCTGGCGGGGAGCTTCATGGTGGTGGGGTGGAGTGTTCCAGCGAGAAAGATGGAAAAGAGCGTTGATGCGATGACGCAGCCCTGCTTGACCCCAGTTTGCACTCGTATTGGGTCTGTGGTGGATCCATTGGTGAGGATCACGGTTTGCATGTCAGCGTGGAGCAGGCGGAGAATGGTGACGAATTTCTGCGGGCAGCCGAATTTGAGGAGGATGCTCCACAATCCCTCAAGGTTGATAGAGTCGAAGGCCTTTGCGAGATCGAAGAAGGCCATGTACAGAGGTCTAGGTATCTGGAGTATAGGTACCATTCTAGTAAATCTACGCTGCACTCCCTCCAAGGTTAATATATCCTTCCTAAGGTGCAGTGCCCAGAACTGAACATAGAACTCCAGGTGTGGTCTAACCAGGGCTTTGTATAGCTGTAGCATCTACCCCCTTGTATTCTAGTCCTTTAGATATAAAGGCCAACATTCCATTAATCTTTTTGATTGTTTTCTGTACCTGTCTATGACACCTTAATGATCTATGTACATGGACCCCTGAGTCTCTTTGGACCTCCACTGTTTTGAACTTATCACCATTTAGAAAGTACTCTGATCTATCCTTTTTAGGTCCAAAGTGGATGACCTCACACTTGTCTACATTGAAATCCATTTGCCACAATTTTGCCCATTCACTTAATCTATTAATAACTCTCTGTAATTTTATGCTTCCATCTACACTGCTTACAATGCTGCCTATTTTTGTGTCATTGACAAACTTGGACATGTGGCTCTCTATCCTGTCACCTAAGTCATTAATAAATACGGTGGATAGTTAAGGCCACAATACAGATCGCTGTGGGACACCACTAGTCACATCCTGCCAATTTGAGTACCTGCCCATTATCCCTATTCTCTGTCTCCTGCTGCTCAATCAATTTCCTAACCGGGTTGATAATTTGCCCTCAATTCCATGAGCTTCAACTTCAGCTAACAGTCTCTTATGAGGGACTTTATTGAATGCCTTCTGGAAGTCCATATGAACAACATCCATAGACATTCTTCTGTCCACTAGCTTAGTCACCAAGAAACTTCTTTACACAGGGAATTCACTGCCAGGGCTAGTGGTGCAGGCAGAAAGTATGTCAACATTCAACATGAGTAGACATGTGGATGATGGAAAAAAGGTTGAAGGGATATGGTAACAGGGTGGATGAATGTGATTAGAACTTATCTGCTTGCATGGAGGGTAAATGCTAACACAGACTTGTTGGGCTAAATGGTATGTTCCCGTGTTGTAACTTCAATTAAGTGCGCTTCATCTGACCTGTATTTCCAAGTTCAGGTCATTTTAATCCGCCCAACAGCCTGCCCCTGGAAACGGGAGCAGAAATTCACTGCAGTTGTAGGCCTGAGCTGCTGCACAGCAGCAATAGCCTTTGGCTTTGGGGCTTTTCTTGTTGCTGTCCACAAACAGCCCTGAAGAAAAAAGTTGGCACTTGATTTTTTTTGGCTTACATGGCCTTTCTGCTTGCTCCTCTCAGCAACTTTGGTCTGAGGGAGGGTTGCATGCAAATACTAAAAGCCACTAATTGTGGGCACTGCTCCACTTGGGCATCTGTCAAGTGGAGACACAGGAGGATGCGATGGGAGGCACGAAAATGTCACTCCCGCCTCATTTGCATGGCCTTTCAATGCAGGTGCAAGTACTTGGCCCGTCCTCGGATGAAACCCCAGAAATACAAAGACAAATAATCGTTCCCCGAGCATAGGGTTCCCAGTCCTCCCGGCATGCCCGGGAGTTTCCTGGAATTAGGGAAACCCCCCGCTCCCCGAGTGCTGCCTCCAGCAATTTAAATTTCCTGCCGCAGTGCACCTTCCGATTCCCCGCTCCGTGACGTCATTGGCTGCTGTTGAAGAAGCCTCTGGCTCAGTGATGTCACCCGCAAGAAGCCAGGCCCACATAGGGTGGGGGTGGTCTCAGCAATCGGGGGGGGGGCGCTCTGAAATTGGGACCTCTCAAATGCTGGGGAGCTCTGAAATGGCAGGGGCTCTGAAATGTCAGGGGGATCTGAAATGGGGGGATGCTCTAAAATCAGGGGGCGCTCGAGAGTAGGGGAGAAAAGAGGGAGACTGGGGAATGGGGGCTTGGGGGTAGAGGGAAATGGGGGATCGGTGGGGGATGGGAAACGGGGATCAGGGGGAAGAGATGGAGGCTGGGGAATGGGGGATCAGGGAGAGGGAGACTGGAGCTGGGGGATCAGGGAGAGGGAGACTGGAGCTGGGGGATCGGGGATGGGAGGTTGGGGGAGTGTAGGGGAATGGAGAATGATGGAGAGAAGGGGACACTGGGTCGGGGGATTGGAGCTCAATCTGTGGGGGGGGGGGGGGGGGGGGGGGAGAGAAAGAATGGGTTGGGGGTAGGCGTGGGGTCCAGCATTTGCTGCAGAGCAGCAGCAGCAAGGTTGTGAGTGAGAGCGGCACTGAAAGAGGAGCAGCCAGTAAAGGGGTAAGTGAAAACCGGAGACCATACTCTGGGTAAATAGTGAAAGATTATTTCTACTGATGGGTGAATGGGGAATGAGGGAACGGAACCCAAGGATTCTCACTGAAAGAAACATGGGGGAAGGGAGGAGGAAAGTTCTTGAACTGTCTATTAGACTGTGGGATACTTCACCACATGTAGCTATTGAGGTAGAGGCTAGAACTTCATTTCAAAGCGAAGAGGATAAATAAGGAGGAATATAAAAAGATCTTTGCGGGGAATGGGGTTACAGGAGAGCGCGCCAGGATTGAGGGCTGAATGTACTCTTCCTGCTGTAATCTCTATAATTCTATGAAAACTTTCTTTTATTCAGTCTGAGCCCAGGGAGTGGTTTAGAAACATTGGTGCTGAGCTGAGTTTAGGAGAAGTGCCCCAATCACCGAGCCTGCTGACCTGTACGATCACTCGGTTTGGTTCAGGTCGGTCTGTACTGGTCGGTTTTGATGTGTGAAGTCCAAGTACAGATTGGCTCTGACTGAGGTTCCCAGAGAGGGATGGGGGAGGGGGGGGGGGTTTAAAATAATTTGGCTGGGGCATGGGCACCAGGATGTAGCAATGGAAAGGAGAAACAAGGGGCACAAAGGATCGGGGGAGAAAAATAGCACCAGAGCAAGTAATAGTACAGTATTAGGTGGGATCAGGCTAAAAGAGAGTACAAGAAAGTCTAAGACTAGTTTGCAGTGCATGTGTGTAAACACACGAAGCGTGGTAAACAAGGTTGGCGAGCTGCAGGCACAAATAGCCGCATGGGAATACGATGTCATGGTGATAACAGAGACCTGGCTCAAAAAAGGGCAGGATTGGGTACTAAATATTCCTGGATACAAGGTGTTCAGGAAAGAAAGGAGGGGGAGGGTGGCAGTATTGATTAAGGAGAATATTGCAGCACTGGAGAGAGGGGATGTCCTGGAGGGGTCAAGGACAGAATCTATTTGGTTAGAGTTAGGAAATAAAAGACGTGCCATTGCACTACTGGGGGTATTCTATAGGCCACCAACTAGTGTGAAGGATATAGAGGAGCAAATTTGCAGGGAAATTACAGAGAGGTGCAAAAGCTATAGAGTAATGATAACTGGGAACTTCAACTATTCTAATATAGACTGGGAGAACAATAATAATAAGGTGCACAGAGGGGGAGGAATTTTTGAAATGTGTTCAGGATAACTTTCTTAACCAGTAAGTTTCTGGCCAAATGAGGAAGGAGGCATTGCTGGACTTGGTTCTAGGGAATGAGGTGGGCCAAGTGGAGAAAGTGTCAGTGGGAGAACATTTAGGGAGCATTGATCATAGTATCATAAGGTTTAGAATAGTTATGGAAAAGGACATGGACCACTCTAAAGTAAAAATACTCAATTGGAGGAGGGCCAATTTCAATGGGATGAGAACAGATCTGGCCCGGGTAAATTGGAATCAAAGATTGGCAGGCAAATCTGTAATTGAACAGTGGCTGGCCTTTAAGGAGGAGATGGTTCGGGTACAGTCTAGGCATATTTCCATGAGGCAGAAAGGTAGGGCAACTAAAGCCAGAGCTCCCTGGATGACGAAAGAGAGAGAGAGAGTAAGATGAAATGGAAAAAAGAGGTGAATGACAAATGTCAGGTTGATAACACAAGTGAGAACCAGGCAAAATGTAGCACATTCAGAGGAGAAGTGAAAAAGGAAATAAGGGGGGCAAAGAGAGAGTATGAGAACAGACTGGCGGCTAACATAAAAGGGAATCCAAAAGTCTTCTACAGGCATATAAATAGTAAACGGGTAGTAAGAGGAGGGGTGGGGCCGATTAGGGACCATTAAGGAGATCTACTCATGGAGGCAGAGGGGATGGCTAAGGTACTAAATGAGTACTTTGCATCTGTCTTTACCAAGGAAGAAGATGCTGCCAAAGTCTCAGTAAAGGAAGATATAGTTGAAGGCTAAAAACTGATAAAGAAGAGGTACTCGAAAGGCTGGATGTACTTAAAGCAGATAAGTCACCCGGTCCGGATGGGATGCATCCTAGGTTGCTGAGAGAAGTAAGGGTGGAAATTGCGGAGCTACTGGCCATAATCTTCCAAACATCCGTAGATACGGGGGTGGTGGTGACAGAGGACTAGAGAATTGCAAATTTTACACCCTTTTTCAAAAAAGGGTGTAAGGATAAACCCAGCAACTATAGACCAGTCAATTTAACATCTGTGGTGGGGAAACTTCTGGAAACGATAATCCGAGACAGAATTAACAATCACTTGGACGAAGGTGGATTGATTAGGGAAAGCCAGCACAGATTTGTTGAAGGCAAATCATGTTTAACTCACCTGATAGAATTTTTTGATGAAGTAACAGAGAGGGTAGATGAGGGCAATGCAGTTGATGTGATGTATATGGACTTTCAAAAGGCATTTGATAAAGTGCGGCATGGTAGGCTTATCATCAAGATTGCGGCCCATGGAATAAAGGGGGCAGTAGCAACACGGATACAAATTGGTTAAGGGACAGGAAACAGAGAGTAGTGGTGAACGGTTGTTTTTCAGAGTGGAGGGAGGTGTACAGTGGTATTCCCCAGGGGTAAGTGCTGGGACCACTGCTTTTCTTGATATATATTAATGACTTGGACTTGGGTGTACAGGGCACAATTTCAAAATTTGCAGATGACACAAAACTTGGAAGGGTAGTAAACAGTGAGGAGGATAGTGATAGACTACAAGAGGATAAAGACAGGTTGGTGGCATCTGCGGACATGTGGCAGATGAAACTTAACGCAGAAAAATGCGAAGTGATACATTTCAGTAGGAAGAACGAGGAGAGGCAATATAAATAGGAGGCCACAACTCTAAAAGGGGTACAGGAACAGAGGGATCTGGGGATATATGTGTATATGTTGAAGGTGGCAGGGCAGGTTGAGAAAGTGGTTAAAAAAGCACACGGGATCCTGGGCTTTATAAATAGAGACATAGAGTACAAAAGTATGGAAGTCATGATCAACCTTTAAACTAGTTTGGCCACAACTGGAGTATTGTGTCCAGTTCTGCGCACCGCACTTCAGGAAAGAAGTGACAGAGATTTACTAGAATGATCCCAGGAATGAGGGACTTTAGTTACGTGGATAGACTGGAGAAGTTGGGGTTGTTCTCCTTGGAACAGAGAAGGTTGAGAGGAGATTTGATAGAGGTATTCAAAATCATGAAGGGTCTAGACAGAGTAGATAGAGAGAAACTGTTCCCATTGACGGAAGAGTCAAGAACCAGAGGACATAGATTTAAGGTGATTGGCAAAAAGAAACAAAGGTGACATGAGGAAAAGCTTTTTTACACAGCGAGTGGTTAGGATCGGGAATGCACAGCCTGAGGGGATGGTGGAGGCAGATTCAATCATGGTCTTCGTAGAATCATAGAAGTTTACAACATGGAAACAGGCCCTTCAGCCCAACATGTCCATGTCGCCCAGTTTATACCACTAAGCTAGTCCCAATTGCCTGCACTTGGCCCATATCCCTCATAGAGAGTTATAGGAGATCTTGAAACATTTGCCTGAGGAAGGAGAAAATCTCCGAAAGCTTGTGAATTTAAAATAAAATTGCTGGACTATAACTTGGTGTTGTAAAATTGTTTACAAGAGAGTTATACAGCATGGATAGAGGCCCTTCGGCCCATCGTGTCCGCGCCGGCCATCAAGCCCTGTCTAATCTAATCCCATATTCCAGCATTTGGTCCGTAGCCTTGTATGCTATAGCATTTCAAGTGCTCATCCAAATGCTTCTTGAATGTTGAGGGTTCCTGCCTCCACAACCCTTTCAGGCAGTGAGTTCCAGACTCCAACCACCCTCTGGGTGACCCATCTTACCCATGTAATTGTCCAAATGCTTTTTAAAAGACAAAATTGTACCCGCCTCTACTACTGCCTCTGGCGGCTCATTCCAGACAATCACTACCCTTTGAGTGAAAAAATTGCCCCTCTGGACCCTTTTGTATCTCTCCCCTCTCACCTTAAATCTATGTCCCCTCGTTATAGACTCCTCTACCTTTGGGAAAAGATTTTGACTATCTACCTTATCTATGCCCCTCATTATTTTATAGACTTCTATAAGATCAGTCTATCCAGCCTCTCCCTATAAGTCAAACCATCAAGTCCCGGTAGCATCCTAGTAAATCTTTTCTGCACTCTTTCTAGTTTAATAATATCCTTTCTATAATAGGGTGACCAGAACTGTACACAGTATTCCAAGTGTGGCCTTACTAATGTCTTGTACAACTTCAACAAGACATCCCAACTCCTGTATTCAATGTTCTGACCAATGAAACCAAGAATGCGGAATGCCTTCTTCACCACCCTATCCACCTGTGACTCCACTTTCAAGGAGCTATGAACCTGTACTCCTAGATCTCTTTGTTCTATAACTCTCCCCAATGCCCTACCATTAACGGAGTAGGTCCTGGCCCGATTCGATCTACCAAAATGCATCACCTCACATTTATCTAAATTAAACTCCATCTGCCATTCATCGGCCCACTGGCCCAATTTATCAAGATCCCGTTGCAATCCTAGATAACCTTCTTCACTGTCCACAATGCCACCAATCTTGGTGTCATCTGCAAACTTACTAACCATGCCTCCTAAATTCTCATCCAAATCATTAATATAAATAACAAATAACAGCGGACCCAGCACCGATCCCTGAGGCACACCGCTGGTCACAGGCCTCCAGTTTGAAAAACAACCCTCTACAACCACCCTCTGTCTTCTGTCGTCAATCCAATTTTGTATCCAATTGGCTACCTCACCTTGGATCCCGTGAGATTTAACCTTATGTAACAAAATGGAGCTGGATAAGTACTTGAAAGGAAAAAATTTGCATGTCTACGGGGAAAAGGCGGGGGATTGGGATTAGGTGGATTGATCTTGCATCGAGCCGGTGCAGACTCGTTGGGCCGAATGGCCTCCTTCCGAACTGTAACTTTAATGATTCTGTGATTCTATGCTACCCGAGCACCAAACACGGGAAAATCGGCCCATTGATTTTCTGTGGTCCAGTTACCAGGTAATTATTTGAATCAATATAAGATTTTTTTGTACATTCCTCTGGTGATCCCTTTTATGACACTGTGGATTGAGAAAATGTCTGATGCAACATTGCTCGGCTTTTAGAATTTATGTAAATCAAAACAAATTTACACTGATGTTCTGGTAATTCTTTTGTTTGTTAACCAGACACTTATATTTTCCTTTGGTTTTGCAATTTGCTGCATGTAAATTTTTGAAAAATTATAATTTTGTTTGAGCACTGCAGCAAGCAATTATGCCATTATTACAGGTAACACATGGTAAGACATTGTGAGTTAAGATTTATGTCCCAAGGCTTGGTTGAAGTGGCAACTCAACAATGACAAAGTTCTGAGTGAGCTACTATCCATCACTACAATAGGAGTATAGATCATTTTCCACGTGTGTAGCATAAATCAAATCATAAAATGTCTTTGGGCATTATATTGTGATGCCACTAAACTTTTCTGCCATTTTTAACATGGCACAAATTATTTTAGGTCAATCACAGAAAATAATATTTGGACCGAAAAATTAGAGTTAGTGGTGATAATGGATGAATTTAAAAGGGTTCATATGACATTCCTCCATCTGAAAATTTAAGGCACACGTTAACCAGTTTATTTTAAATGGATTAATGTCTCAGTGATGTGATTTTCTACTTAGCTGTGGTGGACAAGATGGTACTACCAAAATTATACAGCAGCACAGAACAGTTCCTTTTTAAAATATGTACAGTTAACACCTTTCATTGGGAGCTCGGCGAATAGTGGGCAGGAAATTGCACTGTTCAAAAGGGCATTGGTGTTTTTCTTGGTGAAGATAATAATGAAACTTCAGCCATGCCAACTAGCAGTTGTGCAAGCAGCAGCGTGCCCCAACTTTCTGATAGGGCAGTTGAAATATTACTTGAGCAAATGTGCCACAGAAGGGAGCTGCTTTTTCTAGCAGATGGTTGTCGAGTGGGGCAGAGTGCCAGGCAGGAAGTAGCAGCACAACTAAAAGCCAACGACACTTTCAGCCAATCTGGCCGCAAGAAAAATGGTTTAATGACTTCACTGGGTGTGCCAAGGTAGGAGACCCCATGCTAATCTTAGATTATTCTAATTGTAAATAGGCATGGCATCAACAGTTGCCTCCCATCTACACAGTCTTACAAGAATTTACAGAATTTTGCAAGGTTCCCATGATTTCCCATTATGCATCAGGGTACACTTTATAGCAGCTCCCTTTACCACTGACTGCTCCTTCTGTCACTTCCTTAACTGCTGTTCCTTCTGACAAGTTCTTCCATCTCCTGTGAAAGAAAGACTTGCATTTATATAGCATCTTTCACAACCTCAGAACGTCAGCATGGAATAAGAGGCAAGGGTACCGAGTTTGTGGCAGGGGCCGAAGATGGTTTTGGTCTTCCTGATGTTTAACTAGAGAAGATTATGGATCATACAGGACAGGATGTCGGACAAACAGTCTGGCAAGACAAAAGCAGTGGAGAGGGCAAGTGAGGTAGTGGAGAGGTAGAGCTGGGTGTTGTCAGTGTACAATGGAACTTGACCACATGTCTTTGGATCACGTTGTCGAGGATGTATAGAATCATAGAATCATAGAATCATAGAAGTTACAACATGGAAACAGGCCCTTCGGCCCAACATGTCCATGTCGCCCAGTTTATACCACTAAGCTAGTCCCAATTGCCTGCACTTGGCCCATATCCCTCGATACCCATCTTCCCCATGTAACTGTCCAAATGCTTTTTAAAAGACAAAATTGTACCCGCCTCTACTACTGCCTCTGGCAGCTCGTTCCAGACACTCACCACCCTTTGAGTGAAAAAATTGCCCCTCTGGATCCTTTTGTATCTC
Organism: Heptranchias perlo; assembly: GCF_035084215.1. Taxonomy (NCBI): domain Eukaryota; kingdom Metazoa; phylum Chordata; class Chondrichthyes; order Hexanchiformes; family Hexanchidae; genus Heptranchias; species Heptranchias perlo. Next base: position 78,800,478 of record NC_090335.1, read on the forward strand.
TCCCCTCTCACCTTAAATCTGTGCCCCCTCGTTATAGACTCCCCTACCTTTGGGAAAAGATTTTGACTATCGACCTTATCTATGCCCCTCATTATTTTATAGACTTCTATAAGATCACCCCTTAACCTCCTACTCTCCAGGGAATAAAGTCCCAGTCTGTCTAACCTCTCCCTGTAAGTCAAACCATCAAGTCCCGGTAGCATCCTAGTAAATCTTTTCTGCACTCTTTCTAGTTTAATAATATCCTTTCTATAATAGGGTGACCAGAACTGTACACAGTACTCCAAGTGTGGCCTCACCAATGCCCTGTACAACTTCAACAAGACATCCCAACTCCTGCATTCAATGTTCTGACCAATGAAACCAAGCATGCTGAATGCCTTCTTCACCACCCTATCCACCTGTGACTCCACTTTCAAGGAGCTATGAATCTGTACTCCTAGATCTCTTTGTTCTATAACTCTCCCCAACGCCCTACCATTAACGGAGTAGGTCCTGGCCCGATTCGATCTACCAAAATGCATCACCTCACATTTATCTAAATTAAACTCCATCTGCCATTCATCGGCCCACTGGCCCAATTTATCAAGATCCCGTTGCAATCCTAGATAACCTTCTTCACTGTCCACAATGCCACCAATCTTGGTGTCATCTGCAAACTTACTAACCATGCCTCCTAAATTCTCATCCAAATCATTAATATAAATAACAAATAACAGCGGACCCAGCACCGATCCCTGAGGCACACCGCTGGACACAGGCATCCAGTTTGAAAAACAACCCTCGACAACCACCCTCTGTCTTCTGTCGTCAAGCCAATTTTGTATCCAATTGGCTACCTCTCCTTGGATCCCATGAGATTTAACCTTATGTAACAACCTAAATGTAGATGAGGAAGGGCGGGGGCAAGGATCGATCCTTGAGGAACTCCAAAAATAACAGTGCAGGGTGGGAAACAAAGCCATTGTTGGTGATCCTCTGGCTACAACAGGATAAGTAAGAGTGGAGCCAAGCAAAGGCAGCCCCACTCAGCTGGACAACGGAATGAGAGGCTTTGGAGGAGGATGGTGAGGTCGACCATGCTAAAGGCTGCAGAGAGTCAAGAAGGATGAGGAATTATAGTGCACCATGGTCACAGTCACAGAGGATGTCATCTGTAACTTTGATTAGGGTCATTTCAGTGCTGTGTCAGGGGTGGAAACCTGATTGGAGAGGTTCAAACATGGAGTTGCGGGAAAGATGGGCTCGGATTTGGGGGGCAGCAAGTTCAAGGATTTTGGAAAGAAAAGGGAGGTTTAGGGTGAGACGGTTGTTTGCAAGGATAGAGGGGTTGAAGGTGTTTTTTTGAGGACGGGGTGACGACGGTTTTGAAAGGGAGGTGGACAGTACCGGAGGAGAGGGAACCATTTACAATGTCAACTGGCATTGGGGCTAGGAAGGAAAGTTGTGTGGTCAGCAGTTTTGTGGGATCATATAATGGAGGCACGACGGAATGCCTTCCAATAAAGGCATTAGTTCAGGGCTGAAGTGATTTTGACAACCACTGGCAGTCGGGTGTCTGCCCTAGAATTTGGCTACAGATCCGTTTGCAGCATGTGACACAACTGTCACAGATTTCCTGGTGAATTGTGACCTCCACATGCATTGTTCCTCAGACAAATCCAGTTAAGTCCACCCTTGTCTACATATGGTTTTGGGAGGTTAATGTCATGTATATGTAGCCATTTTGTGATACAATCTAGCTTGCCTTGTATTCCTCTGTTCTTCCTTCTCTTCATCCAAGTAGCACAAATAAAAATCCAATAAAGATGTGCAGTGTCCAAAGGAGTAGGATCTTCCAAAAATGCACTGAAAACCCTTTTACAAACTCTGATCACCCATGGTGCAGACCACAAAAAAACATAAGATGAGCAAGAGTTGAAAAAAAAGCAATTTTAAATTGTGCCAAGAGTTATTTGCTATTACTTTAAATACCTTTCTCTTGAAAGCAACGTTGGTAAAAAGTTAAAAACAGTGGATGTCCAAAGGGACTTAGGGGTTCAGGTACATAGATCACTGAAGTGTCATGAACAGGTGCAGAAAATAATCAAGAAGGCAAATGGAATGTTGGCCTTTATATCGAGAGGACTAGAGTACAAGGGGGCAGAAGTTATGCTGCAGCTATACAAAACCCTGGTTAGACCGCACCTGGAGTACTGTGAGCAGTTCTGGGCACTGCACCTTCGGAAGGACATATTGGCCTTGAAGGGAGTGCAGCGTAGGTTTACTAGAATGATACCCGGACTTCAAGGGTTAAGTTACGAGGAGAGATTACACAAATTGGGGTTGTATTCTCTAGAGTTTAGAAGGTTAATGGGTGATCTGTTTGAAGTTTATAAGATATTAAGGGGAACAGGTAGGGTGGATAGAGAGAAACTATTTCCGCTGGTTGGGGATTCTAGGAGTAAGGGGCACAGTCTAAAAATTAGAGCCAGCCTTTCAGGAGCGAGATTAGAAAACATTTCTACACACAAAGGGTTGTAGAAGTTTGGAACTCTCTTCCGCAAACGGCAATTGATACTAGCTCAATTGCTAAATTTAAATCTGAGATAGATAGCTTTTTTGCAACCAAAGGTATTAAGGGATATGGGCCAAAGGCCATGTGGAGTTAGATCACAGATCAGCCATGATCTTATCAAATGGTGGAGCAGGCACGAGGGGCTGAATGGCCTACTCCTGTTCCTATGTTCCTATGTTCCTATGGATGTCCAATTTATGGGCAAAATGGGCAAAAGTTGTGTACATCTGGCAAAAAGACCTGAAAATGGCACTGACATTTAAATGAAGTCACTTCTCCCACACTATAATATTATAATGGCTTCCTGCCTATTTCCACTGTGAGACTGTCATATCTGGCAGTCTCCCAATCGGAAATGCACGTCATGCACAAAATGGACAAGAATCCAGCATCACTAATCTTCACCCATTTTTCTTCGCTATTATACCCATGTATGCCATTTTCGAGGTATAACAGCCACAAATTCAGAACCATGATTGTTTCAACACTGCTTTTAAAGCTGTGGTCTGGATGGATGCATCCAAATGAACCAGGCACAATGAAGTAGTTTGAATTTTTTAATTTTATTTTACTAGACAGGAATAAGCACAACAGCACCTTTGTTTAAAAATAGTGCACACTTGATGAGGAAAGAGCCAGACTTATCTGTGCTCTGAAGTCATTCCTCCTAGCACTATTCTCTAAAATGACGAGTGTAGAATTATTAAGTTATTCAGTTATAACAGTCTGTCAATTCAAAGTGCCGCTCAATCAGTTATAGACACTGATGTCATTTCATTTTTAACTTGCTCATTCAAACATGGTTAAATGTATAAGTCGGAAAATAGAGAATAATGCTACACTGTCCAGGGTATCCTCTGCAACAAATGGCTCCCTCAATTTGATTAAACATTATGGCCTATGGCCTTGATATTTAAGCAGCACCAGAGTTATCGTGCAAGTATGCCACAAATAAGTGGGAATAACATTAAAATAAAAGACAGTAGTGTGAGATACAGGGTACAATTCCCTCTATCTCTTCCCACTTATTTTCTCCTCTTCAGGGTTATGGCAACTGTACTGTTTCCAGTAAAATTGCAGCATAATTCTTTGTGTATTGACTTAACAAAGAATCTGCAGTATATACTAACTTAATAAAATGATGGTTTTAACACACTGGTACAAGGCTTCATTTGCTCAAATAACAGCAGCCATAAATCATGGTTTGTGCTAGCACAAAAGGAAATTAAATTTAAAACAAATAAATCAAACCCAAAACATCTGTGGTTTGCATACATCTTTACAATAAATATATATACTTCAGGGAAACTAAAGTGGAAATAACTTTCTGCCTAGAATTATCAACAGGAAGAATTTCACTGCCATAATTGTGTTTTTAAAGCCATTTATTAATAAACAGGACATAGTTTTAACTATGCAATATAAGGAGACAATGTTGCAATTTATTCCCCTAACCCATCTCCACCATCAAGCTAATGGAACCAATTTTCCTCCTTCTCCTTGGCCTAAGAGCAAGTTGGGCAGAGCTCACCCAACACAGTACACCTGAAGGGATCTGAACACATCCCATTCAGGCCATTACAACGGCCCTGACATTCTGCGAACAACCTCTCGGTTGCGCACAAAAGTGGGGAAGGAAAGTGTATCCGAGAGTCTGCTGCAGTGATAACTGCTATTGGTTTTGGGTCAAAAACAGCAGCCAAAAGGCCTCCAACCTAACTACTGATCCTGAAAGAAAAAAGTACTTATCTGTTTGGAGGTGTGAGGAGGTTGCTGGAAGCCCCTTCTAAGAACTTCAAGTCTGAAGGGACTGGGTGTTACCTTTATCAGGCAACCTGTTCCAGCCAAAGGCACTTGACCCACCTCCCCCTTAGGAAACCCTGGAAGTCGTGTGAAATGCAAAGGGGGCATACATCTGTCATAACAGGTCTCTACCCCTCTTTCTTCTCATTTGTGCCTGGGAAGTAGCAATTCCTACGGTACAAGACAAATGAAAATTAGCCTCTACGGTAATTTTTCCTGTGCTGGATAGCAAGCATAATACCTTCTGTTATATTTTAGAATATTGCTGTACTTTCTAATTTTTTGTAAATCTCATTCAAGCAAGAAAAAAGAAACAATCAGGTGCAGGATGCTCCCTAAGGTTCAGAAGGTTAATGCAGCCTACAGTAAACATGAGGAAGGTCCCAAGGTTCTTCAAGAAAGGAAGAGGAACATTTGGAAGGACAAAGTGAGAAAAAAGGGACAATACGTCACCTTTTTAAAAATCAAATGGATGGCTGTCACGTCGTATGAATGATGCTTGCCGTTCTGCTTTTAAACTACAATTCCACTTTAAGCCACACTGAACACTTACCAATGAGTAGCTCTCTGTTTATAGTGGCAAATCGTGATTGGGCTCACGTTTGCCAGTATTAACATTGTGAGCTGAGGGAATTCAGAATAAACAACACCATCCGTTTCTGTGTACCAGCTGCATGGGTCATATTATTTTGTTTAAATTCTGTTTAAGATAGCTACATGCAGAGCAGTGAAACTGCTTGAAATGTGACTAGGACAGAAGCAGGAAGGTGGAAGCTACATTTTATCACCACTGCCACTGCTTTTCTCCCTCCTGTTGGTGAAATACATCCATGCCTTAAACGAAGTGCTAAATTCAATAGTCAGTACTGACTGCAGTTCTAAGCATAAACAAAGTATGGAATCTTACAACACCAGGTTATAGTCCAACAGTTTTATTTGAAAATCACAAGCTTTCGGAGCTTACCTCCTTCGTCAGGTCACTCACCTGACGAAGGAGGTAAGCTCCGAAAGCTTGTGATTTTCAAATAAAACAGTTGGACTATAACCTGGTGTTGTAAGATTCCTTACATTTGTCCACCCCAGTCCATCACCAGCATCTCCACATCATAAACAAAGTATGAAAGACATACCCTGGTGACTGAAGTAACACTTGATGACCCACAGTTCTTCTATGTGAATACTCCATATTCCCAACTCTCAATGACTAGATGACACTGTGTAAATTGAGGCCTACCTAGCCATTCCCACATTTAAAGGTACTCCAGGCCCCTTTGATCAGGAAGTTGAAAGGAGCCTTTTAGACTGTTAAAATCCTATCAAATGTTGATTTGCATCCTCTTGTTAACAGCTATCCATTATGGTTAGATTGGCCTGAGGGCAATTGATTTTTTTTCCGTCCTGAACTGGCTACAAATTGTTAGTAGTCAAGAAATTTGTTCTGATTTTTAATGGATCAAATTGACTGTGTTCAATTAAATGAAGCTGAAATATATGAAAATTCTAAACATGCACTATGATATAGTTGCATGAGTTCTGAAATCATTAGGCATTCTAAGAAGTAAACCAAACTAAAGTATATTCAGGAGTCCTCTCCAAGTTTTACCTACCTGCTCAGAATTTCCCCCCGCCCCTAAATTTATAAGTATCTGCTGGATTCAGTGGTACCAATTTTGACTCTGAATCAAAAAGTCGTGGAGGTGGAAACCGGGCAGGCGGACAGTTGAAATGCCCTGGGTTACTTATCCGCTCGAAAGCCGTCCGGATCCCGCCGACTGCAATTTTAATTAGGCTTCTAGACTGGGGGCTAAGCTACCTGCCCAAAACCAGTGGGGTCCTCTTTAAATATGCAGCTCGGGCCCCGACTGTGATTTCAACTCAGGCCCGAGTGAGGAGGTCGCTGCACCTTTCCTGTCAGAAGAGAGTCTGGACCTGTTGGGAAGATGAAGTAGCCCACAGGTAAGTTTTTAAAATTTTCCTTTGTGGGGCAGGAGAAGCAGCACCTGCTTCCCACCCACTCTGGGCAGAAAGTGGAATTGTGGCATGATAATCAGGCCCAGGAGTTAAAATTAACCGAGGTCTCAAATTTTCTCCGCCGATTGAGTTTCGCACCCATCCACTTGAAACCCTCCCAGAGTTAAAATCAATCCCTTGGGTTCAAGCCCCACTCCTGACCTTCAGTGCGTAATCTAGGCTGACACCAGTGCAATACTGAGGGAAGGCTGCATGGTCGGAGGTGCTGCCTTTCAGATGAGACATTTAAACAAGGCCGTGCCTGTCCATCCAGCTGGATGTAAAAGATCCCATGGCACTATTTGAAGAGGAGCAGGGGAGTTCTTCTAGTATTCTGACCAACATTTATCCTTCAGCCAAGGCCATCAAAAACAGATTAACTAGTCATTTATCTCTATCTCGTTTGAGGGACCTTGCCGTGCACAAACTGACTGATGCATTTGACTACATAATAGTGGATACACTTGTGAAGTGCTTTGGGATGTCTTGAGGACATGAATAACACTATATTAATGCAAGTTCGTTCTTTGACGAATAGTGGGTAGAGGCTGAGGCTATTATATTTTTAGGCACAATTAAGGGATGGATGGGAACCTACGTTGTTGGTACATATCAAGCTCTTTGAAAAAGTTCTGAGTAAAGACCTAATATACATCAAATAATGGCTTTAAAATAAGAAAGAACAGGAAAAGAAAAAGACTTGCATTTATATTGTGCATTATTATATTTGAAATAAAGATAGCTCATGCTTTTAGCATTATTTCTCTTCTCCGAAAACATATGGTTGAAAGAAAGTCACAATTTTCACTGACTGTCACATTGAATTACAACTATCCAAAATGCACAGAGATCCACCTTGCTAAATTTGTCTACAGGACAATATGATTTGCCTGTGCTTCACTGCTTAGCGTAGCAATAGAAGAACTTAGGTAATCAATCTAAACAAAAACTGAAAATAAAAGTCAGAATGCTAGCATAGTACATTATCTCATATTTCTGGAAAGATATCGTCACCTGGTAAATTGTCCTCCCAGATGCTTTATTTCAAGATTTTGAACAGAGAAATGTGCAATGACATGCCAGCATTGTAGAATCTACTATCTAATAAATTTTCAGGGAAAAAAACCTCACCGCAAAAAATTTCACTGCAAAGAATATTACATCTGCTGCAGAATGAGGTTCCCTAGCGGTCAATGTTGCAGTTTTGAGAGCATGCTGTTCTGAGAATTGGACCTAGAGAAAAACTGCCCAGCATGGTGGCTACACCCTTTTAACTGCAGGTGGGCAGTAAGATAAGAACATAAGAACATAAGAAATAGGAGCAGGAATAGGCCATACAGCCCCTCGAGCCTACTGCATCATTCAATAAGATCATAGCTGATCTTCGACCTCAACTCTACCGCCCGATCCCCATATCCCTTGATTCCCTTAGAGTCCAAAAAATCTATTGCTCTCAGCCTTGAGTATACTCAACGACTGAGCATCCACAGCCCACTAGGGTAGAGAATTCCAAAGATTCACAACCCTCTGAGTGAAGAAATTCCTCCTCATCTCTGCCTTAAATGGTCGACCGCTTATCTTGAGACTATGTCCCCTAGTTCTAGACTCTCCAGCCAGGGGAAACAACCTCTCAGCATCTACCCTGTCAAGCCCCCTCAGAATCTTATATGTTTCAATGAGATCATCCCTCATTCATCGGTGCAACAAAGGTTCACTAGATTGATTCCTGGGATGACAGGGAGGACATCTCATCCCAGGAATCAATCTACTGAACCTTTGTTGCACCGCCTTTAAGGCAAGTATATCCTTCCTTAGATAAGGAGGCCAAAACTCTAGGTCTCACCAAAGTCCTGTATAATTGTAGCAAGACTTCCTTACTCTTGTACTCCAATCCCATTGCAATAAAGGCAAACATGCCACTTGCCTTCCTAATTGCTTGCTGTACCTGCATGCTAACTTTCTGTGTTTCTTGTATGAGGACACCCAAATCTCTCTGATTTTTTTTAAATCCTCCTTCATACGTACACTGTCAAACAATACGATCAGCCAAAAAAACCTGGGCTCTTCCATGGCTGCCATCCATCAATGCCACACTATCAACCAATAAAGGATGTGCATTGTCTGTTGACAGAGGTCTCCTTGCTGACTCTCTCAGAAAGTAGTAACAAAAAAATTCAAATACCAGTGAAACCTGGAATTTGACCCACACTATGTGAATGGGAATCCAACACAGCAGCGGATTTAATGCCAGTATCAATATAGCTTCTGTCCCAAGTCTTCATTTTCCACTTGCTGGAGGTATTTTTAAAAATTGTATTCGATATAAATGTCCATCTGACATTAGTATCAACCCTGGTAGCCATTTTCCACAGCAGCAACGATTTATCATTCAAACATCTCATTGTCCACCACGTCCATCACAGATACATACATTACAAGTATACTGAGATGACCCAGCACCTAAATTATTTTAACCGGTGGGGAATAAACTTCAGGTGCAGCTTATTTATCAATAATTAGGCCACCTCTACTCCAGCAGCCCTGACGCAGTATTAAATATGCTAAAATCATATTGGTTGCCGATATTATGTGGGCCATCAGGGTAGACATTTACAGTGGAATCAGAAAGCTTCTCTATAGGGAAGGAGGGGGAAAATTAGACAGCGAATCAACCCATACTACTCTCATGACCCTCCTACAATAGTTTTCAAAAGCAGCAACAGCAGAGGCCTCAGACAGCTCTGTCTGTTAACCTTTTTGTTCAGAAAACGATGCACGTCAGGGAAGCATCAACGGCAAAAGGAGAAGATAACTTGGAAAAATATGGTGAAAAAGAAATGCACTTTAATTTTCCCTAATATAGAGCAGCAACAGCAAATATTATGTGAACACAATTGAAAACTGAGTGCTGCAAAAGGAACTTCTGACATTAATATCTTATCATTATGTTTGTGATATTTAGCAGGTCAGTGGTTATTCAGTGAATCAAAAGGATAAGCTACATCAAGCTATGAGTTACCATAGTAGATTCCCATACATTTTCAACACGTTCCTTTTCACGGACTGTGAGAATCTGATCCCAGCCTCAGGCACTATAGCAATCAATGCTGATGAATGACTAGAAATGCTTTCTTTATTCTGGTCCACACTGAACAGAAAGTTTCCATTATCTCTTTCAACATCTTCACTCTATCAAACTGACAGGGGCAAGCAGTTGCACACTCCACTGCCTTCCTCAGTGCAACTTTGTGGTGCTCATATGCCTACTCCTCATATGATGATAGAAAATGGAAAACAATAAAACCTTATAGTAAAATTCCTACCTGCACATCCAGAAATGCTGTTGGTGAAGCGTTTCCTTTTAATTCTGAATTTATAATTTAGTTTTTTTTCAAAGTTATCCGTAATAAAACATTCACTATAAGATGCATTTCCCACTAGACAGAGCCTGGGGAAGGGGATGGATGCGGGGAGGCTGTAATAAGGCATTTGTACCACCGAGACAATGAGCAGTGGATATGGTTAAACAGCAATGTTTAGATTTACTAAGCAGTTTTTCACTAAATAAAATTGTAATGGATTCCATCCTGAACTCTGAAGGACTTTGTGGTAATCCAACATCATCCAAGGTACAGTAATGCGTCTTTTGTATACAATATATTCTAAAGATAGTGTTACAACAACTTGCATTTATGTAGCAGCTGTACGTAGAAAAATATGTCAAGGTGCCTCACAGAAGCGTGATCAGACAGAAATCAACGACAAGCCAAAGGAGATATTAGGAGAGGTGACTAAAAGCTTGGTCAAAGATATGAGTTTTAAGAATGATCTTAAAGGAGGAGAAAGAAGTGCAGAGATTTAGGGAAGGAATTCCAGAATGTAAGGCCTAGATGGCTGAAGGCCCGGCTACCAATGCTGGAACGAAGGAAGTTGGGGGTGCATAAGAGACCTCCATGAAGGCTGAAGACAATCTCCAACAACGTGTAGCAACTAACAGGTGTCCACAGCCCTCACTTGCAGCGATATCAGGGAAGCTTTTCCTTTGTTGCAGAACTATAGAGTTTTACAACACAGAAGGAAAACATTTGGCCCATTGCATCTGTGATGGCTCTTTACTATAACAAACTAAAACTAATCCCACTGCTCCACACTCTTCCTATTGTTTTTTCTGCTTCAAATAGTTATCTAATTTTCCCTTAAAAATGCAATAGTTTCTGCCTCAACCACCCCTGTGATAAAGAATTACATGTTCCAACAACCCTCTACGTAAAGAAATTTCTCCTAACCTCTCTCCTCACTCTGTTATTAACAATTAACAAATCAAATTTCAAACTGATGATCCTGATCACTGACTCCCAACCAAAGAAAATAATCTTTCCTTGCTCAGTGAAAACCCTTCATAATGTTAAAACCTCGTTAAATTTCCCCTTAGCCTTCACTACTCCAGTGGAAATAGTCACAGAATCTTCTAACTATAGTTTCTCATCATTCGCATCATCCTAGTGAATCTACACTGTACACTCTCTCTGGCAGTTTCTTTACCTCTTAGCATTCCTACAGCAATCTTTTTCTCGAATCACATTATGCCCACGACACTATTAAAAGGAGAGCAAGCAAGTTCTCATTTTGTCCTAGCCAACATTTATCTCTCGATCAACACCTCGAGAAATAGATTAACTGGCCATTTATCTCCTTCACTGGAATCTGCAGCAGACCCTCACCTAAGAAGCAGCCCAGGATCAGTCGGCACTTCCTCTTTCACAGAAGCACAGACTGCTGCCCTGATGGCAGTAGGGGAGAGATCAGACAGCACCCTTTGTACCAATTTTCAGACCCTGAGATGTATGCTATGTGTCTTGGGGCTTTCAGGATCTGACAACAACCATGAGATCAGCCAGTGGACACAGAGGTCCAGGGCCCAGTGAAATGGTGACAGCTGGAGGCAAGGTGAATGAGGCTGACATTTCTCAGGACTGCAGTACATGCCAGACATCTGGCATTCCCCCTCAAAGCACCATGCAAGTAACACCCAGAAGGTGACACCACACTGCCCAGGCAGAAGCTCAAGAAATGTAGCCAGGAACAAGCTGCCATGAACATAGGAACAGGAGGAGACCATTCAGCCACTTGAGCCTGTTCTGCCATTCAATTAGATCAGGCTGATCTGTAATGTAATCCATCTACCCATTGTGGTTCCATAATCCTTAATACCCTTGCCTAACAAAAATCTATCAATCTCAGTTTTGAAAATTTCAACTGACCCCCAGCCTCAACAGCTTTTTGGGAGGGAGAATTCCAGATTCCCACTTGATAGGAAGGGCACCTCAGTTCCATGAGCTTTTTTAGCACAGGAGCAGCCAACCACCTCATGTAGTACTGGCCGTCATGATGCACCGGGGGGAAATACTAGGAGATAGAATGGCATGTTTAGTGAGCCAGGGGAAATATGGTGTGAACAGAGAGTAGGGTTGCCTATGTTCACTTTTGAGTTAAATGTAATAAGGCAGAATTTGCACTTAATTTCATGCTCAGTCATACAGGAAACGGTGCGCTTATTTTGTGCTGATTTATTCAATCAGATGATTAAGACTCGCATGGCACTCATTTAGTGCTGGCAACTTGCCCTTTTTATTATGAGTCCTGATCATCAAAAGCAATCGGTCCTCCTCACGGTGGGCATAAGTGGGTGGTGCAGTTGCCCCACCCAAATCAAAAATCACCCCCTAGATTTCAGGGTTTTATTGAGATTGGAAGAGTGCTGGAGGACTGGAGAGTGGCCAAGCAATAACTATTTTCAGAAATAGAGACAGAGCTAATCTGGATAATTACAAGCCAGTTAGTTTAACATCTGGGGTAAGGAAAATTTTGGAATCTTTAATTAAAAATAAAATCACTAAATATCTACATGAAGAGAAAATAATTAGCAGATTTCAGAAAGGAGGATTGTGCTGGACAAACCTGACAGTGAACCTTGAGGAGGTGACAAATACAATGAACGGGGAAAATGCTGTGATGTGGTGTACATGGACTTTCAGAAAGCATCTGACAAGGTACCGCACAGGAGATTACTGGAGACGATTAAGAGATATTGTCTTAGAGGACAGTGGCAAATTGGAAAAAAACTGGTTAGATGGGAGGAAACAGTCATAATCATAGAGTCATAGAGTTATACAGCACGGATAGAGGCCCTTCGGCCCATCGTGTCCGCGCCGGCCATCAAGCCCTGTCTACTCTAATCCCATATTCCAGCATTTGGTCCGTAGCCTTGTATGCTATGGCATTTCAAGTGCTCATCCAAATGCTTCTTGAATGTTGTGAGGGTTCCTGCCTCCACAACCCTTTCAGACAGTGAGTTCCAGACTCCAACCACCCTCTGGGTGAAAAAGTTCTTTCTCAAATCCCCTCTAAACCTCCCGCCTTTTACCTTGAATCTATGTCCCCTTGTTACAGAACCCTCAACGAAGGGAAAAAGCTCCTTAGTATCCATCCTATCTGTGCCCCTCATAATTTTGTACACCTCAATCATGTCCCCCCTCAGCCTCCTCTGCTCCAAGGAAAACAAACCCAATCTTCCCAGTCTCTCTTCATAGCTGAAGCGCTCCAGCCCTGGTAACATCCTGGTGAATCTCCTCTGCACCCTCTCCAAAGCGATCACATCCTTCCTGTAGTGCGGCGACCAGAACTGCACACAGTACTCCAGCTGTGGCCTAACCAGTGTTTTATACAGCTCCATCATAACCTCCTTGCTCTTATATTCTATGCCTCGGCTAATAAAGGCAAGTATCCCATATGCCTTCTTTACCACCTTATCTACCTGTTCCGCCGCCTTCAGGGATCTGTGAACTTGCACACCAAGATCCCTCTGACCCTCTGTCTTGCCTAGGGTCCTCCCATTCATTGTGTATTCCCTTGCCTTGTTAGTCCCTCCAAAGTGCATCACCTCGCACTTTTCCGGGTTAAATTCCATTTGCCACTGTTCCGCCCATCTGACCAACCCATCTATATCGTCCTGCAGACTGAGGCTATCCTCCTTGCTATTTACCACCCTACCAATCTTTGTATCATCAGCGAACTTACTGATCATACCTTTTACATTCATATCCAAGTCATTAATGTAGTGGCTGGGAAATTTCCCAGAGCTGCTCCCGCTTCAACGGTGTTACTTTCAAGAAGTGCGGCGGAAACCCCATGGACGATTCTATCCCTACCCGCCCGGTGGAAATCGGGCAGTTAAAATCGTCCATGTTGCTTACCCGCTCTCTTGTTGCCCGGATCCCGCCAATCACAATTTTTATACATGATTCTGGTATGTTGCCAGTTCAAAACCGGAGAGGTCCTTCTTTAAATATGCAGTTAGGGTCCAATGAAGTCTACAGATATGTGGGCTCCAAATACAGGTTATAATCTGGATTATTACCTTATTCTGGGACTGACTATGGATGGTTCCTCTATACAGACAGTCTTTCTGATGGGTTTTTAAATTAAATTATTGATTGACAAAGTACTCAAAAGAGAAGAAAGGGTGTGGCATAAATATAAAATGCAAAAGAATTTTAAATTTATTTAGCCTCATCCTTGACTGACTGCAATTCCAAATCTGTCCTTCAGTCAGGAATAGCAAACATGGTGGTGAACCTATTGCCTCTATAGAATGCACTGCATGGGGAGGCAGTACGATTTCGGATGGACTGGAATGGGCAATCACATTGTCGTTCATGAAATTTCAAGATGGTAGGTCTGGCAGAAATCCAACAGTAGCTCCACATTTTTTTAATATAAATTCTATTTCTTAAAATTATAAGTTATATGTTTTATCTTTGCAGTTTATTGTAATGTTAGTGTGTCTGCACATTGATGATTATTGCCCCTTTAAATTGTATTAGTTTACTGACTGCCTTAGAATAAGTTTCTAGTCTCTATTTCCTCAAATCCTTGCTTTGCCCATTTATTTTTTCTACAGAATTTGGCTTTCTATTTGATCTTGCAGGCTGATATCAATATGGCAGCTCTTTGAACTAGAGTTTCTATGATATACAAATGGTAAATGGTTTGCACAAAATAGTCTGACAATGTTACATCTTTCATTCAACTGCCATTTGATGTGCAAAATGTATAAGCTGGTTGACTTCTTGATGGTTTTCCCCTTGAATTACTTTTCAATATAAGGATATATAGTATCCAATACAAAACGAGGGACAATCCAATACGAGGGACAATACTTTTCAAATAAGTACTTTTACAGATATAGCAGCGTTGAGTGACAGATTACTCAAATTTTTTTTACCTAAAAAAATAGAAATAAAGTTTTTTTGATACTTCAATTGGTGAATGCATCAAATGGTATGGTACAGGGCCATATAGTTCCTTCTAGTTTTCACTTTATCTGTAGTGCCTAAAGTACACTTTCTTTCTGCTGCTCTACACTTTTCCCTTTCACTTGTTCTTGAACAACTGTTTGTACTATTTGTATTGTAAATTTACCCAGACTTCAAGGGTTAAGTTACGTGGAGAGATTACACAAATTGGGGTTGTATTCTCTAGAGTTTCGAAGGTTAAAGGGTGATCTGATCGAAGTTTATAAGATATTAAGGGGAACAGATAGGGTGGATAGAGAGAAACTATTTCCGCTGGTTGGGGATTTTAGGAGTAGGGGGCACAGTCTAAAAATTAGAGCCAGACCTTTCAGGAGTGAGATTAGAAAATATTTCTACACGCAAAGGGTGGTAGAAATTTAGAACTCTCTTCTGCAAACGGCAATTGATACTAGCTCAATTGCTAAATTTAAATGTGAGATAGATAGCTTTTTGGCAACCAAAGGTATTAAGGGATATGGGCCAAAGGCAGGTATATGGAGTTAGATCACAGATCATCCATAATCTTATCAAATGGCGGAGCAGGCACGAGGGGCTGAATGGCCTACTCCTGTTCCTATGTTCCTAGATTGCTGTCCAGCTGCACTTACTCAGAGGGATTGTGCGTGGAGGTCAGATGAGGGCAGGAACAAAGTTAGCTCAGATGATTCCAAGATCAAATAATGGCCAAACGCTCACCGTTCAAGCTCACACACCAGGAATAATAATTTCATGAACTGAATGATTACTGCTACTTGTGGAATTATACCCCCAGTATGAACTGTTGGCTTTACGAGAGAAGGTATGAGGAGAAACCTCAAGGGTAAACAGGAATGAATCATAGAAAGGTTACAGCACGGAAGGAGGCCATTCGGCCCATCGAGTCTGCACTGGATCTATGCAAGAGCAATCCAGCTAGTCCCGCCCCCCCTGCCCTTTCCCCGTAGCCCTGCAAATTTTTTCCTTTCAAGTACTTATCCAGTTCCCTTTTGAAGGCCATGATTGAATCTGCCTCCACTACCCCCTCTGGATTGCATTCCAGATCCTAACCACTCGCTGTGTAAAAAAGTTTTTCCTCATGTCACCTTAAATCTATGCCCCCTGTTTCTTGACCCTTCCGCTAATGGGAACAGTTTCCCTCGATCTACTCTGTCTAGACCGTTCATGATTTTGAACACCTCTATCAAATCTCCTCTCAACCTTCTCTGTTCCAAGAAGAACAACCCCAGCTTCTCCAGTCTATCCATGTAACTGATGTTAGACCTGCATTTTTGGCTCAATTGCCTTTGTTCTCAACAAAAAATTTCACAACTTTCTCTTAGAAGTTTAACTATTTATTTGCCTCCCTCTGGAAGGTAAGTAGGGGGTGAAATTAGTCTTCTTCATTGGTGCAAAACAGGCTCATTGTGAATCAACAGCCTGTTTTACACTGCGTCAGATTTTCTTTTCCATTGACCAATGCAAAAGAAAATCAGGGGCTGTGTAGAACAGTCTGCCGATTTGCTAGGAGCACATTTCACACTACTGGCGAAGACCAATTTCACCTCTGCAGAGTCCAGTTTTTTGTACATGATTCATTTCAAGAGGGGGTTCTTTTCTCATTTAATACTTTCAGAGAAAGAGTAACAAAATCAGTATACATTCAGGAAAATGGTGCAAGAAATTAAGATACGAGAAAACAAAAATATTTAAGACATTAGTGCATCACAATTACATCCCACTGGGATGTTGCTGTAGGCTTGCTCATTTCTTCGACAAAACTGTAGGTAGAGAAGCTGTACTCAATGTTAACTTTTACCATCTTGACCCTAAATTTAGATCTGAACAAAATACATTCCATGATATTAGATTACACTTCTATCTAAGGCAAACAGTAAAATATTACAAAACGCAATACTTTAAGAACTTAATGGATGCAATTCAGGAAAAACATAAAATCAAACAAATAATCCTCAGTTATTAACAGGCAAAATAAATATTCAAAAAGATTTTCACAACCAGAATAGTGATTGGATCTGATGATTAAATGTTGATGAATTCTAGAGACATCTGTAAGGGAAACTGTATCATGTAATAATCTTGGAGTGTGTGCTATGTGGGGCTATTTTGAAGTGAAGCATAAATCGAGCGGGCGATAAGCGGAGAAATTGCAACGTTCGCCCAGCGTAACTAGCGAGAGGTGAAAACCACTATGATGGTCAGGCCTCTTTAGCAATGGAAGCGTCGATCTGCCAGTGCAAACCGAGCGCTGATGGGCAGCTCACTGTTTTGGGGGGTGGGTTGGAAATCCAGTGGCTAGATCGCAGAGCCAAGGCAGCAGAATTCCATTAAAGGCTGATGGGTGGTGCACATAGAATTTAACACTTGGTAGGATGATAGCGTGGATCAGGATGAGCAATTATGCTCATTTTGCTACCAAAACATCCACGGCAAACCCTTATTTGAACTTTCTCGGCGTGGTTTCCGCGTAGGGCAGTGGGCAGATTCTGCGCTGTTCCTGGATGAAAGTGGCATGGCCAATGAGGCTCCTGCCTGTTCGACCCGCAGGAGCGCCGATTGCTTGTAAATTGGCAGACCTCAAGTAGGAAGATCTTTTTTGACTTGGGTCTTGCTACTGCCCTGTTCCCATTGAAAAACAAAGCAGTAGAGAGACCAAAATCGGCCCCATAATGTCTTACTGAATTTACAGCAGACTAAATCAGTAAACTCAAACTCCTCATTGCAGTCCTCTGCTCTACTAACATCTACACTTTTAAGAACCCAGTATTAGAAAAACTCAAAATATATGGAAATGATAAACTAGGTCTATCTTGTGCATTCCAAATTTTTAAAATACAACATAGGCAAAGACGAACAAAATCACTTAATCTGTTCCCCCCACACGTCCACGGTCTGGTTTCTGTTGTCCATATTAGAAATTGCTGAGAGCATCAAAATCAAAACCAAGACTACATATTGCACAACTACACCAAATACATTCAAGCTGATTATTTACTCAATATGCAAATGATTTGAAACCATTAAAGGCACAGACATACAAAAGGATTTGGCAACTGTAGTAGTGAAACGCGTCCTTTCAGATCTCACAAAAAAATTGTACACAATAATGCCTTAACAATTACACGGTAGCATTCTATTTACAGAAAGTTTTACTATCAAGAGCATTTTATGTGCTCTGTAATTAACATTTTTATTATTAAAATAATCATTATTATAAAATTAGAAATACATCAGCTGCCAACATATTATGTAATGAAAAATGTTGCATCGTTACAGCAGATGGTAGCAAACAGCTGTGAAGTGAACTCGTAAACATCCATTAAAACCCACTGCACGTTCTCCCCCACTGCAGATAATAAGTACAATAGAGCAGTTTTACAGTGAAGTGAACTCCACTTTCTCATTTAACACAGCAGGTAAGACATTCTGATTGCAGGATTTCCTATGCACCAGCTTTCTTGCTCTGTTTAATCCTGCCACTATATTCAAATGTACGTTCGTACACAAACACACACACAATAGCTGATTGCATTTATATAGCGCCTTTAAGGAAGAAAAACATCCTAAGGTGCTTCACAGAGGAATAACCAGACAAAAATGGATGCTGAGACAAAGAAGCAGATATGAGGAAAGGCAACCAAAAGCTTGGTCTAAAAGGGGGGTTTTAAGGAGGGTCTTAAAAGAGAAGAGGGAGGTTGAGGGATTTGTGGAGGGAATTACAGAGAGTAGGACCTAGACGGCTGAAGGCAAGGCCGCCAAAGGTGGGGTGATAGGGAGGGAGGATGCACAAAAGGCCAGAGTCAGAGGAATGGAGAATTCTGGAGTTCGTTTGTAGGGAAGGAGAAGGTTACAGAGATAAGGAGGACCAAGGCTATGAAGCAGTTTAAATACAAGGATGAGGAATTTTAAATTGGTTATGTTGGAGGACCGGGAGCCAATATGGGTCAGAAAGATCAGGCGTGATGGGTGAGTGGAACTTGGTGCTGGACAGGATACAGGCAGCAGAATTTTAGATGAATTGAAGTTTACAGAATGTGAAGGGTGGCAGCCTGGCCAGGAAAGGATTAGAATGGCAATATCTGGAGGCATGGATCAGAATTTTAGCTGGGCTGAGCTAGGGATGGAGGCGGGCAATATTATGGAGGAGGTCGAAGTAGGCGGTCCTTGTGAGGAGAGGTCATGACGTTGGATGCTGAGCCCTTGGTCAAATAGGACGTCAACGTTGCGAACAGTCTGGTTCAATCTGAGATAGTGGATGGGGGGCGGGGGGGCAGATGGAATCAGTGGCAAGGGCATGGAGTTTGTGGCTTCCGTCTTCCAAATATTTAACTGGAGAAAATTGCAGCTCATCTAAGATTTGATATTGGACAAGTAGTTTGACAGCATAGAGGCAGTGCAGGAGTCGAGCGAGGGGATGGAGAGGTGGAGCTGCATGTTGTCAGTACACTTGTGGAAGCTGATCCCAGATTTGCAGATCATGTCACCAATGGGCAGAATGTAGAAGCAGAGGGATGGGGCCAAGGATAGATCCTTGGAGGACTTTAGTGGCAATAGGTTGGTTATTCATTGGCAATAAAGAGAAGCCAGTGCTAGAGATGCCCTGACTACTATTGCGAGGGTAGTCCCACTGAGCTGGACAATGGAAGAGAGGTATTGGTGGAAGGAGGTGTGGTCGACCATGTCAAAGGCTACAAAAAGATTGAAGAGGGATAATGTACCTCAGTCATAGTCACAGAGAATGTCACTTGTGTTTTTGGTTAGGCTGCTCACCCATTTACAGGCCCGCCTGAAAATTGCATCAAACAGAACTTGGGTATTAATAGGAAGGACGAGGTGTTGCCCTTCCGCGATTTTCAATTGCTGGACGCACGTTGAAAATAGCCTCCAATATGCTTGTTGTGAACAATGATTCCTTATGAGCTGGTGCGGATGGACTGTTTGTCTTGCCTTCCGCTGAGTTATACATGTGATAAAAGTGTTCAGCCCTTCTTGTGTTAATCAACTCACACAGCCTTTTTGGTACCTTAGATGGCCTCCAAATCAATAAAGCACTAGCACCTACATGCCAGGTGGCTTTTCAGGTCTTTGCTAACAAAGACGTCACACACAAGTCCTCATAACGCAGTATACTTCATGCCTCCTTAACAAGCCATCGGTGGACCTGTGGCCTCGATGGCTTGTCGTCTATCAAAGGAATATTTTGTTTGTATTAGCCTTCATGGTTTAATTAGCATTAGGTCTTTCCATCCATACCACTCAGTCTGACTACAGAGTCTATTTTGAGGACACATGTAAGGCAATTCTAAGGGCATTTCTCCTAAGTCAGAAAAGCAGAAGACTAGACAACTGTACATAGTGGTGGAGGATGATGTAGGAAGGAGGGTTCAAATTTGTGTGGTAATGGGACCAGTTTTGAAACAAGTGATAGTTGTACAGGAGGACAGATTCCAACTTAACCAAACCACTACCGATATCCTGGCACCAAGAATAGACAGAGCTGTGGGATTGGGACACAGCTTAGAGCAGATAGGAAGAGGATAAGAATACATTTTGTAGAGTAAATAATTAGAAAATAAAAGAATGGAGAAGGGTATCAAGGAGTAGCAATGGGACACGGTTAAAGTGTACATAAAGGTGTGAATCATCAGGAATAAAACTGGGTAACCAGAAGCACTGATTACCGTGGTAGATATGATGGATAGTTTTGACAGAAACTTGGCTTCCGCCCAGACAGGATATGATTTATCTATATTTTATACGTTCCAGTGTCTAACATCGTCAGAAGATACAAAGAAAGCAACAAGAGAGGAGGGGTCTCATTACTAACTAATTACACTATCAGAAAGAAAGGATATTATCAGAGGTAGTGTTCTGACTGAGTCTCTATGGATGAGAAATAATAAGAGCCCTGAAACAATATTGGGTGTCTGTTACAGACAGTCAAATATCTACAATGGGGCTCTAACTACTCGGAGTTGGCCTGTGATAACACCAACAGCGTTAGTCAAAATGGGGACAGGTTCATAGAATGTATTCAAGGACTGTTTTCTAAGTCAGTACGTTACAAGGCCAACAAGGAAAGATGCAGTAATAGACCAGGTTCTGGGTAATAAACCAGGACAAATGAGGTAGGAGAACATTTAGAGACCAGTGATCAGAACATAATTAGGTTTACAGTTAGAATAGATAAGGAAAAATTGTGTCCAAAACAAGGATGTTTGAAAAGAGTAAACTTTAGAGGGATGAAAGGGAGGCCCAGCTCAGCTTAGTTGTCAGAAGAGGGTAGCAGATAAAACAGCAGCGTAGTAAAATAAATTTTTAAGTGCAAGATGGGTAGAGTACAGTCTAAAAACATTCCAAACAGAAATAAAAGGGTTGGAGTAAAAGAAAGATAAGAAAGAAAGATCTTGCATTGATATAATGGCCTGAGTTCCATGGATGAACAAGATTAGATCAAAAATAAAGTCTAAGCAGGATGCACATGACAACACTAAGGCCAGCAGAACAGGAGAAAACCAGAAGAAAAATCAAAAACAGAGCAGAGAAGCAAAAATGGAGGGGGGAATAGGAGGGAAAGAATGAAAAACAGCTCAGGGTCAACATAAAGGGTGGTAATAAAGGTTTTTATAAGCACAGCAAGAGTAAGAAGAATGTCAAAGAAGGTAGAGGTCACTAAGAGTCAAAGAAGGCAATTTTATAGTGGGGAGTAAAGGAAAGGATGAAAGATGAAAAAGTAGGACTATACTCAATGAAGTAAAGAAGGTCAAAAGGAAAGCACTGATAGAAATGTTCAAAATGTTGAAAGGATTTGTTAAATAACTACTGTAAGATTATTTCCACTGGTCAGTGGATCAGTAACAAGGAACATAAACTCAGAATTAGCACTGAAAAGATAAAGAAACGGCAGAAATAAGGTCATTTGACCAATCAAGTGTGTGCCAGTATATTTCTCAACTCGAGCCATGTAGTTTAATTTCACTCTTCTTCTCACGCTCCTTTAATATTCCTCCTTTTTCAAGTGACGGTGAATTACCTTTCAAAAGAACTAACAGACTCTACATCAACAATGGTTGTGGCATAGAATTCCAAATACTATTCACCATCTGTATAAATATTTTTTTCTACATCTCCCCTTTTATTCTTTTTGTCATTATCTTTAATTTGTGCCCTTTCAAATCAAGAGGCTGGGGACAGAAGAACATTTTTCATGTAAACAGCTATTATAATATGAAATGCAGTCCCACAAGTGGCTACTGAAGTTGAGACAATCACTGCATTTAAGATGGTGTTAGATATACATTTGAAGAGGAAAGTTTTAAAGGGCATGAAGAAAGGGCAGGGATTAAAGTACATTAGAGCTAGCCGAATGGATTCATTTCTTTATTTCTGTTAAATAGTGTTTACAACATTCTAAAAGTAACTGATTCACTCAGTCTTCTGGCTGTACAACATTTCCTCTTTGGTAGTACATCATCTTTTTTCCCAGATAGTATCATAAATCTGTTTCATATTGATTCTGCTGAAGACAACATAAGGGATCTCACAAAAATCAATCTCTCAATAGCAATATAATATCCTTCCTACACTGAATTTCACAAAAATAACCCTCACCCAAATAGAAGCCTTTAGAAGCATTTTATTCTTTCGCATTAAAAAACATCTGGTGCATCCAGCTGGCTTAGAGGGCACGTGTATCAGTGAGATACAGAGCAATAGAGGTTAAGAAGACTCAATGTCCACTTTGTACTGTTGCATGACATTTGGGGAGTTACAATACCAAATATTGTAAGTAACTGATCATTTTTGATACACATATATATATATATATATATATATATACACACACACACCATGAGGTGATAGGATAAGTGACTATGGCACAGATTATTTAACATATGCAAGTTTATTGCAGACATTTGGAACTCTAACTTACTGTACTCTCCATAGATTTAGGAATTAATAAGATTTAGCACCTGCTTGCACAACTCAACTACTGGTGCTGACTGAGGGAAGTAGGCATCATACCTACTTGTACAAGATCTGTTCTAATGTACCCAACATTTAATTTTTTGAAAATACAAGATAAAATTTAGGATAAAATTACTATTCACTTAGAAAGAGCACAGATTCACAGATCAACCATGATCTAACTGAATGGCGGAACAGGCTTGAGGGGCTAAATGGCCGACTCCTGTTCCTATGTTCCTAAAGGCATAGGTTAATTAAGAATATTCAACATATATTAATAAAAGGCAAGCTGTATCTTTGAGGAAATAATGGAATGTATTGATAAAGGAAAGTCAATGAATTTTGTGTATATGAATATTAAAAAGGTGCTTGATAAGATGCCACATAGCAGGCTTGTTAAAAGTAAGGCAGATGGCATTAAATAGAGTGTAGCAGCAAGGATAGGAAGTTAGTCAATGGATAGACAACAGAGAATAGGTTAATGGGTGTTTTCTAGACTGGACATGGTTAACTGCAAAAGGGGAATGTAAGCAATTTCAGGAGGTCATAGATAAGCTAGAGGATTGCGTAGATAGCTGCCAAGTGCTTTGGAACGGCCTCAGGTCAAGAAAGGAGCTATATGAAGGCAAGGAGGAGTACCAAGGGTAAGTCAGTAAGTATTTAATTCATTGGTTAGTGTTTTTTGGTGGTTGGTTAGTGTTTTAGTGTCAGATAAATAGAAAAGTGCCTTAAAGCTAAACAGTTTCACTAACCGTTAGCGAACAGCTGGGGCCTGTCTCATGCACATCCTGTGCCATGTGGGAACTCCAGAACACTTTGTGTGTCCTGAAAAACCACATGTGCAGGAAGTGTGGCCAACTGCACTAGCTCGAGCTCAGAGTTTCTGAGCTGGAGGGGCGGCTGGCGTCACTACAGTGCATAAGGGAAGCTCAGAGTTTCGTGGATTGTACATTTCCGGAGGTGGTCACCCCGCAGCTACAGAGAAAAAAAAGTTAGCTGTTTTTAATACAACTGGACATTCTCTCTCTCTCTCTGTCTCTCTCTGCCTTTCGGGTCTCTTTCTCTCTTTGTCTGTGTAATTTGACCCATTGTGTATTCAGTATACTGGGACCTTCTGTTTTCCGTGGCTAACTTGTCTGAACACCAACGAAACCTTTGATTGGTGTGATGATGTCCCAGCCTAATATAAGATATGCGATTTGAGAACCTCCCATTCACTCACTCACCTGACGAAGGAGATAATCTCCGAAAGCTTGTGATTTTCAAATAAAACTGTTGGACTATAACCTGGTGTTGTAAGATTCCTTACATTTGTCCACCCCAGTCCATCACCGGCATCTCCACATCACAGAGAGTTCAGGCAGAGTGGGTGACCACCAGACAGACTAGGAAGAACAGGTGGGCAGTGCAGGAGTCCCCTGGGAGTGTGGTACTCACAAACCGGTACCAGTGAGGGTGTTGACACCTCGTGGTAGTGCAGTCAGGAGTAAATCCACAGCACGTGGGAGACTCGCCGGCACAGGGGTGCAAAAGAAATGCAGCTGTTATAGGGGATTCGATAGTCAGGGGGATAGACAGGCATTTCTACAACCTCTGACGTGAGTCTCGCATGGTGTGTTGCCTCCCTGGTGCCAGGGTAAAGGACATCACTGAGAGGGTGCAGAATAGTTTGAGGGGGGAAGGGGAACAGCCAGAAGTCGTCGTCCATGTGGGAACCAAAGACATAGGAAGGAAAAGGGTCGAGGTCCTGCAGTCAGAATTTCAGGAGCTAGGAAGGAAGTTAAAAAGCAGGACCTCAAAGGTAGTAATCTCTGGATTACTCCCACTGCCATGCACTAGTGAAAATAGGAATAGTAGGATAAGACAGGTTTATGCGTGACTGGAGCAATGGTGCAGGAGGGAGGGCTTCAGATTCCTGAGGCACTGGAACCAGTTCTGGGGCAGGAGAGATCTGTTCAAGATGGACAGGTTGCACCTCAACAGAGCTAGGATCAATGTCCTCGCGGGGAGGTTAACTAGTGCTGTGGGGGAGGGTTTAAACTAATTTGGCTGGGGAATGGGCACCAGGATAAAACAAGGTGCACAGAGGACTGGAAGAGACAAGGAGCACTAGAGTAAAGAATGGTTCAGAAATAGGAGGGATCAGAAAGGGGGCAAATGTGAGGCAGTCTAAGATTAGAATGGAGTGCATGTGCATAAATGCATGTAGCATGATAAATAAGGTTGGTGAGCTGCAGGCACAAGTCACCACATGGGGCTGTGATATAGTGTCAATAACAGAGACCTGGCTTAAAGAAGGGGAGGATTGGATACTTATTATTCCAGGCTACAAGGTATTCAGGAAAAATAGGGAAAGGAGAGTGGTGGCAAAGAAACTATTATAGCACTGGAAAGGGATGATGTAGTTGAGGGGTCAAAGGCAGAACCTATTTGGTTAAAATTAAGGAACAATAGAGGAGCTATTACACTGCTGGGTGTATACTTTAGGCCACCAAATAATGGGAAGGAGATAGAGCAGCACATTTGCAAGCAAATTACAGAAAGATGCAAGAGTTATAAAGTAATGAAAGTGGGGGACTTCAATTATCCCAATACAGATTGGACAGTAACAGTGTAAAGGGCAAAGAGGGGGAGGAATTCCTGAAATGTGTTCAAGAGAACTTTCTGGAACATGGGGGGTGCAAGAGGTGGACAGAAGGAGGGACATTCTAGGTCCGGGGCGGGGGGGGGGGGGGGAGGGTGGTGGGGGGCAAGAGACCCTCCAGACATATGGCCAGAAGGCAGTGGGAGGCAGCGAGGGACAAAGTCAATGCCAGGCGCACAGCATCATGAACATGGATGCAGTGCAGGAAGAAGTTCAATGCTTTGACATGAGTGGTCAAGGCGAGTGAGGTCAACTGTCAAGTGATGTCTCCTATCAACTGCACCACTAGCCGCATCCACTGCTCCACGGACTACACCCCACCCCCATCACCCACTTACCAACAAACTCTTTCCATCAGTACTCAACTCTTCCAATCAGATGCTTCCTCTCACCCTCACACATTCCCACTATTGCAAGCTGCCCACCTACAACTCACAGGCCACACACACTGGCAGCTATTCAACCATGACAGGCACATCACCCAGACACACGTCCCACATTCTTGCAGGAGAAGGTGGAGCATATCAGGAGGCAGCAAGCAGCAGTGGCATTTAGCCCCTCAAGCTTGTTCTATCATTCAATGAGATCATGGTGAACCTGTGACCTAACTCCATAAACCTGCATTAGCCTCATATCCCTTAATACCCTTGGTTCACAGAAATCTATCAATCTCAGATTTAGAATTCACAATTGAGCGAGTATCAACTGCCGTTTGCAGAAGAGCATTCCAAACTTCTCCCACCTTTTGCGATAGAAGAATTTCCTAACTTCACTCCTGCACGACCTGGCTCTAAATGTTAGGCTATGTCCCTAGTCCTAGTCTTCAAGTATAGGAGACCTCCAAAAACAGTTACAAATGTCTCGGTAGCCAGAAGCAATAGTCCAGTCACCAACCTATAAATTCTGCATGGTCCCTTTAATTAGCGCTGGTGGGGGTCCTCCAGGCACTCTAAGACATGTTCAGATGGTCGGGGTTAAGACTGTGCGTTGAGTTGAGCGTTAAGTGCCAAAATGGTGTCTATCACTTTAAATCAGTTTTGCACACTGATTGTATCCATTTTCTCCCTACTTTACATGCTTCTGGCGTTCGGTATTTGCGCATGTGCTTACTCCTGTACTAAGATGGCGTCTGGCACAAATCACGTTGGAAATGTGCGTGCGCAGCCAAGACGTCATCTTGGATGTTGGAGAGGCCGTGTCGCGCCAAAACAACGGGCGCTATACGGCCCAATTTAGCGGCCAGTGTGTTTCCAGCCCAACCAGGAAGGAAACAGTGCTGGATGCAGTCCTGGGGAATGAAGTGGCGCAGATGGAGCATATTTCAGTGTGGGAGCATTTAGAGAACAGTGATCATAATATCATTAGGTATAGTATAGTTCTGGAAAAGGACAAGGAAAAAATCAAATGTGAAAATGCCTAACTGGAGGAGGAAAAATTTCAGTGAGTTAAAAAGTGATCTTGCCCAGGTGGATTGTAATCAAAAATTGGTAGGTAAAACAGTAACTAAACAATGGGAGGCCTTCACGGATGAGTTGGTTCGGGTACAAAGTAGACACATCCCTACGAGGGGGAAAGGAAGGACATCCAAAGCTAGAGCTACCCAGATGACTAAAGATATAGAGATTAAAATGAAACAGAAAAAGGAGTCTTACAACAAATGTATGGTTCATAACACAATAGAGATCCAGGCTAAATACAGAACGCACAGAGGCAAACTAAAAAAGGAATAAGGAGCAAAGAGAGAGTATGAGAATAGATCAGTGGCTAACATAAAAGGGAACCTAAAAGTCTTTTATAAACATATAAATAGTAAAAGGGTAGTCAAAGGAAGTGTGGGACTGATTAAGGATAGAAAGGAGATCTCTGGAGGCAGAAGGCATACTAAATGAATACTTTGCATCCGTCTTCACTTGAGAAGAGGATGCTGCCATTGTAGCAGTAAAGGAGGAGATAGTAACGATATCAGGATAAAAATAAAGTGGAGGTACTTAAAAGGTTGGCAGTACTGAAAGTAGTAAAGTCACCTGGTTCAGATGGAATGCTAGGTTGCTGTGGGAAGTAAGAGTGGAAATTGTGTAGGCACTGGCCACAATCTTCCAATCCTCCTTAGATATGGGGATGGTACCAGAGGACTGGAGGATTGCAAATGTTACACCCACATTCAAAAAAGGGGAGAGGGATCAATTACAGGGCAGTCAGCTTAACAACGGTGGTGGGGAAACTTTTAGAGACAATAATCCAGGTCAAAATTAATTGGCACTTGGAAAAGTATGGGCTTATAAATGATAGTCAGCATGGATTTGTTAAAGGAAAATCATGTTTGTCTAACTTGATTGGGTTCTTTGATGAGGGTAGTGCGGTTGATGTTGTGTACATGGACTTTCAAAAGGCATTTGATAAAGTACCACATAATAGACTTGTTAGCAAAATTAAAGCCTATGGAATTAAAGGAGCAGTGGCAGCATGGATACAAAATTGGTTAAGAGACAGAAAGCAGAGAGTAGTAGTGAAGGACTGTTCTTCAGACTGGAGGAAAGTATACAGTGGTGTTCCATAGGGGTCAGTATTAGGACCACTGCTCTTTTTGATTTTTAAAAATTTGTTCATGGGTTGAGGGCATCGCTGGCAAGGCCAGCATTTATTGCCCATCCGTAATTGCCCTTGAGAAGGTGGTGGTGAGCTGCCTTCTTGAACCGCTGCAGTCCGTGTGGTGAAGGTCCTCCCACAGTGCTGTTCGGTAGGGAGTTCCAGGATTTTGACCCAGCGATGATGAAAGGAACAGCGATATATTTCCAAGTCAGGATGGTGTGTGATTTGGAGGGGAACGTGCCGGTGGTGTTGTTCCCATGTGCCTGCTGCCCTTGTCCTTCTAGGTGGTAGAGGTTGCGGGTTTGGGAGGTGCTGTTGAAGAAGCCTTGGCGAGTGGCTGCAGTGCATCCTGTAGATGGTATACACAGCAGCCACGGTGCGCCGGTGGTGAAGGGAGTGAATGTTTAGGATGGTGGATGGGGTACCAATCAAGCGGGCTGTTTTGTCCTGGATGGTGTCGAGCTTCTTGAGTGTTGTTGGAGCTGCACTCATCCAGGCAAGTGGAGAGTATTCCCTCACACTCCTGACCTGTGCCTTGTAGATGGTAGAAAGGCTTTGGGGAGTCAGGAGGTGAGTCACTCGCCACAGAATACCCAGCCTCTGACCTGCTCTTGTAGCCACAGTATTTATGTGGCTGGTCCAGTTAAGCGTCTGGTCAATGGTGACCCCCAGGATGTTGATGGTGGGGGATTCGGCAATGGCAATGCAGTTGAATGTCAAGGGGACGTGGTTGGACTCTCTCTAGTTGGAGATGGTCATTGCCTGACACTTGTCTGGCGCAAATGTTACTTGCCACTTACCAGCCCAAGCCTGGATGTTGTCCAGGTCTTGCTGCACGCAGGCTCTGACTGCCTCATTATCTGAGGGGTTGCGAATTGAACTGAGCACTGAGCAATCATCAGCAAACATCCCCATTTCTGACCTATCGATGGAGGGAAGGTCATTGATTAAGCAGCTGAAGATGGTTGGGCCTAGGACACTGCCCTGAGGAACTCCTGCAGCAATGTCCTGGGGCTAAGATGATTGGCCTCCAACAACCACTACCATCTTCCTTTGTGCTGGGTATGGCTCCAGCCACTGGAGAGTTTTCCCCCTGATTCCCATTGACTTCAATTTTACTGGGGCTTCTTGGTGCCACACTCGGTCAAAAGCTGCCTTGATGTGAAGGGCAGTCACTCTCACCTCACCTCTGGAATTCAGCTCTTTTGTTCATTTTTGGACCAAGGCTGTAATGAGGTCTGGAGCCGAGTGCTCCTGGCAGATCCCAAACTGAGCATCGGTGAGCAGGTTATTGGTGAGTAAATGCCGCTTGATAGCACTGTCGACGACACCTTCCATCACTTTGCTGATGATTGAGAGTAGACTGATGGAGCGGAAATTGGCTGGATTGAATTGGTCCTGCTTTTTGTGGACAGGACATACCTGGGCAATTTTCCACATTGTCGGGTAGATGCCAGTGTTGTACCTGTACTGGAACAGCTTGGCTAGAGGCGCAGCTAGTTCTGGAGCAAAAGTCTTCAGCACTACAGCGGGGATGTTGTCGGGGCCCACACAGCCTTTGTTGTATCCAGTGCACTCAGCCATTTCTTGATATCACGTGGAGTGAATAAAATTGGCTGAAGACATGCTTTTGTGATGGTGGGGATATTGGGAGGAGGCCAAGATGGATCATCCACTCGGCACTTCTGGCTGAAGATGGTGCAAACGCTTCAGCCTTGTCTTTTGCACTCACGTGCTGGACTCTGCCATCATTGAGGATGGGGATGTTCACGGAACCTCCTCCTCCCGTTAGTTGTTTAAATGTCCACCACCATTCACGACTGGAAGTGGCAGGACTGCAGATCTGGTCCGTTGGTTGTGGAATTGCTTAGCTCTGTCTATAGCATGTTGCTTCTGCTGTTCAGCATGCATGTAGTCCTGTGTTGTAGCTTCACCAGGTTGGCACCTCATTTTTTAGGTACGTCTGGTGCTGCTCCTGGCATTCTCTTCTACGCTCCTCAATGAACCAGGGTTGATCCCCTGGCTTGTTGGTAATGGCAGAATGAGGAATATGCCGGGTCATGAGGTTACAGATTGTGCTGGAATACAATTCCGCTGCTGCTGATGGCCCACAGTCCTCATGGATGCCGAGTTTTGAGTTGCTAGATCTGTTCTGAATCTATCCCATTTAGCACGGTAGTAGTACCACGCAACACATTGGATGGTGTCCTCAGTGTGAAGACGGGACTTGGTCTCCACAAGGACTGTACGGTGGTCACTCCTACCAATACTGTAATGGACAGATGCATCTGCGACAGGTAGATTGGTGAGGACGAGGTCAAGTAGGTTTTTCCCTCATGTTGGTTCGCTCACCACCTGCCACAGGCCCAGTCTGGCAGCTATGTCCTTCAGGACTCAGCCAGCTCGGTCAGTAGTGGTGCTACGAAGCCACTCTTGGTGGTGGACATTGAAGTCCCCCACCCAGAGTACATTCTGTGCCCTTGCTACCCTCAGTGCTTTCTCCAAGTGGTGCTCAACATGGAGGAAGACTAAATCATGAGCTGAGGGAGGGCGGTAGGTGGTAATCAACAGGAGGTTTCCTTGCCCATGTTTGACCTGATGCCATGAGATTTCATGGTGTCCGGCGTCAATGTTGAGGAGTCCCAGGGCCACTCCCTCCTGATTGTATATCACTGTACCGTGATATATATTAATGACCTGGACTAGGGTATAGAGGGTATCATTTCAAAATTTGCAGATGACACGAAACTCGGAAATGTAGTAAACAATGTGGAGGATGGTAACAGACTTCAGGAGGACATAGACAGACTGGTGAAATGGGTGGACACATGGCAGATGAAATTTAACGCAGAGAAGTGTGAAGTGATGCATTTTGGTAGGAAGAATGAGGAGAGGCAAAATAAACTAAATGGTATAATTTTAAAGGGGGTGCAGGAACAAATCCTTGAAAGGTGGCAGGGCAAATTGAGAAGGCTGTTAAAAAAGTATAGGGGATCCTGAGGCACAGAGTACAAAAGTAAGAAAGTTGTGCTAAACCTTTATAAAACACTGGTTAGGCCTTAGCTGGAGTATTGTGTTCAATTCTGGGCACCACACTTTAGGAAGGATGTCAAGGCCTGAGAGAGGGTGCAGAGGAGATTTACCAGAATGGTGTCAGGGATGAGGGACTTCAGTTATGTGGAGAGACTGGTGAAGCTGGGATTGTTCTCTCCAGAAGGTTAAAGGGAAGTTTGATAGAGTATTCAAGATCATGAATGGTTTTGATAGAGTAAATAAGGAGAAACTGTTTCCAGTGGCAGAGGGTCGGTAACCAGAAGACACGGATTGGCTAAAGAACCAGAGGCGACATGAGGAAACATTTTTTTAGGCAGCGAGTTGTAATGATCTGGAATGCACTGCCTGAAAGGGTGGCGTAAGCAGATTCAATAGTAACTAACAAAAGGGAATTGGATAAATACCTGAAGGGAAAAAAATTACATGGCTATGGGGAAAGAGCAGCGGAATGGGACTATTGGATAGCACATTCAAAGAGCCGGCACAGGCACAATGGGCCGAATGGCCTACTCCTGTGCTGTACCAGGCAATGACCATCTCCAACAAGAGAAAATCTAACCACATCCCCTTGATATTCAACAGCATTACCATTGCCGAATCCCCCACCATCAACATCCTGGAGGTCACCATTGACCAGAAACTTAACTGGACCAGCCATATAAATACTGTGGCTACAAGAGCAGGTCAGAGGCTGGGTATTCTGCGGCGAGTGACTCGCCTCCTGACTCCCCAAAGCCTTTCCACCATCTACAAGGCACAAGTCAGGAGTGTGATGGAATACTCTCCATTTGCCTGGATGAGTGCACCTCCAACAACACTCAAGAAGCTCGAAACCATCCAGGACAAAGCAGCCTGCTTGATTGGCACCCCATCCACCACCCTAAACATTCACTCCCTTCACCACCAGCGCACAGTGGCTGCAGGGTGTACCATCCACAGGATGCACTGCAGCAATTCGCCAAGACTTCTTCAACAGCACCTCCCAAACCCATGACCTCTACCACCTAGAAGGACAAGGGCAGCAGGCACATAGGAACAACACCATCTGCACGTTCCCCTCCAAGTCACACATCATCCCGACTTGGAAATATATTGCTGTTCCTTCATCGTCGCTGGGTCAAAATCCTATAACTCCCTACCTAACAGCACTGTGGGAGAACCTTCACCACACAGACTGCAACGGTTAAAGAAGGCGGCTCACCACCAACTTCTCAGGGCAATTAGGATGGGCAATAAATGCTGGCGTCGCCAGCGACGCCCACACCCCATGAACGAATTTTTAAAAATCTGTGAAGTTCTTTTTTGTTTAGATTAAATTTAACGTGGAGAAATGTTAGGTCATACATTTTGAGATAAAAAATAAGGTGAGGGCACATACACTAAATGTATACAAAGTTTTGAAAGGGGTAGAGCAGCAGAGTGATTTAGAAGTTCAGATACACAAATCTTTGAAAGTGGGATGACATTGATAAATCTGAAAAGGGATGTGGGATTTGAAGTTTTATGAACACTTTATATTAAAGCTAATGCTAAAATCTATACAAAACACCGGTTCAGCTGCAGCTAGAATACTGTGTTCAGTTTGGGTACCTTACTTTAGGTAGGATGTGAAGGCCATGGAGAGGTTTCTGAACAGACTCGGTAAGATGATACCAGGGATGAGAGTCTTTAATTATGAGAAGAGATGAGAAATATGGGGCTATTTTTATAACTAGAACAAAGAAGGTTAAGAGGAAATCGGATAGAGGTATTCAAAATTCTGAAAGATTTTCATAAGGTAAGGCGGTAGAAAATGTTTCCTCAAGTCCAAAATATGAAGGGAGAAGCTGGGAGAAAACTTTTTAACACAGAGGGTTGTTCGGACATGGTATGTCTACCAGAAACAGTGGTTGAAGCAGATCCACAATCACTTTTAAAAGTGAAGTGGATAAATAGTTAAAAAAGAAAAAATTAAGAAGGTATAAGAAAAAGGCCAAAGTGCATAGCTCTTTCAGGCTAAAAGGCTTTCTTTGGTACTGTGAAATTCTACAATTCTAAGGACAAAGGGGAAAGTTAGATGATTTTTTTTCACATAGAAGGTTATTAGAACACGACATACTTTACCACAAGTGGCTTTTGAGGCAAAGGGAAAGGGATCGTTTAAAAGGGAATTGGATAAGTATTTGAAAAAAGGAAGAATATAAAAACATACAAGGAAAAGACAGAAAATGGAATTAGATTAGATGGTTTCAGTTGAAGTGGTGGCACAAGAATGATGGGCCGAATGGCCTCCTCCACTATATTTCTATGATTCTATACAGACAAGTTCTTAAAGTGTTCTACCGTTTCCATCAGTACATTTTCTTTTTATCTATTACAGATAACTAAACTAAATTGGATAAAATGTGTCAGGACTAGCTTATCAACAACCTAAAATCTATAACATAACAGGAAGAGCTGAATACTATTAGTATATCGACCCATGTGACACAGGTCACTAAAATGTAGTAGTCAGGTACAAAAAGTAATCAAAAAGGCTAATGGAATGTTGGCCTTTATATCTAGAGGGCTAGAATATAAAGGGGAGGAAGTTTTGCTACAGCTATACAAAACCTTGGTTAGACCACATCTGCAGTACTGTGTACAGTTCTGGGCACCGCACCTTAGAAAGGGAATACTGGCCTTGGAAGGAGCGCAGTGCAGATCGACCAGAATGTGACCAGGACTCCAAGGGTTAGATTATGAGGAGAGATTACATAAACTAGGCTTATATTCCCTGGAATATCGAAGGTTATGGGGTGATTTGATTGAGATTTTTCAGATTTTGTAAAGAATTGATAGGGTAAATAGGGAAAAACTTTTTCCATTGGTGGGGGAGTTTAGGACAAGGGGACATAACCTTAAAATCAGAGACAGGCCATTCAGGAGAGAAGTTAGGAAACACTTCTTCACGCAAAGGGTGGTAGAAGTGTGGAACTCTCTCCTACAAAAAGCACTATCTGCTTGCTCAATTAATAATTTTAAATCTGAGATCAATAGATTTTTGCCAGCCAAGGGTACATAAGAACATAAGAAATAGGAGCAGGAGTAGGCCAATTGGCCCCTCGAGCCTGCTCCGCCATTCAATAAGATCATGGCTGATCTGATCCTAACCTCAAATCTAAATTCATGTCCAATTTCCTGCCCGCTCCCCGTAACCCCTCATTCCCTTTACTTCTAGGAAACTGTCTATTTCTGTTTTAAATTTATTTAATGATGTAGTTTCCACAGCTTCCTGGGGCAGCAAATTCCACAGACCTACTACCCTCTGAGTGAAGAAGTTTCTCCTCATCTCAGTTTTGAAAGAGCAGCCCCTTATTCTAAGATTATGCCCCCTAGTTCTAGTTTCACCCATCCTTGGGAACATCCTGAACGCATCCACCCGATCAAGACCCTTCACAATCTTATATGTTTCAATAAGATCACCTCTCATTCTTCTGAACTCCAATGAGTAGAGTCCCAACCTACTCAACCTCTCATAATATGTCCACCCCCTCATCCCCGGGATTAACCGAGTGAACCTTCTTTGTACTGCCTCGAGAGCAAGTATGTCTTTTCTTAAGTATGGAGACCAAAACTGTATGCAGTATTCCAGGTGCGGTCTCACCAATACCTTATATAACTGCAGCAATACCTCCCTGTTTTTATATTCTATCCCCCGAGCAATAAAAGCCAACATTCCGTTGGCCTTCTTGATCACCTGCTGCACCTGCATACTAACTTTTTGATTTTCTTGCACTAGGACCCCCAGATCCCTTTGTACTGCAGTACTTTCCAGTTTCTCGCCATTAAGATAATAACTTGCTCTCTGATTTTTCCTGCCAAAGTGCATAACCTCACATTTTCCAATATTGTACTGCATCTGCCAAATCTCCGCCCACTCACCCAGCCTGTCTATATCCCCTTGTAAGTTTTTTATGTGCTCCTCACTCTCTACTTTCCCTCCCATCTTTGTATCATCTGCAAACTTTGATATGTTACACTCGGTCCCCTCCTCCAAATCGTTAATATAGATTGTAAAGAGTTGGGGACCCAGCACCGACCCCTGCGGAACACCACTGGCTACTGCCTGCCAGTCCAAGAATGAAACATTTATCCCAACTCTGCTTCCTGTTAGATAACCAATCCTCCACCCATGCCAGAATATTACCCCCAATCCAGTGATTCTTTATCTTGAGCAATAATCTTTTATGTGGCACCTTGTCGAATGCCTTCTGGAAGTCTAAATACACTACGTCCACTAGTTCCCCTTTATCCACCCTGTACGTTATGTCCTCAAAGAACTCAAGCAAATTTGTCAGACATGACTTCCCCTTCGTAAAGCCATGCTGACTTTGTCCTATTAAATTATGTTTATCCAAATGTTCCGCTAATGGTATTAAGGGCTATGGAGCCAAAGTGGGTGGATGGAGTTAGGATGCAGATCAGCCATGATCTAATTGAATGGCAGTACAGGCTCGAGGGGCTGAATGGCCTACTCCTGTTCCTATGTTTCTATGATGACAAATGTTCTTCACGTTATACCATTTACTGTCATGAGTGCAGGAACTACTGCAAATTGCTGCAAGTCTGCAATGATGAAAGTTTATCTTCAGAAAAGGTACAACCTAGGAATGTTTGGAACCAGCCTATGTAGGTCAGCAAAAAAGACAATACCCTTAAAATGAACCATAGGATTAATTCCGTGAACCAGTACTTCTAGTGGGAAGCTGCACTCATAGGAAGTGCTGGTCAGAATATTGGGGCAACAATATTGTCGCCCTATCTCTGACACACGCTCCCTTTGAACATAATTCCTCACTGGGAATAAAAAGCTTATATGAATTTAAATAAGAAAAACACTATAAAATAATTTGTGCAATAAAATTCTATAAGCGTTTCCAAAACCAGTTTGCTACCCAATGGATTTTTTTGATAACGGAACAACATCCCAGCATAGTTACCTGAAAAAATACTGAAGAATAGTAACATAGCACAACAGATAATTTTACTTTGGGTATAGTAACATGGTGGTTACGTTACTGAACTAGTAAGCCAGAGGCCTCGACGAAAAATCCACATGAAAACATGAGTTCAGATCTCACCATGGCAAATTGTGAATTTGAATTTAATTTTAAAACTCTGGAAATAAAAAGCTGGTATCAATAAAAGTGACTACTTAATTGTCGAATTGTGGCAAAAACCCAACTGGTACACTAATGTCCTTTAGGGAAGGAAACCGGCCATTCTTACCTGGCCTAGATGTGATTCCATTCCTACAACAACATGGTTGACTCATAACTGGACCCTTAACTGCCCTCTGAAGTGGCCTAGCATGTTAATCAGTTGTATCAAACCACTACAAAAAATAAAATCACAGGGACTGCAATGGCTTAAGAAGAAGGCTCACTATCACCTTCTCAGGGATGGACAATAAATCCTGGCCTTGTCAGCAACACCCACATCCAGAGAATGAGTTAAAAAAATATATAATTTTATACTAAGGTCATGAATGCAGCTTTAAAACCTACATACACGCTAGACTTCCTTTTTAACACTCCAGTGTAAAAATTCAAGAAAGACAGACTAAATACAAAAAATGATATATTTAATCAGACAGACAGAGAAAAATGAGCACTTAGCTGGGTGCGCTAAAAGACATATTGTAACATACCAATAGATTGAGATGATATCAAATTATGATAGCAAAACTTGAATAGTCTATGCCTGTGACTTCCTGCACAGTGAGCTCCAGATTTCAAATGGGCCACTCAGGTAGGAACTGTAAATAAGAAACTATAGGAGTGATAGTTCAGCTGTGGCTCAGTGGTAGCACTCTTGTCTCTAAGTCAGAAGGCTGTAAATTCACGTCCCACTTCAGTGACTTGAGCTCAAATTCTGGGCCAAAGCTCTGGTGCAGTACTGAGAGAGTGCTGCACTGTTGGAGGTGCCGTCCTTCAGATGAGACGTTAAACCAAGGCCCCGTCTGCCCTCCCAGGTGGACGTAAAAGATCCCATGGCACTATTTTGACAAGAGCAGGGGAGTTCTCCCTGTGTCCTGGCCAATATTCATCCCTCAACCATCATTAAAATAGATGATCTGGTTATTATCAGGTAGCTGTTTGTGGGACCCTGCTGTGCACAAATTGGCTGCAGTTTTTCCTACATTACAACAGTGACTGCACTTCAAAAGTACTTCATTGGCTGTAAACGCTTTGGGACGTCCTGAGGTTGTGAATGGCACCTTATAAATGCAAGTCTTCCTTCATTTCTTTCTTTTTCTTTCCTTCTTTCTTTCTTCTAAAATAATGGGTTTAGTTTTGTTGCTGTTTCACTTGCTCATTCTGGGTAACTCAATTTCCTAACAGCACCCAATCCCAGCTTTGGCAGCATCTGTGAATGAAGAGTTAGAGTCATACATAGTAGCAGGTCTGCCAAAGGCCTCAGGCGAAGGGAAATGTGAACAAATGATCTCTGGGCCGTACTTATGAGCATCACCTTTCCATATAATATTTACTGAAGTATTCATTGACTGGACGCTTCTGTTGCACCATTACAGACGTAAGCATCTGCCCTAGATATTTAAGTTATCCCATCCTCAAGATTTGGGACAGGTCATTGGCACAGCAAAACATCCCACTCTGCCGTAATCCTATACCATCCAGATACGTCGCGAGATTTCATGGCTTATTTATTGTCCAGGAACTAAATTTTAAAAATCAATGTTTCTGGGGATGAGACATCTCTTACGAATTTCTTTCCAAATTCTTTCAGCAGCCATGGGTACCGCTGTCTCATTCCCAGACATCTGCCTTCCAACACTGCAAACTTCAATTCACCCTGAGCAACACCACAGGAGACTTGCTAGTATTTGGAAACATTTTGAGATATGTCCATCACACTTCAGGCATCACACTTTCAGGAAACCAGCAAATCTCAACTGAACATTCTATTAAAAAAATATTTAAATGAAAAAGAACATTGGTTGTATCCCTGCCATTTTTCTGACCTTGAGCTAAGCAGTTGCCAATCTACAGAAACGTCTGACATCAATAGTATTAGCCTTTAACTGACCTCAGAATATATTTTAGACCTGAACAGTGGCCTTAATGCCACAGACCAGGTTAACAGATAAACATCACAAGCGAAGTCCAGACTCAAAAAACTTACATTTATATGCACAGAAGTACATAAAGGTTACCATACAGAAACATGCCGATCAGCCCAACTAATCCATTTACCCTCTAGTTGGCATTTACACTCCATGAGAGCAAATAGTTTGAATCACATTTATCCATACTGTTTCCATCTCCCCCAACTCCTTTTCTTTCATCCATTTATCCAATTTGATTTTGAATGTAGTGCTCAACTTGGTGCGTAACACCACAGGAGATCAAGTGGTAAAAAATAAATAATTCTCAAAGAGATCGCCAGAAAGAATGCTGTAACACACTCAAACTCTTGACTATTTATTTCAGCAATGACCTCGGGCCTCCTGGCTTCCGGCCCCCAAATCCCACACAGACCTGATCCAGGTCCTGAACTTTGCTTC
Source organism: Heptranchias perlo (assembly GCF_035084215.1). Lineage (NCBI taxonomy): Eukaryota > Metazoa > Chordata > Chondrichthyes > Hexanchiformes > Hexanchidae > Heptranchias > Heptranchias perlo. The sequence continues at coordinate 78,839,003 of NC_090335.1, forward strand.
ATCTGGACAATGACAAAAGCAATAATAACGAGAATCATAATTATAATGTAGGCAGTCCATAGCAATAAAACTGTACCTATCTATAATCTCAATATACTAATTAACAGACAGAGCACAGCAATAATATAATAAATTTAGCCAAAAGTGCAGTCATGTAATAATAATTAGTAGTAAATACAGACAGTACACAGCAACAGTATTAATATAGCTAGTGTGGCATCCTTTGGAATGGTCCCCCACTTCTCCCCTACTCAAGCCTCCAGCTTCTTGCATTCCCTCAACCTTTTTTCCATGGCCTCCAACTATGTCGTGCAAAAGTGAGAGAGTCCTTTAGTCCTACATTGGCTCCCGGTCCCTCAACGCCTCAAATCTAAAATTCTTGGGTGTAATTTTAATCTAACCCAACCGGTGGGGAGCTGATGGGATTAGATTAGCAGCCCATTTTACACCCCATCCGATCTTACTTTCCAGTGACATTCCCTCGATTTTAGAAAAGTTAAGCTTGAATGTAGAGTTGGCTGAACTCCTTGATCCTTTGGAAGATGTGGAGTAATGAGCTGACCAGATCAATACATAAGGTACAACATCATTAACCAACAACTTGCACTTAATGAGCGCCTTTAACATAACAAGTCGTCCTAAAGCACTTTACAAATAGGCATAAGGAAACAAACTCATGGCTAGGAAGGAAGAGATTATTTGGAGGAGACCTAAAACTTGGTTGAAGAGATGAGTTTTAAGATGGTTTTTAAAGGTAGATGGAGAGGTAGAGAGGCACAGGTATTTAGTGAGGGAGTTCCAGGGCAGGATTGAAGGCTCTGCAACCAATGGTGGGGTGAAAGGAGGAGGACATGAACAGGCGAGTCACAGGAACACACATGCAGGAGAGTATATAGGGCTGAGGAGATTGCAGAGATAGGGTGGGCCAAGATCATGGAGGAATTTATAGACAAGGATGAGTATTTTAAATTTAATATATTGAAATAGAAAAAATGTAAATATTTGATCAGTTATATCACATTTAGTGATTCTGAAAGGAGCCATATTAAAAATCATTAAGATGTTGTTAAGATTATGCCTCCATTTCCACCAGAGGAAACAGTTTCTCTGTATCTACCCTACTCCAGATGGGGTCTGATCAAGACTCTGTAAAACAGAAGCATCACTTTCTCACTTTTATATTCCAACCCCCTTAAGATAACGGACCAACCTAAGTAGTCTTCAATGAAGAAATGTCAGTTCTATGTTCTTAAAAAATAATCAGTTCCATTTACTTTGCTTCCTAACATTGCCAGCAATTTTGACATTTTTTTAATCCCTTCCTTCATGTAGTGTAATACTGTATCAATCTATAGTATATATTTTAAAGATTGTTATTAAAAACATAACAGCATTCTCCTCCAGCCATTTGATTAGCTTGGTCAGTCCACGTTACCTTCTAGTACCGTCATTGGCACATGGAATTACATGATCGTGCCTCCATTATCTTTTGTGATCAATTTTATTGGTCTGTGGTACAATGGGTCTGCAATCACATGACCCATTCCCCTATCAGTCCTCTGATCTGGTTGGTCAGTGGGAACCATATGACTCAAGAAGGTGGAAATTTGCCAGATTTTGTTTATTACAATAATGGTAGCTGCTCTTGCTCCCCATTCTTACCAGCCCATATCCTACCTTGACCTCACTGCCCTAGGGGCAGAGGTGTCCACCAGGAGTCCTTGTGCTGCTAGTCTGACATTTTTTTTGTTGCATTTCTTCACTTTGATCTACAAAGACATGGGACTTGCCCTCCAATGCTCTCCACTCTGCGGTCCAGCTAGTGTCCTCTTTCCCAGACACACCCACCTTGAATGCTTGCTTCAGCTCCCCTTCCAACCCAGGTGAGCCTCTCCTGCGCCCGAGTACTCTAAGATCTGCAGCATGAGCCCAAACAGGAGCAGGCTTGTTCCAGACCCAACTTGGAGAAAGTGGCTTAGCACCGGCATCGAGCTGGGACAGAACCGCAGCTTGTTAAGCACCACACCGTTATCTACTTCAATGTCTTCTAAGAGATTGAAATTCAGTTAAAAGGCTGCAGGTGTTCCAACTCAGGTGGAGTTTCTCTGTACATACCAAGTGATTGCCTTTGTTTCTTTATACTTTCTTTTTAAAGCGTGATTCAGGCCAAAAAACGAAGAGTGTGGTGGACAGGAAATATGTGTGCAACATATGAGGAAAGATTTTCCTACCCACCGCCCACCCTATCATTGTGTATATTCTATTTACATGTATTGACATATACCATATCTTCTGTATAGTTCTCAGGCTCATCTATTCTATTTCTAATAACCATATGAGCCATGCAGTGCAATGACAGCCTTGGCTCAGTGGTAGCACTCTTTCAGCTGACTCAGAAAATTGTGCATTCAAGCCCCACTCCAGAGACTTGAGTACCTAATGTTGGCTGATGTTTCTGTGCAGTATTGAAAGAGTGCTGCACTGCTGGAGATGCGACCCATGGTGCTTCACAAAAGTGTAATCAGACAAAAATCAATGCCAAAGAAAGGAATATTAGTAGGGATAAATAAAGGCTTGGCCACAGAGGTGGGTTTTAAGGAGGGTCTTAAAGGAGGAGAGGGAGGTGGAGAGGCATAGGGGGGGAATCCAGGACATAGGGCCTAGACGGCTGAAAGCACGGTTGCCAAAAATGGGCCGAAGGATCGAGGAATTCAGAGTTCTTGGAGGGTTGTAGACCTGGAGGAGGCCTGAGATAGAGAAGGGCAAGGCTACGAAGGGATTTAAGCACAAGGATGTGAATTTTAAATCTGAACCATTGGAGGACTGAGAGCTAATGTAGGTCAGGACTAAAGGGTGAGCAGGACTTGGTATGCAATAGGGTACAGGCAGCAGAGTTTTGGATGAGCTGAAGTCTATGGAGGGTGAAGGAAAGGAGCCCAGCCAGGAAAGCACTGGAATTGTCAAGTCTGGAGGTGACAAGGCATGGACAAAGGTTTCAGTAGCAGATGGGCTGAGGTGGGAACAGAGGGAGGTGATGTTACTGAGGTGGAAGCAGGTGGTCTTTGTAATGGAGAAGATATAGGTCAGAAGCCCAGCTCAAGGTCAAATATGATGCCAAGGTTATAAACAGTCTAGTTTAACTCGAAACAATGGCCAGCAGCAAAACCACAGGATGTCTGCTAGTATTTTATAAGATTGCTGAAAAATGTTAGCTTCTAAAATAACTTGAAGGTAAGCATTGCAGCAGTAGCTTTTGTTGAGAAGTTAAGCCAACTTTGAAACAAAAACCTCCTTGAATTTCACAACCTGTTTAAATGCTTAAATGTTTTCCACACCCATGTGTTGCAACTAAGGAGATGTACTTTATGAAAAAGAGCAATCGGGAGAAAATTATCATCTAAGCTTACAGAGCATTGACAACTAAGATTTCCAACTCGTCGATACGTATTTATGTTCTTTAATCTGTGTGGAGCTGAAAAATGTCTTAATGTCTCGAAACCGCTGCAGACTGGCAGATTTTCAGATGTGTTTTGGCTGATATTACTCCTCATGGAGATGTACTCTACCTGCAGGATTTGAGGCGTATTAAAAAGCAAGTATTGAATAGCAGCACAAGTTCCTTGCAAGAAAATTATCGTTAGATGATAGTAGATTGATCCATGTGATAGGATGACAAGAGTTTAAAGGGAGAACAACATTTGGTAAGAAGCCTTTCTGATAAATAGGCGCTGTAAATTCCATCACATTTTTTTAAAAATTAGATTATTTTTACAAATTTCCTCCCTGTCTTCTCTTTATCCTTGAAGTTCTAGTGCTGTAAACCGAGATGGAGAAATTAAGAAGTGGTGGTCAGGTGAAGGGATAGTGAATGCACAAAAGGTTGGAGTTAGAGGAACAGTGTTCAGGAGGCAATTTAGGACTAAAGGAGATTGTAGAGTAGCACGGGACATAGAGACAAAAATTGTGAATTGATTGTTTTGGGGTATGGTGTTAAGGCTAGGTCAGTTGAAAATTTCAAAACTGAGATTGATAGATTTTTGTTAGCTAAGGGTATGGCACCAAGGCAGGTAGATGGAGTTAAGATACAGATCAGCCATGATCTAATTGAATGGTGGAACAAGCTCGAAGGGCTGACTGACCTCCTCCTGTTGCTATGGGGAGCCAGTGTAGATCAACGAGGATGGGGACGATGGGCAGGATACATACGGCAGAGGTCTGAACAAGTTGGAGTGTACAAAGGGTGGAGGAAGTGAAGCCAGCAAGGAAAGTGGTAGAGTAGTCAAGTATGGAGGTGACAAAGGTATGGATAAGCATTTCTGTGGTGGAGGGCTTCAGGTAGGGGTCAAAGCAGACAGATGCAGAAATGGAAGCAAGCAGTCTTCGTGATTGCTTAGATGTGGCGTTTACAGCTCAGCTCAGGGTCAAACAAGGTGCCAAGTTGAAAAATAACTTACTATAACTGAACCATTCTAAACATACAGAGATTATCAGCAAAAGCAATTAATGCAGTATTGATTAACTTGTTCAAAAATAAACCAGATAAATATTTGGTTAGGTCTGGAATTGCACATAATAGGAATAAGCATGAATTAAACAATTACTCAATAAAACATGGCTGTTCCTGTGCTGCTCTGACCAAAGTAATGCCATCTCTGGAAAGTAAGCAACCAGGGCATACTGTGGATAGGTGGGCTAGATGGATTGACTGTCTTCTCCTGCCTGAAACTATTACTATGTGCAATGTTGTGATTGAATAGTGGAGATTTGGGGTTGATAAGCATTCCAGAGCTTGGCTTGATTATCTTTGGGGATTGTCAGAGAGAAATTGTCTAGAAATTTTCCTGAGGAGGTTAATAAAGTTGGGTTGAGCCCATGAAGCAATCGATTATAAATGGTTTGTGGAGTGAGCAGGCTTGTTAGGCTGAGTGGTTTTTCCTTATTCCATGCATTCTCATGTTACATTTGTTTCTTATAATGGACAATGCTGTTAGAAAGCACAGTTGTAACTCAAAATACTTTTGTGAGTGATTTGTTACATTGATTACTTAGCAGTAACTTTTTTAAAATTTTCTTTTTGTATGAGTACATGTGAAGATAAGAAATAAATGTCTTGGGAAAAGGATAATGGCCTAGAAATTCGAACACGCCCCAAAATGGGCACACGGGTTCCAGAGAGTGATCCCCAAACCTGAATGCATAGGCCCGAGGCGCATGTAATATTGGGCCTCGGGCCTTATTATCATTGAGCTAGCAAGCTGTGGATACCTAATCGTGAGGGAAGGTAGCAGTGCCCTGAAGGGAGGGTAGTGGTATTCGGGATCGGGAAGGGTGGCTAATGGTCAACGACAATCAGGAAGGGTAGAAGCCGGGATCAGGGAGGCTAGAAGCCGGGATCAAGGGGATATCGACAGCGATTGCAGAGGATGGCGTCAGCGATTGGGGTGGGGGGTTGTGGTGAAAATGGTGGAGGTGTGGTGGCTGGCAACGGCTCCCGTGATTATTAATGTGGAGTCGAGCACTCCTGCTCCTCCAGGCTCCACATTCAGATAAGTATTTTTTAAACACTTAGCTTATTGGTTGCAACCTGCAGCGGTCCCCTTAAGGACTACCTGTTAGGCCGCATGTAGACCTGGTTTTCCTGAACGCAACCGTCCTGGCGCTGGTTGCGTTCAGGGCAATCCAATATTGCAAAGAGGGTTTCAAACAGGTGTTAGCCTCTTATTATGAATAGGAAAAGGGGCTAATGCCTGTTTCATCCATGGGCCCTGGACGCCTACTATTTTGCCTACACTATTTCAACTATTCCAATGCTCTCCTGGCCGGCCTCCTACCATCCACCCTCCGTAAACTTGAGCTCATCCAAAACTCTGCTGCCCCGTATCCTAACTCGCACCAAGTACCGTTTACCCATCACCCTAGTGTTTGCTGACCTACATTGGCTCCTGGTCTGGCAACGCCGCGATTTTTAAATTCTCATCCTTGTTTTCAAATCCCTCCATGGCCTCGTCCCTCCCTATCCATGTAACCTCCTCCAGCCCTACAACCATCTGAGAACTCTATGTTCCTCCAATTCTGGCCTCTTGCACAGCCCCGATTTTCATCGCTCCACCATTGGCGGCTGTGTCTTCAGCTGCCTAAGCCTTAAGCTCTGGAATTCCCTCCGTAAACCTCTCTCTCCTCCTTTACTCTCCTTAAAACCTGCCTCTTTCAACTGTCCTAATTTCTCCTTATGTGGCTCGGTTTCAAATATTTTTTGATTAACCCTCCTGTAAAGCACTTTGGGAAGTTTTTACTACAGTAAAGGCGGTATATAAATGCCTTTTGTTGTTGTTGTACACCAGTATGGCAGGTAGCGCACTTCCGGATCGTAATGAATGTGGCTTGCTGCCCGCCATATTGGAGTCCTATGAGACCTTTTAGCACCTGAAAAACGGGTGCTGGACAGTTGAATGTATAGGCCAATATATCTGTTTTTCACCTAATAAGAACATCAGTTATTCTTCTTGTTTATGTGGATAAAGAAAGAGGCAGACCACTTCATCCTCTCAATTGCCTAATGGTTCTCCTCAATCTCACCCTCAGAAGAGCATCTGCAAAGTGACATTTCCATTTTTGTTCATTTTCCTCATGGCTTCTCTGAACAGATCAGTGCCAATTAGTAATGAATATTTGTGAGCAGTTTATTGCCCTGTGGACAGCGTGCCTTATTGTGGGAATTTCATTTGTTCTGCCAATTTTCTTAGGACCTTCACAGCTATTAGAGAAAGAAAACTGTTATCCCATGTATCTGTATTTAGAAACTAGATCAGAAACATGAACGGTCATTATTGAAACCCTTTCTATTCCAATCATTCTCAGGGTGTTGTAAATGTATAGGCCAGGCAAGCAGTGTAATCCATTCCACGAGTGTAATCTTGAAGATGTTACTCTTCTTGTGGCTGCTTTCAGCAGTCTCTTTTTGATTACAAATATTTTCGACATAAACCCAGTAAAATAAATCATTTCTTCTGTGAATCAATGCAAAAGAAACATGCTGTTTTTAAGAATATGCCTGCCATGTCCTCACAAAGGCATCAAGCACGCACAGTGCATTGCAATACTGTGCTTGAACCTCAGGGACCACAGTTTAAATCTAACCCAAACTGATAAAGTGAAATCTGCTCCCACTGACGGCTGTCAATGGGTCCCAAGTGGACTGAACTTGTGCAGCATCCATCTAGTTCCAAATGAGTCTACAGTAGAGATTTATCCATGATTTGGCACTAATTGGGCAACCACTCTCAGAGAGGCAATAAGGATAATGTTGATGGAACTGGCACCCTCAGGCAGTGGAACAGCTCTTCAGAGATTATTGTTCAAACAGTTCCGGCCTGCACATGACCAATGCTGTGACATAACCTGAAAGTACCAAATGCTGACACTGGATACAAATAAGGAAAAGAAAGAATATTCTTAGTACTAACATCCCTCACCTTGACAAACCAGTTTTTAGATAAAATTGAAAACTGCTTCCTCATTCTAAATATAACTTGAAGTCTTGATAGAGAATGCACAGAGGAATAAATTCTATTTCAGATTCCCATGAGAAAAGATGACCTAATAATTTATGACAGTCACTAGTGAGTCATAAAGGTCTGCAACTTTCAATTCTGTTTATATAACCTATGTTCCAATTTTTAAAATTGGAAAAAATATGCAGATATGATAATATGCATTTCAGTTTTATGTGTATAAATTGTATAAATTTAAGTCTTCAAAACTTTATCTTTTATCATATTATTTATTCTCTAAAAACACATTAAAAGTTAACCTTCAGATTTAATAAGATGATTTAATTTATTTTTCCCAATTTTTGTGTCTTAAATGTCTTTACAAAATTGGAAATACAAATAAACATGGCTTTTATGGCCACCAAATTGGATGTCTCACTCACAGAGGTCATAAGGAATGAGAGAAATGGAAAAGTCACACTTGTGCAATTGCAGGAGCTCATCTTAGAACACAATATTTGGAATTTTACTCTGCAGCTTACCTTTAGAACTTGATCTGGGACTGTTCATTCTGATAATGGGAGCAAAAATTGATTTCCTAGTACTGACATCTGACCCTTTATACAAGCATAAAAATGCACACAAGAAGATTTTTTAATAGAAATTAAAAACAAAATAGGGAGTTTAAAAATGTGGTAATTTGATAGATTGTTAGTGGTATAATTACATTAAAATCCTGCCGGAAGCCTATTCAGGGTTTTATTGACTAACCCCCCAAACATAGAAACATAGAAATAGGAGCAAGAGTCGGCCATTTGGCCCTTCGGGCCTGCTCTGCCATTCAAAATGATCATGGCTGATCGTCTAACTCAGTACCCTGTTCCCGCTTTTTCCACATATCCCTTGATCCCTTTAGCATTAAGAAATATATCTATCTCCTTCTTGAATACATCTAATGACTTGGCCTCCACTGCCTTCTGTGGTAGAGAATTCCACAGGTTCACCACCCTCTGAGTGAAGAAATTTTTCCTCATCTCAATTCTAAATGGCATACCCCGTATCGTGAGACTGTGAATGGGCGCTGGGATCGAGGTGCGGGATTAACCCGGCCTGTTGGTTGTGAAGCAGGCAGCACGTAACATTTGTGCTGCCTAATGATTTGAATGATAGCTGCGTGCAGCCAGCGCTACCTGCACTGTTGATTGGCTGCGCGCATAAGCGGGGGCCCCCCGATATCAGGAGTGGCTAGCATGACATAGAGGCAGCCTGCACCTCTTAAAGGGGAGGTGCACTGTGGCTGCAGGAAGTGGTGTGAGAAGTGGGCTGTGATAGTTGGAAGAATGGCTGCGCCTGCGAGAGAGCGTGCACTAAGGTTCTCTGATGGTGCACTAGAGGTCTTGGTGGAAGAGGTGGACAGAAGGAGGGCCATCCTATATCCACAGGGGGGGGGAAGAGGCCCACCAGACATATGGTCAAGAGGCAGTGGAAGGAAGTAGCAGACGAGGTCAATGTCGGTAGCATAGCGCCAAGAACATGGATGCAGTGAAAGAAGAAGTTCAACGATTTGACACAAGTGGTCAAGGTGAGTGAGTTCAATTTTCAAGTGGCATATCTAACCAACTGCACCACTAGCCTCATCCACTGCTCAACGCACTACGCCCCCCATCAGCCACCGACCAACAAACTCTTCCAATCAGCCTGAAAGGAGCCAGAACCGTAAACATTAAGCAACACATTTACCTTGACAGCCACAGGCAATGCTGTCCTTGCTTGATTTGAGGCTGCAGTTGTGGCTGCAGCAGTTGACAAATTTCAGTCATGACCTCTTTACTGAACCGCAGACGTCTGAGGCACTGGTCATTGCTGAAGTTGAGGTAAGAGAATTGGTCCCTGAGGACTGTCCCTGGATATGGCCTCCTGCTACTCCTCCTTCTCCTTCTTCTTCAAGAAGCTTGTCCTGTTTTGCGTAGCCTCTCTTCATTCTCCCAGTCATGTTCAATTCCCAGAGGAAACCCTAGCGGGCCACCCATGTCTGGAAGCAACTTATCTCAGCACTATATTTTAAATGCCACTAAAAGTACTGCAAGATCAGCCAGACCACTCTCTATGGAATATTGAAACTTTATCCAAATATAGGAAATGTCCAAGAACACGTACAATTGCACCAGCAGCCAGAATAAATAATCCAGCAACTAACATGTAAGTACTTCATGATCCCTTCAAATAGCGCTTCTGGGGAGTCCTTCATGTCCTTCAAGTCCTATTCAGCTGTGCGAGGTTAAGACAATGTGTTGGCTGGAGCGTGGAGTTCCAAAATGTTACTGGCTGCTTCAAATCAGCGTTGCACACTGATTCACATCATAATCTCCCTACTCTACATGGTGCCAGTGATTGTTAGGTGCGGGCGCGCAAACTCCTTTACCATGATGGCGTCCTGCGCACTTCATGTCGGAAGTGTGCGCGACATCTCGGACACCATTTTTGGGGCTTAGGTGTCTGCGTAGTGCCTACAAAACCGGCACTACACGGCCCAATTTCGCCCACCTAGTTCTCTTAAAAACTACTGGAATTACTGGAATGCATATGAAATACAAAATATTTCTTCCAACGACTTTGTTTGTTACCTTTGCTCCCAGCTGCTGTCAATACTTTCTTGCAAGTGAGCCAACTACTGTTCCTCAAACAGAATCCTGCATTTCGAGGCTCAATTCCCTTCAGCAGAGTCCACTTGAACTCGTGCTGGTCTTCATAGAATCATAGAAAATTACGGCACAGAAGGAGGCCATTCGGCCCATCGTGTCCATGCTGGCTGAAAATGAGCTATCCAGCTTAATCCCACTTTCCAGCAATTAGTCCGTAGCCCTGTAGATTACGGCACTTCATGTGCTCATCCAAGTCCTTTTTAAATGAGTTGAGGGTTTCTGCCTCTATAACCCTTTCAGGCAGTGAGTTCCAGACCCCCACCACCCTCTGGGTGAAAAAATTTCTCCTCAACTCCCCTCTAATCCTTCTACCAATTACTTTAAATCTATGCCCACTGGGCACTGACCCATCTGCTAAGGGAAATAGATCCTCCCTATCCACTCTATCTAGTCCAGTCATAATTTTATATACCTCAATTAAATCACCCCTCAGCCTCCTTTGTTCCAACCCCAGCCTATCCAATCTTTTCTCATAGCTAAAATTCTCCAGCCCTGGCAACATCCTCATAAATCTCTCTGTACCCTCTCTAGTGCAATCACATCTTTCCTGGCCCAATCAACGTTTTATACAGTTCTAGCATAACCTCCCTGCTCTTATATTCTATGCCTCAGCTAATAAAGGAAAGTATCCCATATGCCTTTTTAACCAGCTTATCTACCTGTCCTGGAAAATGTGAGGTTATGCACTTTGGCAGGAAAAATCAGAGAGCAAGTTATTATCTTAATGGCAAGAAACTGGAAAGTACTGCAGTACAAAGGGATCTGGGGGTCCTAGTGCAAGAAAATCAAAAAGTTAGTATGCAGGTGCAGCAGGTGATCAAGAAGGCCAATGGAATGTTGGCGTTTATTGCTAGGGGGATAGAATATAAAAACAGGGAGGTATTGCTGTAGTTATATAAGGTATTGGTGAGACCGCACCTGGAATACTGCATACAGTTTTGGTCTCCATACTTAAGAAAAGACATACTTGCTCTCGAGGCAGTACAAAGAAGGTTCACTCGGTTAATCCCGGGGATGAGGGGGCGGACATATTATGAGAGGTTGAGTAGATTGGGACTCTACTCATTGGAGTTCAGAAGAATGAGAGGCGATCTTATTGAAACATATAAGATTGTGAAGGGGCTTGATCGGGTGGATGCGGTGAGGATGTTCCCAAGGATGGGTGAAACTAGAACTAGGGGGCATAATCTTAGAATAAGGGGCTGCTCTTTCAAAACTGAGATGAGGAGAAACTTCTTCACTCAGAGGGTAGTAGGTCTGTGGAATTTGCTGCCCCAGGAAGCTGTGGAAGCTACATCATTGAATAAATTTAAAACAGAAATAGACAGTTTCCTAGAAGTAAAGGGAATTAGGGGTTACGGGGAGCGGGCAGGAAATTGGACATGAATTTAGATTTGAGGTTAGGTTCAGATCAGCCATGATCTTATTGAATGGCGGAGCAGGCTCGAGGGGCCGATTGGCCTACTCCTGCTCCTATTTCTTCTGTTCTTATGTTCTTATGCTACCTTCAGGGATCTGTGGACATGCACTCCAAGGTCCCTTTGTTCCTCTACACCTTTCAGTATCCTCCCAATTATTGTGTATTCCTTTGCCTTGTTTGCCCTCCCCAAATGCATTACCTCACACTTCTCTGAATTGAATTCCATTTGCCACTTATCTGCCCATCTGACCAGTCCATTGATATCTTCCTGCACTCTAAGGCTTTCCTTCTCACCATCAACCACACGGCCAATTTCTCTATCATCTGCAAACTTCTTGATCAAGCCCCACACATTCAAGTCCAAATCATTAGTATGTACTACAAAAAGCATGGGACCTAGTACTGAGCCTTGCGGGACCCCACTGGAAACAGCCTTCCAGTCTCGAAAACAGCCTTCAACCATTACCCTTTGCTTCCTGCCACTGAGCCAATTTTGGATCCAACTAGCCACTTTCCCTTAGATCCCATGGGCTTTTACTTATTTGACCAGTATGCCATGTGGGACCATGTCAAAAGCCTTGCTAAAATCCATGTACACAACATCAAACATGTTACCATCATCGACACTCCTTGTTACCTGCTCAAAACTACCTTCCCTTAACAAATCTATGCTGACTGTCCTTGATTAACCCATGCCTTTCTAAATGACGATTTATGCTGTCCCTCAGAATCAATTCCAATAATGCGCCCACCACCAAGGATAGATTGACTGGCCTATAATTACTCGGTCTATCTCTTTCTCCCTTTTTAAACAACGGTACAACGTTAACAGTCCTCCAATCCTCCAGCACCAAGCCTGTAGCCAGGGAGGATTGGAAAATGATGGTCAGAGCCTCCGCTATTTCCTCTCTTGCTTCTCTTTACAGCCTGGGATACATTTTATCCGGACCTGGCGATTCATCTACTTTCAAAGATGCGAATTCCCTTAATACTTCCTCTCTCACTATGTTTATCCCATCCAATATTTCACACTCCTCCTTCTTAACTATAATCTCTGCATCGTCCCCCTCTTTTGTGAAGACAGATGCAAAGTATTCATTAAGAACCATACCCACATCTTCCGCCTCCACACATAGGTTACTTTTTGGTCTCTAATAGGCCCTACTCTTTCCTTAGTTATCCTCTTGCTCTTTACGTATTTATAAAACATTTTTGGATTTTCCTTAATTTTTACTTGCCAGTATTTTTTCATGCCCTCTCTTTGCTTTCCTCATTTCCTTTTTAATTTCACCCCTGCACTTTCTATACTCCTCTATGCTTTCTGCAGTATTGAGTTCTCAGTGTCTGACATAAGCTTCCCTTTTTTGCCTTATCTTACCCCGTATGCTCCTTGTCATCCAGGGGGCTCCAGATTTGGCAGTCCCACCCTTTTTCTTTGTGGAAACATGTTTACTCTGAACCCCTTGAATCTCCCCCTTCAAATAGCTGTTTCCAATCCACTTTTGCTAAATCACTTCTCAGCTTGGTAAAATTGGCCTTTCCCCAATTTAGAACTTTTACTCCTGTTCTATCTTTGTCCTTTTCCATAACTATGCTAAATCTGACTGAATTATGATCACTGCCACCAAAATGCTCTCCCACTGATACTCCTTCCACCTGCCCAGCTTCATTCCCTAAAGCTAAATCCAGAACTGCCCCCACTCTTGTTGGGCTTGCTATGTACTGGCTAAAAAAGTTCTGAATACAACTGAAGAATTCTGAACCCCTCTATACCTTTTGCACTGATTGTATCCCAGTTAGTATTCGGGTAGTTGAAATCTGCTACTATTACTGCCCTATTGTTTTTGCACTTCTCAGAAATTTGCCTACATATTGCTTTGTCTTCTCTCCTTAACGACAACCAGATCTCTTCAACTTTGAGTGAGACAAAGAATCATAGAATGGTTACAGCCGGCTCACTGCAAGAGCAATCAAGCTAGTTCCACTCCCCCGCCCTTTCCCTGCAGCCCCGCAAATTCTTTTCCTTCAAGTACTTATCCAATTCCCTTTTCAAAGCCACGATTGAATCCACCTCCACCACCCTTTCGGGCAGTGCATTCCAGATCATGACCACTCGCTGCGTAAAGAAGTTTCTCCTCATGTCGGCCTTGGTTCTTTTGCCAATTACCTTCAATCTATGTCCTCTGGTTTTTGATCCTTCCGCCAATGGGAACAGTTTCTCTCTATCTACTCTGTCTAGACCCCTCATGATTTTGAACACCTCTATCAAATTTCCTCTCAACATTCTCTGCTCTAAGGAGAACAACCCCAGCTTCTCCAGTCTATCCACATAACTGAAGTCCCTCATCCCTGGAACTATTCTAGTAAATCTCTTCTGCAACACCTCTAAGACCTTCACATCCTTCTTAAAGTGCGGTGCCCAGAATTGGACACAATACTCCAGTTGTAGCCGAACCAGTGTATTATAAAGGTTCAACATAGCTTGCTTGCTTTTGTACTCTATGGCCCCGATATTACCAGAGAGGCGGGATGGCAGCGAGGGTGGAGCAACTGGGCACGTGGGTAACCCACCCAGTAAAATCCATCCGTTCCCCACGTGGTCGTGGGTAAAATGGAGTCACTTAACGTGGTTTCCGGGTTTCCCATCAGAAACCTGCGCAGCAGGTGGACTGCGCACCCGCATCACAGGCTGTCAGCTGGAGGAGCCCTATTTAAAGCGGCAGTCCTCCAATGCTGCTCCTGGAGCAAACACCCAAAATTACAGAATGGAGCAGACTGGGGAAAGGCTGCTCCTAGATTCAGTGATGCCTCACTCCAGGTGCTACTGGATGGGGTGAGGAGGAGGAGGGATATATCCTACCCGGCGGGCAGGAGGAAGTGGCCTGCCTCTGCCACCAAGAAGGCCCAGCTCGAGGTGGCAGAGGAGGTCACCAGCAGCAGCAACGTCTCCCGCACCTCGATAGAGTGCAGGAAGCGCTTCAATGACCTAACTAGGTCAGCCAAAGTGAGTACACTTACTCATTCTCCCACACTCCGTCTTCCATATCACCGCCCCCACCCCACAACTCATTCTGCACTGCCAACACTACTCTATCATATCACTTCTCACACCCACTCAAAGCTCATCCTCAACTTATCTGCACTTACTCACCTCCCAAATACTCATCCCACCCCTACCACTCAACCCAATCCTCATACAATGTCATGGCTCTGTCTCATATTCACCCTCTGATGCATCTCTTTCACGGTCAGCCTCACCCAAACCAATGCGTTCAGCAGTTGGCCATGTCACCATCACTCATTCACGTCTCTCTACTTTTTCCCCTAATAGGAGAAGAAAGCCCCAAATGCACAGGAGAGGGCGAGGACCGGAGGGGGGCCGCAACATCTAGTCGTCCTCATAGACGCGGAGCAGGAAGCGCTGGAACTGAGCCGCACCCTCGAGTGCCTGTCCGTCGGGGACGCTGAGACTGCCACAAGACAAACGGCTGGTGACAGAACTTTAACATTCAGCACTCACAACAGCAATTGATGTTAACATGCCTTACCATCTTCAGCACCTCAACATCTGTCATCATCCTTAATATTGTCTTCTGTTCTCTTACAGGACCTACAGCGACCGCTGTGATGGTGGAGGGCGATTCCTCAGAGGACCTGCCGGCCTCTGACGGGCCACCGTCACATCAAGCGAGCCATCCACCAGCGCAGATACACACACCTCGGTGGGTCCCCATCCTCACTTAGTTGGGGTCGCACATGATGAGTCACCACACACGTGACTACGAGCAGACAGTGGTGGCAGGGGCAGCTGTGGAGTGTCCGCGTCGGTGGGAGCACTCTTCTCCAGGCTCTGCTCAGCTGGACACAGATGCTGAACCCTGGGGGCCATCCATGAAAAGGAGAATGATCGAGGGGCAGCAGCGCATTTGCGAGGTGTTGGAACAGGTGCAACGCGCACTCTCCACAATCGCGCAGAGGATGGAGGAGTCTAACTCCAGGATGAGTGGAATGGTGGCACAGGTAAGGGAGGGCATCTCTGAGATAGTGTCGCGGGTAAGTGCGGGAATGTCTGCAATGGAGGGAAGGCTAGCCTCCAAGGAGCTTCAAATACAGCTCACCAATGAGTCCCTGACAATGGCCCTTCGGACTCAGGGTGAACAACACTCTGACGCCTTAAACAGGCAGGGAGATACTCTGGCACTGGCCTTACAAGGCTTCACACATGTCCTCTAAACTGTCGTCCAGCAGAGTGGTAGGAGTGGTGTGGGCCTGGCCCAGGGGAGGGAAGATGGTGAAAGGGGATATGGAAGTGGGGACGCCACTCAAAGCGCCCCCACGTCTCACCTGTTGCCCCCTCTCAACCAGTACCCGCAATGCTGCCTCCTCTCCAAGAGGCTGAGTCTGCCCCTGCACAGGTACAGGTGGAGTAGTCTTTGGAGGGGCCTTCACGGGCACCGAAACCCAGAGGGCATAGGCCCAAAGCATCTAATCGGTCAGGGCATGAACAAGAGCAACCTGCCACTATCTTTGCTGCAGCCATAGGGGTTGCACCATATAGGTGTAGTCATAAGCGAAAGGCGAAAGTTTTGTGAGCACAAAGGGGATGCACTAGGGTGTTTGGCGGTTTGTCATGTTTTTTATTTATATTTGCTTTTTGTTAATGGCACATTAAATATTATTATTGTCACCACTACTGCTACGTCGTGGCCATTCTTGACTGGCTTGTGTATTAAGGCCCTTTCATGAGGTTCACCATGAACGCCCACACTTGATGCCACCCATTGGGTCACTCTACAGTGGTTATATGTGTAGTTGCAGGACTATTTTGTGAAGGGGGCGGGGAGGGAGGTGGGGGGTGGGGGGGTTGCTGGTGTAGCCGCTGCTCTGTCCAGGTGGTGAGGACTGGACTCTTCACACTGTCTGATGTTAGGAGAACCGTTCACATATCAGTGACTCCCAGGCCTCACGAGCAGCCAGGTGAGCCGCTGTTCTGCCCATGTATTGCGCCTCCTTGTCCTCGTCCTCCTCCTTCTCCTCAATATGGGTGGCAGATGTGGATGGGGCCTTCTCCAGCGGCACCCCTCTCTGTTGTGCCATGTTGTGCAAGACACAACAGACAACTATAATGCGTCCCACTCTGTCTGGTGCGTATTGAAGCACTCCCCCAGAACAATAAAGGCACCTGAAACGCATCTTGAGCAGCCCTATAGCATGTTCAATTGTAGACCTGGTAGCGATGTGGCTGTCATTATATCGACGCTGTTGCTCAGTGGTGGGGTTCCTCAGAGGTGTCATGAGCCACGTGTGCAGGGGGTATCCCTTGTCCCCTAGGAGCCAGCCCTTAAGGGTTTTCGGTGCGTGGAAGAGGGGCGGGTGTTGGATTCCCGGAGGATGAAGGAATCGTGGCAGCTGCCAGGGTATCTGTCGCACACGTGAAGGAATCTCTTGCGGTGGTCACAGATGAGCTGAGTGTTGATGGAGTGATAGCCCTTCCTGTTGATAAACAGTCCTGGCTCGTGTGGAGGTGCTCGTATTGCTATATGGGTGCAATCGATTACACCCTGCACCCGTGGGAAGCCAACCACAGCGTGGAATCCCACTGCCCTCTCCATCTGGCTGAGGTCATCCATGGGGAAGTTGACGTAGTTTGAGGCCCTGCGAAATAAGCTGTCGGTGACCTGCCTTGTGCACGTGTGTGCAGACGACTGGGAGACCCCGGCGATGTCCATGGTGGCACCATGGAATGATCTGGAGGTGAAGAAGTTGAGGGCGGTGGTGACTTTGACAGCGACAGGTAAGGAGATGCTGCTCAGCCCAGCCGGGAGCAGCTCGGCATGAAGGAGGCTGCCATTGTCCGCGACTACCTGGCGACTGATTCTGAGCCTCCATAAGCACTGCTCCTCAGAGAGGTCCACGAAGCTGAGCCTCGGTCTGTAAATCCTGTTGCAAGAGTAATGCCTCCTGCGACGTTGTTCTCTCTGTTGTTGCCCTCCGTGCTGTTGTGCAGGTGCCTGTGGCGCAGCACTGTGTTGCGGAGCTCCATGTGGCGGAGGTGGATGGTGTGCCTGGTGAGGCTGGTGATGTTGCTCATCCTCGGATGAAGTGATGAATGCAGCCATGGCGTCCCCCCATTCTGACGGTGTGAGTTAGAGGGGGTCCGCAAAGTAAGTAAATGTGTTTGCACAGCAGAATTTTGGGTATAAATTAAGAATTTTGAGTGGAAACACAAAGGTCTTGCAGCCAAAACTTTGTCTGAAGTGACAGAGTGCCCTGCTGCAATAAATGAAGTTTACGCCCACCTGTCAAATAATCCTGTGCATTTCCTACTGGCTGCTGGCTGAAACACGTCTGCTCCAACAGGGAGTGTTTCCCACAGCATGGGAAACATGCTGAGGATCCTTCAAAATTGCACCCCTGCCAAAATCTCCACTCAATGAGGTCTCTCAAGTAACTCAACTATTTGCCTAACTATGTAAATGATCATCCCGCCGGTTTTAATAACCAGTAGGAGTCCTGCATTCGGGAGGTGCGTGCGCACCCGAACGCATCCCTGGGGAACCCGGAAGTCAGCGGGTTGCAGCCAGGCTCCAAACCCGCTCCGGGATTTTGCCATTTTACGAGCCCCCCTGCCCCCAATGCACCCACTCCGACATCCGAAAATTGGCCCCTATGCGTCTATTTATAAAGTCCAGGGTCCCGTATGCTTTTTTAAGTGCTTTCACTACCTGTCCTGCGACCTTCAAAGATTTGTGCACATATACCCCCAGGTCTCTGTTTCTGCAACCCCTTTAGAATTGTACCCTTTAGTTTATATTGTCTCTTCTCATACTTCATGCCAAAAGATTTCACCCCCCGTATCTAAGGAGATTGGGAGATTATGGTCAGCACCTCTGCAATTTCTACCCTTACTTCCCTCAGCAACCTCAGATGCATCCCATCCGGACCGGATGACTTACCTACGTTAAGTACAGCCGGCCTTTCTAGTATCTCCTCTTTTTCAATTTTTAGCCCATCCTTGTTCAAGACAGATACAAAGTACCATTTATACCTCGGCCATGCACTTCTCTGAGTTAAATTTCATTTGCCATGTGTCCACCCATTCCACCAGCCTGTCAATGTCCTCTTGAAGTCTATTACTATCCTCCTCACTATTTACTACACTTCCAAGTTTTGTGTCATCTGCTAATTTTGAAATTGTACTTGTGCACCCAAGTCCAAGTCATTAATATGTATCAAAAAAAGCAATGGTCCCAGCACTGACCCCTGGGGAACACCACTGTACACCTCCCTCCAGTCTGAAAAACAACCATTCACCACTACTCTCTGTTTCCTGTCACTTAGTCAATTTTGTATCCATGCTGCCACTGCCCCTTTTATTCCATGGGCTTCAACTTTGCTGACAAGCCTATTATGCGGCACTTTATCACGTTTTGAAAGTCCATATACACCATATCAACTGCGTTGTCCTCATCAACCCTCTCTGTTACCTCATCAAAAAACTCAATCAAGTTAGTTAAACATGATTTGCCTTTAACAAATCCTTGCAGGCTTTCCTTTATTAATCCACACTTGTCCAAGTGATTATTAATTTTATCCCGGATTGTCGTTTCTAAAAGCTTCCCCATCACCGAGGTTAATCTGACTGGCCTAAAGTTGCTGGGTTTATCCTTACATCCTTTTTTAACAAGGGTGTAACGTTTGCAATTCTCCAGTCCATGTATCTAAGAATGATTGGAAGATTATGGCCAGCACCTCTGCAATTTTTCCTCAGCAACCTAGGATGCATCCCATCCAGACCGGGTGACTTATCTACTTTAAGTACAGCCAGCCTTTCTTGTAGTACCTCCTCTTTATCAATTTTTAGCCCATCCAGTATCTCAACTACCTTCCCTTTTATTGTGACTTTGACAGCATCTTCTTCCTTGGTAAAGACGGATGCAAAGTACTCATTTACTAGCTCGGCCATACCCTCTGCCTCCATGCATAGATCTCCTTTTTGGTCCTTAATTTTCTACACCCCTCCTCTTACTACCCGATACTGTTTACATGCCAAGAGAAGACTTTAGGATTCCCTTTTATGTTGGCCGCCAGTCTATTCTCATGCTCTCTCTTTGCCCCTTATTTCTTTTTTCATTCCTCCTCTGTGCTTTCGATATTCAGCCTGGTTCTCACTTGTATTATCAACCTGACATCTGTCATACGCCCCCTTTTTCTGCTTCATCTTACTCTCTATCTCTTTTGTCATCCAGGGAGCTCCCTCTTTGGTTCCCTACTTTTGCCCCTCGTGGGAATGTATCCAAACCATCTCGTCCTTAAAGGCCCTCCATTGTTCGATTGCAGTATTGCCTGCTAACCTTTGATTCCAAGTTACCCAGGCCAGATCCATTCTTAACCCACTGAAATTGGCCCTCCTCCGATTAAGTATTTTTACTCTAGATTGCACCTTGTCCTTTTCCATAACGAATCTGAATCTTGTGATACTCTGATCACTGTTCCCTAAATGTTCCCCACCGATACTTGTTCCACTTTACCCACCTCATTCCCCAGAACCAGATCCAGCAATGCCTCCTTTCTCGTTGGGCCGGAAACATTAGGAAAGTTCTCCTGAACACACTTCAGAAATTCCTCCCCCTCTTTGCCCCTTACACTATTACTATCCCAATTTACATTAGGATAGTTGAAGTCCCCCATTATCAGTACTCTATAGTTCTTGCACCTCTCTGAAATTTCCCTGCAAATTTGATCCTCTATGTCCTTCCCACTCAATGGTGGCCCATAGATACATCCAGTAGTGTAATGGCTCCTCTATTGTTTCTTATGTCTAGCCAACAGATTCTGTCCTTGATCCCTCGAGGACATCTTCTCTCTCCAGCACTGCAATATTCTCCCTAATCAATACTGCCACCCTCCCTCCTTTTTTCCCTTCCCTAACTGTCCTGAATACCTTGTATCCAGGAATATTAAGTACCCAATCCTGCCCTTTTTTGAGCCAGGTTTCCTTTATCGCCACTACATCATATTCCCATGTGGCTATTTGCACTGCAACTCACCAACCTTGTTTACCACACCGTGTGTTTATACTTTTGCACTCTAAACCTATCTTAGATCTTCTCGTATTCTCTCTTAGTCTGATCCCACCTAATATTGTAATATTTCTTACTCTAGTGATATCTATCTCTCCCAATCCTTTGTGCACCTTGTTTCTCCTTTCTAATGCTACAGCCTGGTGCACATCCCCCTGCCAAATTAGTTTAAACCCTCCCCCACAGCACTAGTGAACCTAACTGCGAGGACATTGGTCCCAGCTCTGTTGAGATGCAACCTGTTCATCTTGAACGGGTCCCTCCTGCCCCAGAACTGGTCCCAGTGCCCCAAGAATTTGAAGCCCTCCCTCCTGCATCATGTTTGGTGTTTCTAAAAAATTATGCTAAACTATTTAATTTTGTGCATATTTTTTGATCTAATCAAAATCTTCTGCATCTTAACATCCACCTGAGAGGGCAGAGTGGGGGGGGGGGGGCTCAGTTTCACATCTCATCTAAAAGATAGCACCTCCAACAGTGCAGCACTCTCTCAGCACTGTACTGAAGTGCTCAAGTTTCTACAGAGGGGTTTGAACCTGTGACCGTTTGTATCAAAGGCAGGAGTTCTACCACTGAGCCACAGCTCACACATGTCTTGGATTCTTTATGCATCTTTATGAGTCCCCAGCATTGGCTGAGTCATTGGGTAGGCTCCTTCTAACAGCACACAATTCCACCTTGTCATTGGCAGAAGTCTAAGAGCAGATGTGTGCCCATTTTCTTGTGAAAGGTGTTGAATGGGGAAAAAGAAAATTAAAATTCACATTTTAAATGAGGTTTCAAGATAGTTGTGTAAAGATTTAGTTTCAGTTCTTTTTAAAAGTATTTGCTGATTAAAAAGTAATTACTATATTTCACTTTTTGCTAAACACATTTTTGACTAGCTTAAGCTCATTAAAAATTGATGAGGGAAAAATTTGATAAAGGTCCGCTTTGGACAGTATTAGCACGATGCAGTACCACCCTGCGCGCAACGGACCCTGCGCAGGCAGGGCGCAAGTTTGGACCCAAGGGAGCGCTTATTTGCAATCAGCATTCCTTTCCAGGCCTTGCATGTGGAATCAATGCAATTTGCACTTTCCACCACCAGAGGGGGCTCAATCTCCTAAAGGGAGGATGTTTCTTCAAAATCTCTTAAAGGTAGCTGGTAGCTGTTAGTTGATGAAAATAACAGTCAACTGTCTGCACGGAGTCTGAACAGAGATCAGACATCCACACGTAAAACACAGATGCAGATCCCATCCTATGTTTACACACTGATGAGTTATGTTAAAACATTGAATAAAGGTTGCGCACTACTAAATCCCACATCCTCCAATCGGCACACCAGACCTCACCAATCTGCCGATGGTACCAGGCCTGTGATGGTGCATGCACCAAGGTTCTCTGCTGATGCACTGGAGACCTTGGGTGCAAGAGGGGCATCCTATATCCGCGGGGGGGAGGGGGTCGGCAAGAAGCCCTCCAGACACATACTCAAAAGACAGTGGGAGGCAGAAGGGGACGAAGTCAATGCCAGGCGCACAGCATCATGAACATGGATGCAGTGCAGGAAGAAGTTCAATGCTTTGACATGAGTGGGCAAGGTGAGTGAGGTCAACTATCAAGTGGCGTCTTCTACCAACTGCACCAAGCACTACACACCCCATCCCCCACATACCAATAAACTCTTTCCATCAGTACTCAACTCTTCTAATCAGATGCTTCCTCTCATCCTTACACATTACCACTCTTTCAAGCCGCCCACTCACAACTCACAGGCCACACACACTGGCAGCTAATCAACCATAACAGGCACATCACCCAGACATACGTCCTGCTTTCTTGCAGGAGAAGGTGGCGCATATCAAGAGGCAGCAAGTGGCCGTGGCATTTAGCCCCTCGAGCCTGTTCCACCATTCAATGAGATCATGGTGGACCTGTGACCTAACTCCAGATACCCGTCTTAGCCCCATATCCCTTAATACCCTTGGTTCACAGAAATCTATCAATCTCAGATTTAACATTCACAAGTGAGCTAACATCAACTGCCATCTGTAGAAGAGCGTTCCAAACATCTCCCACCCTTTGCGTGTAGAAGCATTTCCTAACTTCACTCGTGCACGTCCTGGCTCTAAATGTTAGGCTATGTCTCCGCATCCTAGTTTTCAAGGGCATCATTTTAGCACCCGCTATCGGGTGCGTTCCTGGCGGGGGGGCTCCGAAAATCGGGAATCCCGGAGCGGGACCGGAGCCCGGCTCCAACCCGCCCACTTGCCCCCGCTGGTGGGAATCCCGCAGGCAATTAAAGCCAGCAGCATGCCACTTGAAAGTATTTATCTTGCTCGTTCAGGTTGTTTACAGACCTGATTGAGCTGTTTCATTAGGAGGGGTGAGATTTTCCACTGAACTGAGACTGTTTTCCATACTGGGGGAAACACTCCCAGTTCAAACGGAGGTGTTGCAGCCAGCAGCCTGTGGCAGCTGCAAAGGTGCATTCGACAGGTGGCCACTCTGTCACATTGGACAAAGTTTGGCCTCCAACACCCTCCTCCTAACTAGAAAATTCACCAACCTGGAACCGCAACCCCGGTGTGAGGACACACTTACCTACCTTGCGGACCCCCTCAGATGTATATCTTCCGGATGGGGGCCGCCGTAGCTGCAGTCATGACCTCCTCGGAGGGCAAACAGCATCACCAGCCTCACCAGCCTCGCCGGCACGCCGTCCACCTCTGACACGTGGAGCTCCACAACAGAGTGCTGTGACACATCCACCTGTACAGCAGGAGGGAGGGCTACCGCAGAGAGAGATGCGTCGCAGAGGGCACTACCCTCGCCACAGGGTCCACAGACCGAGGCTCAGCTTCCTGGACCTCTCTAAGCAGCAGTGCACATGGAGGCTCAGAGTCACTCGACATGTAGTCGTGGACATCGGCAGGCTCTTTCATGCCGAGCTGCTCCCGGCTGGCCCGAGCACCATCTTCTTACCTGTCGCTGTCAAAGTCACCACTGCCCTCAACAACTTCTCCTCCGCATCCTTCCAGGGGGCCACCGGGGACATCGCCGACGTCTCTCAGCCGTCTGCACAAAAGAGCCCTGCAAATACACCTACACCCACTCTGCAGTGACACAATGGGTGGCATCAGTTGTGGGTCTTCATGGTGATCCTCAGGAAAGGGCATTATTGCACAAACCAGACAAGATTCAGAAAGACATGGCAGTAGTGGTGCCAATATAATATGTAATGTGAGTTGGTCAGAAATTCAATATAAGTAACAACCATGACAAACCCTCAAACACCCTTGTGCATCCCCTTCATGCTCACGACACGTTTGCCTTACGCTGCCTACTGCACATATGTAATGCATGCCCTGTGGCTGCAGCACAGGTAGTGGCAGGTTGAGTGAGGCTGACCGTGAAAGAGATGCACGAGAGGGTGAGTATGAGATAGAGCCATGAGATTGTATGAGGATTGGGTTGAGTGGTAATGGCGGGATGAGTACTGGCGAGGTGAGTAAGTGCAGGTAAGATGAGGAGGAGGTTTGAGTGGGTATGAGGGGTGATGTGACAAAGTAGTGTTGGCAGTGCAGAAGGAGGTGTGGGGTGGGGGCGGTGATGTGGCAGATGGAGTGTAGGGGAATGAGTAAGTGTACTCACTTTGTCTGACCTACTGAGGTCATTGGAGCACCTCCTGCATTGTATGCAGGTGGGCGATATGTTGGTGGTGCAGGTGACCTCCTCTGCCACCTCGAGCCAGGCCTTCCTGGTGGCAGAGGCAGGCCGCTTCCTCCCGCCCGCCGGGGGGAAGATCTCTGTCCTCCCTCTCCTCCTCACCCCATGTATTGATACCTGGAGTGAGGCATCATTAAACTGGGAGCAGCCTTCCCCCTGGGCTGCTCCATGCTGTGATTTTTTCTATTTGTTGCAGCATCTGTCAGTGGAGGACTGCCCCTTTAAATAGAGCTCCTCCAGCTGACAGATCTTACTGCGCATGCGCAGCCCGCCCGACGCACAGATCAGCAGTGGGGAACCCGGAAGACCAGGTAAGTGGATCCAATTGGGCTGCAATCGCGCGGGTGGCTGACTAATTTCACCGGGCGCGTTACCCACGCACCCGATAGCCCCCCCCGCCGCGAACCCGCAGCTCTGCTGACATCGAGCCCCTAGAGTACAAAAACAAGGAACTTATGCTAAACCTTTATAAAACACTGATTAGGCCTCAGTTGGAGTACTGTGTCCAATTCTGGTTACCACGCTTTAGGAAGAATGTCAAAGCCTTAGAGAGGGTGCAGAGGAGATTTACTAGAATGGCACTGGAGATGAAAGACTTCAGTTAATTGGAGAGACTGGAGAAGCTGGGATCGTTCTCCTTAGAACAGAGAAGGTTAAGTGGAAATTTAATAGAGGTGTTCAAAATCATGAAGGGTTTTGACAGAGTATATAAGGAGAAACTGTTTCCAATGGCAGAAGTGTCAGTAACCAGAGGTAACAGATTTAAGGTAATTGGCAAAAGAACCAGAGACGACATGAGGGAAAAAAAATTATGCAATGGGTTGTTGAAATGCACTGCCTATGAGGGTCGTGGAAGCAGATTCAATCGTAACTTTCAAAAGGGAATTGGATAAATACTTGAAGGGGAAAAATTGCAGGGCTATGGGGAAAGAGCTGAGGAGTGGAGCAAATTAGATAGCTCTTTGAAAGAGGCAACACAGGCACGATGGGCCAAATAGCCTCCTTCTGTGCTGTATCATTCTATGATTCTATGATGTCTGGGTCAGTGAAATAAAATTGTTGAACGAGGGAATGTCAGCTAAAGAATCATTCATGTGCATTGTACTGGCTTATTTTCTCTCACCACCACATTACTGGGGAAATGGAAGGAGAACAGATTGAGGCTGACAGAACTCCTTTCCATACAATTGTATTTGCACAGAAAAACCTTTATACATCAAGTAAGATTCCTGACTATTCCCCGTCCTCTGACAGAATTTTTTTCTCACAATGCGTTTTTGCAGTGCAAGCACAAGGTCATTCTTCCATCAGTGTAACTAAAAAACTATTGTATCTCCTTTACATAGTTGAGGAGAATTTCCTGCGCTAACGGAGCTTGCCTACATCAAAAGGTTGATAATGGTTATTGCGATTGATGCAGACTATATCTTAAAATAAACTCCTAAGTTGCACTCTATCGGAGAACAGACCATTTTCCAGTAAGAAAGAGAAATAAGTAGTCAAAAATTGAGTTGAATCCAGTTTAAGCTCTTGCCTGAGGCCATGTGAAGGTTATCAGAGCATGAAGGGTAGATTTGAAAGGGATGAAGCAGGCTGAGGAACACTGAATACTTTGATTCAGTTGCTTTGAATAATTGTTGAATATACAATGCAATTTTTTTATATCACTAACCAGAAAGATTAATCGTTTTGATTTGTAATAACTGCTGCATATCTTGGAAGGATGTGACTATATATTTCACTAAAAATGATAGCTGCATATGTTTTAACTGACTGATAAACTGAGTATCCTATATTGACATAAGGCGATGTACAAAAAGGTGTCAATGTCACCTTTGCTGTATATAGCTGACTAATTTAAAATAACTGGCACATTTTGCTCACATCTTCTCCCCCTCTTCAAAAAATGTCACATTTCTCCAGAATTTCATGTCGTCCAGTGCAAACTTCAAGCCAGAAATACAAGTTATTAATTTGGCCCCAAACAAGTTCACTGTTATACAATCAATCCCTGAGGTCATGTGTGAGGTTACATCAGACATTCAATCTATAACCTGAATGTCTTTCATGGGTTTTCAAAGGAACATAGCACAACCAAAAGGAGTAAACCAAGTAACTCAGGGACTGTTCTTCATAGGTGGTAAGAACTTAAAAAAACATGAATGTAATAGTGCAGCACATTACTCCAACAGATTTATATGTTGTTTCTCTCAGTGAGTCTTAGACCTGTGGCTGGGGAAGAAACTATGCAGGTACCAAGTACTTCTCTTAAGTGCTGCTCTCAGAAAATGGTGCATAGCATAGAAGACCTGATCCTGGAAATTACTGTCAGTGGTATCAGCGGTTAAACGCTCTGCACATCTGTATGACATTCCTCTGTCTTCTACTTTACTGGAGGCATTAAAATAAATGAGTTAACTCCTTTGTCAAATGAGTGGACACAGGAAATTTATATGAATGCTTTAAATTAGTGCTCTTTGAACATTCAGGCCTGGAGTTTCCGTATGATTTCCGCCCAGGTAACAGCTTAATCTGGGCAGAATCAAATCAAATAGCGCGAAAGAGTGCGGAATTTTAAGTGTAAGTGAGTTGCTTCCATAACTACACGAAGAACATAAGAAATAGGAGCAGGAATAGGCCATATGGCCCCTTGAGCCTGTTCCGCCATTCAATAAGATCATGGCTGATCTTTGACCATAACTCCACTTTCCCGCCCGATCCCCATATCCCTCGATTCCCTTAGAGTCCAAAAATCTATCGATCTCAGTCTTGAATATACTCAATGACTGAGCATCCACAGCCCTCTGGGAGAGAATTTCAAATATTCAAGACCCTTTGAGTGAAGAAATTCCTCCTCATCTCAGTACTAAATGTCCGACCCCTTATCTGAGGCTATGTCCCCTAGTTCTAGACTCTTCAGCCAGGGAAAACACCCTTTCAGCATCTACCCTGTCAAGCCCTCTTAGAATCTTATGTTTCAATGAGATCACCTCTCATTCTTCTAAATTCCAGAAAGCATAGGCCCAATCTACTCAATCTTTCCTCAAACGACAACCCTCTCATCCCAGGAATCAATCTAGTGAACCTTCATTGCACTGCCTCTAAGGCATGTATATCCTTCCTTAGATAAGGAAAACAAAATGGCACACAGTACTTCAGGTGCCATCACAACAACAACAACAACAACAACAACAACAACTCACATTTATGTAGTGCCTTTAATGTAGTAAAACGTACCAAGGCGCTTCACAGGAGCGTTATCAAACAAAATTTCACACCGAGCCACATGAGGAGGTATTAGGACAGATGATGGTTTTAAGGAGCGTCTTAAAGGAGGAGAGAGTGGTAGAGAGGCAGAAAGGTTTAGGGAGAGAATTCCAGAGCTTAGGACCTAGGCAGCTGAAGGCACGGCCGCCAATGGCGGAGCGATTAAAATCGGGGATGTGCAAGAGGCAAGAATTGGAGGAGCGTGGAGGGTTGTAGGGCCGGAGGAGATTACAGAGATAGGGAAGGGCGAGGCCATGGAGGGATTTGAAAACAAGGATGAGAATTTTAAAATGTTCCCGGACCGGGAGCCAATGTAGGTCTGTGAGCACTGGGGTGTTGGGAGACCGGGATTTGGTGCGAGTTAGGATACGGGCAGCAGAGTTTTGGATGAGCTCAAGTTTATGGAGGGTGGAAGATGGGAGGCCAGCCAGGAAACCATTGGAATAGTCCAGGCTCGATGGAACAAAGACATGGATGAGGGTTTCAGCAGCAGATGAGCTGAGGCAGAGGTGGAGACAGGCGATGTTAGGGAGGTGAAAGTAGGCGGTCTTGGTGATGGAACAGATATGTGGTCGGAAGCTCATCTCAGGGTCAAGTAGGATGCCAAGGTTGCGAACGGTCCGGTTCAGCCTCAGACTGTGGCCAGGGAGAGGGATGGAGTCGGTGGCTAGGGAACGGAGTTTGCAGCAGGGAGCAAGGACAATGGCTTCGGTCTTCCCAATATTTAGTTGGAGGACATTTCTAATTCATATCAGACAAGCAATGTGACAAATAAGAGAGAGTGGAGGGGTTGAGGGAGGTGGTTGTGAAGTAAAGCTGGGTGTGGTCAGCATACATGTGGAAACTGACGTTGTGGTTTTGGCCAAGTAGCCAATCTTTTATGCTACTTCAACAGTCCCTTTGCCCGAACCAGTCCCCGCCCACAAAACTGGCTATGCCCCCAAGTTGGAAAGGTGAGTTTCCATCAATTGCGCTTGTTTGGGGGGGGGGGGATTCATCACATTGCCTGCCCTATTGCTGCAGAAATCATCATTTAGTTTGAACAAAGAGAAAAGTGCTGCTTACCTTGTGGTCTCCAGCCTCACTCTGAAGGGGAAATTTTTCTCCCTTACCTTTTATACTACCCCACCCGAGTACCTTGAGGCCCTATTGGCCCTGTTCCAGTCACAAATCGATTACGTTTGATTACGCTGCTTGATTGCTATGATTCATGGGCTATTTTACATTTGGGCTTATGCTAATGAGTTTGCACGGAAATGTGGGCGTAACTTCACCTCGGCAAAACTGGTACAGTCCCATGTTTCATTGTGGATGTATAAATTACTCGAGAAAACTGTTAAGACATTAAGAGCTATAATTCTGAAAGAGATACTGTAACTTAAATGAGCTAAATCTATTGTTATTGTTCTTCATATTGTTCAATATAACTATAGATCAACTTGATTTGTAATTTTCAGCGTGACTCATACGGTCTGTCAGCTTAGTGTTTCCCATCAGTCGGAGAGATCTGGAGGACATGCCGATGTTTTTACTATTTTCAGTATATAACCCAAAAGGTAAAAGGGTTAATTGCCCAGTGACATACTATCGCAGTTACTTTGCGTATGCGGTGATGTTTCACTTCATAGGAAGAAGTTTGCCTGTGGAAGTTGACTTTTGCATTGATTGTGAATAAAACATCTCTGGAGAAAGCCCAAATCGTAATATCTCTATTTTCCAACTCTAGAACAACCTCACACTCCCCGCGTTGCTGCATCTAATTGTTTCTTAAATGATTCCAGGGTCTTTCCCTCCACCAATCTGCTTGGAAGTCCATTCTAAGTCATGATTACTCTCTATGAAATATAAAAGTTATTAACAATCTAAAAAATGGAATTTATAGTATACATAAAAAAAAGTTGTGAAGCATCAGATTTTGTAGTCAAAACAAAAATGCACGGTAATAATCTGCTCTTTTTTTAAAAACAGGTATTTTCTTCCCTTCATCTAGTCCCAACTTGAGCATGTGCATTTCCCAATGGAATAGGCACATAAATAACTTAGAATCATAGAAAGGTTACAGCAGGGAAGGTGGCCATTCGGCCCATCGAGTCCGTGCCGGCTCTATGGAAGAGCAATCCAACTAGTCCCACTCCCCCGCCCTTTCCCCGTAGCCCGGCAAATTTTTTCCTTTCAAGTACTTATCCAATTCCCTTTTGAAGACCATGATTGAATCTGCTTCCACCACCCCCTCAGGCAGTGCATTCCAGATCCTAACCACTCGCTGTGTAAAAATGTTTTTCCTCATGTCACCTTTGGTTCTTTTGCCAGTCACCTTAAACCTATGTCCTCTGGTCCTTGACCCTTCCGCCAATGGGAACAGTTTCTCTCTATCCACTCTGTCTCGACCCTTCATGATTTTGAATACCTCTATCAAATCTCCTTGCAACCGTCTCTGTTCCAAGGAGAACAACCCCAACTTCTCCAGTCTATCCACGTAACTAAAGTCCCTCATCCCTGGAATCATTCTAGTAAATCTCTTCTGCATCCTTTCTAAGGCCTTCACATCTTTCCTTAAGTGCGGTGCCCAGAACTGGACACAATACTCCAGTTGTGGCCTAACAAGTGTTTTATAAAGGTTCATCATGACTTCCATACTTTTGTACTCTACGCCTCTATCTATAAAGCCCAGGATCCCGTATGCCTTTTTAACCGCTTTCTCAACCTGTCCTGCTACCTTCAACGATTTGTGTGCATATACCCCCAGATCTCTCTGTTGCTGTACCCCTTTTAAAGTTGTGCCCTCTAGTTTATATTGCCTCTCCTGATTCTTCCTACCAAAATGTATCACATTTATATCACAAATATATAGACAGGCTGGTGAAATGGGCAAGGCAGATGAAATTTAACTCAGAGTTAAATTTCATCTGCCTTGCCCATTTCACCAGCCTGTCTATATCCTCTTGAAGTCTATCACTATCCTCCTCACTGTTTACTATCCTTCCAAGTTTTGTGTCATCTGCTAATTTTGAAATTGTGCAATGTAGACCCAAGTCCAAGTCATTAATATGTATCAAGAAAAGCAGTGGTCCCAGCACCGACCCCTGGGGTACACCACAGTACACCGCCCTCCAGTCCGAAAAACAACCATTCACCACTACTCTCTGTTTCCTGTCCCTTAGCCAATTCTGTATCCATGTTGCTACTGCCACCTTTATTCCATGGGTTACAATGGATAAGTACTTGAAAGGAAAAAATTTGCAGGGCTACGGGGAAAGGGCGGGGGAGTGGGACTAGTTGGATGCTCCTGCCTGCTCGCCAGCTACTGCTTCCTGCCGGTTTCAGGTGTGAAACTGACTGGGGGCTTGCAGATGAGGCCCGGGTGTTAACATTTCCTGGGCCTCACGTTGCCGAGGTCAGGAGGGTTTGCCGTCACCTCCATTTCCGTCCACCGATTCCATCCCAACTTAAAATCGGAGCTTAAATATGCCATAACAAATGATCCAATGACTAATAGTAACTGCATGGCAAGTAAAATTTCTCCCCTGCTAACCCGAAGATATTGATTTATGCTGGATGCTATTCCATAAATGCAAGCAGCTCTCTGCCACCACACTGGTACAGACTCATTCTTCATGTGTGACCCTTGACAGTGAGGTTGCTAGTCTATTCATGCATGGCATATTTACAGCCTAGCCTAAGCTGTCCTTGTCCAACATTCACATGCAAGAACTTTCTAGGACGGGTCACTGGATAGCATTTAAGAGCATAAGTCCTGACAGATTGTTTTTTGGCATCACCAACAGGAGTAGGCCATTTAGCCCCTAGAGCCTATTCTGCCATTCAATCAGATCATGACTGATCTGTACCTCAACTCCATTTATCCGCCTTTGATCCACATCCCTTATTATCCTTACCTAACAAAAACCTGTCAATCTCAGCCTTGAAAATTTCAATTGACCCAGCATCCACATGCTTTTGAGGGAGAGAGGTCCAGATTTCCACTACCTTTTATATGAAAAAGAACTTCCTGCTTTCATTCATAAATAGCCTGGCTCTAACTTTAACTTCTGGATTCCCCCACCAGAGGAAATAGTTTATTTGCATCTGCCCCATGGAATCCCTTTATCATTTTAAACAGCTCAATTAGGTCAAGGGAATATAAGCCAAGTTTATGCAACCGGTCCTCATAATTTAACCCTTTAAACCCTGGTATCATTCTGGTGAATCTGCACGGTACCGTCGCAAAGCCAATATATCTTTCCTGAGGTGTGGTAACCAAAACTGAATGCAGTACTTCAGATGAGGTCTGACTAAAGCTCTGCACAACTGAAGCAAATTTCCTCTCATAGGCACAGGAGTAGGCCATTTAGCCCCTCGAGCCTGTTCTGCCATTCAATGAGATCATGGCTGATCTGTGACCTAACTCCATATACCCGCCTTAGCCCTGTATCCCTTAATACCTTTGGTTAACTAAAATCTATCAATCTCAGATTTAAAATTAACAACTGAGCTAGTATCAACTACCGTCTGCCAATTGAGCTAACACTTCCTTTGTATTCCAGCCCCCTTGAGATAAAGGCCAATATTCCATTAGCTTTTTGGATTACTTTTTGTACCTGTGCACTAGCTTTTAGCGATTTGTGTGCATGGGCACCCAGATCTCTTTGCTTCTCCACAGTTCCTAATCTCTCACCATTTCGAAAATATTCCAATTTGTCATTCATGGACCCATAATAGATGAACTCACATTTCCCCACAATGATCGCCATCTGCCACAGTTGTGTCCCACTCACTATTTCCCTTTGTAACTTCCTGCTCCCATCCACACAACTTACTGTACCTCCTAACTTGGTGTCATCTGAAAACATGGATATACTACTCTCCATTCCTTCATCCAAGTCATTGATGTATATGGTGAAAAGCTGAGGCCCCAGTACACATCCAAGGGTAATACCACTTGTCACATCCTGTCAATCAGAGTACATTTCCTTTATCCCTACTCTCCCTCTCCTACCTCCTAAGTAATTACAAACCCATGGCACAAGGTTACCTCTGATTCAGTGCGCTTTATTTGGCTAATAATCTCTTGATTACCATTATACGGCAGAACCTTATTAAAACTCTTCTGGAAGGCCACATACATGACCCTGTCCACCTTGTTAGTGCCTCCTCAAAAAAATTAAATAGTTTAGTCAAACATGACCTGCTCTTCACAAATCCATGGTGACTCTCTTTGATCAGCAAATACTTGTCCAAGTGTTCAGCTACTCTGTCCCTGATGATAGATTCCAGTAACTTCCTCACAACTGATGTTAAACTGAGTTTTCTGGTTTCCCTCTCCCTCCCTTCCTAAATAATGGAGAGATATTTTCAATTTTCCAATCGAAAGGCACAATTCCTGAATCTAGAGAGCTTTGGAAAATTGTAACTAATGCATCTGTAATTTCCTCATTTATTTCTTTTGATATCTCGGGGTGGAAACCATCAGGTCCTGGAGATTTGTCTTAAGTCCCATAATTTTTTTCCATTACCATTTTTTTTACCTTGTATTAAATCCAATTAAGTTCCTCCCATTGACATTTTTAGATTTCCTTGTACTGCTGGTATTTTGCCCTCTTCCTCTACAAAGTATTCATTTAACAAGTCTTTATTGTCCATTATAGTCTCACCTGCATCTGTCTTTAATTAACCCATATTCCCACTTACCATTCCCTTCCAGTTAATATAATTGTAAAAACTTTTACTGTTAGCTTTGATATTCCTTGCACATTATTTTTCAAATTCCCATTTTGCATCTTCTTTGTATCTCTTTGTTGCTTTTTATAGCTCTCCAAGTCTGCTAGATTTCCATTTTTGTTTGCATTTGTGTAAGCCTTTTCTTTTAGCTTGATACTGTCTCTTACCTAATTTGTTGACCATATCTGCTTAACTGCACAAGTAGAACATTTGGCTTTATGGGGTATGCACCCATAATTTTATATTATATTGTAACTCGCACCAATTCCTGTTCTCCCATCAACCCCTGCGCTCGCTGACCTACATTAGCTCCTGGTCCAGCAATGCCTCGATTTTAAAATTCTCATTCTTGGTTTCAAATCTTGCTATGGCCTCGCCCCTCCCTAACAGTGTAACCTCCTCCAACCCTACAAGGTCTCTGCAATCTTCCAATTCAGGCCTCTTGCGCATCCCCGATTTTCACCGCTCCACCACTGGCAGCCATGCCTTCAGTTGACTAGGCCCTAAGCTCTGGAATTTTCTCCCTAAACCTCTCCGCCTCTCTCTCCTCCTTTAAGACACTTCTTAAATTTACCCCTTTGACCAACCTTTTTGTCACCTGTCCTAATATCTTCGTATGTGGCTCGGTGTCATACTTTGTTTGACAACGCTCCTGTGAAGCACCTTGGGAGGTTTTACTACGTTAAAGGTGCTACATAAATGCTTGTTGTTGTTGATGCTGTATTAGATATTTCCTTGAGTACTTCACACTGATTGTAGATTTACCCATGAACAGTTCAGCCCAGTTTACTGTGGTCCCAACGAGGGATAACGTGGCTAACTGTACTATCCCTACTGCTACCCTATTGAAAAAAGAAAGACGCATTTATATATGCCTTTCACAACCTCAGGACATTCCAAAGCGCATTACAGCCAATTAAATACTTTAGAAGTGTAGTCATTGTTATAGTATAGGAAATGCGGCAACCAATTTGAAACAGCAAGGTCCCACAATGTGGGACGACCAGATAATCTATTTTAATGATGTCAGTTGAGGGATAAATATTGGTCAGGACACCGGGGAGAACTCCCCTGCTCTTCTTTGAAATAGTGCCATGGGATCTTTAACATCCACCTGAGAGGGTCGACCAGGCCTCAGTTTAATGTCTCATCCGAAAGACGGCACCTCCGACATTGCAGCGTTTCCTACATTAGGGTAGAGGTGATACAGTTAATGAAAGAAAGAATTTGTATTTATATAGCGCCTTTCACGACCTCAGGATATCCCGAAGCGTTTTACAGCCAATGAAGTACTTTTGAAGTGTAGTCAATGTTGCAATGTAGGAAACGTGGCAGCAAATTTGTGCAGAGCAAGATCCCACAAACAGCAATATGATAATGACCAGGTAATCTGTTTTAGTGATGTTGGTTGAGTGATAAATATCGGCTAAGATAATGGGGACAACTCCTCTGCTCTTCTTCGAAATAGTGCCGTGGAATGTGGAGCCTTCCTAGACAAAAGATTATTACCTCAGATTGTTAAGAGCTGCATGAAAAACATCATTAAGACTGCTGTCACAATAGTGGAAAAAAACAAATGTGACATTTGTTGCATGAATTCAGAAGAGTTACATCCCTACATATGAGCACTATAACCCACACAGTATTTGAGGAAATGTTCAAGGCAGCGTTATTTAAATCAAAAAGCTCAATTACACAAGATTTTGTACCAGTAGGAACTTAGTATTTATTGAAGAATCAGGAACCAGAGGGGATGAGCTTTTAATATTATATTTATGCACAGATTAAGTCTCGGAGTTGGAAACTTGGAAAAAAATGTTATACTGGTACAGTTCACTCGAATCATAGAATCATAGAAAGGTTACAGCAAGGAAGGAGGCCATTTGATCCATCGAGTCCACACCGCCTCGTGCAGCAGCAATCCAGCTAGTCCCACTCCCCCGCCCTATTCCCACAGCCCTGCAAATTTTCTCGTTTCAAGTACTTATCCAGTTCCCTTTTCAAGGCCATGATTGAATCTGCCTCCACCACTCCCTCGGGCAGTTTATTCCAGATCCCAACCACTCACTGCATAAAAAAGCTTTTCCTCATGTCACTTTTGGTTCTTTAGCCAATCACCTTAACTCTATGCCCTCTGGTTCTTGACCCTTCTGCCAATGGGAACAGTTTCTCTCCATCTACTCTGTCTAGACCCTTCATGATTTTGAATACCTCTATCAAATCTCCTCTCAACCTTCTCTGTCCAAGGAGAACAATCCCAGCTTCTCCAGTCTACTCACGTAATTTAAGTCCCTCATCCCTGGAATCATTCTAGTAAATCTCTTCTGCACTCTCTTTAAGGCCTTCACATCCTTCCTAAAGTGCAGTGCCCAGAACTGGACACAATACTCCAATTGTGGTCGAACCAGTGTTTTATAAAGGTTCATCATGACTATAGACTATAGACCAGTAATCAGACCATCACTGTTATGAACTGTCTGACATGTACTGATGGACAAAAATCACTAATCTTAATGTTTTGTGTGTGTTTATTATTGCTTTGCTAGCTAACCTCCCTTGAGCTTCAGTGTTAACAGGCCTAATCAATTGTATACCAACTGGCATTTGGAACAGTTTAAAACTAAAGTTGCATTTAACAGTAGACAAGAGGCTTTACAGTAACTAAAATTGCATTTAATATTGCTATTTTCACATTTTCTAGAACCACATCAATCTTTAATATGGAGCATCACAACTTGGAAAAAAATATATATATTTTTAAAATGCAGGGAAAGAGCACTAATTGGACTAAGAGGGACTAATTGGATACCTCTTTCAAAGAGCTGGTACAGGCATAATGGGCTTCGTTCTGTGCTGTATGATTCATGCACTTTCCAAGGTCATTTCCTGTAAGCTACTGTTGGCTGAATACCCGAGTTATTATGTTTACAGTATTAATATCTACAAACCGACCCAGTCTCAGACACAAATAACCTGCCAGAAATGTTAGGGAAACAAGGGTCTAGTGAGAAGGAGGAACATTTATTCATTCCTGTCTGGCGCAATAATAAAGCAGGAAAGGTGGCTCAACCGTGGCTTATAAAAGAAATTAGGGATGGTATTAGATCCAAAGAGGAAGCATATAAAATTGCCAGAAAAAGTGGCAAGCCTGAGGATTGGGAGCAGTTTAGAATTCAGCAAAGGAGGACAAAGAGATTGATTAAGAGGGGAAAATAGAGTATGAGAGTAAACTAGCAGGGAACGTAAAAACTGACTGTAAAAGCTTCTATAAATATGTCAAGAGAAAAAGATTAATGAAGTCAAATGTAGGTCCCTTACAGTCAGAAATGGGGGAAATTATAATGGGGAACAAAGAAATGGCAAAACATTGAAACACATACTTTGGTTCTGTCTTCACAAAAGAGGACACAAGTAACCTGCCATAAATGTTAGGGAAGCAAGGGTCTAGTGAGAGGGAGGAACTGAAGGAAACTAGTATCAGTAAAAAAAATAGTGCTGGGGAAATTAATGGGGCTAAACGCTGACAAATCCCCAGGGCCTGATAATCCACATCTCAGAGTACTGAAGGAAGTGGCCCTGGAAATAGTGGATGCATTGGTGATCATCTTCCAAAATTCTATAGACCCCGGAACAGTTCTTACAGATTGGAGGGTGGCAAATGTAACCCCACTATTTAAAAAAGGAAGGAGATAAAAAACAGGGAATTACAGACCAGTTAGTCTAACATCAGTAGTGGGGAAAATGCTGGAGTCTATTATAAACGATGTGATAACAGAGCACTTGGAGGGCATTAATGGGATTGGACAAAGTCAGCGTGGATTTATGAAAGGGAAATCATACTTTACAAATCTGCTGGAGTTTTTTGAGGATGTAACCCGTAGAATAGATAGGGGAGAACCAGTGGATGTGGTGTATTTAGATGTTCAGAAGGCTTTTGATAAGGTCCCACACAAGAGGTTAGTGTGCAAAATCAAAGCACATGGGATTGGGGAGAATATACTGGCATGGATTGAGAATTGGTTGACAGACAGGAAACAGAGAGTAGGAATAAATGGGTCTTTTTCCGGGTGGCAGGCAGTGACTAGTGGGGTACCGCAGGGATCAGTGCTTGGGCCCCAGCTATTCACAATATAGATCAATGATTTGTATGAGGGAACTAAATGTAACATTTCCAAGTTTGCAGACGACACAAAGCTGGGATGGAATGTGAGCTGTGAGGAGGATGCAAAGAGGCTCCAATGTGATTTCGACAAGTTGGGTGAGTGGGCAAGAACATGGCAGATGCAGTATAACGTGGATAAATGTGAGGTTATCCACTTTGGTTGTAAAAACAGAAAGGCAGATTATTATCTGAATGCTAATAGATTGGGAAAAGGGGAGGTGCAACGAGACCTGGGTGTCCTTGTACATCAGTCGCTGAAAGTGAGCATTCAGGCGCAGCAAGCAGTTAGGAAGGCAAATGGTATGTTGGCCTTCATTGCAAGAGGATTTGAGTACAGGAGCAGGGATGTCTTCCTGCAGTTATACAGAGCCTTGGTGAGACCACATCTGGAGTACTGTGTGCAGTTTTAGTCTCCTTAGCTGAGGAAGGATGTCCTTGCCATGGAGGGAGTGCAACAAAGGTTTACCAGACTGATTCCTGGGATGGCAGGACTGACGTATGAGGAGAGATTGGGTCGACTAGGCCTATATTCACTTGCGTTTAGAAGAATGAGAGGTGATCTCATCGAAACATATAAAATTCTAACAGGACTAGACGGACTAGATGCAGGGAGTATGTTCCCGATGGCTGGTGAGTCCAGAAGCAGGGGTCACAGTCTCAGGATACGGGGTATGCCATTTAGAACCGAGATGAGGAGAAATTTCTTCACTCAGAGGGTGGTGAACCTGTGGAATTCTCTACCACAGAAGGCAGTGGAGGCCAAGTCATTAGATGTATTCAAGAAGGAGATAGATATATTTCTTAATGCTAAAGGGATCAAGGGGTATGGGGAAAAAGCGGGAACAGGGTACTGAGTTAGACGATCAGCCATGATCATTTTGAATGGCGGAGCAGGCTCGAAGGGCCGAATGGTCTCCTCTTGCTCCTATTTTCTATGTTTCTATGTAACTGAAATCTATTCCCAATTCATCCCTTTAAAAACTTACAATACTAGTGAATGAAAGACTGCTTATAAGACCTGTTCCATTCTTTTCAAGAATAGATCTCTAATTAGTTGACCAACATTATTGCTGTAACAAATCCACATTTATTCAGAAATCAATTACAAGACTATTTTTCTTAATCGCTTATCAATTATTTTTAGCATAAGGGAAATCTGCCAAAAATAAGCTCTTAGCATTATCTAATAAAGTATGCCAAAATAAAGCCTGTCATATAATAATATTGACTGGAGTACCAGTAGGTTGCTTGTATGGAGTGAATGATTAATAGATTAACAGTTAACTGCCTGTTTTAAAGGAACGTGAATACTACATATTTTACTATTAATTTGTTAGTAGAATACAAAAGAAAAATAAAATGATATTTAAATATCAGAATAACAGCACTGTAATCACACGCTACAGTCAACACAAACAATGCAACAAGTAAATTTATATATCAAGGCAGCAACAAAAATTAACTTCTATGCATACATTTAGAACCAATAATTGGAATCTGGTTTATTGCACTGAAAACCTCGTAAGAACATATAGCATGGAATGAGATGAAGCCAATCTATCGCGTGCTTCCTTTCCAAAAGGCCGTGTACAATTTGCAGTACCGTCGGCTCGAGCCAATTTATTTAATCTCCTGGGGGAGGGAGAGGGTAAATAATCACATTCAAGCAGATAAATCTGAGAAATTTCTTTTTACATCTCAAATACAGCTTCAAAGCATATCTGATCACCTCTGCACTTATAACCATGAACCTCATTCTTATCCAGTTTGCTTCAAAGGCACTACTGCATTAACAGTACAAAAATTAACTACAGATTTCAGCACGCATACCTTATACGGTGTAAACAATTTTACAACACCAAGTTATAGTCCAACGATTTTTATTTGAAATCTACAAGCTTTCGGAGGCTTCCTCCTTCCTCAGGTAAATGTCAGGAGCTCCTTGAAGCCCTTATACAGTGTAAGCTTCTAACACAATGATCTTCCTAGTCATGACAATTTTCTAACCCAGAATTGATAAACTGACTTATAAATTGCATGCTGCGGTTTCCTTTAATTCTGTGGGCAGATCATATGTTACCCCCTTTAATGAAACAAAACTTTTTTAAAACTTTAAGCTATTACAAGTATTTGGCAAAAGGAATGTACATGCACAATTTAGATGACAGGTTAAGAACTCCATATGAACAGCTACATCAAACACAGTATTAATAGCCCCTAAAAATGGCATAATGAAAAATAAATTAAAAATAAAAATCACAAGGGAGCAGGTGGACCCAAGTGCTGCACCTTTATTAATCATTCTTGGTTTAATAAAGCCAAACTAAATATGGTTTTTATATGTCAAGACATATTTAGAACTGGAAACAGTATTAGCAGACAAATTAATCCCAACAGGACTTCTATTGAGATAAATATACCATTAAATTCATTTATCCCATTTAATAGGTACATTAATCTGGATTTTTTTTTAAAATCAGTTTTGCTTAAAACCATTTTGGCACAATGTAGTAACCACTTGTTTTGACTTTCAGATTCCTGTCTTCAACTTCAAATCCTTCCATGGCCTGAAATTTGTGCTCGTCCAACACCAGCTTCTTCTTCTATTCTGCCATCAGCAACTACTGTTTCAGCAACTATTTATCTTCTGGATTTCCCTCCTTCAGCATCTGCACTTCGTTACCTCGCTCCCTGCTTTCAAAATCCTCAAAAAGACCTTTCTCTTCAACCATGCTTTTGCCCTTCACCCAATCTTTTCCTTTTTTTCCACTTCTGCTGGTTTTCCATCGTCCTGCAAAGTGTTTTGAGCTATCTGAGTCTGAAGGTTGTGGGTTCGGGTGACACACATAATCGAGGCTGACATTTCAGAGCAGTATTTAGGGAGTGTTGCACTGTTGCAGGTGCCATCTTTCGGATGAGACGTTAAACTGAGGCCCTGTTTGCTCTCTTAGGTGAACATAAAAGATCCCATAGCAAAAGGAGAGTGCTCCAGATGTCCTAGCCAATATTTATCCCTCAATCAACATAATTAAAAAACAGATTATCTCATCATTTATCTCATTAATGTTTGTGGGACCCTGCTGTGCACAAATTGGCCGCTGTGATTCCCTACATTACAATTGTGACAACACTTCAAAAGTAATTCTTTGGCTGTAAAGCGCTTTGGGATGTCTTGAGGTCATGAAAAGCGCCATATAAATATGAGTCCTTTCTCTATGTAAACGAGGAGTGGTATAGAAATGTTAGTTTTGTTGAAGGTTTTTTTTCAGTCGGGGCATTAAAATCTCACTAGATAGATTAAGCAAATGGTCCAAATGGCCTTTCTCATCCATAATTATCTTGTGAAATTCTTTTGAGCCCTGTAGATCATATAAACCTGAATGTGTTGACTTTATAATCATTCTAGTATAGTGCTGCCTTCAACAGAACTTGTGAACATTTTGCTACCATCACAGCAAAAATAATTACCAGTTACTTCGGTGTCAGTTTCTTCAAACAATGCAATATAGAAAAACAATTGTAAATTTGGAGGAAGGAAAAATAAATTACACTACAACAGAAATACCTAGCTGTCCATTCCATAACTGTATTAAAATGTATATTGCTGGATCCCTCAGTGAGTCATAGGATATGCTACTGTATAGCAATAGGAGTGATACGTCAACTGGTTTACAAATGTCCTTCCAGGAAGGGAACCAGACTACACTATCCGGACTGCCGTACATGCAATTCTGGCTTCACACTACATGGTTGACTCTTAATTCCCATTTGAAATGTCTAACAAGCTACTCAGTTCAGGGCAACTGGAGGTGGGTAATAAATGTTGCTTTGTCAGTGTCACCCACATGCCAAGAACAAATAATAAAAATGTAACACACAGTTTATCACCAGGAGCACTGAATTACAATGAAACTGAATTTTATTGCATGATATTTTGCAAATTTTACCAGTGTTTTGCAGATTCATTTTTCCAAAAAAAAGGTAAATAACCAGCCATGATTATTATATTTTTCTGTATTTGTTAATTTTTATATTTTACATTTATCAGGCACCCAGTGTTTAACAGCACTGGAGTGGGGTATTATCAGGTTCCAGCAGTGCTGGAAGAGGGGTCTGAGCTTTGGTAATTCTAGAGGGGTGGTCCTGGGATTTGGCTGAACTGGATTCGGGGTCCAAATGTTTTAGAGCACTGAACAGTGTTCCTGGTTTGGCAGCATTGATGGAATACTCCCAGGGTTTGTCAGTACTGTGGTAAGAACGTACAGGTTTGGCAGCACTTGGGATATGGACCTGGCATTTGGGACCACTGAGTGGGGTCAATATTTAAATGAGGCCCAGCGGTTAAAATCTTCATGGCCTCCTGCTGTCTCTGGCAGTTAGGAAATTAACTTTTTGGAGTTGTTTCTTGCTGAAGCCCGCTCCGAACTAAAATTTACCCCAGAATTTTTCCCTGGTGACATGATTAACAGAACAGTTTCTGCCAAGTGGAATTTCTACCCTATGGATATGGATATAATCATGCATGCACACACACATTTCTGACCATGCATGTGTTTTTTATATATACTGCACTTAATTTTTACACAAGAATAGGTTTGGACAGAGTATCATAGTATGGTAGTATGGTATAGTACAGCAGAAGGCCATTCGGCCCATTATGCCGGTGCCGACTCTTTCAAAAAGCTATCCAATTAGTCCCGCTCCCCTGTTCTTTCCCCACAGCCCTGCCAATTTTTTCCCTTCAAGTATTTATCCAATTCCCTCTTGAAAGTTACAACTGAATCTGCTTCCACCCCCTTTTCAGGCAATGCATTCCAAATCATAACAACTCGCAGTGTAAAAAATGTT
This sequence comes from Heptranchias perlo, assembly GCF_035084215.1. NCBI lineage: Eukaryota > Metazoa > Chordata > Chondrichthyes > Hexanchiformes > Hexanchidae > Heptranchias > Heptranchias perlo. The sequence continues at coordinate 78,881,407 of NC_090335.1, forward strand.
TCCTCACATCAGTTCTTTTGCTGATCACCTTAAATCTGTGTCCTCTGGTTACTGACCATTCTGCCAGCTTTTCCTTATCTGTCAAAACCGTTCATGATTTTGAAAACCTCGAACAAACCTCCCCTTAACCTTCTCTGCTCAAAGAAGAACAACCCCAGCTTCTCCAGTCTCTCCACATAACTGAAGTCCCTCATCCCTGGTACAATTCTAGCAAATCTCTTCTGCACTCAGTCTAATTGTAAACAATTTTACAACACCAAGTTATAGTCCAACGATTTTTATTTGAAATCTACAAGCTTTCGGAGGCTTCCTCCTTCCTCAGGTAAATGTCAGGAGCTCCTTGAAGCCTACGCATTTATACATCATAGAACAATTGTAAACAATTTTACAACACCAAGTTATAGTCCAGCAATTTTATTTTAAATTCACAAGCTTTCGGAGGCTACCTCCTTCCTCAGGTGAACGATGTGGAAATGAAATCCTCAAAATGAAGTCGCATTTATAATTCACAGAACAATGCTAGGTGATTACAGACAGTTTTTTCAACTGCCCGTTGCCAAGGCAATCAGTGGGCAGACAGACAGGTGTTACCTGCCAGGTCTCAGAATATACAAATCACCAAAAAAAAAACAACAAACAAAAAAAAACAGAGATAGAGAGGTAGAAACATAGAAAAGACAGCAACTGACCCGTTATATTAAAAACAGATAACATTTGTTCGCTGGTGGGGTAACGTGTAGCGTGACATGAACCCAAGATCCCGGTTGAGGCCGTCCTCATGGGTGCGCTCAGAAGACAGTCCAGAATGTCACCCGAGCACAACGCAACGCCATCAACGCTCTCAAGACCAACCGCAACATCGTCATCAAACCAGCGGACAAAGGAGGAGCCATAGTCATACAGGACAGAACGGACTATTGCAAAGAAGCATACCGACAACTGGACAAGCAGGAACACTACAGACGGTTACCCGCAGACCCGACCAAAGAACACATCCACCAGCTCAACAAACTGATCAAGACCTTCGATCCAGACCTTCAAAGCATCCTACGCACTCTCATCCCACGTACTCACCACGTGGGAGACTTCTACTGCCTCCCAAAGATACACAAAGCCAACACACCCGGACGTCCTATCGTATCAGGCAACGGAACCCTGTGTGAGAACCTCTCTGGATACATCGAGGGCATCCTGAAACCCATCATACAGGGAACCCCCAGCTTCTGTCACGACACTACAGACTTCCTACAAAAACTCAGTACCCACGGACCAGTTGAACCAGGAACACTTCTCACCACGATGGACGTCTCGGCACTCTACACCAGTATCCCCCACGATGACGGCATCGCTGCGACAGCATCAATACTCAACACCAACAACAGCCAATCTCCAGACGCCATCCTACAACTCATCCGCTTCATCCTGGATCACAATGTCTTCACCTTCGATAACCAGTTCTTTACCCAAACACACGGAACAGCCATGGGGACCAAATTTGCACCCCAATACGCCAACATTTTCATGCACAAGTTCGAGCAGGACTTCTTCACTGCACAGGACCTACAACCAACGCTATACACCAGGTACATCGACGACATTTTCTTTCTATGGACCCACGGCGAAGAATCACTGAAGAGACTACACGATAACATCAACAAGTTCCATCCCACCATCAAGCTCACCATGGACTACTCCTCAGAATCAGTTTCTTTCTTGGACACACGAATCTCCATCAAAGACGGGCACCTCAGCACCTCACTCTACCGCAAGCCCACGGACAACCTCACGATGCTCCACTTTTCAGCTTCCACCCTAACCACGTCAAAGAGGCCATCCCCTATGGACAGGCCCTGCGAATACACAGGGTCTGCTCAGACGAGGAGGAACGCGATGGACACCTACAGACGCTGAAAGACGCCCTAGTAAGAACAGGATATGACGCTCGACTCATCGATCGACAGTTCCGACGGGCCACAGCAAAAAATCGCATAGACCTCCTCAGGAGACTAACACGGGACGCAACCAACAGAGTACCCTTTGTCGTCCAGTACTTCCCCGGAGCGGAGAAACTACGCCATGTTCTCCGCAGCCTTCAACATGTCATCAATGACGACGAACACCTCGCTATGGCCATCCCCACACCTCCACTACTCACCTTTAAACAGCCACCCAACCTCAAACAGACCATCGTTCGCAGCAAATTACCTAGCTTTCAAGAGAACAGCGTCCACGACACCACACAACCCTGCCGCGGTAACCTCTGCAAGACATGCCAGATCATCGACACAGATACCACCATCACACGAGAGGACACCACCCACCAGGTGCATGGTTCATACTCCTGTGACTCGGCCAACGTTGTCTACCTCATACGTTGCAGGAAAGGATGCCCCAGAGCATGGTACATTGGCGAGTCCATGCAGACACTGCGACAACGGATGAACGGACACCGCGCAACAATCGCCAAACAGGAGGGTTCCCTCCCAGTCGGGGAACACTTCAGCAGTCAGGGACATTCAGCCACCGATCTTCGGGTAAGCGTTCTCCAAGGCGGCCTTCGAGACACACGACAACGCAAAATCGTCGAGCAGAAATTGATAGCCAAGTTCCGCACCCATGAGGACGGCCTCAACCGGGATCTTGGGTTCATGTCACGCTACACGTTACCCCACCAGCGAACAAAAGCTATCTGTTTTTAATATAATGGGTCATTTGCTGGCTTTCTCTGCCTTCCGGATGTTTCTGCCTCTCTCTCTCTCTGTTTTTTTTTCCCTGTTTGTTTTTTTGTTGAATGTGTATTCGGGGGTTCTGCAGGTGACACCTCTCTGTCTGAACACGGTGATTGCCTTGGCAACGGGCAGTTGCAGGGGCAGTCTGTAAACACCATGTATTGTTCTATGATGTATAAATGCGTAGGCTTCAAGGAGCTCCTGACATTTACCTGAGGAAGGAGGAAGCCTCCGAAAGCTTGTAGATTTCAAATAAAAATCGTTGGACTATAACTTGGTGTTGTAAAATTGTTTACAATTGTCAACCCCAGTCCATCACCGGCATCTCCACATCATGGCACTCAGTCTAAGGCCTTGACATCCTTCCTAAAACGCTGTGCCAGAATTGAACACAATACTCCAGCTGAGGCCTAACCAGTGTTTTATAAAGATTTAGTATAAGTTCCTGGCTTTTGTACTCTATGCCTATTAATAAAGCCAAGGATCCGACATGCTTTTTTAACAGGCTTCTCAATTTGTCCTGCCATCTTCAAAGATTTGTGTACATACACTCACAGGTCTCTCTGTTCCTGCATTCCCTTTCAAATTGTACCATTTAGTTTATGTTGCCTCTCCTCATTTTTCCTACCAAAATGGATCATTTCAGACTTCTCTGCGTTAAAACTGATCTGCCATGTGCCTGCCCATTTCACCAGTCTGTCTATGTCCTCCTGAAGTCTGTTTTTGTCCTCCACGTTGTTTACAACATTTCCGAGTTTCATTTCATTTGCAAACTTTGAAATTATATCCTCTATACCCAAGTCCAGGTCATTAATATATACCAAAAAGAGCATTGTTCCTAATACCGACCCCTGGGGAACACCTCTGTTTACTTCCCTCCAGTCTGAAAACCAACTGTTCACCACTGTTCTGTGCTTTCTATCTCTTTGCCAATTTTGTATCCAAGCTGCCACTGACCCTTTCATCCCATGGGCTTTAATTTTGCTAACAATTCTATTATGTGGTACTTTATCAACTAACATAAGAACATAAGAAATAGGAGCAGGAGTAGGCCAATCGGCCCCTCGAGCCTGCTCCGCCATTCAATAAGATCATGGCTGATCTGATCCTAACCTCAAATCTAAATTCATGTCCAATTTCCTGCCCGCTCCCCCTAACCCCTAATTGCCTTTACTTCTAGGAAACTGTCTATTTCTGTTTTAAATTTATTTAATGATGTAGCTTCCACAGCTTCCTGGGGCAGCAAATTCCACAGACCTACTACCCTCTGAGTGAAGAAGTTTCTCCTCATCTCAGTTTTGAAAGAGCAGGCCCTTATTCTAAGATTATGCCCCCTCGTTCTAGTTTCATGTAGTAAACAATATGGAGGACAAAAACAGACTTCAGGAGGACATAGACAGACTGGTGAAATGGGCAGACACAGGGCAGATCAGTTTTAACGCAGAGAAGTCTGAAATGATCCATTTTGGTAGGAAGAATGAGGAGAGGCAATATAAACTAAATGGTACAATTTGAAAGGGACTGCAGGAATAGAGAGACCTGTGAGTGTCCTTTTAAAGTCTACATACACAACATCAACCGCACTAAGCTCATCAACCCTCTCCGTTATTTCATCAAAGAACTGAGGCAAGTTTGTCAAACATCATTTTCCTTTTAACAAATTCGTGCTGACTTTCATTTATTAGCTCATACTATCTCAAGTGCCAATTAATTTTGTCCCAGATTATTGTCTCTAAAAGTTTCCCCACCACCGACATTAGGCTGACTGGCCTGTAGTTGCCGGGTTTATCCCTCTCCCCTTTTTGAACAGGGGTGTAACATTTGCAATCCTCCAGTCCTCCGGTACTGCCCCCATCTCTAAGGAAGAGTGGAAGATTGTGGCCAGAGCATCCACAGTTTCCACCCTAACATCCTTCAGTAACCTAGGATTCCATCTGGACCGAGTGACTTTTCTACTCTGAACTCTGCCAACCATTTTAGTATCTCTGTATCTATTTTTATCCTATCCAATATCGTTACTACCTCCTCCTTTACTGCTACATTAGAGAAGAGGATGCTGCCAGTGAACGTCAATGCGAAGTATTCATTTACTACTTCTGCCTCCACAAGAAGATCTCCTTTTTTTGTCCCTAATCAGTCTCACATTTCCTTTGTCTACTCTTTTACTATTTATAAGTTTATAAAAGACTTTTGGGTTCCATTTTATGTTAGCCGCAAATCTATTCTCATACTTTCTCTTTGCCCCTCTTAATTCCTTTTTTAAAACTCCTCTGTACTTTCTGTATTCAGCTTGGTTTTCTATGGTATTATGAACCGTACATTTGTCATAAGCCTCCTTTTTCTATTTCATTTTAATCTGTTCATTTTAGTCATCCATGGAGTTCTAGCTTTGGATGCCCTTCCTTTCCCCCTCGTGGGAATGTGCCAACTCTGTACCCGAACCAATTCCTACTTGAAGGATTCCCAGTATTCAATTATTGTTTTGCCTACCAATTTTTGATTCCAATCTACCTGGGCAAGATCCCTTTTTAACTCACTGAAATTAGCCCTCCTCCATTTAAGTATTTTTACGCTTGATTGTCCTTTTCCAATAACTGTTTCTAAACCGTATGACATTATGATTACTGTTCGCCAAATGCTCCCCCACTGAAACATGCTCCACTTGCCCCATTTCATTCCCCAGAACTAGATCCGGTACTGCTTCCTTCCTCGTTGGGCTGGAAACACACTGATCAAGAATGTTCTCTTGTACACATTTCAGGAATTCCTCACCTTCTTTGCCCTTTACACGGTTGCTATCCCAGTCTATATTGGGATAACTGAAGTCCCCTATCACTACTTTATAGTTCTTGCATCTTTCTGTAATTTGGCTTCAAATTCGCTCCTCTATCTCCTTCCCACTATTTGGTGGCCTATAGAATACACCCAGTAGCGTAATAGCTCTATCGTTCCTTAATTCTAACCTAATAGATTCTGTCTTTAACCCCTCAACTACATCATCCCTTTCCACTGCTATAATAGTTTCTTTGATCAATACTGCAACCCCCACCCCCCTCCTTTCTTTCCTTCCCTATCTTTCCTGAATACCTTGTAGCCAAGAATATTAAGTACCCAATCCTCCCCTTCTTTAAGCCAGGTCTCTGTTATTACCACAATATCATTTACCACGGTACATGCATTTACGCACATGCACTCCAAACTCATCTTAGACTGCCTCGCATTTGCCCCTGTCTGTTCCCTCCTATTTCTGAACTATTCTTTACTCTAGTAGTATTTGTCTCTCCCAGTCCTCTCTGCACTTCATTTCTCCTCTCTAATGTTTCATCCTGGTGCCCATCCACCTGCCAAATTAGTTTAAACCTCCCCCCCCCCTACAGCACTAGTTGACCTCCCTGTGAGGGCATTGATCCTAGCTCTGTTGTAGTGCAACCTGTCCATCTTGAACAGATCCCTCCTGCCCCAGAACTGGTCCCTATGTCCCTGGAATCTGAAACTTTCTCTCCTGCATCAATTCTCCAGCCCTATACTCACTAGTGCATGACACTGGGAGTAATCTAGAGATGACCACCTTTGAGGTCCTGCTTTTTAACTTCCTCCCTAGCTCTGAAACTCTGACTGTAGGACCTCAACCCTTTTCCTTCCTATGTCATTGGTTCCCACATGGACCACAACTTCTGGCTGTTCCTCTCCCCACCACCCACCCCCCGCCCCACCAGCCCAAAATGTTCTGCACCCTCTCAGTGATGCCCTTTGGCACCAAGTACGCAGAAAACCATGAGGACTCCCGTCGGCAGTTGCAGAAATGCCGGTCTATTCCCCTGCCTATTGAATCCCTATAACCACTGCATTCCTGCACTTCGCTGTGTCCCCCTGTGCAGTCCTTTATCCCATGGTGCCGTGCTCCAAACTGAAAATGCTGAAAACCGATTAGTGAGCAACACACTCCCTGAGGATTCCTGCAATGCCTGCCTCTTCCTACCCTGCCGGATGGCCACACACTTACAGTCCTGAGCTCGCTGTGACTGTGGGGTGACCACCTCCTGGAACATACGATTGAGGAAATTCTCAGCCTCCCGTATGTCCTGCAGTGATTTCAGTCGTTCCTCAAGCTCAGGAACTCTGAAGTGTCCTGGAGTTCCCACATGGTACAGGAATTGCAGGCAACAGGTTTCAGCTGTCCCTCCATTCTATTTAGTCTCCACATATATATATGTATGAACATATATATATAAAAATATGCACCCCTGATGTTATTTTTATGTTTTACCTTAGCACCCCTTTAACTCCGATTTATTATTTCTTTATTTATTTATCCTTTTTTAAGATGGTTATTTCTCAATTAATGATAACCAACTGCAATTAATATTATAGGGAGTATATTAAATTGGCAATATAAACTATATGGCACAACTCTAAAAGGGGTACTTGAGAGAGATCTGGGAGTGTATGTGCACAAATCGTTGAAGGTGGCAGGGCAGGTTGAGAAAGCTGTTAAAAAAGCATACGGGATGCTGGGCTTTATAAATAGAGGCATAGAGTACAAAAGTATGGAAGTCATGATGAACCTTTATAAAACACTGGTTCGGCCACAATTGGAGTATTGTGTCCAGTTCTGGGCACCGCACTTTAGGAAAGATGTGAAGGCCATAGAGAGGGTGCAGAAGAGATTTACTAGAATGATTCCAGGAATGAGGGACTTTAGTTACATGTATAGACTGGAGAAGCTGGGATTGTTCTCCTTGGAACAGAGATGAATGCGAGGAGATTTGATAGAGGTATTCAAAATCATGAAGGATCTAGACAGAGTAGATGGACAGAAACTGTTCCCTTTGGCGGAAGGGTCAATATCCAAAGGACATAGATTTAAGGTGATTGGCAAAAGAGCCAAAGGTGACATGAGGAAAATCTTTTTTACACAGTGAGTGGTTAGGATCTGGAATGCACTGCCTGAGGGGGTGGTGGAGGCAGATTCAATCATGGCCTTGAAAAGGGAACTGGATAAGTACTTGAAAGGAAAAAAATTGCAGGGCTATGGGGATAGGGCGGGGGAGTGGGACTAGTTGGATTTCTCTTGCATAGAGCTGGCACAGACTCGATGGGTCAAATGGCCTCCTTCCGTGCTGTAACCTTTCTATGATTCCATGATATTATGACTGACCTTAGCTTTCACAGGCTACATCGACTGTGATGTCACTTGTGCAAATTTTCAGAGTTTGTTTTTCTGCTCGCCCTTTATTCTGCTACTGCTCTGCCGCACTCTGGTTTATATACTTGGTGCCGCTCCCGTGGTGCTCCGTGCTCTCCCACGCTCTGCTACTGCTCTGCCGCACTCTGGTTTATATACTTGGTGCCGCTCCCGTGGTGCTCCGTGCTCTTCACACGCTCTGCTACTGCTCTGCCGCACTCTGGTTTATATACTTGGTGCCGCTCCCGTGGTGCTCCACGCTCTTCACACGCTCTGCTACTGCTCTGCCGCACTCTGGTTTATATACTTGGTGCCGCTCCCATGGTGCTCCGTGCTCTCGCCACGCTCTGCTGCTGCTCTGCCGCACTCTGGTTTAAATATTTGGTGCTGCTCCCGTGGTGCTCCGCGCTCTCCCCACAATCTGCTACTGCTCTGCCACGCTCTGGTTTAAATATTTAGGGCACTCCCATGGTGCTCTCCCAAAGCTCTGCATAAGTAGTTTGGCAGTGTCCAAGTAGTAATAAAAAAAGAGTGGGTGTAAAACATATCAATAAGTGGCAGGACTGTTGTATTTTATCCACACCTGTCCTCCTCCCTGCCATTTTGCCAATCTTACCAATATCGACAGAGTTGACACCAGGACACTCAGGTACACATTGGTGATGGCTTGAGAGGAGGTCACCGGCAAACCCACTCGGCTACAATTGTTGCATGGCACAGGGAGGCCAGAAAAAGAGCAAAATGGAAAATTACCTGAAAACTAGAATGGAATAATATCTTACAAAAAATGTATAGTTATAGCACAATGTTACCACAACACGTTTGCCATTTTCTTTGTATCTCACTGCAGTGTAGTTACATTGATTTATTTGACAATTGCCTCCTCATTAATTGCAGTAAAAGTTTCAAAAAAAGTTTCAATTTTTCAAGTCTTTTTCATACTTGTATTTCCTCACAACAATGAAACTTAAATCTACACACACCACCCCAACTGTGGTCTTATTATGGCTTTACTTAGATTCAAGTTCTTGACTTTTATAATCTATATCTCTTGCTATAAAAGTCACTATTCTATTAGTGTTTTTAAATGTCCTTATCCACTTGAGGTTTTGCTTTTAATGTCCTGTGAACCCGAACACACTCAAATCCCTCTGCTCGTCCACACCACCCAGCTTTCTCCAAAGTATAATTATTACTTTTTCTAAACCAAAATGCACCAATGCATATTTACTGACATTGAATCCCATTCCACCATCTTATCACTATCCCCTTGCAGCTTCCTTTGAACCTTAGAATTATCTTCTGTTCCTCCTTTTTTAATATCATCGGCAAATTTGGATACCATACCTTCTTGCTCGAATTCCAAATCATTGAAGTACATAATGAACAGAAATAGTCCCAGAACAGAACCCTGTGGGACACCGCTACCCACTTCCACCCACTCTGAGAAACTGCCCTTAACTCCTACTCTGTTTCCTCTTTTCTATGATGTGGAGATGCCAGTGATGGACTGGGGTGGACAAATGTAAGGAGTCGCACAAAAACCAGGTTATAGTCCAACAGCTTTATTTGAAATCACAAGCTTTTGGAGCTTTGCTCCTTCGTCAGGTGAGTGAAGAGTTGCATAAAGGCACAGCATATATAGTCAGAGAACAATGCCTGGAGATTACAGATAATCTTTCTAACTGCCCTTTATCACACCTCGGCAGAGAAATAATCACAGCAATCAAAGGAGTGAATGGTGTTCAGACAGGTTAGTCAGGGAAACATTGGGCGTCATTTTAGCACCCGCTATCGGGTGCGTTCCTGGCGAAAATCGGAGAATCCCGGAGCGGGACCGGAGCCCGGCCCGAACCTGCGCACTTACGGGTTCTCCGCTGACGCGCCGGCGTGCGCGCGCAGCCCCCGCTGGTGGGAATCCCGCAGGCAATTAAAGCCAGCAGGATGCCACTTGACAGTATTTAGTTAGGTATTTCAGGTCATTAACTGACCTGATTAAGGGATTATGTGAGGAGGGGTGGGATTTTAGAGCAAACTGGGACTGTTTCCAACACTGGGGGAAACACTCCCAGGTCAAATGGACGTGTTGCAGCTGTCAGCCTGTGGCAGCTGCAAAGGTCCATTTGATAGGTGGGGGGGGGGAGACCCTCACCCTTTGCAGGAGGCCACTTGGGACAAAGTTTGGCCTGCACCATCCTCCTCCTGACAGTCAAAGTCACCAACCTGCACACTTACCCCGGGGTCCGGAGACATGTACCTACCTTGCGGACCCCCTCGGATGTACATCTTCAAGATGGGGGCCGCCGTAGCTGCAGTCATGACCTCCTCGGAGGGCGAACAGCATCACCAACCTCGCCATCCATGCCATCCACCTCTGACACGTGGAGCTCCACAACACAGTGCTGTGACACATCCACCTGTACAGCAGGAGGGAGGGCTACCGCAGAGAGAGATGCGTCGCAGAGGGCACTACCCTCGCCACAGGGTCCACAGACCGAGGCTCAGCCTCCTGGACCTCTCTGAGCAGCAGTGCACACGGAGGCTCAGAGTCACTCGACATGTAGTCGTGGTCATCTGCAGCCTCTTTCATGCCGAGCTGCTCCTGGCTGGCCCGAGCACCATCTTCTTACCTGTCGCTGTCAAAGTCACCACTGCCCTCAACAACTTCTCCTCCGCATCCTTCCAGGGTGCAACCGGGGACATCGTCGATGTCTCCCAGTCGTCTGCGCAAAAGAGCCCTGCAAATACACCTACACCCACTCTGCAGTGACACAATGGGTGGCATCAGGCGTGGGTCCTCATAGTGATCCTCAGGAGCGGGCATTATTGCACAAACCAGACAGGATTCGGAAAGACATGGCAGTAGTGGTGCCAATATAATATGTAATGTGAGTTGGTCAGAAATTCAATATAAGTAACACCCATGACAAACCCTCAAACACCCTTGTGCATCCCCTTCATGCTCACGACATGTTTGCCTTACGCTGCCTACTACACATATGTGATGCATGCCCTGTGGCTGCAGCACAGGTAGTGGCAGGTTGAGTGAGGCTGGCCGTGAAAGAGATGCACGAGAGGGTGAGTATGAGATAGAGCCATGAGATTGTATGAGGATTGGGTTGAGTGGTAGTGGCGGGATGAGTACTGGCGAGGTGAGTAAGTGCAGGTAAGATGAGGATGAGGTTTGAGTGGGTATGAGGGGTGATGTGACAGAGTAGTGTTGGCAGTGCTGAAGGAGATGTGGGGTGGGGGCAGTGATGTGGCAGACGGAGTGTAGGGGAAAGACTACGTGTACTCACTTTGGCTGACCGACTGAGGTCATTGGAGCGCTTCCTGCATTGTATGCAGGTGGGCGATATGTTGGTTGCGCTGGTGACCTCCTCTGCCACCTCGAGCCAGGCCTTCCTGGTGGCAGAGGCAGGCCGCTTCCTCCCGCACGGCGGGAGGAAGATCTCTGTCCTCCCCCTCCTCCTCACCCCATGTATTGATACCTGGAGTGAGGCATCATTAAACTGGGAGCAGCCTTCCCCCTGGGCTGCTCCATGCTGTAATTTTTGCTATTTGTTGCAGCATCTGTCAGTGGAGGACTGCCCATTTAAATAGAGCGCCTCCAGCTGACAGATCTTACTGCGCATGCGCAGCCCGCCCGACGCGCAGATCAGCAGTGGGGAACCCGGAGGAGAAGGTAAGTGGATCCAATTAGTGGATTGGATGCTACAATCGTGCGGGAAGCTGACTAATTTCACCGGGCGCGTTACCCACGCGCCCGATAGCCCCCCCGCCGAGAACCTGCAGCCCTGCTATCATCGGGCCCATTACGTCCAAGAATACTGAGGTTGGGTCACAAGGGGTCAAATCAGAAAGACAGAGAGAGAGAGAGAGAGAGAGAGAGACCAGAAAGACACACAGAGAGAGAGAATGACCAGTTGTATTAAAAACAGATAACCTTTTTTCGCTGGAAATCGCAGCAGGTCCGGCCGTATCTGTGTATGGAGAACAAGCCAACTACGACTTGAGTCTGGATGACTCTACGTCAGGTGGAGTTACATGTCGCGTGACATGAACCCAAGATCCCGGTTGAGGCCGTCCTCATGGGTGCGGAACTTGGCTATCAATTTCTGCTCGACGATTTTGCGTTGTCGTGTGTCTCGAAGGCCGCCTTGGAGAACGCTTACCCGAAGATCGGAGGCTGAATGTCCCTGACTGCTGAAGTGTTCCCCGACTGGGAGGGAACCCTCCTGTCTGGCAATTGTTGCGCGGTGTCCGTTCATCCGTTGTCGCAGTGGTCTCGCCAATGTACCATGCTCCGGGGCATCCTTTCCTGCAACGTATGAGGTAGACAACGTTGGCCGAGTCACAGGAGTATGAACCATGCACCTGGTGGGTGGTGTCCTCTCGTGTGATGGTGGTATCTGTGTTGATGATCTGGCATGTCTTGCAGAGGTTACCGTGGCAGGGTTGTGTGGTGTTGTGGATGCTGTTCTCCTGAAAGCTGGGTAATTTGCTGTGAACGATGGTCTGTTTGAGGTTAGATGGCTGTTTGAAGGCGAGTAGTGGTGGCGTGGGGATGGCCTTAGCGAGGTGTTCGTCGTCATCGATGACATGTTGAAGGCTGTGAAGAACATGGCATAGTTTCTCCGCTCCGGGGAAGTACTGGATGACGAAGGGTACTCTGTTAGTTGTGTCCCGTGTTTGTCTTCTGAGGACGTCTATGCGATTTTTCGCTGTGGCCCGTCGGAACAGTCGATCGACGAGTCGAGCGTCATATCCCGTTCTTACCAGGGCGTCTTTCAGCGTCTGTAGGTGTCCATCGCGTTCCTCCTCGTCTGAGCAGATCCTGTGTATTCGCAGGGCCTGTCCATAGGGGATGGCCTCTTTGACGTGGTTAGGGTGGAAACTGGAGAAGTGGAGCATCGTGAGGTTGTCCGTGGGCTTGCGGTAGAGTGAGGTGCTGAGGTGCCCGTCTTTGATGGAGATTCGTGTGTCCAAGAATGAAACCGATTCTGAGGAGTAGTCCATGGTGAGTTTGATGGTGGGATGGAACTTGTTGATGTTATCGTGTAGTCTCTTCAGTGATTCTTCGCCGTGGGTCCATAGGACCCATACACAGTTGTTCTCCATACGCAGATGCGGCCGGACCTGCTGCGATTTCCAGCGAAAAAAAGTTATCTGTTTTTAATACAACTGGTCATTCTCTCTCTCTCTCTGTCTTTCTGATTTGACCCCTTGTGACCCAACCTCAGTATTCTTGGATGTAATGTTTCCCTGACTAACCTGTCTGAACACCATTCACTCCTTTGATTGCTGTGATTATCTCTCTGCCGAGGTGTGATAAAGGGCAGTCAGAAAGATTATCTGTAATCACCAGGCATTGTTCTCTGACTATATATGCTGTGCCTTTATGCAACTCTTCACTCACCTGACGAAGGAGCAAAGCTCTGAAAGCTTGTGATTTCAAATAAAGCTGTTGGACTATAACCTGATGTGGAGATGCCGGTGATGGACTGGGGTTGACAATTGTAAACAATTTTACAACACCAAGTTATAGTCCAGCAATTTTATTTTAAATTCACAAGCTTTCTATAACCTGGTGTTGTGCGACTCCTTACATTTGTCCTCTTTTCTAACCAGTTTTTAATCTCCCAATTCCATACCCCTTAACCTTCTCCAATCGGCTCCTGCGTACCTTGTCAAATGACGAGAACGATGCTTCAAAAGCTTCAGACACATATGGAGTTTCTGCCTGCCCTCTCCCAAGATGTGCAGCAAGTGGCTGGGATAGCAGTGGAATCCACTGCCTTGATGTGTGCCAACATGCGAGAGGGGTTCAACTCATTGCAGGGTAGCCTGAAGAAACTGACAGCTGCAGAAGCATCTGCAAACCTTCCACCACTTCAGAAGAGTTCCAGGCAAGTCAGTCAGCTCAATGCTAATCTGACCACAAAGCATGCAGGACAGCATCTGAAGAGGTTCATAATGTCCCAGACACTTCCATCACCATCCCTGGGTATGTCCTGTCCCACCGGCAGGACAGACCCACCAGAGGTGGTGGTACAGTGATATACAGTCAGGAGGGAATGGCCCTGGGAGTCCTCAACATTGACTCTGGACCCCATGAAATCTCATGACATCAGGTCAAACATGGGCAAGGAAACGTCCTGCTGATTACCACCTACCGCCCTCCCTCAGCTGATGAAGCAGTCCTCCTCCATGTTGAACACCACTTGGAGGAAGCACTGAGGGTAGCAAGGGCACAGAATGTACTCTGGGTGGGGGACTTCAATGTCCATCACCAAGAGTGGCTCGGTAGCACCACTACTGACCGAGCTGGCCGAGTCCTGAAGGACATAGCTGCCAGACTGGGCCTGCACGAACCAACACGAGGGAAAAACTTACTTGACCTCGTCCTCACCAATCTACCTGTCGCAATGAGGAGTGCAGAAAAGCATGCCAGGAGCAGCACTCAGCGTACCTAAAAATGACGTGCCAACCTGGTGAAGCTACAACTCAGGACTACATTCATGCTAAACAGCAGAAGAAACATGCTATAGACAGAGCTAAGTGATTCCACAACCAACGGCTCAGATCAAAGCTCTGCAGTCCTGCCACATCCAGTCGTGAATGGTGGTGGACAATTAAACAACTAATGGGAGGAGGAGGCTCTGCAAACATCCCCGTCCTCAATGATGGCGGAGTCCAGCACGTGAGTGCAAAAGACAAGGCTGAAGCGTTTGCAACCATCATCAGCCAGAAGTGCCGAGTGGATGATCCGTCTCGGCCTCCTCCCGATATCCCCACCATCACAGAAGCCAGTCTTCAGCCAATTCGATTCACTCCACGTGATATCAAGAAACGGCTGAGTGCACTGGATACAGCAAAGGCTATGGGCCCCGACAAATCCCGGCTGTAGTGCTGAAGGCTTGTGCTCTAGAACTAGCTGCGCCTCTAGCCAAGCTGTTCCAGTACAGCTACAACACTGGCATCTACCCAACAATGTGGAAAATTGCCCAGGTATGTTCTGTCCACAAAAATCAGGACAAATCCAATCCAGCCAATTACCGCCATATCAGTCTACTCTCAATCATCAGCAAAGTGATGGAAGGTGTCGTTGACAGTGCTATCAAGCGGCACTTACTCACGAATAACCTGCTCACCGACGCTCAGTTTGAGTTCCGCCAGGACCACTCGGCTCCAGTCCTCATTAAAGTCTTGGTCCAAACATGAACAAAACAGCTGAATTCCAGAGGTGAGGTGAGAGTGACTGCCCTTGATATCAAGGCAGCATTTGACTGAGTCAATGGGAATCAGGGGGAAAACTCTCCAGTGGCTGGAGTCATACCTAGCACAAAGGAAGATGGTAGTGGTTGTTGAAGGCCAATCATCTCAGCCCCAGGACATTGCTGCAGGAGTTCCTCAGGGCACTGTCCTAGGCCCAACCATCTTCAGCTGCTTCATCAATAACCTTCCCTCCATCATATGGTCCAGAAATGGGGATGTTCGCTGATGATTGCAGAATTCAGTTCCATTCGCAACCCCTCAAATAATGAAGCAGTCTGAGCCCGCATGCAGCAAGACCTGGACAACATCCAGGCTTGGGCTCATAAGTAGCAAGTAACATTCACGCCAAACAAGTGTCAGGCAATGACCATCTCCAACAAGAGAAAGTCTAGCCACCTCCCCTTGACATTCAATGGCATTACCATCGCCGAATCCCCCACCATCAACATCCTGGGGGTCACCATTGACCAGAAACTTAACTGGACCAGCCATATAAATACTGTGGCTACAAGAGCAGGTCAGAGGCTGGGTATTCTGTGGCGAGTAACTCACCTCCTGACTCCCCAAAGCCTTTCCACCATCTACAAGGCACAAGTCAGGAGTGTGATGGAATACTCTCCACTTGCCTGGATGAGTGCAGCTCCAACAACACTCAAGAAGCTCGACACCATCCAGGACAAAGCAGCCCGCTTGATCGGCACCCCATCCACCACCCTAAACATTCACTCCCTTCACCACCGGCGCACTGTGGCTGTAGTGTGTACCATCCACAGGATGTACTGCAGCAACTCGCCAAGGCTTCTTCAACAGCACCTCCCAAACCCGTGACCTCTACCACCTAGAAGGTCAAGAGCAGCAGGTACATGGGAACAACACCACCTGCACGTTCCTTCATCGTCGCTGGGTCAAAATCCTGGAACTCCTTTCCTGACAGCACTGCGGGAGAACCTTCACCACACGGACTGCAGCGGTTCAAGAAGGTGGCTCACCACCACCTTTTCAAGGGCAATTAGGGCTGGGCAATAAATGCCGGCCTCGCCAGCGATGCCCACATCCCATGAACGAATAAAAAAAAAAATTTTGCAGCAGCTGTCTACAGCTCAGACCCTCGGCTTTGCAGCAGCACTTCGAAGAAGTGTTAGAATCTGGTATAGAAAAGCTGGTGTGGTCACAAGAGGTGTGCCGAATGACAGAACCAAATGATGTTTTCGTAAATAGTTGTAATAGATCATTGGAATAGTTGATATAAGGGGTGTTCGGTGTGTGGTTGGTTCTCTTGTGTCAGAGTGGGATACAGGTAATGTGCTGGTGTTGAGGCTCAGAATTGGGGTAGGAGGATTGCCAAATGAGTCTGTCTCTCAACTATCTAGCAGCCGCTGTCACTGCAACTACTAGCGATTCATCAAGGAGCAACTTGAAATACTCCCCACTTTCCAGTCATAACAATTAATTAATTGGTAAAGAAGCTTACAGGTTCAATTCACAAATCTGCAATATGAAATTATCATGTTCTATCACCAATCCACCTGTTTGTCTCCAACCTGTACCCTTTAAGTAGTTTCAATACAATCCATCTTAGGCGTAGCACTCAGTGGTCTTCAAAAAAAAAGTGAATGGTAGTGAAAGCCAAAGGGAAAACAAATGCAGACACCAAATGCAGCTTTACGTATTAACAGTACCAGAGATGTCTTCTGTCAGCAGAACAGGGAACAAACAAGTTATGAGTCTATCACTTGGCACTTGAGGGAGTATCAGAGGGTAACTGGTGTTCATGGAACCACAGTATAGAAATTGCTGCTGGTGTAAAGCAGTTGGAGAGTTGGGTAGCAATGTTGGGTGTGTGGTACAGTGGTCACATGCCCTATCACAAAATGAACAAAACTGCTGAGGGCAAAAAGTCAAGTGGTAACCCTAATGTTTCAAAATCATGTCATCATGTAATTAACTGGCCAGATTATATATTTTAGAGGAACTTGCCCCATATTGCTGAAGGAAAGGAACACATCACACCAGTTCAGTTTAAATAGATGCCAAGGGAAAGGCCGCAGGAAGAAAGCTGGAATCTTCAATTAAAGGCATGTTGTTTCAATCTTTCCTCCAGTTTTAGGCTTTAGGATTGCATACAGCGCTCCAATAGCAATGAATTTGTCAGAAAGGGACCAACAATGGCAGGAAGAGGCTGCCCATGATGTCAAGTTTCCTGGATAGGCACAGCCTCTTGGTAATAAGAGTAGAGATGTGCCCTTAAGACGGTGAGGTTCTGCATAGAGGCTGTGACAGACTTGTACCTTCTCAAAGACCTCAGTACAATGTGTAACGTCAGTACAGTACTATAAGTGGCCATCAAAGCCAATGTGGCTCATTCCATACATCTTCAGTGACAGCCAGCTTACTGCCCCCTGTCGTATCAAAGAGGTCATAGATGCGTTATTCATCTGGGCCAATGACTTTATCAATTTAGCGCTGAAACAGTAGCAATGCAAGAGAGAATTCTGCAGAACAACTAGCTTTCCAAGGGTCCAGAGACTTATGACTTGCACCCTTGTTGCCATTTGAGCTCCTGTGCCCAATGCTGTAACCCGAAACAGATTATTCTAATCTCAACGTGAAGATGGTATGCAACTAGCAGTACAGAATAATGCAAGCCAGTGCCTGTTGCTCTGGAAGCTCTTAAGATGCCTTAATTTTAAAGCCGTCATTTATGACAGCTGTGAGCAGATTGAAAAGTGGAATTATGGTACCAGAGAGACCAAGGTTATCCCGCATTGCCACGGCTCATGACACCAGCCAGAAGCAAAGTGAAGCTCATACTAGATCTAGAATTACCAAACATACCATTGGTATCTTTAAACAAAACTTCATGGGCATGATTTTAGCTCGGAGCCATAGATATTCATGTGGGGATCCCGGAAGCCAAATGAGTGCGTCGCAATCTGCGATCGCAATTCAATTGAAGGTAACTATTTGTGCTTCTGGGTATCCCATCTGCCAGGCAGCCAGGTTGACAGCTGGCTGCTTGTCGGGAGGGAAAGGAGCCGCAAGGGGGAGGAAGGAGTGGGCCATGAAGAAATTGGAGGGGTGGGGGGAGGTGGGGGCACGTGGACGACCTTGGGTGGGCCTTGGAGAAGATCAGGGGGTCCACCATCAGGGACGGGGGGGAGGAGTTAGGGCATCGGGACGGGGAATATGGTCAGCCGATTGCGGGGGTCCGATCACAAAGGTGAGCTTGCTGGGCCTGGAAGAAGCACTCCTGTACCTCTGGGCACTCACCTCATGAATCTGGCCCTTTCCACCTGCTTTCACCTGACGTGAATCAGAAGCGATGGGAAACCCGAACAGGTAAGGTTAAGTTTGTTTGACATTTCTAATGCACAAAGAATTAAGTGCCTCAACCATCACAATGTGGTACATTGCCCCTTTAAGTATCGCCCGCTGGCTTTACATGGGGATGGGACTTCCGGGTTTCTGCTGTGTGTGCGCATCCAAATGCGCCTGGCTTAAACCCGGAAATGGGCGTGTTGGAGCCGGGATGCAGTCCCGCTCCAATAATCAACTATTTTTACTGCCCACCCGACCATAACCCACCTGTTCTTGGGGGTTAAAATTACTCCCCAAATGACTGGACTGATCAAGCAGCCAGAATAATTGTCCTCTGCTGCATACTTCATAACTTTGCCTGAGAAGTCTTCTCAGCATGCAACTCAATAACCAGGATGGCAATATGGTGACATTTTAAGAGAGTTCAAATACCAGAGAGGAATTAGCAGGAGTACCAGCAATGCAGTAGAGTCACTACCTCCAGTTGCACCAGGTGATTTCGAGGGGAAGGGGTGGAGTTGCCATCAGTATGTCTTTAAGTATGAACGTTCTCTCTAAGTATGTGCATTCTCTCCTGGTGCCTTTGCAGAAGTGATATGCTCCAGGCCAATCAAGTGGATTTTCTCAGACAGTAACACACTTGTTTACAGCAACTTGGTGAGCAATCAGCTAGCTGGAATGGGCCTGTACTCTCTGGAGTTTAGAAGAATGAGAGGTGATCTCATTGAAACATATATAAGAGGACTTGACAGGGTAGATGCTGAGAGGCTGTTTACCCTGGCTGGAGAGTCTAGAACTAAGGGACATAGTCTCAAGATAAGTGGTCAGACATTTGGGACTGAAATGAAGAGAAATTTCTTCACTCAGAGGGTCGTGAATATTTGGAATTCTCTACCTAAGAGGGCTATGGATGCTTAGTCGCTGAGTATATGCAAGACTGAGGTCGATAGATTTTTGGACTCTAAGGGAATCAAGGGATATGGGGATCAGGCGGGAAAATGGAGTTGAGGTCGAAAATCAGCTATGACCTTATTGAATGACGGGACAGGCTTGATGGACTGTATGACCTACTCCTGCTCCTATTTCTTATGTTCTTATCTCCTAACTTTGCTGTCTTAGTGCTATTTCACACCTGATTTAGAGGACATAGAGCTGCTTTTTTCTCTTTGGTGGCGAAATTGGGTTTAGGCGCGCTCCCCGCAGATGTGGCGGGCCAGCTGGATGTCTTTGGGCACGATGGTGACTCGTTTGGTGTGGATGGTGCACACATTAGCGTCCTCAAAGTGCCCCACCAGGTAAGCCTTGCTAGCCTCCTGCAGAGCCATGACAGCCGAGCTCTGGAAGCGCTGGTCTGCCTTGAGAGATTTCTTGCACCAGGCGCTGGAAGGGCAGTTTGCAGACAAGCAGCTCAGTGGATTTCTGGTAGTGGCGTATCTCCCTCAGAACCACAGTGAGAGGTCTGAAGCGATGAGGCTACTTAACTCTGCCTGTGGTTGGAGCACACTCTTTCGGGCCGCTTGGGTAGCCAGCTGTTTGCAAGGAGCTTTCCCTCCGGTCGATTTGCACGCTTTCTGCTTGTTCCTGGCTATTTTCTAAATGGATTTCAACAAAATGTGGGACACGTGGACTGTTAATCCTCTCAATAGCTGGCCCACTGTGTGGGAATGAATTACCACAGTTTTTTTTTAGCATACAGACAAACTTTTAGTAATCCAGTTTATTCATGAATGGTGTACCAACAGCAATTTCCAAGTTCATACCCCAACAAGGAGTCAATGCCTTCAACAAAAAAGAGGGGAGAAAGATGGCAAAACGCTAAGCAAAAAATATAGACATAATTAGGCAAATTAGAATAACAGCAGCAAATTTCAGTGGCTTTTTAACAGTTATAAGCTTTCTTTGGGATGAAGCTACACTTGCTAATCTGATGAAATTATTGCAATCATGTAGAGCTGTCACAAATAATGATTAAAGAAAGTCTACCATATGCACCCTCTTCGCTCAGATCAATTATTCTACCCACTCATACTATGGACACAGACAACTGGCTGCTGTCTCAGTTTGCAAACTCTTCGATTTGTGCACAATTATTACACCATCATTAGGCATACATTCAGACCTTGCTTACATACATACAAAGTGTGCACATGTATGGTTCTTTCACAAACAATCAATTATGCTGACTACCTTTGCTGTCGTTGAATGGTCGAGTACATGGGTGATTGGTGAGTATTCTAGCGTGTGAATGCTCTTCAGCATTCAAATTTTGTGAAATCAAAGCTAAAGAATAGACTGACATTTGAAAACGTTTATTTAAATGTGAAATTCTCTATCTGGCTTCGACAAGGATTCGATGATTTCATTTTAACTTTCTTTTGTTGTTCCTATTTTAATCATTTCACTTTTCATTAAAGATACCATCTTGAATTGTCATTCGCACACATCTAAATGTTAACCTTTAGCCTGCTGAATATCTATTTGAAAATACTGTAGAAATTCAGTGTTCAAAATGTGTTGCAGATTTAGGGTGAACAACTAAAATACGTCTGAGAATAAATTTTCTACCCGAATGGGTAAAATAAAATTATATTAACATTTTGTGAAAATGTCAAAGAAATGCTGTTAAATTCACAGAAATCTATTACCTTAAAGTACACAAGAAAGCGTGGAATACAGGCCAGTTAGCCTGACATCAGTCGTTGGGAAAATGCTGGAATCCATTATTAAGTACATGGTAACAGGGCACTTAGAAAATCATAATATGATTAGGCAGAGTCAACATGATTTTATGAAAGGGAAATCGTGTTTGACAAATCTATTAGAGCTTTTTGAGGATGTAACTAGCTGGGTAGATAAAGGGGAACCAGTGGATGCAGTATATTTGATTTTCAAAAGGCATTCAATAAGGTACCACATAAAAGGTTGTTACATAAGATAAGGGCTCATGGGGTTGGGGGTAATATATTAGCATGGATAGAGGATTGTTTAACGGACAGAAAACAGAGAGTAGGAATAAACGGGTCATTCTCAGGTTGGCAGGCTGTAACTAATGGGGTGCCGCAAGGATCAGTGCTGGGGCCTCAGCTATTTATAATCTATATTAATGACTTAGTTGAAGGGACTGAATGTAATGTATCCAAGTTGCTGACGATACAAAGTTAGATGGGAAAGTAAGCTGTGAGGAGGACACAAACAGTCTGCAAAGGGATATAGACAGGTTAAGTGAGTGGGCAAGAGGTGGCAGATGGAGTACAATGTGGGGAAATGTGAGGTTATTCACTTTGGTAGAAAGAAGAGAAAAACAGAATATTTTTTAAAATGGTGAGAAACTATTAAATGTTGGAGTTCAGAGGGATTTGGCTGTCCTCGTACACAAAACATAGAAAGTTAACATGCAGGTTCAGCAAGCAATTAGGAAAGCAAATGGTATAGAATCATAGAATCATAGAAGTTACAACATGGAAACAGGCCCTTCGGCCCAACATGTCCATGTCGCCCAGTTTATACCACTAAGCTAGTCCCAATTGCCTGCACTTGGCCCATATCCCTCTATACCCATCTTACCCATGTAACTGTCCAAATGCTTTTTAAAAGACAAAATTGTACCCGCCTCTACTACTGCCTCTGGCAGCTCGTTCCAGACACTCACCACCCTTTGAGTGAAAAAATTGCCCCTCTGGACCCTTTTGTATCTCTCCCCTTAAATCTATGTCCCCTCGTTATAGACTCCCCTACGAAAAGATTTTGACTATCTACCTTATCTATGCCCCTCATTATTTTATAGACTTCTATAAGATCACCCCTAAACCTCCTACTCTCCAGGGAAAAAAGTCCCAGTCTATCTAACCTCTCCCTATAAGTCAAACCATCAAGTCCCGGTAGCATCCTAGTAAATCTTTTCTGCACTCTTTCTAGTTTAATAATATCCTTTCTATAATAGGGTGACCAGAACTGTACACAGTATTCCAAGTGTGGCCTTACTAATGTCCTGTACAACTTCAACAAGACATCCCAACTCCTGTATTCAATGTTCTGACCAATGAAACCAAGCATGCTGAATGCCTTCTTCACCACCCTATCCACCTGTGACTCCACTTTCAAGGAGCTATGAACCTGTACTCCTAGATCTCTTTGTTCTATAACTCTCCCCAACGCCCTACCATTAACGGAGTAGGTCCTGGCCCGATTCGATCTACCAAAATGCATCACCTCACATTTATCTAAATTAAACTCCATCTGCCATTCATCGGCCCACTGGCCCAATTTATCAAGGTCCCGCTGCAATCCTAGATAACCTTCTTCACTGTCCACAATGCCACCAATCTTGGTGTCATCTGCAAACTTACTAACCATGCCTCCTAAATTCTCATCCAAATCATTAATATAAATAACAAATAACAGCGGACCCAGCACCGATCCCTGAGGCACACCGCTGGACACAGGCCTCCAGTTTGAAAAACAACCCTCTACAACCACCCTCTGTCTTCTGTCGTCAAGCCAATTTTGTATCCAATTGGCTACCTCACCTTGGAGGTAGCCAATTGGCCTTTATTGCAAGGGGGTTGGAGTACAAGCGTAAGGAAGCCTTGCTACAATGTACAGGGCTTTGGTAAGACCACGCCTGGAGTACTGTGCATAGTTTTGGTCTCCTTACCTAAGGAAGGATATACTTGCCTTAGAGGCAGTGCAACGAAGGTTTACTAGATTGATTCCTGGGACGAGAGGGCTGTCCTATGAGGAGAGATTGAGTAGAATGGGCCTATACTCTCTGGAGTTCAGAAGAATCAGAGGTGATCTCATTGAAACATATAAGATTCTGAGAGGGCTTGACAGGGTAGATGCTGAGAGGGTGTTTCCCCTAGCCGGAGAGTCTAGAACTAGGGGGCATAGTCTCAGGATAAGGGGTCGGCCATTTAGGACTGAGATGAGGAGAAATTTCTTCACTCAAAGGGCTGTGAATCTTTGGAATTCTCTACCCCAGAGGGCTGTGGATGCTCAGTCATTGTATTCAAGGCTGAGGTCGATAGATTTTTGGACTCTAAGGGAATCTAGGGATGTGGGGATCAGGCGGGAAAGTGGAGTTGAGGTCCAAGATCAGCCATGATCTTATTGAATGGTGGAGCAGGCTCGAGGGGCCGTATAGCCTACTCCTGCTCCTATTTCTTATGTTTTTATCTTATGAATGAGAAAGGGCCATTTGGCCCATCAAACCTGCTGTCTTCACAGACAATTTACAATGTGCTCTATTATTAAGTTTACCAAAGCCACTGAATCTTCTGAGAAAAGATTCTGCAAAGTTTTCCTTTGCCTCTAAAATCAAGCAAAAATCCAGAATATGTGTCGAACCTTACTTCTTGCATCACATCCTGGTTCAATTGCCTTCCTTGGTAGGACATGGTCCCAAAAACTCAAGACTATTATGTTTTACAAAGCATTCAATCATCTCTATTTGTACTTATGAGTCTCAAAACCATGTTGAACATATTCACTGTTTTTTAAAGTTGGCAGTATGCACAATATTTAAAAAAGGCTTTTTCCAGTTCTAATAAAATGTCATCGACCTGAAACGTGAACTCTGTTTCTCTCTCCACAGATGGTGGCTGACCTGTTGAATATTTCCAGCATTTTCTGTTTTTATATTAAAAACTAGCCGAGAGTCTGCTTCACATACTCACTAAACAAGTGGGAGAAAAATAATCATTCTAATTGTAAGCCTTGAATGAGGCTTGATCATTGATAATTTGAGTTACATCCTCGAGTTCTATGCTTATTGTCCAAGGTAACTAACCATATGATAATGTGTCCTTATCAATATCTATAAAAAGATGGAATAACTTGTTTTCTTTTACAATCAAAATCCCTCTAAATCCATCGAAGTACATGATTTGCAGGTTTAAGTTATTTGCATGGTCCCGATGCTCACAGGCCTGATCTCTGGCTGGGCACAATGCAAAGAAGCAGGGAGCAAAGCCCACTGCTACTGCAAGCCTCTTAGGCCTTCATTGGTAGTAACTGTCATGGCTGCAGCACCTTCTGGCGCCCATCAAAAAATTGCAGCCAGAAGCCTCCAGCGTCATTGCTGGCTGTATAAAGAAATACAGAAACATAGAAAATAGGAGCAAGAGTAGGCCATTCAGACCTTCGGGCCTGCTCCGCCATTCAAAATGATCATGGCTGATCGTCTAACTCAGTACCCTGTTCCTGCTATTTCCCCATATCCCTTGATCCCTTTAGCATTAAGAAATATATCTATCTCCTTCTTGAATACATCTAATGACTTGGCCTCCACTGCCTTCTGTGGTAGAGAATTCCACAGGTTCACCACCCTCTGAGTGAAGAAATTTCTCCTCATCTCGGTTCTAAATGGCATACCCCGTATCCTGAGACTGTGACCCTGGTTCTGGACTCACCAGCCATCGGGAACATCCTCCCTGCATCTAGTCTGTCTAGTCCAGTTAGAATTTTACATGTTTCGATGAGATCACCTCTCATTCTTCTAAACTCGAGTGAATATAGGCCTAGGCGATCCAATCTCTCCTCATACGTCAGTCCTGCCATCCCAGGAATCAGTCTGGTAAACCTTCGTTGCACTCCCTCCATGGCAAGGACATCCTTTCCTCAGATAAGGAGACTAAAACTGCACACAATACTCCAGATGTGGTCTCACCAAGGCTCTGTATAACTGCAGTAAGACATCCCTGCTCCTATACTCAAATCCTCTTGCAATGAAGGCCAACATACCATTTGCCTTCCTAACTGCGTGCTGCACCTGAATGCTCGCTTTCAGCGACTGGTGTACAAGGACACCCAGGTCTCGTTGCACCTCCCCTTTTCCCAATCTATCACTATTCAGATAATAATCTGCCTTTCTGTTTTTACAACCAAAGTGGATAACCTCACATTTATCCACGTTATACTGCATCTGCCATGTTCTTGCCCACTCACCCAACTTGTCTAAATCTCATTGGAGCCTTTTTGCATCCTCCTCACAGCTCATATTCCACCCCAGCTTTGTGTCGTCTGCAAACTTGGAAATGTTACATTTAGTTCCCTCATACAAATCATTGATATATATTGTGAATAGCTGGGGCCCAAGCACTGATCCCTGCGGTATCCCACTAGTCACTGCCTGCCACCTGGAAAAAGACCCATTTATTCCTACTCTCTGTTTCCTGTCTGTCAACCAATTCTCAATCCATGCCAGTATATTCCCCCCAATCCCATGTGCTTTGATTTTGCACACTAACCTCTTGTGTGGCACCTTATCAAAAGCCTTCTGAACATCTAAATACACCACATCCACTGGTTCTCCCCTATCTATTCTACTGGTTACATCCTCAAAAAACTCCAGCAGAGGCGCTCTATTTAAAGGGGCAGTCCTCCACTGACAGATGCTGCAACAAATAGAAAAAATTACAGCATGGAGCAGCCCAGGGGGAAGGCTGCTCCCAGTTTAATGATGCCTCACTCCAGGTATCAATACATGGGGTGAGGAGGAGGGGGAGGACAAAGATCTTCCCCCTGGCGGGCGGGAGGAAGCGGCCTGCCTCTGCCACCAGGAAGGCCTGGCTTGAGGTGGCAGAGGAGGTCACCAGCGCAATCAACATATCGTCCACCTGCATACAGTGCAGGAGGCGCTCCAATGACCTCAGTAGGTCAGCCAAAGTGAGCACACGTAGTCTTTCCCCTACACTCCGTCTGCCACATCACCGACCCCACCCCACATCTCCTTCGGCACTGCCAACACTACTCTGTCACATCACCCCTCATACCCACTCAAACCTCATCCTCACCTACTCACCTCGCCAGTACTCATCCCGCCACTACCACTCAACCCAATCCTCATACAATCTCATGGCTCTCTCTCATACTCACCCTCTCGTGCATCTCTTTCACGGCCAGCCTCACTCAACCTGCCACTACCTGTGCTGCAGCCACAGGGCATGCATCACATATGTGTAGTAGGCAGCGTAAGGCAAACGTGTTGTGAGCATGAAGGGGATGCACAAGGGTGTTTGAGGGTTTGTCATGGGTGTTACTTATATTGAATTTCTGACCAACTCACATTACATATTATATTGGAACCACTACTGCCATGTCTTCGCGAATCCTGTCTGGTTTGTGCAATAATGCCCGCTCCTGAGGATCACTATGAGGACCCACAACTGATGCCACCCATTGTGTCACTGCAGAGTGGGTGTAGGTGTATTTGCAGGGCTCTTCTGCGCAGACGACTGGGAGACATCGGCGATGTCCCCGGTTGCACCCTGGAAGGATGCGGAGGAGAAGTTGTTGAGGGCAGTAGTGACTTTGACAGCGACAGGTAAGAAGATGGTGCACGGGCCAGCCAGGAGCAGCTCGGCATGAAAGAGGCTGCAGATGTCCACGACTACATGTCGAGTGACTCTGAGCCTCCGTGTGCACTGCTGCTCAGAGAGGTCCAGGAGGCTGAGCCTCGGTCTGTGGACCCTGTGGCGAGGGTAGTGCCCTCTGCGACGCATCTCTCTCTGCGGTAGCCCTCCCTCCTGCTGTACAGGTGGATGTGTCACAGCACTGTGTTGTGGAGCTCCACGTGTCAGAGGTGGATGGTGTGGATGGCGAGGCTAGTGATGCTGTTCGCCCTCCGAGGAGGTCATGACTGCAGCTACGGCGGCCCCCATCCGCAAGATGTACATCTGAGGGGGTCCGCAAAGTAGGTACATGTCTCTGGACCCCAGGGTAAGTGTGCAGGTTGGTGACTTTGACTATCAGGAGGAGGTTGGTGGAGGCCAAACTTTGTCCCAAGTGACAGAGTGGCCTCCTGCAATGGGTGAGGGTCTCCCCCCCCCCAACCTGTCAAATGGACCTTTGCAGCTGCCACAGGCTGACAGCTGCAACACGTCCATTTGACCTGGG
The DNA here is from genome assembly GCF_035084215.1 of Heptranchias perlo. Lineage (NCBI taxonomy): Eukaryota > Metazoa > Chordata > Chondrichthyes > Hexanchiformes > Hexanchidae > Heptranchias > Heptranchias perlo. The sequence continues at coordinate 78,908,812 of NC_090335.1, forward strand.
AGTGTTTCCCCCAGTGTGGGAAACAGTCCCACTTTGTTCTAAAATCCCCACATAATCCCTTAATCAGGTCAGTTAATGACCTGAAATACCTAAATAAATACTGTCAAGTGGCATCCCGCTGGCTTTAATTGCCTGCGGGATTCCCACCAGCGGGGGCTGCGCGCGCACGCCGGCGCGTCCGTGGGGAACCCGGAAGTGGGCGGGATCGAGACGGGATCCGGTCCCACTCCAGGATTCCCCGATTTTCGGGGCCCCCCCGCCGAGAACGCACCCGATAGCGGGTGGTAAAATCACCCCCAATGCCTTTCGACTTGTCTTTTTAAGATTGCCAGTCATCTTAGTTTTATTTTGCACTATAGCCCTATTTATTTTTCACCCTTGTTTTCTCTGCCTTCCACTATTGCTTCTTCCCTCTCTGTCTTTTGTTTCTATCCTTGTTTCCCCCTCCTCTGTCTCCCTGCTTAGGTTCCCACCCCCCTGCCATTCTAGTTTAAACCTTCCCCAACAGCACTAGCAAACACCCCCGCGAGGACATCGGTTCCGGTCCTGCTCAGATGTAACCCGCTTGTTCGGGTCCCACCTTCCCCAGAACCGGTCCCAATGTCCAAGGAATCTAAATCCCTCCCTCCAACACCATCCCTGCAGCCAAGCATTAATCTGGTCTATCCTCCTGTTCCTATACTCACTAGCACGTGGTCCTGCTTTTTAATTTATCTCCTAACTTTTAAATTCACCTTGCAGGACCTCATCCCTTTTTTTAACCTATGTCGTTGGTACTGATATGGACCACGACGACTGGCTGTTCACCCTCCCCCTCCAGAATGCCCTGCAGCTGCTCCGTGACATCCTTGACCCTAGCACCAGGGAGACAACATACCATCCTGGAGTCACGTTTGCGGCCGCAGAAACGCCTATCTGTTCCCCTTACAATTGAATCCCCTATCAATATAGCCCTGCCACTCTTATTCCTCCCCTCCTGTGCAGCAGAGCCACCCATGGTGCCACGAACTTGCTGCTTTCCCCTGATAAACCATCTCCCCCAACAGTATCCAAAGCGGTATATCTGTCTGAGAGGGAGATGGCCCCAGGGGACTCCTGCTCTACCTGTCTTGTGCTTTTACTCTGCCTGGCGGTCACCCATTTCCTTTCAGCCCGTAATCTTTACCTGCGGTGTGACCACCTCACTGAACGTGCTATCCACGATAATCTCAGCATCGCGGATGCTCCACAGTGAATCCACATGCAGCTCCAGCTCCGAAATACGGTTAGCCAGTAGCTGCAGCTGGACACACTTCCTGCACACATGGTCGCCAGGACACCTGTAGTGTCCATGACTTCCCACATAGTGCAGGAGGAGCATAGCACAGGTGCGAGCTCTGCTGCCATGACTTGCCTTAGATTTACATTGCGATCACCTCTCGGACTCTCTTCCCGCTCTCTAGACTCTCCTTTTGCACTGTGTTCACCTCTCGGATTCTCCTTTTACACTGCACTCACCTCTCGGACTCTCCTCCCACTCTCGGACTCTCCTTTTACACTGTACTCACCTCTCAGACTCTCTTCCCACTCTCAGACTCTCCTTTAGCTCTCGGACTCTCCTTTTACACTGCGCTCACCTCTCGGACTCTCCTCTCACTCTCCGACTCTCCTCCCGCTCTCGGACTCTCCTTTTACACTGCGCTCATCTCTCGGACTCTCCTCTCGCTCTCGGGCTCTCCTTTTACACTGCATTCACCTCTCGGATTGTCCTCTCGCTCTTGGACTCTCCTCTCGCTCTCAGATTCTCCTTTTACACTGTGCTCACCTCTTGGATTCTCCTCCCGCTCTCGGGCTCTCCTTTTACACTGCGTTCACCTCTTGGATTGTCCTCTCGCTCTTGGACTCTCCTCTCGCTCTCAGATTCTCCTTTTACACTGTGCTCACCTCTTGGATTCTCCTCCCGCTCTCGGACTCTCCTTTTACACTGCGCTCACCTCTCGGACTCTCCTCCCGCTCCCGGACTCTCCTTTTACACTGTGCTCACCTCTCGGACTCTCATCCTGCTATCGGACTCTCCTTTTACACTGCGCTCACCTCTCGGATTCTCCTCCCGCTCTCGGGCTCTCCTTTTACACTGCGTTCACCTCTTGGATTGTCCTCTCGCTCTTGGACTCTCCTCTCGCTCTCAGATTCTCCTTTTACACTGTGCTCACCTCTTGGATTCTCCTCCCGCTCTCGGACTCTCCTTTTACACTGCGCTCACCTCTCGGACTCTCCTCCCGCTCCCGGACTCTCCTTTTACACTGTGCTCACCTCTCGGACTCTCATCCTGCTATCGGACTCTCCTTTTACACTGCGCTCACCTCTCGGATTCTCCTCCCGCTCTCGGACTCTCCTTTTACACTGCGCTCACCTCTCGGATTCTCCTCCCGCTCTCGGACTCTCTTTTTACACTGCGCTCACCTCGCGGACTCTCCTCCCACTCTCGGACTCTCCTTTTACACTGCGCTCACCTCTCGGACTCTCCTCTCGCTCTCCGACTCTCCTTTTACACTGCGCTCACCTCTCGGACTCTCCTCTCGCTCTCGGACTCTCCTTTTACACTGCGCTCACCTCTCGGATTCTCCTCCCACTCTCGGACTCTCTTTTTACACTGCGCTCACCTCTCGGACTCTCCTCCCACTCTCGGACTCTCCTTTTACACTGTGCTCACCTCTCGGACTCTCCTCCCACTCTCGGACTCTCCTTTTACACTGCGCTCACCTCTCGGACTCTCCTCCTGCTCTCGGACTCTCCTTTTACACTGCGCTCACCTCTCGGACTCTCCTCCCACTCTCGGACTCTCCTTTTACACTGCGCTCACCTCTCGGACTCTCCTCCTGCTCTCGGACTCTCCTTTTACACTGCGCTCACCTCTCGGACTCTCTTCCTGCTTTTGGACTCTCCTTTTACACTGCGCTCACCTCTCGGACTCTCCTCACGCTCTCGGAGAAAAGGAACTTACCTTTGGGTCCTCCCCGGTTTCTGCCTACCCCTACCTCTCCTCTGATTAGAAAGAGGCTGGGCACAGATCCAATGGCCCACTTCTTCTGTGCACCCCTCAAAATAGGAAAAGAGCAAAATGAGGCAGGCGGACTGGGAAAGCCCTCTCCCGTCTCATTTACATTACTGTCCTTAATCTGCACTATTGCAGCCACAGGCATTCTGCCTGACCTTGGTGAAAACCCTAGCAATGCCAAGTATTTGTACTTTGTACCTGTAGATTTCATGATTTTCAAAATAAAAATATAGTTACAACAAATGCCCAGCAGGCAGCCTATTTATTCCAAAAACATTTGAAAAAAAGCTGGGAGTAAAAAGAATAATTAATTTAATAATACTGCACAGTAGCTGTCACAAAATTGTAGAACAACCAATGACACACAAAGCAGTGACACATTCACAAAAACTGTATTCAGACCCAATCCATGATTTTTCTGTGTTATATAATACATAAATATTGATATTGAATAACTCAATTGTTCAAACCTAAATTGGAACTTCCAGTCAAGAATACAACCTGTGTTAACCCAATATGTTTTGGGTGGGAGAGGGGGGGGGGCGGGGGAGGAGCGGGTGAAGAGGTTTCTCTCAGGGAATTAAGTGATTATTTTCTCACGAGCAACTTCTGAGAATACTGCTGTGCTGTTCTCCTGAAAATGGTTTGGTACATAAATAAAAACAAATAGATGTTAATAAGTGGACAAATGATACTGAACAAAGTAGCGACTTAAGCATGATCTGCGTTCAATACACAACTTAACATGGTGTTGTAAAATGGAGTCACGTACGTTTGATTAGACAGCATTTTACCTCCTAATTGATTGAGGACTGCAGTAGTACTTGTTTTGTTTTTCAAAAATACATGAATTTAGAAATATTATGGTCCTACATGTTTAATTCTCACAATGAGCACTAGAAATGTATTTTTTTGCCTAAATTGCGATATAGAATACAAAAGACATACATACTTTGAAAGCTAAAGGTTTTCCTGAACTCCCAAAGGTTTGTCATTTAAAATTTTTCCCCATTAGGTTTTTGAATGGTTCCTGAAAAATCAACTTGTGATCTCGGACATTAAATCTAACTCCCTACATAGAACAAATTGAACCTGACAGCTATGAAAATGAATGAGGCTTCCTACAAACTATACTGCAAGCAATTATATGAAATGTCATCAAATCATACACAAGACAATTAAATGACATGTACAGTTGAAATTACAGTAAGATTTTTCTTTTGAAGCCCATAATCCACAAAAAAACATTTGGATGGTCACAGAGTTCATGTCACCAAAATTTCTGCTTCAAAATCTATGGTAAACGAAGACGATCTGATAATAGACTAGGTGAAAAGTCAGTTAAACAAATAGGTTGCTATGTTTGCATTCTGTTCAGTCACCGGAAGGCCCACTGACCTGTAACATCATTAGTAGAGAGCCTAGGGACATTTTCTTCAAACAAGGCAATAAAATGTGGCAAAGAGCATGTCACATGACAATTTTACAGCAATGTATTAATAAGCAAGGAAGAGATTTATCCTTTGAATGGAAAATTGTAAACTGATTTCATTTTGTTTTGGACAATTTGTTTGATGCAGGTTCAGGATCCTAAATTTTGAATATGATATTTTTCACAATTTTGTTCAAATTACAAACTTCAAGTGGTTCTCAATAAAACAAGGTGTTCAGGTTGTAGAGTAATGCAGTCTTTTTGTGCAGTAATCCAGAATGCCATGAAGTAATAAAACGAGCATTTGTGCCTATGATTCCTCATAGAGACCAACGTATCTTTTAAGGGAAAATTTGGAATATGCAGCTAATGATACAGGTATATGGGGAGAGAGCAGGCCAGTGGAATTAGTGCCAGTTACAGAACAGCTTTGGAAAATGCTTGAGAATTGGTCTTCTATGTGTAGGGCTGTACTTCATTCAAGCAGTGCAATTCATGGAGTCACTGAAGCTTTGAAAAGTGAGGAAGACTCTATAGCCCCGATTTTAATCTAACCCACCCGACAAGATTAGGGCAGGTTCAGGTTGGACACCCGATTTACACTCCATCCAATTTTACTCTCGATTCATGTCAATAGAGGGTGAAATCAGGCGGGTTGTAAATCGGGCACCGAAACCGTCCCATTCTTATCGGGTGGGTTAGGTTAAAATCAGGGCTTAGGAGTTTCATTGAAGTTTCCTAAAATCTATGCAAAACATTTCTACATAATTCATTTGATACCCTGCCCCATATTTTACTTGACTCCAGGTATTCCACAGAAAATATATGCATCCCATGAAAAACAAAGGATTCACTATATACCTTCTCAGCCAGGTGCAGTGTTATCCAATATGTTCTCCACTAGCCATATGTGGCTAATTGAGAATCCAGATGTGGTTAATTGTATTTTTGATTAGTAATTAAAAACGAGTAACAGACATTGTTGTTAAGAGTGTTATGGCAACACTGTTGTCACACGCCACATGCATGTGTACTTGAACCTTTTTATACATTTGTTGGGAAAATGGTAAGACTTAAAGCAGAGTTTGCAAGTGATTTTTAATTGTTGTGAGTGCTTTATTCCCTTGGTTATGGCTTATTGATTATCTGTTATAATGGTGTGTAACACAAGTGAAAATGATGGACTTCAACACCACTAAAACTCCAACACTGTATTGAGGGAAGACCTGTCATTGCAGTGGAAAGGCCAGGAAATCTGACAACGGTACAGAATTTGCTGTGAAAATAAGTGAGGCTAATGGCATTCACCATTATACAGCAACCTCAGGCAAGGGTAGATGCGTAGTTAAATGTGTAAATCCAAAAGTTGTTGCCCGAGATGCGAAAATGGCATCTCGCTGTCTGCCTCACCACTGAAATGCATTGAACGCCGTAAAGTTGTTGTATTTGCACAGTAGATACGAATTAACTCACCACAGAAAGTTAAGGCAAGTCATTTAAAGTCTAAGTACCGTTAAAAGCTGATTGTTGGAAAAACTCAACATTAGCATGGTTTGTTCTGATGGCAGACAGATGCCCATCGATTGAGTCTAATGGGAACAGCTTTCTGATTTTTCTTTCTGCACTGCTGGCTATTGGAAGCATAAATCATTTTTAATCAGATTCTTCTGACTATCTGATGCTGGAACAAATTTTGAAAATTGCAATCGCCTGTGAATAAGTTTGTTTTTGACAACCTGCCACTGGGACATCCTGCAGTGTGGTGTTCTGGCTCATACTGCACATGACAGGTCTCTTATGATAAATCCCTCTGTAATTTGTTTTCTCTGTCTAATTAATCCAAAGGGTGCACAGGAATCTATTCCAAACAGTCATGTTCGAGAGCACAGATGTAAACAATAAACAGGCAGGCTCATTCCAGAGCGTCTGTTAACCTGCAGATCAGTCCCAGAGCTTAAAATTTTAAACTCAAAGCCCCTTGACAGAATAACAATAGGACAGTAAAAGCCCTCCATTAACTGGAATCTCTGATGCAAAGTACACAAATTCATTTAAAAAAACTGTTCATCAGTGTAAATTTGTAAAAGATTTTATTTGATTACGATTATTTTAATTAGATTCCTGAAAATTCTGGTCAATGGTTTAAATTATTAGACACTCTTGATCATCTATTTCAATGTAATTTGGCCAATTATTTTTAAAGCTAAATACTATAAATTAAGTAAGGCAATCCCTGTAACTGGATGGGAATCATAGAATTTCATAGAATGTACAGCACAGAAACAGGCCATTTGGCCCAACAGGTCCATGCCGGTCGGTGTTTATGCCCTACACGAGCCTCCTCCCTCCCTACTTCATCTAACCCTATCAGCATATCCTTCTATTCCTTTCTCCCTCATATGTTTATCTAGCTTCCCCGTAAATGCATATATGCTACTCGCCTCAACTACTTCTTGTGGTAGCGAGTTCCACATTCTAACCACTCTCTGGACAAAGAAATTTCTTCTGATTTATTAGTAACTATTTATCTATTTATGGACCCTAGTTCACAAGAACATAAGAAATAGGAGCAGGAGTAGGCCATTTGGCCCCTTGCGCCTACTCCGCCATTCAATAAGATCATGGCTGATCTTCGACCTCAACTCCACTTTCCCGGCCGATCCCCATATTCCTTGATTCCCCTACAGTTCAAAAATCTATCTATCTCAGCCTTGAATATACTCAACGACTCAGCATTCACGGCAACTTTGGGGTAGAGAATTCCGAGGATTCACAACCCTCTGAGTGAAGAAATTCCTCCTCATCAGTTTTAAATGGCTGACCCCTTATCCTGGTCTCCTCCGCAAGTGGAATCATCTTCTCTACGTCTACTCCATCAAACCCTTTCATAATCTTAAATATCTCTATCAGGTCACCCTCAGTCTTCTCTTTTCTAGAGAAAAAAGTCCCAGCCTGCTCAATCTTTCCTGATAGGTATAACCTCTCAGTTCTGGTATCATCCTAATAAATCTTCTTTGCACCTTCTCCAGTGCCTCTATAGCCTTTTTATAATATGGAGACCAGAACTGTTCACAGTACTCCAAATGTGGTCTAACCAAGGTTCTATACAAGTTTAAAATAACTTCTCCACTTTTCAATTCTATCCCTTTAGAAATGAACCCCAGTGCTTGGTTAGCTTTTTTATGGCCTTATTAACCTCCATTGCTACTTTTAGTGATTTGTGCATCTGTACCCCCAGATCCCTCTGTTCCTCTATCCCATTTAGACTCTTATTATCCAAGCAGTATGTGGTCCCCTTATTCTTCCTACCAACATATAACACCTCACACTTATCTATATTGGTGTCGTTCGCAAATTTTGAAATTGTACTTCCGATTCCCGGGTCCAAATCGTTTATGTAAATAGTGGACAACAGTGGCTCCAGCACCGATCCTTGTGGAACACCACTTCCCACCTTTTGCCAGTCTGAATAATTACCTTTAACCCCTACTCTCTGCTTTCTGTTTTGTAGCCAACTTGCTATCCATTCTGCTACTTGTCCCCTGACTCCACAGTTAGGGCTCTCATCACGCCTACAGTTGCTACTGGCATTCTACAAAATTAGTCTAGTGAGCAAATTTGCAAAAGAATGTCCAAATTAGCAAACATATGGGGGTAGAATTTCCTCCAGCAGCGAAATTGGGAAGTTACATCTGAATTTACTCCCATTTGTATGGCGATTTTGTCAATGTCAATTTATGCCGAAATTCCTGTGATTACAGCATAACGCAAAAATGCCCTGTGCTTCTGTGATGCATCGGATGGTTCCAGCATTGTCCCGACTGTCAAATCTCTCTATAGCACATCATCAAATTAATTACTCACCACTACTAATTCTACGAATAATGATCTCGTTCACTGGGTTATAAAGAGAACAGACAGAATGTGTGTGTGTGTGTATATATATATATATATATATATAAATAAAAAAACCTATGTATATAAAAATGAGATTACTTTTCTTGACTTTGACAACATTTCTTCACACACAGCAGCACATAGCTCTCCCAAATAAGTCACCCAGCTTACTCTCGTCATTTTAACAACCAATTATGGTATTTTAACTGTACCACTGAAAGTTCACAAAACTTCTTTTAATCGAAAGTTATGTATTTCAGTGCTTTTTAACACAATATAATGTCAGTACTGTGGAGCTACACTCCACTCCCTGTGTATTCTATGATTCATATGTTATTTAGGTCAAATGGATTGAAGACACTGATGGATACTTGCCTGTTGTACAACGTAATGATTGTACCCCAGGCACAACAAAATTGAAGGTGAATTCCAGTCTTTCATTATGAGAAATGCTCACTGATTTATTGATAGATTTACACTTTACAGCTTGAAGAATTAAATGACCCCACATAAAACAAGTTTAATATGTATCATCCACAGTGCTTTTGTATTCCAGGCCTTGGATTGCATTTACCAATCTCTTTGAAGAGCATAAATTCAAAGTAAGCCTGTGCACCTGAAATTTTGGTTAAAAATTGACATCCGTTCTGAACCAGCAGAAATGTTGGAAATTTGTATTATACGCTCTTTCAGATGGGGGCAGAGCTATGTTAATGAGTGGCAGAGGGTCTGGGTGGAGGCTTTGAAGAACCGGCACTAAAGATCGAGGACATTTGTGTGTAGAGCAAGAATGGGTGTAAGTCACTTATACCTGAATTTCCTTGATATTTTTCTACAGAAATTGGCAATGCGCCACGATTTCTTGGGTGCAAATTGACAGCAAATTCCAGACCAAGATTTTTGAAGGCATCAAGATATAAGAACCTTGGTGAACTCTATACCTTCTCTCACAATTGTATATAAGCTAGAATTGAAGTTCCTATTAATGGTCTGAACTTAAGTCTTTATAGTCCTATCATCCTGAACTAATATGAACGGTTTATGAGCATAAATTGGAAGGGGTGAAAGATGTAGAGAGAAAATAATTCTAGAGTTGAGCGGTTGGTGTAAAGGATTTGCACCGTGTTCTCTCACCTCCAGGATCTGGATTTCAATTCAGCTCAGACTGGTGGATAAAAATCTCCTCTCTCTGCTGGCTCTGAGGGTCCTATGTGATAAAATGAGTTTGAGCAGCCTCTGATAGGCAAAGCCCAATAGGACAAAATTGCAGTAAACTAACAATCTTATTAAAAAGGTTGACTTGTTAAGAAAATTGAAAATCACTGGTGCAGTAAGGGTGCTCTTCTGAGAATCATTCTAAGGCACATTGCTGGAGTGGATCAGACAGAACTTTACCCTACATCTAACCTGAGAGTGCATAGTTCACAGCTACACAAACTCATATAGGTTGACCCTGCCTCAGTTTCTGTGGTCAGCCTATTTTAATAATCCTGGCAACCGATCATAATACCACCTCTGATTGGGAACCCACCATTTGGATGGGGTAAGGGGGGGGAAGAAAGAGAGCAAAAGCACCTGCTCTGCAGAATTTAAAGTCCCACGGCAGCTTAAAGCAGCAAGCACAGCAAAAAAAAGCCCATAATAACAGGTTGAGAAATGCCACGTGGTAGACCCTACTGTTGGACATGTTGGTGTGTGAAGGAATTTGGGGACAAGGGGTACCTAACCTTTAAAACAAATTTTTAACATTTTTAAATAAACATTTGAAAATACTTTGCAATAAACGAAATGCTGAAAACACCAGTCAGCTAAATCATGGATGATTGATTTCGTCAAGGGAACATACCTTTGACAAGTAACTGATAATCCCAACACAATGGGACACAAATAAGCACATGATGAAGACAGCAGATACGTCAAAAGGGCCTACCTTAGAGCATTCTTTGCTAACCCGACACAATGGGACATAGATAAGCAAAAAGCTGAAAATAGCAACTGGCTCAAGGGCACCTACCTTTAACCAATACTTGAAATAACTCTTTACAATGAACATAGGCTGAAGAAAAACAACGGTCAGCTAAAATGTGACTAGTTTTGATTAATGTTAATAAGTAAGAATTGAAACCAAGTTAATCAACAAGAGCCCTGTCAACAAGAATGCTCTCAGCCAAGATGAAGTAATCGGAAAAAATGGTATAAACGCTGAGAGCTCAGCTCAAGTTTTTTTAGATTCGCTTAGAAGGGCTGAAGCGTCTCTTGACTATCAGGGTAAGGTGACTCTATAGTCTTCTACTGCTCGGGGATATAAGATAAAAGCTAGCTTGATAATTGATGGATATCCTGTCTAAATGCTTTTAAGAATTATAATTTTTACCTTTTTAAGAAACTGTTAATTTTGCGATTGACCAGTCTCACCAGCTGTAGATTGCAAATTGTTTCATCAATAAACCTCTGTATAGTTTTTAGATTGTCTCGTATAGTCTTCTGTATCACTAACTCGTGAACTCCATCTCCGTACACTCTTTTGGTGAAGAGGTACATTACTGAGGAGAAACCCTTGGACCCTCACAATATTCGGGATATTACAATCTAGCTGGAACTTGCTAAAAACACTATCTGGAGGACGGTAATATTCTCGGGTGATCCCTTTCCCTTGGGGAGAGATAGGCCAGACCTTCAGACCCAGTTAGTGTCTTTAGGATTTGGCCACCTTGACCTGAGGTTGAGAGTGAAAGCCTGAGAAATACGCCTGATCTGGGATAGTCCCAAAGGGACTAGGATTGTAAAATCACCACGACAGAGTTAAGTGTTAATATAATGAACTATAATAACTATAACTGGTTGATGGACCAGCAGGCTGCTTGGTAACACAAGGAAAGATAAAATATTGAACATGAACAAAGGGATTCTATTCCACCACGGATGTTGTGGTAGCAACTGGAATGCAAGGAAGTGCTGCCTATTGCGGACATCAACCATGAGTCATTAATGTAGAAACTATAAGTCCAGGTAATGCATTTGGGAAGGGCAAACAAGGCAAGGGAATACACAATAAATGGGAGGATACTGAGAGATATAGAAGAAGTGAGGGACCTTGGAGTGCATGTCCACAGATCCCTGAAGGTAGCAAGACAGGTAGATAAGGTGGTTAAGAAGGCATACGGGGTACTTTCCTTTGTTAGCCGAGGCACAGAATATAAGAGCAGGAAGGTTATGCTAGAACTGTATAAAACGCTAGTTAGGCCACAGCTTGAGTTCTACGTACAGTTCTAGTCACCACATTACCGGAAGGATGTGATTACACTAGAGAGGGTACAGAGCAAATTTACCAGGATGTTGCCAGGACTAGAGAATTTTAGCGATGAGGAAAGGTTGGATAGGCTGGGGTTGTTTTCTTTGGAACAGAGGAGGCTGAGGGGTGATTTAACTGAGTTGTACAAAATTATGAAAGGCCTAGATTGAGTGGATAGGAAGGACCTATTTCCCTTAGCAGAGAGGTCAATAACCAGGGGGCATAGTTTTAAAATGATTGGTAGAAGGATTAGAGGGGAGCTGAGGAAAATGTTTTTCACCCAGAGGGTGGTGGGGGTCTGGAACTCACTGCCTGAAAGGGTGGTAGAGGCAGAAACCCTCATCACGTTTAAAAAGTACTTGGATATGCACTTGAAGTGCCATAACCTACAAGGCTACGGACGAAGTGCTGGAAAGTGGGATTAGGCTGGACGATTCATTTTCAGCTGGTGCGGACATGATGGGCCGAATGGTCTCCTTCTGTGCCGTAAACTTTCTATGATTCTATGATTTTATAGTATAGCCAGAATACTAGATGCTTTTAACTTGGTGTCCTTGATGAGGTCGGGATGCAGCTAACAAGGGAGGTAGTAAAAGTTGAAATCTGAAGGTCTATCTATGAAAATATTATGGCATGTTGCTTTTGTAGTAAATAACGTGTATAAAATGGGGTACAGTTTCAAGGCTGAAGCAAATAACTGAAAAGAGCGAAACCGGATACTACCCTTGTACTGTATAGATTCATCACCTGTGCTGTGCAATAAAGTCTATTCCATATACTCAACTGTCTCGTGCTTACTCGAAGCATGTTGATGTGCACCATAAAAGGAAGGGGATTGACTAACACCTCCTTGTTAACTCTGCTCTCTCACACTGTGTGAAGAGGAAGCCCTTGCAATCCTGTGGAAGAAGATGATAGAGGGTACTGAAGTAACGGAGAGGGTTGATGATGGTAGTGTGGTTGATGTTGTACATATGGACTTTCAAAAGGCGTTTGATAAAGTACCACATAATAGAATAATTAGCAAAATTCAAGCCCATGGGATTAAAGGCTGCACGGACACAAAATTGGCTAAGGGACAGAAAGCAGAGAGTAATGGCGAACGCTTATTTTTCAGACTGGGGGGAAGTGTGCAGTGGTGTTCCCCATGGGTTGGTGTTGGGACCACTGTTCTTTTTGATACATATTAATGATTTGTGGACTTGGGTACACAGGGCATCATTTCAAAGTTTGCAGATGACACAAAATTCGGAAATGTAGTAAACAGTGAGGAGGATAGTAGTAGACTTTGGGAGGACATAGACAGACTGGTGAAATAGAATCATAGAATCATAGAATCATAGAAGTTTACAACATGGAAACAGGCCCTTCGGCCCAACATGTCCATGTCGCCCAGTTTATACCACTAAGCTAGTCCCAATTGCCTGCACTTGGCCCATATCCCTCTATACCCATCTTACCCATGTAACTGTCCAAATGCTTTTTAAAAGACAAAATTGTACCCGCCTCTACTACTGCCTCTGGCAGCTTGTTCCAGACACTCACCACCCTTTGAGTGAAAAAATTGCCCCTCTGGACCCTTTTGTATCTCTCCCCTCTCACCTTAAATCTATGCCCCCTCGTTATAGACTCCACTACCTTTGGGAAAAGATTTTGACTATCTACCTTATCTATGCCTCTCTTTATTTTATAGACTTCTATAAGATCACCCCTTAACCTCCTACTCTCCAGGGAAAAAAGTCTCAGTTTATCCAACCTCTCCCTATAAGTCAAACCATCAAGTCCCGGTAGCATCTTAGTAAATCTTTTCTGCACTCTTTCTAGTTTAATAATATCCTTTCTATAATAGGGTGACCAGAACTGTACACAGTATTCCAAGTGTGGCCTTACTAATGTGTTGTACAACTTCAACAAGACATCCCAACTCCTGAATTCAATGTTCTGACCAATGAAACCAAGCATGCCGAATGCCTTCTTCACCACCCTATCCACCTGTGACTCCACTTTCAAGGAGCTATGAACCTGTACTCCTAGATCTCTTTGTTCTATAACTCTCCCCAATGCCCTACCATTAACGGAGTAGGTCCTGGCCCGATTCGATCAACCAAAATGCATCACCTCACATTTATCTAAATTAAACTCCATCTGCCATTCATCGGCCCACTGGCCCAATTTATCAAGATCCTGTTGCAATCCTAGATAACCTTCTTCACTGTCCACAATGCCACCAATCTTGGTGTCATCTGCAAACTTACTAACCATGCCGCCTAAATTCTCATCCAAATCATTAATATAAATAACAAATAACAGCGGACCCAGCACCGATCCCTGAGGCACACCGCTGGACACAGGCATCCAGTTTGAAAAACAACCCTCTACAACCACCCTCTGTCTTCTGTCGTCAAGCCAATTTTGTATCCAATTGGCTACCTCACCTTGGATCCCGTGAGATTTAACCTTATGTAACAACCTACCATGCGGTACCTTGTCAAAGGCTTTGCTGAAGTCCATGTAGACCACGTCTACTGCACAGCCCTCATCTATCTTCTTGGTTACCCCTTCAAAAAACTCAATCAAATTCGTGAGACATGATTTTCCTCTCACAAAACCATGCTGACTGTTCCTAATCAGTCCCTGCCTCTCCAAATGCCTGTAGATCCTGTCCCTCAGAATACCCTCTAACAACTTACCCACTACAGATGTCAGGCTCACCGGTCTGTAGTTCCCAGGCTTTTCCCTGCCGCCCTTCTTAAACAAAGGCACAACATTTGCTACCCTCCAATCTTCAGGCACCTCACCTGTAGTTGTCGATGATTCAAATATCTCTGCTAGGGGACCCGCAATTTCCTCCCTGACCTCCCATAACGTCCTGGGATACATTTCATCAGGTCCCGGAGATTTATCTACCTTGATGCGCGTTAAGACTTCCAGCACCTCCCTCTCTGTAATATGTACACTCCTCAAGACATCACTATTTATTTCCCCAAGTTCCCTGCCATCCATGCCTTTCTCAACTGTAATAGGCAGACCCATGGCAGATGAAATTTAACAGAGAAGTGCGAAGAGATTCATTTTGGTAGGAAGAATGAGAAGAGGTAAAATAAATTAAATGGTATAATTTTAAAGGGGGTGCAGGAACAGAGAGACAGACACAAGTCTTTGAAGGTGGTAGGACAAGTTGAGAAGGCTATTAAAAGGCATATGGGATCCTTTGCTTTATAAATAGAGGCATTGAGTACAAAAGCAAGGAACTTATGCTGAACCTTTATAAAACACTGGTTAGGCCTCAGTTGGAGTATTGTGTCCAATTCTGGGCACAACGCTTTAGGAAGGATGTCAAGGCCTTAGAAAGGGTGCAGAGGAGATTTACTAGAATGGTACCAAGAATAAAAGACTTCAGTTAATTGGAAAGACTAGAGAAGTGGGGTTGTTCTCTTTAGAGCAGAGAAGGTTAAAGGGAGATTTGATAGAGGTGTTCAAAATCATGAATTGTTTCAATAGAGTGAAAAAGGAGAAACTGTTTCCAATGGCTGAAGGGTCAGCAACCAGAGGACAAGATTTAAGGTAATTGGCAAAAGAACCAGAGGCGAGATGAGGAGAATTTTTTTTAAGCAGCGAGTTGTTATGATCAGTAATGGACTGTCTGAAAGGGCGGTAGAAGCAGATTCAATAATAACTTTCAAAAGGGGAATTGGATAAATACTTAAAAAGGGAAAACTTGCAGGGCTATGAGGAAAGAGCAGGGGAGTGGGACTAATTGGATAGTTCTTTCAAAGAGCCAGCAGAGACACAATGGGCCGAATGGCCTCCTGTGCTGTATCATTCTATGATTTTATGAGTCAACTAGCCAGGAATGATACAAAATTGGGCGGGAGGCCAACTTTGCCTTAAAATGGGAAATGGGGTTGCAGTGCCCAAAGGAAAGGCTCCCGGCATATGGTTAATGCTGGGAGGTAGGATCTGCCGGTAGTGTTGGGGGGGGGGGGGGGAGAGGGAAAGCCAGGGCTGGGGAGGATCAAGGATTCCTTACTCGTCCCGGACAACCTCTCCTGCTCCTCCTGGCTCACAAGGAATCCTTACAAAAATGAAGTAAAACTTGCCTTTGCCTCTTCTGATCATTCTGCTGCCTCCTGCCAGGTTTCACTGGCAGGTTTGGCGCGGTGAGGGCTTCCAGCAATTTCATGTTAAAATGGGGTCGCAGCGCTGATGATGTCTGCGTGCACTTCCTGTCCACAAAACCTTATTTGTTCTTGTCACTCTTTTCATCACATTTTATTGTCAACTGCTTTCCATTATAATTTCCTATATAGGAAACATGTTGCCGGTAAAGGGTTCGCTCGCCTCTCACTATCTGCCTTTGCAAGACAGTGAGTGAAGGGTTAAGGATGAGGTGAGTGACAGTAAATCAAGCAAAGAGAGGATACAAGGGTAGAGGGTGCAGATCCAAAGGGAAGAAGTAGTATAAGTGATTGGAGTGAGGGGATGTGGAAAACGCAAGTGATTGGGGGAGGGGACGGGAAGGGAGGTGCTGAAGGCCCCAGTTTCCCTGCAACCCCCACCCCAAATGCAGCCTGCAGTTGTTCCTTTCTCACCACACTATGCCATAGTACCCACCACTGAAAAGAAAAGAAAAAAAGAAAAAGACAGAGAGGAACAGCAGAAGACTTAGAAAGCAAAGAGAAAGAGGAGAGATATATAACCAGAAGAGGTGAGACAGAGAAACAGCAAAATGAAGACAGCAACGACTAGTAAGAGAAACCATATTCTCCAATTTTTCATGTGCAACACCATAGGAGATTGACCAGTATATAATTTTTTAAAAACCTTATGCATTTCTTGTCAATTATTGTCCATTATAAATTCTTATGTCTCCATTTATAATGGAAACCGTCTATGCAAACTTTTAATGCTATAATTACAACCCCACCAGTGGTGGTGTTCTAACACATTAGTTTTGCAACTCTCAGCTCCTCAACCTTATCTTTATTCATTCTCGGAATTTGGATGTCGCTGGCAAGGCTGGCACTTATTGGCCATCCCTAATTGTCCTTGAGAAGGCGATGGTGGACCGCCTTCTTGAACCGCTGCAGTCCGAGTGGTGAAGGTACTCCCAAAATTCTGTTAGGTAGGGAGTTCCAGGATTAGAACCTGTACTGCAGAGAAGTTCCTATGCTCAAACCAGCTCTACTCTCTGCTTCCCAATGAGTTTTGCTGTATGACTATAAATCAAATATTTATTAATTTATTAAAAATCTGTCTGCGTGCACTTACTGTCAACTTTTTTCTTTATATATTCCTATGTCCTCATTTATAATGGAAACCGCCTATGTACTTTATCATGCTACAATTATACCCTCACCCCAGCGGAAGCACTGCAGCAGCACCACTGGGGGGAGGATTAAATTACAGCATGACACTTACGTAGGCAGTTTCCAGTGTAAATGTGGACATAGGAATTTCAAATGGAAACATGCAAAAATAAGGACAGAATGTATGAATTGAAAATTACAACTCCGCTTTTTAGGTGATGATCGTAAATTTATGCTGCATAGTTACTGACACACTGACCAATGAAAATAGCTTTTCTTTAACTAATAATTTGAAATGATGCATGTTCAAATTAGCTTGCATAATCCCAGTATTGACTCCTGTACAGGTACTATAAATTAGATAAGTTATATGTCCAAAGTATAGAAGCTGTCCAATTGTAAGCCCCCAACAGCACAGGATTTGAAAACTGAAGTAAAGACGAGTTGTATTGATAATGGAGGCAGAACTCATTTCTCTACTTCTTAGATAGGTTTAGTAACTACATACATTGCCAAAAGTAATCATGCACATCTTCAGTAATAACTCCCAATATAAATCGAGTACATGTCTTACTAGATCCCAAAGAAATATGGATGGAGTTGAAGGCAGGTAGTAACCAAAAGGAACAATTTGTTTATGCCAATATACACAATCATCTCTCATCCATATAAACTACAATACTCTCTCTTAATCAGCACACCACAATTTGAGCCCCATAATAATCATACTCAGTTCTACTCCTCCACACAAAGATGAACTACTCTTACTTAAAAGTGGCCTTACTGCAGCAGTAATTGCCTAGTGAAGCCCTGCAGGCTACTATTGATCAGGGCAAACAAATGGATAATGCAGGGGGAATTATCTTTTAAATTAACAGTGGTCTACATGCATGTTTTGCATTTGGATATTCAACAAGATGCTCTTCATGAGGGCTTGGGTCCACCTATATCTCATCCAGTAAGAGCAGGTCCACATTTGGTCACTGTAGTCTACTTCCCCTTGAGATGGCTGAGAAACTAGGGTAACCAACTCTGGTTGGACATATTCCTAGATGTTTGATCATGTGACAACTGATCGTGTGACATCTGTGAGGTCCTAATTACTTGTAGGACCACCCTGTTGAAGGTAAAGGTTTAATTAAAGTCCTGTAAATTCATCTCAGCCCCAGGGCATTGCTGTCCACAAAAAGCAGGACAAATCCAATCTGGCCAATTACCGCCCCATCAGTCTACTCTCAATCATCAGCAAAGTGATGGAAGGTGTCGTCGATAGTGCGATCAAGCGGCACTTACTCACCAATAACCTGCTCACCGATGCTCAGTTTGGGTTCCGCCAGGACCACTCGGCTCCAGTCCTCATTAAAGCCTTGGTCCAAACATGGACAAAAGAGCTGAATTCCAGAGGTGAGGTGAGAGTGACTGCCCTTGACATCAAGGCAGCATTTGACTGAGTCAATGGGAATCGGGGGAAAACTCTCCAGTGGCTGAAGTCATACCTAGCACAAAGGAAGATGGTAGTGGTTGTTGAAGGCCAATCATCTCAGCCCCAGGACATTGCTGCAGGAGTTCTTCAGGGCACTGTCCTAGGCCCAACCATCTTCAGCTGCTTCATCAATGACCTTCCCACATCATATGATCCAGAAATGGGGATGTTCGCTGATGATTGCAGTGTTCAGTTCCATTCACGACCCCTCAAATAATGAAGCAGTCTGAGCCCGCATGCAGCAAGACCTGGACAACATCCAGGCTTGGGCTGGTAAGTGGCAAGTAACATTCGCGTCAGACAAGTGCCAGGCAATGACCATCTCCAACAAGAGAGAGTCTAACCACCTCCCCTTGACATTCAACGGCATCACCATCGCCGAATCCCCCACCATCAACATCCTGGGGGTCACCATTGACCAGAAACTTAACTGGACCAGCCATATAAATACTGTGGCTAGAAGAGCAGGTCAGAGGCTGGGTATTCTGCGGCAAGTGACTCACCTCCTGACTCCCCAAAGCCTTTCCAACATCTACAAGGCACAGGTCAGGAGTGTGATGGAATACTCTCCACATGCCTGAATGAGTGCAGCTCCAACAACACTCAAGAAGCTCGACACCATCCAGGACAAAGCAACCCGTTTGATTGGCACCCCATCCACCACCCTAAACATTCACTCCCTTCACCACTGGCGCACTGTGGCTGCAGTGTGTACCATCCACAGGATGCACTGCAGCAACTTGACAAGGCTTCTTCGACAGCACCTCCCAAACCCGCGACCTCTACCACCTAGAAGGACAAGAGCAGCAGGCACATGGGAACAACACCACCTGCACGTTCCCCTCCAAGTCACACACCATTCCGACTTGGAAATATATCGCCGTTCCTTCATCATCGCTGGGTCAAAATCCTGGAACTCCCTTCCTAACAGCACTGTGGGAGATCCTTCACCACACGGACTGCAGCGGTTCAAGAAGGCGGCTCACCACCACCTTCTCAAGGGCAATTAGGGATGGGCAATAAATGCTGGCCTCGCCAGCGACGCCCACATCCCATGAACGAATAAAAAAAAATTCAAAGCAGAGGCGATCAGTATAAATATGTAAACAAATTGAGCCAGGAAGATCAAAAGCTTGATTCCCGCTCAATGCTGAGTTAGCTCATCTCAGCAGTAGGGGCGCTGCAATTTGACTCAGCTCCCCTGGGTTAGGGAGGGGAAAAGTCAGTCAGGGTTCCTTCTCCTGATCGCTAGCTATGTCTCTAAAAACTGAGGCTTAAGATAAGCTGCTATGCTTGTCACAAGTTGGAAACAAAAAAAAGTAGTTACCAGAAAGACTAACAAGATGGATATGACATTAGAAAAGATCAAAAAGGATTTTAGACATTTAAGATAGAAAGGGGGGAGGTAATTGATAAACTAATCAAACCTAGAGAGGATAAAACCCCTGGTCCAGATGGATTGCATCTGCGCATATTAAAAGAAGTTAGGGAAGAGATAGCAGAGGCACTATTACATATATATAAAAATTAATTAGAAAAGGGAATAGTGCCAGAGGACTGATGGACAGCAAATGTTATTCCTATATTTAAAAAGGGAGATACACACACGTCCAGGGAATTATAAACCAGTTAGCTTAAAGTCAGTGGTCAAAAAGATAATGGAATCTTTTCTCAAAGATGTAATAGAAAAACATCTGGAAAATGAAAATACAAAAAATAGTCAGCACAGATTTCAGGAAGAAAAGTCATGTTTGACCAACCTTATTTAATTCATTGAAAAAGAAACAGAAAAAGGAGAAAAGGGTAACAAATATATATTCCTTTAAGGCACAAAAACCCAACAGGAAAAGTGGTCCAACCGTGGCTAACAACATAAATTAAAGATAGTATTAAATCAAAGAAAGAGGCATATAAAGTTGCCAGAAAAAGCAATAAGCCTGAGGATCGGGAGCATTTTAGAATTCAGCAAAGGAGGACCAAGAAATTAATAAAGAAAGGGAAAATAGAATATGAGAGTAAACTAGCGAGAAACATGAAAATGGACAGTAAAAGTTTCTATAGGTACGTAAAAAGGAAAAGACTGACGAAGGCAAATGTGGGTCCCTTACTGACAGAGACGGGAGAATTTATAATGGGGAATATGGAAATGGCAGAGAAATTAAACAAATACTTTGGCCCCGATATTAGGAGGGAGGCAGATTGGCAGCGGGGGGTCGACTGGGCATGTGGATAACGCACCCAGTGAAATCGGTGTGCTCCGCACGCGATCACAGCCTAATTGAAGGTACTTATGCATGCTTCCGGGTTTCCCATTGCAGACCTGCACAACGGGCGTGCTGCGCACCTGCATCACAGGCTGTCAGCAGGAGGAGCCCTATTTAAAGGGGCAGTCCTCCAATGCTCCTCCTGCAGCAAAGAACCAAATTGGCAGCATGGAGCAGCCCAGAGGCAAGGCTGCTCCAAGGTTCTCAGACTCCTCACTCCAGATGCTGCTCGATGGGGTCAGGAGAAGGAGGGAAACAATTTTCCCAGCGGACGGGAGGAAGTGGCGTGCCTCTGCCACCAAGAAGGTGGCAGAGGAGGTCACCAGCAGCAGTAACATCTCCATAACCTGGGTCCAGTGCAGGAAGCGCTTTAATGACCTAATCAGGTCAGCCAAAGTGAGTATACTTACGCATTCTCCCACACTCCGTCTTCCACATCACCTCCACCACCACACAACTCCTTCTGCACTGCCACCACAATGCTTTCACATCACTCCTCACATCCACTCAACCATCATCCTCACCTTGCCTGCACTTACTCGCCGCCCCAGTTCCCATTCGAACACTACCACGCAACCCAATCCTCATACAATCTCATGGACATGTCTCACATGCACCCTCCCATGCATCTCCCTCACAGTCACCCCCACCCACCCCAATGCATGCAGCGGGTCACTATGCAACCATCACTCAATCATGCCTCTCTGTGTTTTGCCTTGAAGAGAAGAGATACCAGAATGCCCGGGAGAGGGCAAGGACCGGAGGGGGCCCGCCACACCAGGTGGACCTCACCGACGCAGAGCAGCAGGCACTGGAATTAAGCCTTACGCCGGAGTGCCTGTCCGTGGTGGACGCCGAGACTGGGAGCACACAAGCGGCTGGTGACAGAAATCTAACACTCAGCACTGATGATAGCGAATGATCTTAACATCACTTGGCATCTGCAGCACCTCGACATCTGTCCACATGCTTAATATTGCTTTCTGTTCTCTTGCAGGGCCATCTGTGACTGTCGTCACTGTGGAGGGCGATTCCTCAGAGGACCTGCTGGCCTCTGAGGGGGCATTGTCACATCTGAGCCAGCCATCCACCAACGCAGATACACACACCTCCGTGGCTCCCTGTCCTCAGTTAGTTGGGGTTGCACACGGTGAGTCACCACGCACATGTCAGCATGAGCAGACCCTTGTGGCAGGAGAGTCCACGTCATTGGGAGCACTCTTCTCCAGGCTCTGCTCAGCTGGACCCAGATGCTGAACGCTGGGGGCCAGCCATGAAAAGGAGAGTCATCGAGGGGCAGCAGCACATTGCCGAGGTACTGGAACAGTTGCCACGCGCACTCTCCACAATCGTGCAGAGGATGGAGGATTCCAACTCCTGCATGAGTGGAATACTGTCACAGGGACGTGAAGGCATCTCTGAGATAGTATCGCGGGTAAGTGCAGGAATGTCTGCGATGGAGGGAAGGCTAGCCTCCATCGAGCTTCAAGCACGGCTCAACAATGAGTCCATTTAGGCCCTGACAACGGCCGTTCGCAGTCAAGGTGAGCAACATTCTGCCGCCTTAAACAGGCTGACAGATAAGTTACAACTGGCCTTCCAAGGCTTCACACAAGTCCTCCAAACTGTCGTCCAGCAAGGTAGAAGGAGTGATGTGGGCCTGGCCCAGGAGAGGGATGATGGTGAAAGGGGACATGGAAGTGAGGACGCCACTCAAAGCGCTCCCACGTCTCACCCGTTGCCCCTCTCTCAACCAGTATCCGCAATGCTGCCTCCTCTCCAGGCGGTCGAGTCTGCCCCTGCACAGGTGCAGGTGGAGCAGTCTTTGGAGGGGCCCTCATGGGCACCGAAACCCAGAGGACGTCCGCGCAAAGCATCTCATCGGTCAGGGCATGGACAAGAGCAACCTGCCACACCTCTGCTGAAGCCACAGGTGTAGCACCACGTAGGGGTTCCCGTAAACGCAAGGCTAAGGTTTTGTGAGCACAAAGGGGATGCACAAGTTCTTGCCCCTCAGGGGTATAAACCGGTTCTGTATCACGTTATATGTTTCGTTAAAGAGGGTACAGAAACACAAATCATTAAAAGTAACAATGCAGGTTAATAAGGCCATAAACAAAGCAAACCAAGCACAGGGGTTCATTTCTAGAGGGATAGAATTGAAAAGCAGAGATGTTATGTTAAACTTATATAGAACCTTGGTTGGACCACACTTGGGAGTACTGTGCACAATTCTGGTCTCCATATTACAAAAAGGATATGGAGTCATTGGAGAAGGTACAAAAAAGATTCACACGGATGATACCAGAACTGAGAGGATATACTGATCAGGAAAGGCTGAACAGGCTGCGGATCTTTTCTCTAGAAAAGGGAAGGCTGAGGGGTGACCTGATAGAGGTCTTTAAGGTAATGTAGACGTAGAGAAAATGTTTCCACCTGTGAGGATGTCCAAAACTAGAGGTCATATATATAAGATAGCCACTAATAAATCCAATCGGGGATTTAGGAGAAACTTCTTTTCCCAAAGAATGGTAAGAATGAAGTAGTTGAGCAAATAGCAAAGATGCATTTAAAGGGAAGCTAGACAAGGACATGAGGGAGAAAGGAGTAGAAGGGGCCTGTCAGTGCGGACAGCACGGTGTGAGGACAACACAGTGTGCTGAGAGTTCGGTACGTGTGGGAGTTTGGTAAAGTGGGGGGAGGAGGTGCTGCTTTGCCTTGCTTTTCCTGCAGAGCGGTAGTGGACCTGAGAGCGGTGAGCGGCGGGAGAGAGCGAGACCAGAGCGGGGATAAAAACAGCGCGGAGAGAGCGAGAGTCCAGTCGGTGAGCGGCGGTAAAGAGCGAGACCAGAGCGGAGATATAAACAGCGCGGAGAGAGCGAGAGTCCAGTCGGTGAGCGGCGGGAGAGAGCGAGACCAGAGCGGGGATATAAACAGCGCGGAGAGAGCGAGACCAGAGCTTACTCTGAGAGCGAGACTCTGAGACCAGCGGCAGAGTTCGGGGTGACGTCACCAGTCAGAAAGTGACGCGGCACAGGGGAGGCAGCTGATTGGTGAGTAGGTTCAGGTGAGTATTTCTACCATTTTACTGTAAGTAAAGTAATAAGAAAGGGAAGATCTGCAGGTTTTATAGCAGATAGTGTTTTTTTTTTAGTGAACCTAGGTCCCTAGTATAGTTAACATTTTCTAATTTCAACGTAATTTAAAAGGGGTAACTAAGCTAAGGCAAGTCATGGCAGCAGACCTCGCACCCGTGATATGCTCCTCCTGCAAGATGTGGGAAGTCATGGACACTACCAGTGTCCCTGCCGACCATGTGTGCGGGAAATGTGTCCACCTGCAGCTACTGACCGATCGTATCTCGGAGCTGGAGCTGCGGGTGGACTCACTGTGGAGCATCCGCGATGCAGAGAAACTCGTGGATAGCACGTTTAGCGAGTTGGTCACACCGCAGGTAAAGGGTATACAGGCAGGAAGTGAATGGGTGACCACCAGGAAGAGTAAGAGATGCAGGCAGGTAGTGCAGGGGTCCCCTGTGGCCATCCCCCTCTCAAACAGATATGCCACTTTGGATACTGTTGGGGGGGATGACTTATCAGGGGAAGGCAGCAGCAGCCAACTTCCTGGCACCACGGGTAGCTCTGCTGCACAGGCTGGGAGGAAAAAGAGTGGCAGAGCTATAGTGATAGGGGACTCAATTGTAAGGGGAATAGACAGGCGTTTCTGCGGCCGCAACCGAGACTCCAGGATGGTGTGTTGCCTCCCTGGTGCAAGGATCAAGGATGTCTCGGAGCGGCTACAGAACATTTTGGAGGGGGAGGGCGAACAGCCAGCTGTCGTGGTGCACATAGGCACCAACGATATAGGTAAAAAAGGGGATGAGGTCCTAAAAGCAGAATATAGGGAGTTAGGAGGTAAATTAAAAAATAGGACCTCAAAGGTAGTAATCTCAGGATTGCTGCCAGTGCCACGTGCTAGTCAGAGTAGAAATAGGAGGATATTTCAAATGAATACGTGGCTAGAGGAATGGTGCAAGGGGGAGGGATTCAAATTCCTGGGACACTGGAAACGGTTCTGGGGGAGGTGGGACCAGTACAAACCGGATGGTCTGCACCTGGGCAGGGCCGGGACCGCTGTCCTAGGAGGAGTGTTTGCTAGTGCTGTTGGGGAGGGTTTAAACTAAAGTGGCAGGGGGTTGGGAACCTGAGCAGGGAGAGAGAGGAAAGCGTAACAGGAAGGGACAGAAGGTATGGAGTAATAGGTAAAGTGTTAAAAAAGGAAAAAGCAGGAACTAAGCGTCACAAAACAGATTTGAAAGTTCTTTATCTGAATGCACGTAGCATTCGTAATAAAATGGACGAGTTAACGGCACAAATAACTACGTATGGGTATGATCTTGTGGCCATTACAGAAACATGGCTGCAGGGTGACAACGACTGGGAATTAAATATGCCAGGGTATTTAACAATCAGGAAGGACAGGCAGGAAGGAAGGGGAGGTGGGGTGGCTATGTTAATAAAGGAAGGAATCACTGTAATAGAGAAATGATATTGGGACAAAGCATCAAGATAATGAAACAGTTTGGGTGGAGATAAGGAATAATAAGGGAAAAAAAACATTAGTGGGCGTAGTATATAGGCCTCCTAATAGTTGCAACTCTGCTGGAAGAAGTATTAATCAGGAGATAGTCGGGGCATGTAATAAGGGAACAGCCATAATTATGGGGGATTTTAATTATCATATTAACTGGACAAATCAAATTGGGCAGAGCAGCCTTGAGGACGAGTTCATTGAGTGCATCAGGGATGGATTTCTTGAGCAGTATGTAACTGATCCTACAAGGGGGCAGGCAACCTTGGACCTGGTCCTGTGTAATGAGTCAGGATTAATTAATAATGTCCTAGTTAAGGATCCCCTTGGAACGAGCGACCACAACATGGTTGAATTCCATATCCAATTAGAGGGTGAGAAGGTTGATTCTCAAACAAGCGTACTGAGCTTGAATAAAGGAGACTATGATGGTATGAGAGCGGAATTGATTAAAGTGGACTGGGAAAATAGATTAAAGGGTAAGACGGTACATGAGCAGTGGTGTTCATTTAGGGAGTTATTTTACAACTTTCAAAATAAATATATTCCACTGAGGAAAAAAGGGTGTAAAAGAAATGACAGCCACCCGTGGCTAAGTAAAGAAATCAAGGATAGTATCCGACTAAAAACAAGGACATATAAGGTAGCCAAACTTAGTGGGAGGATAGAAGATTGGGAATTCTTCAAAAGACAGCAAAAAGTAACTAAAGGATTGATTAAGAAAGGGAAGTTAGATTATGAAAAGAAATTAGCAAAAAATATAAAAACAGATAGCAAGAGTTTCTATAGTTATATAAAAAGAAAAAGGGTGGCTAAGGCAAACATTGGTCCCTTAGAGGTTGAGACCGGGAAATTAATGGTGGGAAACATGGAGATGGCAAAAATGCTGAACAAATATTTTGTTTCAGTCTTTACAGTAGAGGACACTAAGAATATCCCAACACTGGACAAACAGGGGACTCTCGGGGGGGAGGAGCTAAATACGATTAAAATCACTCAGGAGATGGTACTCAGTAAAATAATGGGACTCAAGGCGGATAAATCCCCTGGACCTGATGGCTTCCATCCTAGGGTCTTGAGGGAAGTGGCAGTAGGGATTGTGGATGCTTTGGTGATAGTTTTCCAAAATTCCCTGGACTCAGGAGAGGTCCCGGCAGATTGGAAAACTGCTAATGTAACACCGTTATTTAAAAAGGGTAGTAGGCAGAAGGCTGGAAATTATAGGCCAGTTAGCTTAACATCTGTGGTGGGTAACATTTTGGAGTCTATTATTAAGGAGACAGCAACGGAACATTTAGATAAGCATAATTTAATAGGACAAAGTCAGCATGGCTTTATGAAGGGGAAGTCATGTCTGACAAATTTGCTTGAGTTCTTTGAGGATATAACGTATAGGGTGGATAAAGGGGAACCAGTGGACATAGTGTATTTAGACTTCCAGAAGGCATTCGACAAGGTGCCACATAAAAGATTATTACTTAAGATAAAAAATCACGGGATTGGGGGTAATATTCTGGCATGGGTGGAGGATTGGTTATCGAACAGGAAGCAGAGAGTTGGGATAAATGGTTCATTTTCGGACTGGCAACCAGTAACCAGTGGTGTTCCACAGGGGTCGGTGCTGGGTCCCCAACTCTTTACAATCTATATTAACGATTTGGAGGAGGGGACCGAGTGCAACATATCAAAATTTGCAGATGATACAAAGATGGGAGGGAAAGTAGAGAGTGAGGAGGACATAAAAAACCTACAAGGGGATATAGACAGGCTGGGTGAGTGGGCGGAGATTTGGCAGATGCAATATAATATTGGAAAATGTGAGGTTATGCACTTTGGCAGGAAAAATCAGAGAGCAAGTTATTTTCTTAATGGCGAGAGACTGGAAAGTACTGCAGTACAAAGGGATCTGGGGGTCCTAGTGCAAGAAAATCAAAAAGTTGGTATGCAGGTGCAGCAGGTGATCAAGAAAGCCAACGGAATGTTGGCTTTTATTGCTAGGGGGATAGAATATAAAAACAAGGAGGTATTGCTGCAGTTATATAAGGTATTGGTGAGACCGCACCTGGAATACTGCATACAGTTTTGGTCTCCATACTTAAGAAAAGACATACTTGCTCTCGAGGCAGTACAAAGAAGGTTCACTCGGTTAATCCCGGGGATGAGGGGGCGGACATATGAGGAGAGGTTGAGTAGATTGGGACTCTACTCATTGGAGTTCAGAAGAATGAGAGGCGATCTTATTGAAACATATAAGATTGTGAAGGGTCTTGATCGGGTGGATGCAGTAAGGATGTTCCCAAAGATGGGTGAAACTAGAACTAGGGGGCATAATCTTAGAATAAGGGGCTGCTCTTTCAAAACTGAGATGAGGAGAAACTTCTTCACTCAGAGGGTGGTAGGTCTGTGGAATTTGCTGCCCCAGGAAGCTGTGGAAGCTACATCATTAGATAAATTTAAAACAGAAATAGACAGTTTCCTAGAAGTAAAGGGAATTAGGGGTTATGGGGAGCGGGCAGGAAATTGGACATGAAGCTGAGTTCGGATCGGTCAATGCCCTGTGGGTGGCGGAGAGGGCCCAGGGGCTATGTGGCCGGGTCCTGCTCCGACTTCTTGTGTTCTTTAGATTTGTGGTTGGGATCAGATCAGCCATGATCTTATTGAATGGCGGAGCAGGCTCGAGGGGCCGATTGGCCTACTCCTGCTCCAATTTCTTATGTTCTTATGTTCTTATGATATGCTGATAGGGTTCGATGAAGAGGGGTGGGAGGAGGCTCGTATGGAGCATAAACAGTGGCATGGACAAGTTGAGCTGAATGGCCTGTTTCTGTGTTGTAGATTCTATGTAACTCTATGATGGTAATAAATCAGTTAATCTTTAAGAATACATAGGGTTTCTCTCTTCACTCATAACATGAATATAAAACAAAACATTAAATTCATTGATGGAAAAGAAACAAATTTTCCTAAAATGTTATTTTTCTACATTAAAATATTTTGTTCTAAGAAAAGAAAGGAAGACTTGCATTTAAATAGCGCCTTTGATGATCTTTACAGCCAATGAAGTACTTTTGAAGTGTAGTCACTGTTGTATAATGTAGGAAAGATGCAAGTTCCACTTCCAGCATGCTACTCGTTGGTCAGGAGGTCCGAATAAGATGGTGAGGTACTTGTACTCAGTGATTGTCTTTTTTAATCTTCCCTCCCTCTAATTTTTTTTAAAGTGAACTTTGCTGCACTGTTATCAGCTGGCAACTATTTCTCACTCAACGTCTGTTCAGAAATAGAAGATAAACAGGCTTCTCAAGCACCAGGGAAGCAAGTAGGATGGTGGGGGTGGGAAATGCAGCTCCACACTCTAGAGGCATACAGGAAAAACCACCAATACAAAGTACTTTTCTCCCAGGCTACTAGCAGCAGTGTTCAGGGGACTGATCCCCAGTTCCGGGAGACTCCTGGCCAATCCTGGAGGGTTGGCAACCCTAGCTTAAACACAAGTGTACGAATAGATAGGCCAGAATTAAACAAGTTCTCATGCAGGCTGACTTCTTGAAGAATTTTACAAGGAGGGTTGCTTCAGGGGTGGTCACACATGAATTCCCAGGTCGTTTCTGGAAGTCCACTACCCAATTTTTCATCATATTTATTAATAACTTGGATGGAGGAATAGAGAATTGTATATCCAAGTTTGCAGGTGACACTGAGTTAGGAGGGACAGTAAGTGGTGCAGATTGGAGCAGGAACTTGCAAAGAGACATCGACAGATTAAGTGAATGGGCAAAACTATGGCAGATGGGAGTTCAATGTGAGCAAGTGTGAGATCATCCGATTTGGACACAAGAAAGATAAATCGGAGTATTTTCTAAATGGTGAGACACTAGGAGCTGTAGAGGAGCAAAGAGATTTGGGAATCATTAAAAGCTAGTAAACAGGTACAAAAAACAAACAAAAAAGTGAATGGAATGTTGGCCTTTATCTCATGGGAGCTGGATTACAAAGGGGAAGAAGTTATGATTCAGTTGAAAAGAGCCTTGATCAGACCCCATCTGGAGTACTGCATTCAGTTTTGGACACCGCATCTCAGGAAAGATATATCGGCCTTGGAGAGGGTGCAGCGCAGATTCACAAGAATGACATTGGGGCTGAGACGGTTAAATGATAAGGACCCGTTACATAAACTTGGCTTGATTTCTTTTGAGTATAGAAGATTGAGGGGTGATCCAATCAAGGGCCTGGAGTTTCCGCTTTGGGCACAATCGATATTTCGGCACAAATTGCGCCTGAAAATTGCGATGGCGCATTTTACAGCACGTTTCAACTCAAATGCATTAACATAAAGACAAATGTAAAATCTGCCATGAATCTGTGCAATTCGGCAGCTTAACATAGCGTATTCGTTTATTTATTCTTTTTGCAATCAAAAATATTGGTTGATGTATTTAAGAGATGTATTTAAGAGTGGTAACCTGGTGCAGTTTAATTAATACAAGTGAAAATTAGTTTATCATTAAAAATAAGCATTTTTAAAAAAGGTGTGCAGTCCTCTGCCTGTGAGTAACCTGATTTAAAATCACTGAAAATGACTCAAAAAAACTATATTGAAGCATTTTTAGTTCCATTAGTGTACACTAGTCATTTTCTTAGTAAATTAATATTTTTTAATATTTAAAAACATTTAAACCGTGCCCACTAGTGCCTTTGTGCCTAAGAAAACTGGCTTAATTTTAAAACCCTCCTTGAACAACCGCAGGTTGGTGCAATCGGTGGAAGCTCACCATCCTCGTTGTTTCGAGCAGGGGGACGGGTGTGGCCAGCTTTGTGGGCGGGGCTAGCTTCTATGCGATTTTTTTTTAGCCAGCGCGAAACATCAAAGAAACTGAAATTCCACAATGTTTTCCACTGATTCGGCCGGATTGCGCTGAAAAACCTAGTGCAACCTAGTGGAAATTCTGGGCCAAGGTGTTTAAAATGGTAAAAGGATTCGATGGGGTAAATATGGAGAAACTATTGCCTCAGGTGAGGGAATCAAGAACAAGGGGGCGTAATCTTAAAATTAGAGGTAGGGCATTCACGAGTGAAATCAGGAAGCACTTTTTCACACAAAAGATAATAGAAAACTGGAACACTCTCCCTCAAAAGGCTGTGGGATGCTAGGAGATTTGGAGCTTTCAAAACTGAGAAAGACAGATAGATTGTTGTTAGGTAAGGGTATCAAGAGATATGGAGCAAAGGCAGGTAAAAGGAGTTGATTTTGCTTTTTTTATTGATCATATGGAAATAAGATACAGCATATTAAGGGAATGAAAACTTCTGATTTAGATTCCTCCAGAGTTTTTTACATTCATTTTGTATGATGCAGCTTCACATTTTTTCAATCCATTATGCATGCACTCATCTCCAAAACAGTGAATCTAGAAATATCCCAATCGAGTGTCGGATAGCGAAGTGGCCAGGGTTTTGACTCTGAGCCGGGAAGGGGGCGGTGGGGTCGAATCGCGAACGGGAAACCTGGAAGTATGAGTTTTCCGGACGTCCTTACGATTTTGATCTCAGTCGGATAGGAGCAGAGCAAGGAAGAGGATGTGAAAAGGTAAGTGTTCAGGTAAGTCTTAGATTGTATGGATGGGGGGCACGGGTGGGCATGGGGGAGGGTCAGTCACTGGGCCGGGGGGGGGGAATTGGGGGTCATGTGAGGGGCAATTGGGTATCAGTCACCGGGAGGATCAGTCACCAAGGGGGGCGGTCGGTCAGGGTCATCGCGGGGGTCCATGATCATTTGGGGGGGTTGGAGGGGGGGGGGGGGGGGGGAGTCCACGATCGTTGGGAGAGAGGTCGCCGCAGGTAGGCTTGTTGGACCTGGGGGAAGCACTTCTGTTTCTCCGGGCCCACAAGCTGTGTCAGAAAGGTACTTACCTGCAGTTTCAGGCCTTCTCGCCTCCTCTCACGCGGCATGAAGGAGAAGGCCCGGGAATCCCGGCCCCCAGGGGTTGCAGTCGCAAAACCTGAAAAAATGGAGGCCCACAGCCGCCTTGAAAGGTTTTAGTGACCAACTCTCCTCCTCAGCTCCTCGGCCCACCCCGGTGAAAACCAGAAATGGGCGGGTTGGAGGCGGGTCTGAAATTGTTGCAATTTTCAATGTTCCCGCGGCCAACCCACCCGTTTTCCCCAGTTAAAATCCTGCCCCATGACTTCAAATCAAATTCATGGCAATTTGAGAATTTGAAATAACAAACTAGTACCAGTAAAATTGACCATTAGCTGTTGGATTGTCATAAAAACCCAACTGGTTCACTAACATCCTTCAGGGAAGGAAACCTGCCATCCTTAGGCGGTCTGGTCTGTATGTGACTCCAGTTCCACACCAACGTGGTCAACTCTTAGCTATCCTCTCAAGTGGCCTAGCAAGCCACTCAGTTATAACTGGGGGTGGGCAATAAATGCTGACCTTGCCAGCAATGCCCACATCCCAAGAATGAATTCACCTCATTCGGATGAAATTTCTGTAATTACCTCTAGCGGTTTGAGTAATACATCACAGCATTTTCATCAGTTTGTCAGATTTTAGAGGGGATGGTTCATAACTGATTGGTCTCAAAACTCCTGGTTAATTCATAAGAAAGACCAAAATAACAAACGAATGAATTAATTACTGATAAGATATTGGTCTACTTTAACACAGTAACAAAATTGAGGAAAATTGAGGATTATTGTGGCTATACTGAAGATTTTCTTTTATTTTAGATTCAGAAAAAAATTGATAAAATCCTCAACAGAGAGTTGTAGCTAAAGTGAAAGCTCTTGGGATAAAAAAGGAAGTAATAAATTGGCCAAGTTGGCTAAATAATAGGAAACAATGGATATTGATTAGTGATTAATAGTAACAGCTCTAATTGGAGACCAGTGACCAGTAGAGTGCCTAGGAATCGGTCTCAGGGCCTTTACTATTCACAATTTTTACTAATGAGATTACTAATGAGAAACTGGATTATTGCACCATGAGTTGGATAAGGTCTTAGAATATCCCCAGGTACCCCTTTGGTAACTCTTACTTTATTATGAAGCAATAAGGAGGTTTTAAAGAGGCTGTAATCTTCTAGCATCTCTTTTCACCTAACCAAAAACTTTTAATGTAGTTTTCCCTTTTGGCTTTCAGCCAATGATTGAAATGCAGGATATCAATAAAGTCTTCTTTTCCCACCTCCAGTACAATCAGAATGTACAATGTAAGAAGAGTACATAGTGCAGAGAATGTGTCCCGTATGTCCAATAACCCTGGCAATAACGGTCAGCTGGAACTATCCACATCGGGGAAAGTATATTGTTCGAGAACTAGCAGTTTAAATATATTGAGAATAATGTATACCTGGGGAGTGATAAAGCAGTCATCTCACTCAGCAGGTTATAACAGTCATCTCAACTCCATGATTAGATTTCAGACATGAAAATTCTCCCTGGTATTGATTTGTAATACATAACATTTAAATTTATGTGGGGTTTAATCTGTTGTTGGTCAGAGCACTCCACATCGTGGATGTCTAATGCATTCACACAAAAGGGATAGAAATTGTGACATCTTTACTGCAATGGATTACTGATTTACAGTAACTTTACATTAGTTGGAGATACATAGGGATCTACAATATGGATCAATCTTTTGGACTCAATCCTCTCCAATTTAGTGCTGATAAGTAATAACACAATTTTAAAAGATATCAGACAGTTTGAAAAAACACTTGTGCATATTAAAAAATACATTTAACATTGCAAGATTATAGTACAGCCAATAATGTTGTCCATTTTTAGACACTAGTAAATGCATTCTAGTTTGTCATGAAAAATTCTGAATAGTCTATTTTGTTCTCTTTTACTCTCCACTTCCTAACAAGGTATTTGTTTTGTTTTATTTCACTCCATTTGCATATGATTCAAATATGAGCTGCAAGCAATTTATCATTTTTCTATTACAACTATTATTGATATTCTTCTGTGCAGTTAGATTAGGTTGTTATGTTTTCAATTTACAACCTAACAGGAGTCCTAAGAGTTTTTAATAATTTATTGCTATAGCATATGATAAAGGTCTTGGTAATCAATAGTGTGGCAAATGGACATACTTGCATTTTAACTTAGCATCTTGAAGATATTACTCTATTTCTATCAGCATGCGATCTGTTGTGAGGCTGTGAAAAAGAATTTGTGAAAAAAAAGGTTGTGAAAACTAAGCCTGTGAAAAGGAGTTGTCATTTCCTACTGGAAGCTCACTACCACCTTCTCAGGTCAACTAGGGACGGGCTATAAATGTGGTCTTGCCAGTATCACTCATTCCTGAGAATAAATGAAAAAAAAGTTTGTAAATGTATTTTCTCATATTTTAAGTTGCAGGGTCATGAATTTATAGGAAAATTTTAATTCTTTGAACTTATCAAAGTTTGATTCATGCAATTTTACAGTATCCAATTTCAGTAGAAAATTAACTTCATCTAGAAGATGTATTTGGTATCCCGAAACGGTGATTTCATACAGACTGCTATGATAGTTTATTTGCTGATTGCCTATTGCAGAAAACCTCATTATCCTCTGGTACAAGTCACATGATAGCATACACCTTCATGTCCTATACCACTCTTTTTTACTGCCCTTTCGTCCCTGCTGCCACCATTCTTGTTGAATCTACTATGTACTTAAAATATTTTACTATAGACTAAAAATATTATTTTAAAAATGTATAGTTACTGACTTGAATTCACTGCAGACTATATAAGAGCTTTCCTAACCTTCATTATCAGCTCAAGTTTTGCTCTAAACATAATATAAGAATTGCTCAATTGAATTACTGGCCTATAAGAACCTCCCAGCCATTCTTTATCCTATATATCTTCAGCCTTTTATGCAACTTTAATGCATCACCGGCACACAGTGGCTGCAGTGTGTACCATCCACAGGATGCACTGCAGCAACTCGCCAAGGCTTCTTCGACAGCACCTCCCAAACCCGCGACCTCTATCACCTATAAAGACAAGGGCAGCAGGCACATGGGAACAACACCACCTGCACGTTCCCCTCCAAGTCACACACCCATCCCGACTTGGAAATATATCGCCGTTCCTTCATCGGGAGCTGGGTCAAAATCCTGGAACTCCCTTCCTAACAGCACTGTGGGAGAACCTTCACCACAGGGACTGCAGCGGTTCAAGAAGGCGGCTCACCACCACCTTCTCAAGGGCAATTAGGGATAGGCAATAAATGCTGGCCTCGCCAGCGACGCCCACATCCCATGAACAAATTTTTAAAAAGTATTTTACACAGTATGTTTCGTGTCATTTGAGTTTCTCCTACCTGCATGAATCATCTGTGTAGTCCACTACCAAGAAACACGGATAGTTACTGAATAATTGAATGAATGAACTTGCATTTAAAACACATGGAAACACAACTACCTAGTACCTTTTGAAAGTGCATTAAAGGACACTATTCATCTACAAAACGATGGCTCCAATTTTAACTGTTGGAAAACCAGATCTTTTGTTGTACCAGAAAGTTGTGTAAATAGGATTCAAAGTTAAAAGAGGAGCTCAAGCCTTACGTCCCAACAGGAACGACTTCCTAAGGCTCTTATGAATTTTTAAATAATTGTGCAAATAAATTTAAGCTACAAAGTAAATAATATTTAGATCACATTTGCATGAAATTAAATTAAATATAAAACGTATGCTTATTATACGAAATGTCATAGATAAATCAGTAGCCTTTGAGTATTAGGTTTGCTAGCCACTCCTCGTGTCTACAGCTCTGTTGTTATATATTACCCCTAATTTAGTCTCATATGACATGTGGATAAGAATGTTGGTAATACAAAAAAAATCCATAGGAGCAAAGTTCAACTTTATGGCAAGTGTAGTATCGGTAACAACTACTGGTGCAATCAACATAATAATCATTTTTACAATTCACAGACATAGGCCAGAAATTTCCTCAGAGCTGCTATTGCTCCACTGATGTAGCCTCACCAGAATTGAGGCAGAGGCCCACTTTACATGTGTAAACAGGTTTCGGCTTCACTTTTGAAGAAGTTACGGCATCGAAGCAACAGCAGCTTGGAGGAAATTCCTGACCATTAATTCCACAGCTGTTTTTGTCAGAACCTTAAGCTTATTTTAACCATTTTTAAATGAAATTTACAAAGCTAGTTCTTAAAAAAGATTGCAACTTTGTCAGTGGAATTCAATTTCATATATTACTGAACAACTTTGAACACTGTAGAGCTAAAATTTAAGGTGTTATTTAGAAACAAAGCTTTGGAGCTGGGTGGTTCAGAGGATTGCACACTGGCCGTTCAACTCTGCAACCTGGGTTCAGATCTACCACAGACTGATGGAATGAAAGTCCCCTCTGTCTGATAGTGGTCATGAGCCTACAGCACAAAACTGCCCTTAATTTTGCACTAATTGACAAACATTTACCTGAGGAAGGAGGAAGCCTCCGAAAGCTTGTGAATTTAAAATAAAATTGCTGGACTATAACTTGGTGTTGTAAAATTGTTTACAATTGTCAACCCCAGTCCATCACCGGCATCTCCACATCATGACAATCTCATTCAGAGAAGCCATAGAATGGAATAAAATGCCAGTAAAGAGTGTTCTTCTGAGGTTGAGGCTGAGGCAGGTGCTGTTAGAGCAGAGTAGAGAGAGCTGCGCATGGCTGTGACTATTTGCATATGGCTGTGCTATACCTGATCTGGTAATACTTGATACTGACACGGGGGGTACATTTTAACATACTGGCGGGATCTCAGCAGGCAGTGGGAGGGTGGGGGATCAATACGTGCGTGGGAAACACGGAAAAAAATTCTGTTTATTTTCTTGAGTGATCGCGTCAATTGAAGACTCTTAATGTGACTTCTGGGTTTCATCTCTCTAAGCTGCACACCCGAATGACGAGCTGGGACCTGGATTATTTAAAGGGCCATTGCAACCACGGGTTTTGAGGGAGAAAGACGAAATCAGCAAATGTGGAGCAGCAGCAGACGAGGCCAGCACTCTTCGCTGGAGTTGCTGGGCAAACATTGTACCCAGCAGACAAGAGGAAGCGCCCTGCCTCTGCCTCCAAGAAGGCCTGGCTCGAGGTGGCAGAGGAGGAGACCAGCAGGTGCACCGTCTCAAGGACTTGGACGCAGTGCAGGAAGCGCTTCAATGACCTAACCAGGTCAGGAAAAGTGAGTACAGTTACCGATTCACCTGCATTTTGTGGTGCACATTACCCCCCCAAAACTCTGTCCCGCCAAGTCTACTCCATCACATCAGTCCTCACACCCACTTAAGGCTCAGTGTCAAGATGCCTTCACTTTCTGTACACTTCCTCACCTCCCCATTTGTGCACCCACCATCTCACTCACCCCAATCCTGATGCAATATGATGAATCTGTCTGATACTCTCCCTCTGATGCATTTGTTTCATTGTCAGCCTGACCCAGATCAATGCATCCAACGGGTAACCCCATCACTCACTCACATGTCTGTTCTTTCTCCACTTGGAGAAGTGAGCGCAAAATGCAAGGGACTGGAGTCTGACTGGAGAGAGGCCACCACAATTAGTGGCCCTGACAGAGGTGGAGGAGGATGCCTTGAAGCTCAGCTGGACGCTGGAATGCCTGGCTGTTGCAGATGCCGAGACTAGCATCCCACAAATGTCTGGTGACAGAACTTTAACATCCCTCACACACAACATGAATTGATATTATCAATGATTGAACTGTTGCACACCTCAGGATGCTCATTGCAACATCACTTCTGCGATGATTCTTAATATTGTTGTATGTTCTCTTCCAGGGCCTTCCAAGGAATGTTGAAGCAGCAGACTACCTGGATGAGGGTGAGTACTCAGAGGAGCTCCTTGCCTCTGAGGGTGCACCTTCATATCATAGCAAGCCATGCACCAGCACAGATACTCACACCTCGGTGGGTCCTATTAGACAGTTAGTTGGGTTGCCACCTGGTGATTCACCACTCACAAGTGAGCAAGAGCAGACACCGGTAGCAGGGACAGCTCTGGAGAATCCATGTCCTCTCCAAACTCTGCTCAGCTGAACGCACATGCTAAACCCCAGGCGCCATCCTTGAGAAGAAAAATGATCGAGGTACAGATGCACCTTTGCGCGGTACTGGAAGATGTGGCATTCACACGCTCCACAATAGTGGAGAGGATGGAGGAGTCCAATTCCATTGGTGGAATGGTGGCGCAGGTGAGTGCGGGAATGGCTGCGATGGAGAGAATGGCAGCCTCCATAGAGCTTCAAGCACAGCTCACAAATGAGACTATTCGGGCCCTGACAATGGCCGTGCAGACTTGGGGTGACCCAACATTCTGCTGCCTTAAGCAGGCAGACAGATACTTTAGCACTGGCCTTACAAGGCATCACAGATGTCCTCCAAGCTGTTGTCCAGCACAGCGGTAGGAGCGATGTGGCCATGGCCCTGGAGAGGGACGATGGCGAAAGGGGACATGGAAGTGGGGGCTCCACTCAAAGCGCTCCCACGTCTCACCCATTGCCCCCACCCCACCCCCTCAACCGGTACCCGCAATGCTGCCTCCCCTCCCAATGGCTGAGTCTGCCCCTGCACAGGTGCAGGTGGAACAGTCTTTGGCTGTA
Source organism: Heptranchias perlo (assembly GCF_035084215.1). Classification (NCBI taxonomy): domain Eukaryota; kingdom Metazoa; phylum Chordata; class Chondrichthyes; order Hexanchiformes; family Hexanchidae; genus Heptranchias; species Heptranchias perlo. The sequence goes on from NC_090335.1 coordinate 78,946,759, forward strand.
CCCTCAAGGGCTCCAAAACCCAGAGGGCATAGGCCAAGAGCATCTCAGCAGTCAGGGCAGGGACCTGAACAACCTGCTACTATCGCTGCTGAAGCCATGGGATGCGCCCCATAGGAGAGGAAGGCGAATGTTTTGTGATCTCCAAGAGTATGCACAAGGGTGTCTGACTAAATGTCATGTTTTTCATTTCTCTTTGTTTTTTGTTACATTCACAATAAATGTCATATTTGTCACCACCACTGCCATGTTTTGTCCATTCTTGAGTCCCTTTCATGAAAGGGCCCTTGCATGTGTCTCATCATGAACGGCAAGACTTGATGCCACCCATTGGGCACGTTTACAATGGTGTGTGTGTGGTTGTAGGACTGTTTGGGGCAACAGGGTAGGGGGGAGTTCTGGGACTGGTTTTGGTGGTGGTGGTCGTCGTTCCAGGTGGTCTGAGTATTTCACTATCTTCAATTTGTAAATCTCTTGATGAGAATCTATCAAAAAAAAGTGACTCCCTGGCATCATGGGCAGCCAGGTGTGCCGCTGCTCTGCCGATGGGTTGCCCATTGTCCTCCTCCTCATCTTCTTCAACGTTGATGGCAGATGTGGGTGTTTCATGATGGCATGGGACCTCATCCACCTGTAACTCTCTCTGTTGAGCGATGTTGTGCAGGAAGCAAAACACGAGTATTATTCTACACAACCTCGCCGGTGAGTACTGACGGGATTCCCCAGATTAATCCAGGTACTTGAAGCGCATCTTGAGCATTCCTATGGCTTGTTCAATAACAGACCTGGTGGTGATGTGATTGTTGTTATACTGCTACTGTGCCTCACTGGTGGGGTTTCTCGCAGGTGTCATGAGCCACATCTGCAGGGGGTATCCATTGTCTCCAAGGAGCCAACCCTTAAGTCTGTCTTGTGCATGGAAGAGGGCCGGGATGTTGGATTCGTTCAAAATGAAGGAATCACAGCAGTTGCCAGGGAATTTGGCACACACCTGCAGAAAACTCTTCCGGTGGCCGCAAACCAGCTGCGCATTGATGGAGTGATATCCCTTTCGGTCGATGAACATTCCTGGCTCATGTGCAGGGCCTCGGATTACTATGTGTACGCAATCAATTGCACCCTGTACCCATGGGAAGCCAGCCAGAGAGTGAAAACCCACTATCCTCTCAGTCTGGCTGATGTCGCCCGTGGGGAAGTTGACATAGTCCGATGTCCTGGCAAACAAGCCATCCGTGACCTGTCATATACACTTATGTACAGACGACTGAGAGAGCCTGGTGATGTCACCGTTGGCTCCCTGGAAGGATCCGGAGGCAAAGAAATTGAGGATGACTTTAACTGCGAATGGGCAATGCGTGGCTACTAGGCCCAGCCGGGAGCAGCTCTGCATAAAGGAGCCAGCAGATGTCTGCGACCACCTGGCGACTCAATCTGAGCCTTTGTAGGCACTGTTCCTCAGAAAGGTCCAGGTAGCTAAGCCTCTGCTGTAGCCCTCTCATGTGGGTAGTGCTTCCTGTGACCTCGGCTCCTCTATTGGTTTCCTCTCTGCTCTTCTGCAGATCCTTGTGGCGCACCTCTGTCTTGTGGAGCTGCAACTCCCAGAACTGCAGGCCTTACCTGCCGCATATGGTGAGGTGCCTCCTCCTCAGATGTACTGTAGAATAAATCCATTGTGCCTCCCCGCCCATCCTGATGTCAGTTTGAGGCGGTCCAAAATGCAGGTAAATATGTGTGAACACAATAATTCTGAGTGTGAAACAAGAAATCTCAGTCTAAACACAAAGAACTCCCAGCCAAAGGTTTGTCTGAGAGAACTGATTGCCCTGCTGCAAAAACTCACCTTTTCGTCACGTGTCAATCACTGGTTTAAAAGGTCCAAATGGCTGCCAGCTGCAACTCACCTCCATTTCCATGACATCTTTCACAGGCCACGGAAGACACATTCAGAAGCAGTTAAAATGGCTTGTGTAGCTCAAAGCACAAAAATTCAACATCTTTAAGTACTTTATGTAGCTCATTTGGCCCTTTAAATATCATCCCGCTTCGGGTTTCAGAAGCGCGCGCGCACCCAGACGCGTCTGAGTAAAACATGGAAGTCAGCGGGTTGGAGCTGGGATGAGGTCCTGCTCCCAAAACGGAGAATTTTCATTGCCCGCCCACTCACAATCCACCCATTCTTCTGGACTAAAATTTACCCCTGGGTGCCTGAAATGAGAAGCTCCATTCTTACCACAAACATTCCTTCACTTTGATGAACACATAAATTAACAAAACATGTTCCTCAACTGACCAAAAATTAAATCCACCAAAATCTTATACAGCAGCTCAAATAATATTAAATAGCAAGGATTTAAATCAACAGCCCTAAAAGTTGAGAGCCCAATATTTTGCAATAGAAACTACAGTGTAAAAATTACTTTTCAGTCATTACTTGTTTTACTTTATACCAGAACTAGCATTTTTCTAATAAGAAAAACTCTCGCAAGCAAAGAACAAACATACTTGTCATTGATTTTGGCATAAGATAGCAGTAGGAGCATGTTGACTGAGTAACAAGTTGTCAAAATATTTGAGTAAGTCAAGGAGTTTTTTTTTAAATCCAGGCTGTTGCAAACACAAATACATTTGCTATACTTTGTGCTTTTGACAATTAATTGTAATTTGCTTTTTCTTTTTCCCAAGCAGCACAAAATGCCTTTATTTTCTCCCTAAGCCACCCACTTCCAGGCTTCCAACAAAACTGCTTTGATCTGGTGACTGGGAGGTGCACGATCTGTATCCCATTATTGTCAATGTTCAGCACACTGGAGCTAACCATTCTGCAACAACAACAACGTGCATTTATATAATGCCTTTAACGTAGTAAAACATCCCAAGGCGCTTCACAGGAGTATTATCAAACAAAATTTGACGCCGAGCCACATAAATCGATATTGGAACAGGTGACCAAAAGCTTGGTCATAACAATATAAATCCAGATGATCATCACAAAATATCTTTCTCCATTGCTAGATTTTTAAAATTTAAGTTACTTAGCAATTGGCAAGATTAATTATTTTTGGACTGTACCAAATTAATTTAAACTCATCAAAAACTTTTACTCAACCCTTGAGTCCTAAAATGAATAAAATATATCTTTGGTACAGATATGCAGCTCATCGGTGGAACAAGGAACGACAATTTGCATTTACAGTCTATAGCGCCATTAATGTAGGAAAACGTCCCAAGACGCTTCATAACATAATCAGGCACAAATGGACACCGAGCCAAAGAAGGAGATATTAGAATGGGTGACTGAAAGCTTGGTCAAAGAGATAGGATTTAAGGTGGGTCTTAAAGCAGGAGAGAGATAGAGGTGGAGAGGTTAGGGAGGGTATTCCAGAGCTTAGGATCTAGATTGCTGAAGGCACAGCCGCCAATGTAAAGAGAGGAACAGACCACAAAAGATCTAATGCATTAATAAAACAGAAAGAAGAAATGATGGATCAGAGATGGAGAGATAACTGCTTGCAAGCTAATTAATTGCTTTGTTTTCCAGCCTTCCACACCTAAAAATGTGCGACCTTCTGGCTTTTGGCAAATAGCATCTTACAGCTTGAAACCAGCACACAGTAACAATAATCTAATGGAAAAATTGTGCAGGATACAAGGGTCCTCAAGCACTGATAATCAATTCAGTGTGTGTGACACTAATGCTTAGCTGGAACACCAGAGGACTCTTAATATTGCTTTGAAGTAAGGCGATGAAATTGATGTAAACAAAGTAGTTATTTCCACTTATGCAATCAAATACATGGCAGCTTATAAAGAACTGCCTAAAAGCTTTTCAATGCTTCTCTTTGATCCTTTATCAGAGTATTTCTAACTGCACCAGGTAAAACCCGAAACTGAAAAAAAGTTTACAAAAAGATCTCAGACTCAGACACTCGAAAACTGCAATTTTATATATGTGTTCAATAACCATGGCCCTGATTTTAGAATGAAGTAGCGGGTGCGTTGGGGACAGGGGGGCTCCGAAAATCGGGGAAATCCCGAGCAGGTTCGGAACCTGGCTCCAACCTGCAGACTTCTGGGTTCCCCACTGACGTGTCTGGGTGTACGCGCGTGCCTCATGAATGTGGAAGTCCCACCGGCAATTAAAGCCGGCGGAATGATACTTAAGAGAGTTATTTAGATACTTGAAGTACTTAATTTTGTGCACATTGAGGCAGGGGTTCGATTTTCAAACATCCTCAGCATGTTTCCCGTGCTGTGGGAAACACTCCATGTTCCACCAGATGAGTTTCAGCCAGCAGCCAGTTGGACATTCAAATGCTTGTTTGACAGTTATTGCAGCAGGGCACTCAGTTCTTTCAGACAAACATTTGGCTGGGAGATCTTTGTATTTTCACTGAAAATTCTTAGTTCAGAATTCTTCTGTTCACATATTTACCAACTTTTCAGACCCCCTCAAACTGACACCATCAGGATGGGGGGGCACCATGGTTGCATTCACCAGCGTGTCCAAGGACGAGCAACATCACCAGCCTAGCCAGGCATGGCGCATGCTTCTGCCACTTGCAGCTCCACAACACAGTGCTGCGCCACAGGCACCTGCACAACAGAACAGGGGGCAACAATAGAAAACGCGATGTCGCAGGAGGCACTACCCTCGCCAGAGGGTCTACAGAACAATGCTCAGCTTCCTGGACCTCTCTGAGGAGCAGTGCATACGAAGGCTCAAAGTGAGTCGCCAGGTGGTCACAGACATCTGCAGCCTCCTTCATGCCGAGCCACTCCTGGCTGGGCTGAGCGGCATCTCATTACCAGTCGCAGTTAAAGTCACCACTGCCCTCAACTTCTTCGCCTCCGGATCATTCCAGGGTGTCACCGGTGATATTACCGGGGTATCTCAGTCGTCTGCACATAAGTGCATAAGGCAGGTCACCGATGGCTTGATTTTCAAAGTCTTGCAGTACGTCAACTTCCCCATGGACAACCTCAGCCAGATGGAGAGGGCAGTAGGATTCCACCCAATCAATTGCACCCATATAGCAATACGAGCACCTCCACACGAGCCAGGACTGTTCATCATCAGAAAGGGGTATCACACCATCAACGTTCAGCTCGTTTGTGACCACTGTAAAAGATTCCTTCACATGTCCACCAAATTCCCTGGCAGCTGCCTCGATTCCTTCATTTTGAGGGAATCCAACATCCCGCCCCTCTTCCACGCATCGAACACCCTCAGGGACAAGGGATATCCCCTGCACATGTAGTTCATGACAACTCTGAGTAATCCCATCACCAAGCAACAGCGTCGGTATAATGATAGCCACATCGCCACCAGGTCGACAATTGAGCATGCTATAGGGCTGCTCAAGATGTGATTTAGGTGTCTTGATTGTTCTGGGGGAGTGCTTCAATACACACCAGACATAATGGAACGCATTAGGAAGATGGTAGTGGTTGTTGGAGGCCAAGCATCTCAGCCCCAGGGCATTGCTGCAGAAGTTCCTCAGGGCAGTGTCCTAGGCCCAACCATCTTCAGCTGCTTCATCAATGACCTTCCCTCCATCATAAGGTCAGAAATGGGGATGTTCGCTGATGACTGCACAGTGTTCAGTTCCATTCGCAACCCCTCAGATAATGAAGCAGTCCGAGCCCGCATGCAGCAAGACCTGGACAACATCCAGGCTTGGGCTCATAAGTGGCAAGTAACATTCGCGCCAGATAAGTGCCAGGCAATGACCATCTCCAACAAGAGAGAGTCTAACCACCTCCCCTTGACATTCAACGGCATTACCATCGCCGAATCCCCCACCATCAACATCCTGGGGGTCACCATTGACCAGAAACTTAACTGGACCAGCCATATAAATACTGTGGCTACGAGAGCAGGTCAGAGGCTGGGTATTCTGCGGCGAGTGACTCACCTCCTGACTCCCCAAAGCCTTTCCACCATCTACAAGGCACAAGTCAGGAGTGTGATGGAATACTCTCCACTTGCCTGGATGAGTGCAGCTCCAACAACACTCAAGAAGCTCGACACCATCCAAGATAAAGCAGCCCGCTTGATTGGCACCCCATCCACCACCCTAAACATTCACTCCCTTCACCACCGGCGCACTGTGGCTGCAGTGTGCACCATCCACAGGATGCACTGCAGCAACTCGCCAAGGCTTCTTCGACAGCACCTCCCAAACCCGCGACCTCTACCACCTAGAAGGACAAGGGCAGCAGGCACATGGGAACAACACCACCTGCACGTTCCCCTCCAAGTCACACACCATCCCGACTTGGAAATATATCGCCGTTCCTTCATTGTCGCTGGGTCAAAATCCTGGAACTCCCTTCCTAACAGCACTGTGGGAGAAACGTCACCACACGGACTGCAGCGGTTCAAGAAGGCAGCTCACCACCACCTTCTCAAGGGCAATTAGGGATGGGCAATAAATGCCGGCCTTGCCAGCGACGCCCACATCCCGTGAACGAATAAAAAAAAACATGACACAACAGAGAGGGGTGCCGCTTGAGGAGGCCCAATCCACATCTGCCATCCATATTGAGGAGGAGGAGAAGGAGGAGGAGGAGGAGGAGGAACCCATGGGCAGAGCAGCGGCTCACCTGGCTGCTCGTGAGGCCAGGGAATCACTGATATGTGAACGGTTCTCCTAACATCAGAAAGTGTTAAGAGTCCAGTCCTCAGACCACCTGGATAGAGCAGCGCCAACACCAGTCCCCCACCTCTCCCTGCACAAAACAGTCCTGCAACTACACATACACCCACTGTAAAGTGACCCAATGGGTGGCATCAAGTGTCGCTGTTCATGGTGAAGCTCATGAAAGGGCCCTAGCGCAAAAGCTAGTCAAGAATGGGCAAGACGTGGCAGTGAGTGGCAGACAATGGTGAGAATGATAACATTTAATGCAACTTTAACCAAAACCAAATATAAATGAAAAACATGACCATCTATCAGACACCCTTGCGCATACCCTTCATGCTCACAAATCCTTAGGCTTCCTCTTCCTACCACTTCTACATGGTGCCTCCACTGTGGCTGCAGCAGAGTTAGTGGCAGGTTGCTCATGTTCATGCCCTGACTGCTTAGATGTTTTCGGCCTATGCCCTCCGGGTTTTGGAGCCCCATGAGGGCCCCTCCAAAGACTGCTCCACGTGCACCTCTGCAGGGGCAGACTCGGCCACCTGGAGAGGAGGCAGCATTGCGGGTACTGGTTGAGAGGGAGGCAACGGGTGAGAGGTGGGAGCAGTTTGAGTGGCGTCCCCACTTCCATGTCCCATATTGCCATCATCCCTCTCCTGGATCAGGCCCATATCACTCCCACCAACCTGCTGGAAAACAGTTTGGAGGACACATATGAGGTCTTGGAAGCCCAGTTGTAAAGTATCTGCCTACCTGTTTAAGGCGGCAGAATGTTGTTCACCCTGAGTCCAAATGACCGTTGTTAGGGCCTGATTGGACTCATTTGTGAGCCATGCTTGAAGCTCAATGGAGGCTAGCCTTCTCTCCATCGCAGACATTCCCGCACTTACCTGCCACACTATCTCAGACACTTGCTCACGTCCCTGGAACAGTATGTCAGAGATTCGCTCCTGTATCTGTGCCACCGTTCCACTAATGCAGGAGTTGGACTCCTCCATCCTCTGCGCTATTGTGGAGAGTGCACCTGTTCCAGTACATTGCAAATGTGCTGCTGTCCCTCGATCATTCTCCTTTTAAAGGATGGACCTCAGAGTTCAGCATCTGCATCGAGCTGAGCAGAGCCTGGAGAGGAGTGCATCCACCGATGCGTCTCTCCACAGCTGCCCCTGCCACCAGTGTCTGCTCGTGCTCACTTGTGTGTGGTGACTCATCAAGTTGCCAACCCAACTAACTCACTACTAGGACCCACCGAGGAGTGGGTATCTGTGCTGGTGGATGGCTCGCTATGATGTGACGGTGCACCCTCAGATGCCAGCAGGTCCTCTGAGGAATCGCCATCTGCCGTCACTGCAGTCGTTGAAAGGCTTGTAAGAGAACAGAAGGCAATATTAAGCGTCATCACAGACGTGTCATGTTGTGATGAGCATACTGAGGTGTTGAACATTGCAAGCATTGTTAACATCAATTCATATTGTGTGTGATGAATGTTAAAGTTGTGTCACCAGACGTTTGTGGGGTGCCAGTCTCGCCATCCCTGATTGACAGGCACTCGAAGGTGCAGCTGATCTCCAGCACCTCCTGCTCCCCGTCTATGAGGACCACTATTTGTTGTGGCCCCCCCTCCAGTCCTCACGCTCCCGCGTGCATTTTGTGCTCTCTTCTCCTGGAAGGGTACAAAGAACTGACATGTGAGTGAGTGATGGTGAAGTGGCCAACCGATGAATGCATTGCTTTGGGTGAGGCTGACTGTGAAAGAGGTGCATCAGAGTGCGAGTATGAGACAGAGCAATCACATTGGATGAGGATTGGAGTGAGTGGTAGTGACTAATGGGGAGGTGAGAAAGTGCAGGTAAGTTGAGGATGAGCCTTAAGTGGGCGTGAGGAGTGATGTGATAGTCTTGGCAGTGCAGAATGAGTTGGGGTGGGGGGGCGCGGTGATGTGGAACATAGAATGTAATAGAATCAATAAGTGTACTCAATTTTGATGACCTAGTTAGGTGTTTGAACCGCTTCCTACACAGGATCCAGGTGCAGGAGATGTTGCTGCTGCTGGTGACCTCGTCGGCCACCTCGAGCCAGGCCTCCTTGGTGGCAGAGGCAGGACAATTCCTCCCTTCCGCGGGGTAAAAGACTTCCCTCCTCCTCCTCACCTCGTCCAATAGCTGTTGCAGTGAGGCATCGCTAAACCTTGGAGCAGTCTTGCCCCTGTGCTGCTCCATTGTGATTTCTGGGTCTTTGCTCCAGCAAAAGCCTTTGGAGCAATGGCCCTTTAAATAGAGCTTCTCCAGTTGACAGCCTGTGATGCGGGAGCACAGCTTTCGAATGGCAAACCCAGAAGTCATGTTGAGTGGCACCAATTCACTTGCGATTGCATGCGAAACGGACATATTTTATTAGTCCGGTTACCCACGCGCCCATTCACCCCCCCCCACCCCCCCGCTGCCATCCCGCCTCCATTCTAAAATCGGGGTCCATGAGTTTGCTGAATTGGATATATATGGACAGGAATTCCTCTGGTTGGTATGTGCAATGACTGCTTAGATACCTTGGTGCAAATTTCTCTGATATTTCTAGAAAAACCATAAAACATGCCCTAACAAAATGGGAAATCTTCACTAATACATTTACAAAGTCATTATGCACAGAGACCAGAGGAATTCTTATGCCCCAATTTATACATCTTGGTGACCACCTCAGCAATTATATAAACTAAAACTGATGAAAGAGGCCTCAAAAAAATCAGATGAACAGGAACAAAATGGGACCACACAATGCTGAAATTGAGTCAAACCAGATGTAAGCCAATTCCCAGTGCAAGTCCCAACCTATTACACATTACAAGATTCCACAAATCAATATGGCCAGCAGTTTGCTGATCGACACACTTTGAGCCCATTTTTCCATTATGGAGCACAAACAGAAATCTGAATGCTAAATTGTACTTAGCAGCACATTTGAGCTATTCTTAAAATCTTAAAAATTTACTGTTGCGTACCTGCCAAGATTTTTCTTCAAGCATTGATCTAGCAACAGCAGCATTTTCTTTAACTTGATAGCAAAGTTCCTTCAATTTTCCTTCGCTGGGCCCTGCATCAAATGCCGCTGAGAGGATAACAACAGGTAACAAACCAGAAAGTGTGCAGATCAGAGCACGTGCCCATGTTCGTCTATTTCATGGTGCACCACCAATTATGTTCATCCTTTAATTTGTTTTTCCTTGCCAATTTTCTCCCTCTCCAAATAGCATTAACTCCTTGATGGAGCATGGTTCCACGGATACTGGTACCTCATGTAAGTAACCATTATTTCTGTATCAAGCTTGGCAGTTAGCAGCAAGCTACTGAACTCTGAGAGGCAACAGAACAGAGTCCAATTTTGTCCGCATCCAACAGCCATAGCATTAGGGGCTTGGATGGAGAGAAATTTGTTGAGTGTATTCAGGAGGAATTTCTCATTCAGTATGTGGATGGCCCGACTAGAGAGGGGGCAAAACTTGACCTCCTCTTGGGAAATAAGGAAGGGCAGGTGACAGAAGTGTTAGTGAGGGATCACTTTGGGACCAGTGATCATAATTCCATTAGTTTCAAGATAGCTATGGAGAAGGATAGGTCTGGCCCAAAAGTTAAAATTCTAAATTGGGGAAAGGCCAATTTTGATGGTATTAGACAGGAACTTTCAGAAGTTGATTGGGAGAGTCTGTTGGCAGGCAAAGGGACGTCTGGTAAGTGGGAGGCTTTCAAAAGTGTGTTAACCAGGGTTCAGGGTAAGCACATTCCTTATAAAGTGAAGGGCAAGGCTGGTAGAAGTAGGGAACCTTGGATGACTCGGGAGATTGAGGCACTAGTCAAAAAGAAGAAGGAGGCATATGACATGCATAGGCAGCTGGGATCAAGTGGATCCCTTGAAGAGTATAGAGATTGCCGGAGTAGAGTTAAGAGAGAAATCAGGAGGGCAAAAAGGGGATATGAGATTGCTTTGGCAGATCAGGCAAAGGTGAATCCAAAGAGCTTCTACAAATACATAAAGGGCAAAAGGGTAACTAGGGAGAGAGTAGGGCCTCTTAAGGATCAACAAGGTCATCTATGTGCGGAACCACAAGAGATGGGTGAGATCCTGAATGAATATTTCACATCGGTATTTACGGTTGAGAAAGGCATGGATGTTAGGGAACTTGGGGAAATAAATAGTGATGTCTTGAGGAGTGTACATATTACAGAGAGGGAGGTGCTGGAAGTCTTAACGCGCATCAAGGTAGATAAATCTCCGAGACCTGATGAAATGTATCCCAGGACGTTATGGGAGGTTAGGGAGGAAATTGCGGGTCCCCTAGCAGAGATATTTGAATCATCCACCGCTACAGGTGAGGTGCCTGAAGATTGGAGGGTAGCAAATGTTGTGCCTTTGTTTAAGAAGGGCGGCAGGGAAAAGCCTGGGAACTACAGACCAGTGAGCCTGACATCTGTAGTGGGTAAGTTGTTAGAGGGTATTCTGAGGGACAGAATCTACAGGCATTTGGAGAGGCAGGGACTAATTAGGAACAGTCAGCATGGTTTTGTGAGAGGAAAATCATGTCTCACGAATTTGATTGAGTTTTTTGAAGGGGTAACCAAGAAGATAGATGAGGGCTGTGCAGTAGACGTGGTCTACATGGACTTCAGCAAAGCATTTGACAAGGTACCGCAAGGTAGGTTGTTACATAAGGTTAAATCTCATGGGATCCAAGGTGAGGTAGCCAATTGGATACAAAATTGGCTTGACGACAGAAGACAGAGGGTGGTTGTAGAGGGTTGTTTTTCAAACTGGATGCCTGTGTCCAGCGGTGTGCCTCAGGGATCGGTGCTGGGTCCGCTGTTATTTGTTATTTATATTAATGATTTGGATGAGAATTTAGGCGGCATGGTTAGTAAGTTTGCAGATGACACCAAGATTGGTGGCATTGTGGACAGTGAAGAAGGTTATCTAGGATTGCAACGGGATCTTGATAAATTGGGCCAGTGGGCCGATGAATGGCAGATGGAGTTTAATTTAGATAAATGTGAGGTGCTGCATTTTGGTAGATCGAATCGGGCCAGGACCTACTCCGTTAATGGTAGGGCGTTGGGGAGAGTTATAGAACAAAGAGATCTGGGAGTACAGATTCATAGCTCCTTGAAAGTGGAGTCACAGGTGGATAGGGTGGTGAAGAAGGCATTCAGCATGCTTGGTTTCATTGGTCAGAACATTGAATGCAGGAGTTGGGATGTCTTGTTGAAGTTGTACAGGGCATTGGTGAGGCCACACTTGGAGTACTGTGTACAGTTCTGGTCACCCTATTATAGAAAGGATATTATTAAACTAGAAAGAGTGCAGAAAAGATTTACGAGGATGCTACCGGGACTTGATGGTTTGACTTACAGGGAGAGGTTAGACAGACTGGGACTTTTTTCCCTGGAGAGTAGGAGGTTAAGGGGTGATCTTATAGAAGTCTATAAAATAAAGAGGGGCATAGATAAGGTCGATAGTCAAAATCTTTTCCCAAAGGTAGGGGAGTCTATAACGAGGGGGCACAGATTTAAGGTGAGAGGGGAGAGATACAAAAGGGTCCAGAGGGGCAATTTTTTCACTCAAAGGGTGGTGAGTGTCTGGAACGAGCTGCCAGAGGCAGTAGTAGAGGCGGGTACAATTTTGTCTTTTAAAAAGCATTTGGACAGTTACATGGGTAAGATGGGTATCGAGGGATATGGGCCAAGTGCAGGCAATTGGGACTAGCTTAGTGGTATAAACTGGGCGACATGGACATGTTGGGCCGAAGGGCCTGTTTCCATGTTGTAACTTCTATGATTCTATGATTCTATGATCTACATAGGCAGAGATCAGTGGACAGAAACCAAAGTGGACCCTGTCAGGAAAATGGGATTAAAGTAATTAACTCTACATAAAGCACTAGAACCTGCAAAGGCCCATAAAACTGAATGGCTGTGATGCAATTTCTATAATTCTATTTTGCTCTCTCTAATCCAGGGCTACCGAGACCAAATGCAGTGCCCCACATGCTGACCCAGCTGACAGCAGGTAACTCAGCACAAGGAATCAAACCTAGAACCTTTCTGGTTTGTATGGATTAACTACTCACTAGATAAACTTGTGAACCATTATGTCTTAATTTTTAAACTTGGTCTGCACCAAGCTCTCCTTCATACTCATTCTGCAGTGTGCACTTGGGAGGAGAATGCTGCTGAATACTGTATAAGGTTCATAGCAGCAAGCGTGGCCTATTGAAACTGGTAGGCCCAAGCCACACCCGATATTGAGCATTGGGCCTCATTTAAATGGGACGGGCAAGCTGCAGACCGCTGAGTCATAGTAACGGCCTCAGGTAAGTCCTGGGGTGGGGGGGAGGAGACAATCGGGAGGGGGCCAGGAGGGAGCCGGCAATTATCCTCATTCAGGTAAGTTTTTATAAAAAATACTTATCTTTTTGATGGTGGCCTCCACTGGTCCCTTTAAGGCCCGCTGGTTAGGCCATATTGACCACGTTTTCCTGAACGCAGCTGGCCTAGCACTGGCAGTGTTCAGGGCACACCAATTTTGCAGAAGGGGCCTCAACCAGGCATTAGGCCCCTTATTTACAAATGCAAAAAAGAGCCCAAATACCTGTTTCAAGCGGGGGTCCTGGACGCCTCTTTTTCTGCCTTTACCAATAGTTACCACACCTGTAAAACAGACCAGCGTCAACCAATTTCTAGGCCAAAGTTTCTGGGGTCTCTTCACTTGGATTGGAAAAACATTCTTACTTCCATAGAATCACAGCACAGAACAGTACTGGAAAGCACTGCCTGAAAAGGTGGTGGAAGCAGTTCCAATGGTAACTTTCAAAAAGGGAACTGGATATGTGCTCGAAAAGGAGAAATATGCAGGGCTAGGGGCAAAGAGCAGAGGAGTGGGACCAATTGGATAGCTCTTTTGAAGATCCAGCACAGGCACAATGGGCTGAATGGCCTCATTCTGTGCTGTGTGATTCTGTGAAGAAGGTCATTTAGTCCATCACGTGTGAGCCACCTCTTTGCTAGAGCAATCCAAAACTAAAACCACTGCCCCACTTGCTCCCACAGCCCTGTATCTTCTGCTTCAAATATTTGACCAACTTTACTGTGAAAAATGTAATGGTCACTGCTTCAACTACTTGTAGCAAAGTATTCCGTGCTTCATCAACCCTCTGCATAAAGAAATTTCTCCTAAACTCTCTCCTCACACTCTTAATGACAAGTTTAAATTGATGATTCCTTGTCACCGACTACCTGACCAGAGGAAATAATCTTTCCATCTTCACTATCAAAACCCTGCATAATTTTAAAAACATCTATTAATTCTCCTCTGCTCCAGCAGAAATAGTCCCAGGATCTTGTCTTTCCTCGTCACTATAGCTTCCCATCCCTGGCATCATCTTGGTGCATCTACACTGTATGTTCTTTATGCCTTTAATGTACTTTCTATAATGGGGTGCCCAAAACTCCATACAGTAGTCTAACTGAAAAAGTTAGACTATTGGGGCATTGGGACCAGTTCTGGGGGAAGTGGGACCTGTACAGGCCGAACGGTTTGCATCACAACAGAGCTGGGACCGATGTCCTTGCAGGGAGGTTCACTAGTGCTGTGGGGGAGGATTTAAACTAATTTGGCAGAGGGATGGGCACCAGGATGTAGAATTGGAAAGGAGAAACAAGGTGCACAAAGGATTGGGAGAGACAGATAGCACTAGAGTAAGGACTAGTACAGTATTAAGTGGGATCAGACTAAGAGAGAATACAAGAAGGCCTAAGATAGGTTTACAGTGCATGTGTTTAAACGCCCAAAGCATCGTAAACAAGGTTGGTGAGCTGCAGGCGCAATTAGCCACATGGGAATATGATGTTGTGGCGATAACAGAGACCTGGTTCAAAAAAGAGCAGGAATGGGTACTAAACATTCCTAGGTGTTCAGGAAAGATAGGGAAGGAAAGAAAGGAGGGGGTGTGGCAGTATTGATCGTGGAGAATATTGTAGTGCTTGTGAGAGAGGATGTCCTGGAAGGATCAAGGACAGAATCTATTTGGTTAGAGCCAAGAAACAATAGAGGTGCCACTACACTACTGGGGGTATTCTATTGGCCACCAACTAGTGGGGAGGATATAGAGGAGCAAATTTGCAGGGAAATTACAGAGATGTGCAAGAGCCATAGAGTAGTGATAATGGGGGATTTCAACTATTCTAATATAGATAGGGATAGTAATAGTGTAAGGGGCAAAGTGGAGGAGGAATTTTTGAAGTGTGTTCAGGAGAACTTTCTTGACCAGTACATTTCCGGCCCAACAAGGAAGGAAGCATTGCTGGATCTGGTTCTGGGGAATGAGGTGGGTCAAGTGGAGCAAGTGTCAGTGGGGGACATTTAGGGAACAGTGATCATAGTATCATATGGTTTAGAATAGCGATGGAAAAGGACAAGGACCACTCTAAAGTAAAAATACTCAATTGGAGGAGGGCCAATTTCAATGGGCTGAGAACACACCTGGCCTGGATAAATTGGAATCAAAGATTGGCAGGCAAAACTGTAATTAAACAATGGGCGGCCTTCAAAGAGGAGATGGTTCAGGTTCAGTCTAGGTACATTCCCACAAGGCAGAAAGGTAGGGCAACTAAAGCCAGAGCTCCCTTGATGACAAAAGAGATAGAGAGTAAGATGAAACAGAAAAAAGGGGCATATGACAGATGTCAGGTTGATAACCAGGCTGAATACAGAAATTTCAGAGGGGAAGCGAAAAAGGAATAAGAGGGGCAAAGAGAGAGTATGAAAATAGACTGGCGGCTAACATAAAAGGGAAACCAAAAGTCTTCTACGGGCATGTAAACAGTAAATGGATAGTAAGAGGGGTAGGGACCAAAAGGAGATCTACGCTTGGAGACAGAGGGCATGGCTGAGGTACTAAATTAGTACTTTGCACCTATCTTTACCAAAGAAGAAGATGTTGCCAATAAAAGAGGAGGTAGTTGAGATACTGGATGGGCTAAAAATTGATAAAGAGGAGGTACGAGAAAGACAAAATGTACTTAAAGTAGATAAGTCACCCGGTCCAGATGGGATGCATCCTAGATTGCTGAGGGAAGTAAGGGTGGAAATTGCAGAGCTACTGGCCATAATCTTCCAATCATCCTTAGATATGGGGGGTGGTGGCAGAGGACTGGAGAACTGCAAATGTTACACCCTTGTTCAAAAAAAGGGTATAAGGATAAACCCAACAACTACAGGCCAGTCAGTTTTTTTTTATTCGTTCACGGGATGTGGGCGTCGCTGGCAAGGCCGGCATTTATTGCCCATCCCTAATTGCCCTCGAGAAGGTGGTGGTGAGCCGCCTTCTTGAACCGCTGCAGTCCGTGTGGTGACGGTTCTCCCACAGTGCTGTTAGGAAGGGAGTTCCAGGATTTTGACCCAGCGACAATGAAGGAACGGTGATATATTTCCAAGTCGGGATGGTGTGTGACTTGGAGGGGAACGTGCAGGTGGTGTTGTTCCCATGCGCCTGCTGCCCTTGTCCTTCTAGGTGGTAGAGGTCGCGGGTTTGGGAGGTGCTGTCGAAGAAGCCTTGGCGAGTTGCTGCAGTGCATCCTGTGGATGGTGCACACTGCAGCCACAGTGCACCAGTGGTGAAGGGAGTGAATGTTTAGGATGGTGGATGGGGTGCCAATCAAGCGGGCTGCTTTATCTTGGATGGTGTCGAGCTTCTTGAGTGTTGTTGGAGCTGCACTCATCCAGGCAAGTGGAGAGTATTCCATCACACTCCTGACTTGTGCCTTGTAGATGGTGGAAAGGCTTTGGGGAGTCAGGAGGTGAGTCACTCGCCGCAGAATACCCAGCCTCTGACCTGCTCTCGTAGCCACGGTATTTATATGGCTGGTCCAGTTAAGTTTCTGGTCAATGGTGACCCCCAGGATGTTGATGGTGGGGGATTCGGCGATGGTAATGCCGTTGAATGTCAAGGGGAGGTGGTTAGACTCTCTCTTGTTGGAGATGGTCATTGCCTGGCACTTATCTGGCGCGAATGTTACTTGCCACTTATGAGCCCAAGCCTGGATGTTGTCCAGGTCTTGCTGCATGCAGGCTCGGACTGCTTCATTATCTGAGGGGTTGCGAATGGAACTGAACACTGTGCAGTCATCAGCGAACATCCCCATTTCTGACCTTATGATGGAGGGAAGGTCATTGATGAAGCAGCTGAAGATGGTTGGGCCTAGGACACTGCCCTGAGGAACTCCTGCAGCAATGCCCTGGGGCTGAGATGATTGGCCTCCAACAACCACTACCATCTTCCTTTGTGCTAGGTATGACTCCAGCCACTGGAGAGTTTTCCCCCTGATTCCCATTGACTTCAATTTTACTAGGGCTCCTTGGTGCCACACTCGGTCAAATGCTGCCTTGATGTCAAGGGCAGTCACTCTCACCTCACCTCTGGAATTCAGCTCTTTTGTCCATGTTTGGACCAAGGCTGTAATGAGGTCTGGAGCCGAGTGGTCCTGGCGGAACCCAAACTGAGCATCGGTGAGCAGGTTATTGGTGAGTAAGTGCCGCTTGATAGCACTGTCGACGACACCTTCCATCACTTTGCTGATGATTGAGAGTAGACTGATGGGGCGGTAATTGGCCGGATTGGATTTGTCCGGCTTTTTGTGGACAGGACATACCTGGGCAATTTTCCACATTGTCAGGGTGGATGCCAGTGTTGTAGCTGTACTGGAACAGTTTAACCTCGGTAGAGGGGTAACTTTTAGAAACGATAATCCGGGACAAAATTAACAGTCACTTGGACAAGTATGGATTAATTAAGGAAAGCCAGCATGGATTTGTTAAAGGCCTTGCCAGCGACGCCCACATCCCGTGAACGAATAAAAAAAAACTGACTGGCCTGTAGTTGTTGGGTTTATCCTTATACCCTTTTTTTGAACAAGGGTGTAACATTTGCAGTTCTCCAGTCCTCTGCCACCACCCCCCATATCTAAGGATGATTGGAAGATTATGGCCAGTAGCTCTGCAATTTCCACCCTTACTTCCCTCAGCAATCTAGGATGCATCCCATCTGGACCGGGTGACTTATCTACTTTAAGTACATTTAGCCTTTCTCGTACCTCCTCTTTATCAATTTTTAGCCCATCCAGTATCTCAACTACCTCCTCTTTTATTGGCAACATCTTCTTCTTTGGTAAAGATAGGTGCAAAGTACTAATTTAGTACCTCAGCCATGCCCTCTGTCTCCAAGCGTAGATCTCCTTTTGGTCCCTAATGTTTAACTAATTTGTTTGAGTTTTTTGATGAGGTAACAGAGAAGGTAGATAAGGGCAATGCAGTTGATGTGGTGTATTTGGACTTCCAAAAGGTGTTTGATAAAGTGCTGCATAATAGGCTTGTCAGCAAAGTTGAAGCTCATGGAATAAGAGGGGCAGCAGCAGCATGGATACGAAATTGGCTAAGTAACAGGAAACAGAGAGTCTTGGTGAATGGTTGTTTTTCAGACAAGAGTGAGGTATACAGTGGTGTTCCCCAGGGATAGGTATTAGGACCATTACTTTCCTTGATATATATCAATGACTTGGACTTGGGTGTACAGGGCACAACTTCAAAATTTGCAGATGACACAAAACTTGGAAGTGTAGTGAACTGTGAGGACAATAGTGATAGACCTCAAGAGGATATAGACAGGCTGGTGGAATGAGCAAACATGTAGCAGATGAAATTTAATGCAGAAAAGTGTGAAGTGATACATTTTGGTAGGAAGAACGAGGAGAGGTAATATAAACTAAAGCGTACAATTCTAAAAGGGGTGCAGGAACAGAGAGATCTAGGGGTATATGTGCACAAATCGTTGAAGGTGGCAGGGCAGGTTGAGAAAGCGGTTAAGAAGGCATACGGGATCCCGGGCTTTATAAATAGATGTGGAGATGCCGGTGATGGACTGGGGTTGACAATTGTAAACAATTTTACAACACCAAGTTATAGTCCAGCAATTTTATTTGAAATTCACAAGCTTTCGGAGGCTTCCTCCTTCCTCAGGTGAATTCACCTGAGGAAGGAGGAAGCCTCCGAAAGCTTGTGAATTTCAAATAAAATTGCTGGACTATAACTTGGTGTTGTAAAATTGTTTACAATTTATAAATAGAGGCATAGAGTACAAAAGCAAGGAGGTTATGATGAATCCTTATAAAACATTGGTTCGGCCACAACTGGAGTACTGTGTCCAGTTCTGCGTACCGCACTTTAGGAAGGATGTGAAGGTCTTAGAGAGGGTGCGGAAGAGATTTACTAGAATGGTTCCAGGGATGAGGAATTTCAGTTACATGGATAGAGTGGAGGAGCTGGGGTTGTTCTCCTTACAGCAGAGGAGGTTGAGAGGAGATTTGATAGAGGTAAGCAAAATCATGAAGGATCTTGACACAGAGTAGATAGAGAGAAACTGTATCAATTGGCAGAAGGGTTAAGAACCAGAGGACATAGATTTATGGTGATTGGCAAAAGAACCAAAGGCGACATGAGGAAAAACTTTTTTTTTACAGAGCGAGTGGTTATGATCTGGAATGCACTGTCTGAGGGGGTGGTGGAGGCAGATTCAATCGTGGCTTTCAAAAGTGAATTGGATAAATACTTGAAGGGAAAAAAATTGCAGGACTTCTGGGATAGGGTGGGGGAGTGGGACTAGATGGATGGCTCTTGCAGAGAGCAGGCACGGACTCGATGGGCCGAATAGCCTCCTTCCGTGCTGTAACTATTCTATGATTCTATGAACTGTAGCCTCACTAATGCTTCATACAAATTTATCATTACTTCTTTACTCTTATACTCTATGCCCCTCTTTATATTTTTTTATTGGTTCTCAAGGTACGGGTGACATTGGTTATTTCTAGGTGGCCGCCTTCTTGAATAGTGATTGTTTGTACCAGTAATTGTTCCAGACTCTCTAAACATCTTTCACCCAAAGCTTTCTTTCTGACATCCGTGGTCCCAATGCTAGCAGGCTGATGTTTAGGGTTAGCAAGGAATAGAATGTTTTATTATTGGTTACAGATAAGTCTTTAAATGTGTAACCCAACCTAGAAAGCAGCCTGCTTCTGACGTCTGTACAGACACGAAACTGTCATCTACATAAGCAAGCTTTTTGTTTTAGACTTTTAACTATAGAGCTGAATATAAAATGAATTATTTTACAAAATGGTTTCCTTTACCAGCTCTCGATTCCTAACATCATGGTAGGAGAGCGGGAAACATGAGATACTGGATAAAAACATCCAATGTGCAATGATATCTTCCAAAGTTTAGACAGTGTTAGTGTTTGTGCTCAAACATGTGGGTGAAGTCAATTTTGTTTGTCTACCTACTTACAGACATATGAGCGTCTATTTCGTGCTTTTTTTCTATTTTAATTGATAGAGATTCATCGGTGCATTCATATTACTGCATGCTTATTATTCTATTATCAAGCACTTGAGAAGGAGAGAAGGTAGAAGAAGCACATGAGACCATCAGACCTTGGGGTCAATTTTAACTTGTTTCGTCTTGCGTTAATGGGGCGGTAATGGTCACAAAGTGGTATCCATAGCCTTACCGCCCAGTTAACCCAATCACACAAACCATTCACAGAGTTAGCTTTGGCAAATCCACATTCCTTACAGTGCATATAAATCAACTGTTCTTCTAGTAGATCGAATCGGGCCAGGACCTACTCCGTTAATGGTAGGGCATTGGGGAGAGTTATAGAACAAAGAGATCTAGGAGTACAGGTTCATAGCTCCTTGAAAGTGGAGTCACAGGTGGATAGGGTGGTGAAGAAGGCATTCCGCATGCTTGGTTTCATTGGTCAGAACATTGAATACAGGAGTTGGGATGTCTTGTTGAAGTTGTACAAGACATTAGTAAGGCCACACTTGGAATACTGTGTACAGTTCTGGTCACCCTATTATAGAAAGGATATTATTAAACTAGAAAGAGTGCAGAAAAGATTTACTAGGATGCTGCCGGGACTTGATGGTTTGACTTATAGGGAGAGGTTGGATAGACTGAGACTTTTTTCCCTGGAGAGTAGGAGGTTAAGGGGTGATCTTATAGAAGTCTATAAAATAATGAGGGGCATAGATAAGGTAGATAGTCAAAATCTTTTCCCAAAGGTAGGGGAGTCTATAACGAGGGGGCATAGATTTAAGGTGAGAGGGGAGAGATACAAAAGGGTCCAGAGGGGCAATTTTTTCACTCAAAGGGTGGTGAGTGTCTGAACGAGCTGCCAGAGGCAGTAGTAGAGGCGGGTACAATTTTGTCTTTTAAAAAGCATTTGGACAGTTACATGGGTAAGATGGGTATAGAGGGATATGGGCCAAGTGCAGGCAATTGGGACTAGCTTAGTGGTATAAACTGGGCGACATGGACATGTTGGGCCGAAGGGCCTGTTTCCATGTTGTAAACTTCTATGATTCTATTCAAGAGGTTAAATAAAGCTGTGCAATTATTTCAGTCCTTCAGGAAAATAAATATTTCAGACTTTATTTAGTTCACATATTTTATTGGTGCAGAACAATTGGTGTAGAAATTGGGCCATGACCATTTTTAGGCACATGAAGAGGCATAGATCGCACCCCCTGCGCTTGAATGTTGAGGCTCTCCAGATAGGCAAACCAATCTTACAAAAGAGGGCCTCAAATAGGCGCTTGGCCCCGTATTCGCATATGCAAAGGCCCTAACATTGCTTCAGGCGTGGGTAAAGGACGCCTCGAAACCAATGGAAAAGAAAATCAGGGGGAGTACATAATGGGCTGCCGTTTTGTATTGCTGCTCAAGATGAATTTATACGCCAAGGTTTCTCCAAAATACTAGCTACAAATTTCTGTTAGTGTTGAAATTAATTTAAATTTGTCATTCAGTGAAAACTGAATAACATAAATGTTCAATATTTCTATAATGTATTAAAGGACAAAAAAGTTTCTATGTAATTAAAACTAGACAGCAGGAGTAAAGGCTGATTTAAATCAGTAGACGGTGCAAAAAAAATCATAAGTGAGATGAGTGAGAGAAAGAGAGATAAAGAGCATATAGTCCTATGAGTATACGTTAGCAATGGAAATCTTTTTTCTAGTTCTTTGTTGAACATAATCTGGCAAGCCAGTGCTGATTCTAAGCCTTGTTCTCAAATTTCCTTATAGAATCATAGAATCCTACGGCACAGAAGGTGGCCATTCAGCTCATCGTGCCTGTGCCAGCTCTCTGAAAGCTGTTCAATTTCGTCCCACAGCCCAGCCTTTTCCCCATAACCCTGCAAATTAGCCCTCTCCAAGGACACGTCCAATTCCCTTTCAAAAGTTCCCACAGAATCTGCTTCCACCACCCTTTCAGATAGTGCATTCCAAATCTTAACAACCCTCTGTTAAAATATTTCTTCTCATTTTCCCTCCAGTTCTTTTGCCAATTACTTTAAATCTATGACCTCAGGAGCTCTATTTTAGCACCCGCTATCAGGTGCATTCCTGGCAGGGGGGCTCCGAAAATCGGGGAATCCCGGAGTGGGTCGGGAGCCCGGCTCCAACCCGCCCACTTCCGGGTTCCCCACAGATGCGCCGACGTGCGCGCGCAGCCCCCGCATGTGGGACTCCCACAGGCAATTAAAGCCGGCGGGGTGCCACTTGAGAGTATTTATTCAGGTATTTCAGGTCATTAACAGACCTGATTAAGGGAATATGTCAGGAGGGGTGGGATTTTAGAGACAACTGGGACTGTTTCCCATACTGGGGGAAACACTCCCAGTTGAAATGGGCGTGTTGCAGCCATCAGCCTGTGGCAGCTGCAATGGTCCATTTGACAGGTGGGGGGGGAGACCCTCACTCATTGCAGGAGGCCACTCTGTCACTTGGGACAAAGTTTGGCCTCCACCACCCTCCTCCTGACAATCAAATTCACCAACTTGCCTCCACCACCCTCCTCCTGACAATCAAATTCACCAACTTGCACCAGAAACATGTACCTACCTTGCAGACCCCCTCAGATGTACATCTTCCGGATGGGGGCTGCCGTAGCTGCAGTCGTGACCTTCTCGGAGAGCGAACAGCATCACCAGTCTCGCCGGCCAAGCCGTCCACCTCTGACACGTAGAGTTCCACAACACAGTGCTGTGACACATCCACCTGCACAGCAGGAGGGAGGGCAACCGCAGAGAGAGATGCGTCGCAGGGGGCACTACCCTCGCCACAGGGTTCACAGACTGAGGCTCAGTTTCCTGGACCTCTCTAAGCAGCAGTGCACATGGAGGCTCAAAGTCACTCGACATGTAGTCGTGGACATCTGCAGCCTCCTTCATGCCGAGCTGCTCCCGGCTGGCCCGAGCACCATCTTACCTGTCGCTGTCAAAGTAACCACTGCCCTCAACAACTTCTCCTCCGCATCCTTCCAGGGTGCAACCGGGGACATTGCCGGCGTCTCTCAGTCGTCTGCACAAAAGAGCCCTGCAAATACACCTACACCCACTCTGCAGTGACACAATGGGTGTCATCAGTGTGGGTCTTCATTGTGATCGTCAGGAAAGGGCATTATTGCACAAACCAGATAAGATTTGCAAAGACGTGGCAGTAGATGTTTGTGCAATAATATGTGATGTGAGTTGATCAGAAATTCAATATAAGTAAAAACCATGACAAACCCTCAAACACCCTTGTGCATCCCCTTCATGCTCACAACACGTTTGCCTTACGCTGCCTACTGCACATATGTGATGCATGCCCTGTAGCTGCAGCACAGGTAGTGGCAGGTTGAGTGAGGCTGACCGTGAAAGAGATGCATGAGAGGGTGAGTATGAGAGAGAGCCATGAGATTGTATGAGGATTGGGTTGAGTGGTAGTGGCGGGATGAGTACTGGCGAGGTGAGTAAGTGCAGGTAAGATGAGGATGAGGTTTGAGTGGGTATGAGGGGTGAGGAGACAGAGTAGTGTTGGCAGTGCAGAAGGAGATGTGGGGTGGGGGCGGTGATGTGGCAGACGGAGTGTAGGGGAATGAGTAAGTGTACTCACTTTGGCTGACCTGCTTTGGGCATTGCAGCGCCTCCTGCACTGTATGCAGGTGGGCGATATGTTGGTGGTGCTGGTGACCTCCTCTGCCACCTCGAGCCAGGCCTTCCTGGTGGCAGATGCAGGCCGCTTCCTCCCGCCCGCCGGGGGGAAGATCTCTGTCCTCCCCCTCCTCCTCACCCCATCTAATGATACCTGGAGTGAGGCATCATTAAACTAGGAGCAGCCTTCCCCCTGGGCTGCTCCATGCTGTAATTTTTCCTATTTGTTGCAGCATCAGTCAGTGGAGGACTGCCCCTTTAAATAGAGCTCCTCCAGCTGACAGACCTTACTGCGTATGCGCAGTCCGCCCGACGCACAGATCAGCAGTGGGGAACCCAGAAGACCAGGTAAGTGGATCCAATTAGGCTGCGATCGCGCGCGGGGCAGACTGATTTCACTGGGCGCGTTACGCGCCCAGTCGCCCCCCCCCCCCGCCGCGAACCCACAGCCCTGGCAATATCGAGCCCCAGGTCACCGACCCACTTGCCAGTAGAAACAGTTTCTCGCTACTTGCTCTATCATAACCCCCTCAATGTTTTGAACACCTCTATTAGTTCTCCCGTTTACCTTCTCTGCTCTAAGGAGAACAATCCCAGCTTTTCCAATCACCACATAACTGAAATCCCTCTTCCCTGGTATCATCCTGGTAAACCTCCTCTGTATCCTCTCCAATGCCTTGACATCCTTCCTAAAGTGTGGTGCTCAGAACTGTACAAAATACTCCAGCTGATGCCTAACCAGTGATTTGTGAAGGTTCAGCATGACTTCCTTATTTTTGTATTTAGTGCCCCTATTTTCAAAGCCAAGTATCCCATTCGCTTTCTTAACCACCTTATCAACTTGCCCTGCCACCCTCAAAGATTTGTGAATATACATCCCCAGGTCCCTCTACTCTTACATCCCTCTCAAAATAGCACCATTTAGATTATACTGCCTCTCTATGTTGTTCCTCCCAAAGTGTATCACTTCACACTTATCCGCATTAAATTGCATCTGCCAATTTCACCAGTGTGACTATGTCCTCCTGAAGTCTGCTATTAGCCTCCTCACTATTTACTATTTTGCTAAGCTTTGTATCGTCCTCAAACTTCAAAATTGTACTCCCTATACCCAAGTCAAGGTCATTTATATATAACAAGAAAAGCAATGATCCTAATACTGATCCCTGGGGGACCCCACTGCATACTTCTCTCCAATCAGAAAAACATCAGTTCACCACTACACTCTGCCTCCTATCCCTTAGACAATTACGTACCCAAGTTACCACCATCCCTTTAATCCCACGTGCTTTTATTATCCGAATAAGTCTGTTATGTGGTACTTCATCAAATGCCTTTTGAAAGTCCATCTATACAATATCTACTGCACTAAATTCATCAACCCTCTCTGTTACTTCATCAAAGAACTCAATCAGGTTAGTCAGGCATGATTTGCCTTTAACAAAACAGTGCTGGCTGTCCCTCGTTAACTCATGCTTCTCCAAGTGAGAATTAATGTTATCCTTGACAATGGTCTCTCACCACTGACATTAGACTGACTAGCATATAGTTACCAAGTTTATCCCTCTCCCCTTTTTTGAATAGGGGTGTAACATTTCTATTTAATACATAATTTAACAAAAGTTTTCCTACAGTATTAATATATAGTATTAGTCATCTACAACAGATGAGCTACGGTTGTATTTTATGTGATGCTGCTACTTTGTTTAAATAATGGACTGACTGCAAGTTTCTGTATAATAATAACACTGTTCTTTGAATTTTATAGAGCAGTGCAATGGGTAATCTCTCAGACTTCAGATCAGCTTTACTTGCTGATCAATTGCATTTAATCTTAAGAGCATTACACTACATTTCAATTCATGCTTAATACACTTTTCTCAGAGGGAAGAGTTAATACAGAACAAATAGGAAAAATATCTACTATAATTTATCACCAACAACAATACCAGACTTTTATACAAGACAATTTCAAGGAGAGGGCAAAAATTTTATCAAATGACCAAAGTCATTGTCTTCGGTCCCTGCCACAAACTCTGTTCCCTAGCCACCGACTCCATCCCTCTCCCTGGCCACTGTCTGAAGCTGAACCAGACCGTTCGCAACCTCGGCTTCCTATTTGACCCTGAGATCAGCTTCTGACTACATATCCGCTCCATCACCACGACCACCTACATCCACCTCCAAAACATCGCCCGTATCCACCCCGCCTCAGTTCATTTGGTGCTGAAATAGTCATCTATGCCTTTGTTACCTCTAGACTTGACTATTTAAGTGCTCTCCTGGCTGGCCTCCATCTTCCACCATCCATAAAATTGAGCTCATCCAAAACTCTGCTGCCCATATCTTAACTCGCACAAAGTCCCATTCACCCATCACTCCTGTGCTCGCTGACCTACATTGGCTCCCGGTCCAGGAACACCTCGATTTTAAAATTCGCATCCTTATTTTCAAATCCCTCCATGGCTTCACCCCTCCCTATCTCTATAACCTCTTCCAGCCCTACAACCCTCTGAGATCTCTGTGCTCCTCCAATTCTTGCCTCTTGCACATCTCCGATTGTAATTGCTCCACCATTGGTGGCCGTGCCTTCAGCTGCCTGGGGCTTAAGCTATGGAATACCTCTCTACCTCTCACCTCCTTTAAGATGCTCCTTAAAACCTACCTTTTTAACCAAGCTTTTGGTCACCTGTCCTAATATCTCCTTATGTGACTCGGTGTCAAATTTTGTTTGATAATGCTTCTGTGAAGCGTCTTGGGACGTTTTACTACATTAAAGGCTCTGTATAAATGCAAGTTGTTGTTGTCGACAACTTGTATGTAGAGGGATTCATGCTTTAAAGGGGAAGGGAGTTTGTACAAAGTACTCCCCCATTTCAAGTAAACAATTATTTTTCTTCAAAACACCAATTTTTTGTCTCAAATGGAGACCCTCTATGTCTGGCCTCCTCACTGCTATGCTGCTCTGGTGATATTACTATAGGGAAACATTACTGCACGGAACAGCTCCACTGATTAAAATTGGGGGCTGAGACTTTGGACTGGACTGGAACCATTCAGGGGCTACTTGATTCAAGGAAAGCATGTACTCTCCCTAGGCTTTCCCTCACCTTTAAATGAACAATGGCTGGAGGTAGTGATATGTGAACATATAGATGTTCAGAGTTTTGGCCACTGTCACACATATTGCACTGAAATAAGTAAAAAAAAACTTATTTACAGACTCACATTTGTAAATCTAAACTGTCTAGTCTAAATATAAATTATGCTATATTTAAATTGCACGTTGTGTAACATAGAAACATAGAAAATGGAACAGGAGTTGGCCATTCGGCAATGGTACAATTTTAAAGGGAGTGCAGGAACAGAGAGACTTGGGGGTGTATGTGCACAAATCGTTGAAGGTGGTAGGACAAGCTGAGAAGGCTGTTAAAAAAAGCATATGGGATCTTTGGCTTTATTAATAGAGGCCTCGAGTACAAAAGCAATAAAGTTATGCTAAACCTTTATAAAACGCTGGTTAGGCCTCAGCTGGACTATCGTGTTCAATTCATGGCACCACACTTTAGGAAGGATGTCAAGACGTTAGAGAGGGTGCAGAAGAGATTTACTAGAATGGTATCAGGGGTGAGGGACTTCCGTTATGTGGAGGGACATGAGAAGCTGGGGCTGTTCTCCTTAGAACAGAGAAGGTTAAGGGGAGATTTAATAGAGGTGTTCAAAATCATGAATGGTTTTGATAAAATAAATAAGGAGAAATTGTTTCCAGTGGCAGATGCGTCAGTAACCAGAGGACACAGATTTACGGTGATTGACAGAAGAACCAGAGGTGACATGAGGAAACATTTTTTTTACGCAGCGAGTTAAGATCTGGAAGCACTGCCTGAAAGGGTGGAGGATGCAGATTCAATAGTAACTTTCAAAAAGGAATTGCATAAATACTTGAAAAGAAAAAATTTATACAGCTATGGGGAAAGATCAGGGACTAATTGGATAGCTCTTTCAAAGAGCCAGCACAGGCACGATGGGCCAAATGGATTCTTTCTGTGGTGTTTCATACTATGTTACTATGACCAAGAGCTGAATTTTGTTACCTCAACATCAAAGAAAAATGTTTTTGTATTGGCACTTTGTCATGATACAATGATGTTCCTTATACTCCCTGCATTGCAACGGTACATCTCTTTTACAGTGTGCCATGGAGAGACAAAAGCAAACAAATTTTTAAGGCACGATGTTTGCCTCAACCACTGCATTACTAAACACTGTACTGCCAGCCCCACAAATTAGCTACTTCCTGCTATCATTACCAAAAAAAAATTCATAAGTCAACAGAAGTGCATTCAAAATACATTTTCAAATAATTCATATTTATTTTCAAATATTCTGTTTCTAAAAGGATACTGATGTGATTCAATTTGCAGACAGTTAAGCTGTACAAAATTTGCAGGTGCATGTGAATGACTACGGATACAATCATGAGTAGAATAATAGAATCACAGAAAGGTTACTGCACAGATGGAGGCCATTCGGCCCATTGAGTCTGTGTCAGCTCTATGCAAGAGCAATCCAGCTAGTCCCACTCCCCCACCTTATCCCCGTAGCCCTGAAAATTTTTACATTTCAAGTACTTATCCAGTTCCCTTCTGAAGGCCGTGATTGAATCTGCCTCAACCACCTCCTCGGGCAGTGCATTCTAGATCTTAACCACTCAATGTGTAAGTCTAGACCCTTCATGATTTTGAATACCTCTATCAAATCTCCTCACAACCGTCTCTATTCCAAGGAGAACAACACCAGCTTCACCAGACTATCCACATAACTAAAGTCCCTCATCCCTGGAATCATTCTAATAAATCTCTTCAGCACCCCCTCTAAGGCTTCACATCTTTCCTAAAGTGCGGTGCCCAGAACTGGACACAATATTCCAGTTGCAGCCGAACAAGTTTTATAAAGGTTCATCATGACCTCCATACTTTTGTACTCTATGCTTCTATTTATAAAGCCCAGGATCCCATATGCTTTTTTAACCATTTTCCCAACCTGCCCTGCCACCTTCAACGATTTGTGCACATAAAGCCCCCGGATCTCTCTGTTCCTGTACTCCTTTTAGAGTTGTGCCCTTTAGTTTATAATGCCTCTCTTCATTCTTCCTACCGAAATGTATCACTTCGCATTTTTCTGCGTTAAATTTCATCTGCCACGTGTCCGCCCATGCACCAGCCTGTCTGGATCCTCTTGAAGTCTATCACTATCCTCCTCACTGTTTACTACCCTTCCAAGTTTTGTCTCATCTGCAAATTTTGAAATTGTGCCCTGTACACCCAAGTCCAAGTCAATAATATGTATCAAGAAAAGCAGTGTTCCCAGCACTGACCCCTGGGGAACATCACTGTACAGCTCCCTCCAGTCCAAAAAATAACGGTTCACCACGACTCTCTGTTTCCTGTCACTTAGCCAATTCTGTATCCATGTTGCAATCTGCCCCCTTTTTTTCCATGGGCTGCAATCTTGATGATAAGCCTACCATGCGGCACTTTATCAAACGCCTTTTGAAAGTCCATATACACCACATCAACTACATTGCCCTCATCTACCCTCTCTGTTACCTCATCAAAAATCTCTATCAGGTGAGTTAAACACGATTTGCCTTTAACAAATCTGTGCTGGCTTTCCCTAATCAATCCACACTCGTCCAACTGACTGTTAATTCTGCCCCAGATTTTCGTTTCTAAAAGTTTCCACACCATTGAGGTTAAACTGACTAGTCTATAGTTGCTGGGTTTATCCTTACACCCTTGCAGGCCCTGGGTTTTGCATTTTCACAAGATGATCTACTTCTAGATATCACAAACCAGTTGTATATTGAGGGAATGCAAGAACTCATAATTGCTTTATGCCATGTTGTTGACTGCAGCCTCCTATATCATCATGTGCGTGCGATCAACTGCCCCTAAAATTCTGGGGATGCCAGCAAAAGTAAAGTTGTTACTGCACTCCAAACTGTTCCACCGCACTCTCATGCAAATAGATGATTCTTCCAGTCTCACCAAACAATGCATCGGTCACCTATGGAATACAGGTGGACTTAGAACCATGTTTCAATGCCACAAATCATTTGCTGAGATTGGAATATCCCACTAGCCAGAATATTAATGGCTGCTGTCACATTTGCAGCCACAGGAGAAGCAGCTGGAGTCACCATAAACCGTTTAAATAAGTTTCCAGCATCGCACATACCTCCAACAAAGCTTCCCCAGACATCTTAAATCTACACAGCAGTACCCTTTAACAGGTCAAGGTATGACAAGTGGCGCTTGTAGAGCCTCGCCCTCGAATAAAGTCTTCTCCTCTAACTTTTATTCCGTCCTACATTGGAAGGATGATGGCTGCAGCTATTGTCACATCTGTATAGTTGCTCTCTTCAGCCACTAGCCACTATCTTGTTAGCCCACTTGAATAGATTAAGGCCTGTTCTGAGAGTACATCACATAACCATCCAGATGACCAGTCGAATTGGATCTGTCCCCAAGTAATTGCTCAATAGATGTTATCAGCATCATTTTTAAAAAGTTCCTACTCTGTTCAAGCGGTGGGATGGCAGCACGGGGACTTGGTTGGGGGGGGGGGGGGGTGGAAGGGGAGGTGGTCAATGGACGCACGGCAAATGCGAATAATAAAAACTTACCATTCCCCACGCAATTATGACTTAATTGGTGGCCATTAATCTTGTTTCCGGGTTTGCCGCCCGAAAGCTGCACAGCAGGCGGACTACGCACCCGCATGACAGGCTGTCAGCTGCATCATCTAGATTTAAAGGGCCATCGCTCCAATGGATTTTGCTGGACAAGGAGCAAGAAGACATCCCAATCCTGATCCAGTGTGATGTCTCTGAGTGATACTCGCTCTCTGATGCATCTCTTTCACGGTCAGCCTCACCCAAAGCAATGCATTAATCGGTTGACCACTTCACCCTCACTCACACTACTGTACTTTCTCCCCTTCTAGAAGAGAGCGCAAAATGCACGTGAGAGGGTGAGGATTGGAGGTGGGCCACAACAAATAGTGGTCCTCACAGATACGGAGCAAGAGACCCTGGAGATCAGCTGCACCCTTGAGTACCTGTCCATTGGGGACACCGAAACTGGCACCCCATAAATATCTGGTGACGCAACTTTAACATTCATCGCATACAACATGAATTGATGTTAACAATGACTGGCATGTTGAACACCTCAGTATGCTCATCGCAACATGAAACATCCGTGATGATGCTTAATATTGCCTTCTGTTCTCTTACAGGCCCTTCAACGACTGCAGTGAAGGCAGAGGGTGATTCCTGAGAGGAGCTCCCGGCCTCTGAGGGTGCACTGTCACACCTTAGTGAGCCATCCATCAGCGCAGATACTCAGACCTCAGTGGGTCCTAATAGTCAGTTAGTTGGGTTGGCACCTGGTGAGTCACCACACACAAGTGAGCGCAAGTAGTCACTGGTAGCAGGGGCAGCTGTTGAGAGTCCGCGCCGGTGGGCGCACTCCTCTCCAAGCTCTGCTCAGCTGGATGCATATGCTGAACCCCGGGAGTCATCCTTCAAAAGGAGAACGATCGAGCGACAGCAGCACATTTGCGATGTCCTGGAATAGGTGCCACGCACACTCTCCACAAGAGCGCAGAGGATGGAGGACTCCAACTCCTGCATTAGTGCAATGGTGGTGCAGGGAATCTCTGAGATAGTGTCACAGGGACGTGAGGAACTGTCTGAGATAGTGTCGCACGTAACTGCGGAAATGTTTGAGACAGCGTGGCAGGTAAGTGCGGGAATGTCTGTGTTGGAGAGAAGGCTCGCCTCCATTGAGGTTCAAGCATGGCTCACAAACGAGTCCAATCAGGCACTGACAACAGCCATTCGGATTCACAGTGAACATCATTCTGCCGCCTTAAACAGGCAAACAGAAACTTTACAACTGGGCTTCCAAGGCATCATACATGTCCTCCGAACTGTTCTTCAGCAGGGTGGTAGGAGGGATGTGGGCCTGGTCCAGGAGAGGGATGATGGCCAAAGGGGACATGGAAGTGGGGACGCCACTCAAAGCGCTCCCATGTCTTGCCCATTGCCCCACTCTGAACCAGTACCTGCAATGCTGCCTCCTCTCCAGGTGGCCGAGACTGCCCCTGCACAGATGCAGGTGGTGCAGTCTTTGGCGGGGCCCTCACGGCCTCCAAAATCCAGAGGGCGTAGACCGAAAGCATCTAAGCAGTCCGGGCATGGACATGAGCAACCTGCGACTACCTCTGCTGCAGCCACAGGGGATGCACCACGTAGAAGTAGTAGGAAGAGAAAGGCTAAGGTTTTGAGATCACGAAGGGTATGCACAAGAGTGTCTGACCGTCTGTCAAGTTTTTCATTTATATTTGGTTTTTGTTAAAGTCACATTAAATGTTATCATTCTCACCACTAATGCCACGTCTTGCCCATTCTTGACTGCCTTTTGTGATAGCACCCTTTCATGTGCTTCATCACGAAAGACGACACTTGATGCCACCCAGTGGATGACTTTACAGTGGGTGTATGTGTAGTTGCAGCACTGTTTTGTGCTGGGTGCGGGGGGGGCGGGGGGGAGCTGGTACTGCTCTTTCCAGGTGGTGTGAGGACTGGACTATTCTCATTTTGAGATCTTATAAGAACCATTCACATAGGAGTGACTCCCTGGCCTCACGAGCAGCCAGGTGAGCCGCTGCTCTGCCCATGGGTTCATCCTCCTCCTCCTCCTCTTACTGCTGCTGCTCCTCCATAATATTCATTGTCAATGTGGATGCTGAATGGGGGTACGGGACCTCATCAACCGGAAACCCTCTCTGTTGCGCCATGTTGTGCGGGACACAACACACTACTATAATGCAACCCACTCTCGCTGGTGAGTATTGAAGTGCTCCCTCAGAATGATCGAAGCACCGAAATCGCATCTTCAGCAGCTCTATTGCATGTTCAATTACAGACCTGGTGATGATGTGGCTGTCGTCGTATCGACGCTGTTGCTCGCTGATGGAGTTCCACAGAGGTGTCATCAGCTGGGTGAGCAGGGGATAACCCTTGTCCCGAGGAGCCAGCCCTTAAGGCTGTTTGGCGCGTGAAAGAGGTCCGGGATGTTGCATTTCCTCAGAATGAACGAATCATGTCAGCTGCCAGGGCATCTCGCACACACGTGAAGAAATCTTTTGCAGTGGTCACAAACGAGCTGAGCGTTGATGGAGTGATGAACTGTCCTGGCTCGTGTGAAGGTGCTCGGTTGCTATATGCGTGCAATCGATCTTTGTGTTTAAACTGAAAATTCTTGGTTTCCACTCAGAATTGTTCAGTTTACTCATATTTACTAACTTTTCGGACCCTCTCAGGTTCCTACATATTCCCAGGACATGATTTGTACCCATGGGAAGCCAGCCACAGAGTGGAATCCCACGGCTCTCTTTGTCTGGCTGAGGTCGTCCATGGGGAAGCTGACGTATTTCAAGACCCTGCAAAACAAACCGTCGATGACCTGCTTTATGCACTTATGAGCAGACAACTAAGAAACCCCGGCGATGTCACCGGTGGCACCCTGAAATGATCCAGAGGCGAAGAAGTTGAGGGCAGTTGTGACTTTAACTGCGACAGGTAATGAGATGCCGCCAGGCCCAGTCGGGAGCAGCTCGGCATTAAGGAGGCTGCAGATGTCTGCGACCACCTGGCAACTCACTCTCGGCCTCTGTATGCACTGCTCCTCAGAGAGATCCAGGAAGCTGAGCCTCGGTCTGTCGACCCTCTAACGAGGGTAATGCCTCCTGCGATGTCAGTCCCTCTGTTGTTGCCCTCTGTGGTCTTGTGCAGGTGCCTGTGGCACAGCACTATGTTGTGGAACCACAAGTGGCAGAAGTGCATGTCGTGCCTGGCAAGGATGGTGATGTTCCTCGTCCTCGGATCTACTGGTGAACGCAGCCATCGCACCCCCATCCTGTTTAAGAGGGTCCGAAAAGTTAGTAAATATGAGTAAACTGAACAATTCTGAGTGGAAACCAAGAATTTTCAGTTTAAACACAAAGATCTCCCCACCAAAAGTTTGTCTGAGAGAACTGAGTGCCTGCTGCAATAACTCACCCTTTATCCCCATCTGTCAAACAGGGACTTAAACGTCCAAATGGGTGCCGGCTGCAACCCGCCGACTTTCCCATGCCGTGTTTCACACAGCACAGGAAACATGTTGAAATCGCTTTTCTTCATAGTTAATTGCATTTATGGATTTTTTTTAACTAGTTTAAATAGTTAAATTGCTGCTTTAAATATTGTTCTACCGGATTTAGTTTCCGGCAGGACTTCCGGGTTTGGGAACGGCGTGCGCACCCAGATGGCTCTGGGACGTGCACGTTCTTCGGTGTATTGGAGCCGGCATTTCTGCCCACTCCTCAAAAACATGATTTCATTTGTCCCCCCGCTCCAATGCATTCGCAGATTTCTTTCAAAATTGTGCCCCAGATAACTGCACAAAGCAACCTTAAAATCTAGACCATCATTTATTAAATTTTTTTTATAACGTATGTTTGAAAAGGATTCACCAACTGAGCTTGTGTTTAGGTGTGTGTCACCTTGCAGTTGACAGTAACTATTGGGTGGTGTGTGCCACCCAGCCGCCCAATAGTATCAAGGGAAGTGCGGTCCATTTTGAGGGCCGGGCCTCATTGCCATACTGTCGGCAGACTGTGAATACTAAATGGGCCTCCTGCTCCAGCCTGCCGGCTCCAGGCTGGTGCAATATCGAGTAGTCCAGAGGCCAACCCTGTGGAATCAAGGTAGGTCAGGGTCGGGGGTGGGGCATGTGACTGGCGTTAATGCAAGAGAGGGGGGGACTCGTTGCGGCAACAGCCCACGCTAATTTTGTGGAGCCCAAAGGAACACTTCGACTTCTCCTTGCCCTACAAGAATATTTAAAAACCTACCTTTTCAGCTCCCTTTGGCTGAACCGCCAGGTGAAACTGAGCGTGCATGCCACACGCTCTGCCCAGTTGTATCCCAAAATGGCAATCAGGTTCCTACATATTCCCAGGACATGATTTGTATTTTAAATGGACCTACCACCTGACGCAGGCGTGCACTCCAGTTACCCAACAGAAGGCCCGGGGAAAACTGTGGCTGCCACAGGGATGGCGGGAACGGGGTGATAAGTCATTCTCAACCATTTTCAGGAGGTTACCGCTGCACTTGCGCCACAATGTGCAATTGTGTCAAAAACTAGCATGTTAACTACATGTAGAAAATTTTTGGGCATCTATTTAATAGATTTAAGGCATATATGGTAAAGAAACATCGGAAGAAGTAGTATTATGTGGCTATATTGGGATATATTTTACTTTATTAGAAAGAAAAGTTTGCTTATGTAATTATTTCAATATTTTAGCACCTGCTAATTAAAATGGTGGCTGGTAGCCATTTTCCTCCTATCAAATTTATGAAGCACAAATTTGATAGAAGAAACTGGCCGATTACAACTCACCTGAAATAATACTGATTTTCAAGCACTTAAATTGGCACTTAACCAGCAAAACCGATGAAAATGTGTTTAATCCAACCAATGAGCAAAACCTAATGGAAATGACCCAACAAAAGGTTCTGTGAATCCACAACCTGACCTCACTCCCAAAATGCGACTTCTAATGGCAGCTCAGTGGCTTAACTGAATTAATTTACAGGTGACAAGGGTGCCTCTCTTAATCTGGAGAGGCTTAACATATATGAAAGATAAAGTTATAAGGGTCAGTAGTTTGTAGATATAAATGAAATATTCGCAAGTTCTGGAAATTGCCTTTTGCAACATTACAGTACAAAGGTTTGACGCAGTCATCTGACATTCATCTGTCCACTGCCCTGACCAACATTTATCCCTCAATCAACATCACTAAAACAGATTATCTGGTCATCTTTGTGGGACCTTGCTGTGTGCAAATTTGCTGCCGTGTTTCCTATATTACAACAGTGACTAGACCTCAAAAATGCTTCATTGGATTTTAAGTGCTTTGGGACATCCTAAGGTCATGAAAGGCGCCATATAAATACAAGTCTTCCTTTTTTTCTTGATATTAATGGAGGCATTAATCCATTTAAGCTGTAGTCTGCAGGAAGATGTCAATGGACTGGTCAGGTGGGCAGAAAAGTGGCAAATGGAATTCAATCCAGAGAAGTGTGAGGTAATGCATTTGGGGAGGGCAAAAAAGGCAAGGGAGTACACAATAAATGGGAGGATGCTGAGAGGTGCCGTGTAACAGAGGGACCTTGGAGTGCATGTCCACAGATCCCTTAAGATAGCAAGACAGGTAGACAAGGTGGTTAAAAAGCCATATGGGATACTTTCCTTTATTAGCCGAGGCATAGAAAATAAGAGCAGGGAGGTTATGCTAGAACTGTATAAAACACTGGTTAGGCCACAGCTTGAGTACTGCATACAGTTCTAGTCACCACATTACAGGAAAGATGTGATTGCACTAGAAAGGGTTTAGAGGAGATTTACGAGAATGTTGCCAGGACTGCAGAATTTTAGCAACGTGGTTGATTCTTAAATCGCCCTCTGAAATGGGCGAGCAAGCCACTCAGTTCTACAACCTCGCTACAAAAAGTCATAATAAGAATAAAAAAACCAGACGGACCACCCGGTACCGGACCACTAGGCACCGGACACCGCAAAGGCAAAACAAGCCCAGTCGACCCTGCAAAGTCCTCCTCACTAACATCTGGGGACATGTGCCAAAATTGGGAGAGCTGTCCCATAGGCTAATCAAGCCACAGCCTGACATAGCTGTGCTCACAGAAGCATACCTTTCAGCCAACGTCCCAGACTCTTCCATTACCCTCCCTGGGCATGTCCTGTCCCACCGGCAGGACGGACCCACCAGAGGAGGCAGTACACAGTGATATACAGTCAGGAGGGAGTGGCCCTGGGAGTCCTCAACAGTGACCCCATGAAATCTCATGGCATCAGGTCAAACATGGACAAGTAAACCTCCTGCTGATTACCACCTACGCCACCCCCCCTCGCTCAGCTGATGAATCAGTCCTCCTCCATGTTGAGCACCACTTGGAGAAAGCACTGAGGGTAGCAAAGGTACAGAATGTACTCTGGGTGGGGGACTTAAATGTCCATCACCAAGAGTGGCTCGGTAGCACCACGACTGACCGAGCTGGCCGAGTCCTGAAGGACATAGCTGACAGTCTGGGCCTGCGGCAAGTGGTGAGCGAACCAACTCGTCCTCACCAATCTACCTGTCGCAGATGCATCTGTCCATGACAGTATTGGTAGGAGTGTCCACCGCACAGTCCTTGTGGAGACGAAGTCCCGTCTTCACGCTGAGGACACCATCGAATGTGTTGTGTGGCACTACCACCATGCTAAATGGGTTAGGTTCAGAACAGATCTAGCAGCTCAAAACTGGGTATCCATGCTGTGGGCCATCAGCAGCAGCAGAATTGTATTCCAGCACAATCTGTAACCTCATGGCCCGGCTTATTCCTCACTCTACCATTACCAACAAGCCAGGGGATCAACCCTGGTTCAATGTGGAGTGTAGAAGAGCATGCCAGGAGCAGCACCAGGCGTACCTAAAAATGAGGTGCCAACCTGGTGAAGCTACAACACAGGACTGCATGCATGCTAAACAGCAGAAACAACATGCTATAGACAGAGCTAAGCGATTCCACAACCAATGGATCAGATCAAAGCTCTGCAGCACCACCACATCCAGTCGTGAATGGTGGTGGACAATTAAACAACTAACGGAAGGAGGAGGCTCTGTAAACATCCCCATCCTCAATGATGGCAGAGTCCAGCACGTGAGTGCAAAAGACAAGGCTGAAGCGTTTGCAACCATCTTCAGCCAGAAGTGCCAAGTCGATGATCCATCTCGGCCTCCTCCTCCCGGTATCCCCACATCACAGAAGCCAGTCTTCAGCCAATTCGATGCACTCCACGTGATATCAAGAAACGGCTTAGTGCACTGGATACGACAAAGGCTATGGGCCCCGACAACATCCCGGCTGTAGTGCTGAAGACTTGTGCTCCAGAACTAGCCGCGCCTCTAGCCAAATTGTTCCAGTACAGCCAAAACACTGGCATCTACCCAACAATGTGGAAAATTGCCCAGGTATGTCCTGTCCACAAAAAGCAGGACAAATCCAATCCAGCCAATTACCGCCCCATCAGTCTACTCTCAATCAGCAGCAAAGTGATGGAAGGTGTTGTCGACAGTGTTATCAAAGGGCACTTATTCACCAATAATCTGCTCACCGATGCTCAGTTTGGGTTCCGCCAGGACCACTCAGCTCTCGACCTCATTACAGCCTTGGACCAAACATGGACAAAAGAGCTGAATTACAGAGGTGGGGTGAGAGTGACTGTCCTTGACATCAAAGCAGCATTTGACTGAGTATGGCACCAAGGAGTCCCAGTAAAATTGAAGTCAATGGGAATCAGGGGGAAAACTCTCCAGTGGCTGGAGTCATACCTAGCACAAAGGAAGATGGTAGTTGTTGTTGAAAGCCAATCATCTCAGCCCCAGGACATTGCTGCAGGAGTTCCTCAGGGCACTGTCCTAGGCCCAACCATCTTCAGCTGCTTCATCAATGACCTTCCCTCCATCATAAGATCAGGAATGGGGATGTTCGCTGATGATTGCACAGTGTTCCGTTCCATTCGCAACACCTCAGATAACGAAGCAGTCCGTGCCCGCATGCAGCAAGACCTGGACAACATCCAGGCTTCGGCTGATAAGTGGCATGTAACATTCGCACCAGACAAGTGCCACGCAATGACCATCTCCAACAAGAGAGAGTCTAACCACCTCCCCTTGACATTCAACGGCATTACCATCGCCGAAACCCCTACCATCAACATCCTGGGGGTTACCATTGACCAGAAACTTAACTGGACCAGCCACATAAATACTGTGGCTACAAGAGAAGGTCAAAGGCTGGGTATTCTTTGATGAGTGACTCACCTCCTGACTCCCCAAAGCCTTTCCACCATCAACAAGGCACATGTCAGGAGTGTGATGGAATACTCTCCAATTGCCTGGATGAGTGCAACTCCAACAACACGCAAGAAGCTCGACACCATCCAGGACAAAGCAGCCCGCTTGATTGGTACCCCATCCACCACCCGAAACATTCACTCCCTTCACCACCGGCGCCCTGTGGCTGCAGTGTACACCATCCGCAGAATGCACTGCGGCAACTCACCAAGACTTCTTCAACAGCATCTCCCAAACCCGCGACCTCTACCACGTAGAAGGACAAGGGCAGCAGGCACATGGGAACGCCACCACCTGCAAGTTCCCTTCCAAGTCACACACCATCCTGATTTGGAAATATATCGCCGTTCCTTCATCGTCACTGGGTCAAAATCCTGGAACTCCCTACCTAACAGCACTGTGGGAGAATCTTCACCACACAACTACAGCGGTTCAAGAAGGCAGCTCACCACCACCTTCTCAAGGGTAATTAGGGATGGGCAAAAAATGCTGCCCACCAAGCTTACCTTTTAAACACCCTGCGACTGGCCGACAACCCCACGATGTCCGATGCACCCCTACTGTCTCCCATGGTGCAACTTTCCCCAGCCCCATGATGATCAGCCCAACATTCCAACCCCAAAGACGGCAATATCTTCCCGACCTTCCTCCATCCAGACCGCGGTCTCTCCCCGACCGGCCCCCATCCAGACCGCGGTCTCTCCCTGACCGGCCCCCATCCAGACCGCGGTCTCTCCCCGACCGGCCCCCATCCAGACCGCAGTCTCTCCCCGACCGGCCCCCATCCAGACCGCGGTTTCTCCCCGACCGGCCCCCATCCAGACCCCGAAGACCCCGATCTCCCCCCGACTTACCCCCATCCAGACCCCGCTCTCTCCCCGACTTACCCCCATCCAAACCCCAAAGACCCCGATCTCTCCTCGACTTACCCCATCCAAACCCCGAAGACCCTGATCTCTTCTCGACTTACCCCCATCCAAACCCCGAAGATCCCGATCTCTCCTCGACTTACCCCCATCCAAACCCCGAAGACCCCGATCTCTCCTCGACTTACCCCCATCCAAACCCCGAAGACCCCGATCTCTCCCCAACTTACCTCCATCCAAACCCCGAAGACCCCACCTCCCCCCAACCAAACCCCGATCTCCCCCCGGATGCTTTCTCGCCCAACAGACAGTCAGCCTGTCAATCTGGCTGGCTGTCGGGCACGAAACCTGTTGAAAAAATTTTAAAGACGTCCTACCATGAAAATTGTCACAATGTGCCGGCAACCCTTACTCCTGGATTTCCTGTCCAAAATCCTACCCCACCCAACCCGTTCTCTTCCTGACTCTGAGTTAATATCCAGCCCCATATCATAGTAACCTTCCATAGGCTTGAATCTGTCAAAAACTTAATTACCTATTGTACACAATGCATTAACTCCAAACACTTAATTCAGACAAGTAAGAATTTATTAAGAAACTTGTACAAGTTGGAAGTGTACCTCAATCAAGGGTTGAGACTACGACTTCAATTCGAACAAAGGAAGCGGTTATCTTTTATACACTTAATTCAGTAATGTCTGTCTATCATTGAATATGGGCGTACATGTACACTCTCAGTGGTCAAGTGGTTAGTCAATCAAAAATAGGGAACCCACCCTCTGAAGTCAGAATCAAGGCTACATGGCCTCTCAAGAAGCTGTATTCTCATTATATTATAAGCCAGCAATATCCTTATCTACATGGGGAGAGGGGTGGGGGGGGGAAGGCCAGACAGTACCAAGCACCTGGACAGCCAACTTAATTATCAACGTACCAAGGACAATTGTGTCTTTCTGTGTGTGTGTGTGACATTGTAACTACCCTATGTATGGGAGTCAAGGAGTTAACATTGGTCAAATACCCATCATGCTTTTCTCTTTTTATGGTCAAGTAACTGTTCACGTATTTCTACATTAATGTGGTCTTTATAGTTTTCCACAAATCCCCTCCAGTCCTCTGGCTGACCTTTTGTGCATCCTTTCCCACCACCCCCCTCTCCCCTCCATTTCACCAAAAGCAACCCAGCCCAATTCTCTGGAACTCCCTCCATAAACTCCCTGCCTTTCCACATCTCTGTCCCTCTTTAAAAATATTCTCAAATCCCTCTTTTCGACCAAGTGACAGTCACCTCTACTCTCAGGACATCTGCTTATTTATCATTTTGATCTAATTTGTTTCCTTCTTCTCCCTCTGTAAAGTGCCTTGGGACATTTTCTACATTAAAGGCACTATATACACATGCAATATGTTGTCGACAGGAGAAGACTTTCTGTGTTTCTAGCCTACCTATTCCCTTGGTGCATTTCTAATAATCCTGAATCCCTGTTGTTGTCAAGAACCTATCCAGTTCCTTCTTGAAATCCATTAAGTTTCTTGTTCCACCACCTGTGCTGGTAATCTATTGCAGGTGTTGTTATCACAAATAGTAATTTTTGGACAAACACTCCAATTAGCAAACTGGAGGTTGACTTACCAACCTCAAGTTCCCTATTAGTGCAGAAGAATTTAATTATTTCATTCATATGCAAAAAATACTGACAATTCTAACTTCATTGTTCATATATGTTCAGCTTCTCCATGTTGTGGAGGAATTATCAGTTGTACGGGTAGATAATTCTGTTCAATGAAGCTTATGTACAAACACTTAACATGTTTATACTATTCTATTTTAATGTGTCAACCTGTTTAAAATAGTCTGAGTAAAAACAGCACACATAGGAATGTAGAATGAATGTGTTAAAGGTCCATATTTAAACTTTGCCAAACAGAATTTCTATTACACAATTCTGTCACACAATTTAATTTGAGTGTTTGAGCTAATGCTGGATGCTGGATTAGATCAGGTTGGGTCAGGAGTGCTGCACGAGAACTTTGTTTAATCAGAGGAGGCACAATCGTATCTCCTGCATCATCCTGATTTAGACCAATGATTATTTTTCAACAATAACCTCTAGCTATGCTGATTTTTCATTTGGCTACTCTTGTCCTGAATGACTGTCCAGGAAAACGGCTCATATTTATTAACACAGACCTTTAACATGGAGTTCACATTATTTTGTTGTGGGGGTGGGTGGGGGTTACATTTCTCTTCTTACCAGATTCTAACTGTAAGCAAAACTGAAACTCATGGTTAATAAGGAAAGTAACGTCAACTGGTGCTTTTTCTCATTACTTTAGTCGCAATTCATTAGATATAATGAAGACCCAGAGAAAAACATACCCTAAAGTATTTGAAGAATGCTTACAAGAAAATAGTTTGAAGTACAAAGCAGAAACTGAAGGAGCTAAGATTTCTTCTTGCTTAAAATACAGATCAAGCAAGGCAACTGATAGACAAAAAAAGCATTTTTTCCCAGCATCTGTCTCCTAATGACAACCTCTGGGATCAAAATTAAGTGGATTCCACAGATGCAGCTCTTCAGAATGATTGCAGTTCAGTAGTAACACTGAAGTAATGAGGTGTTTGCACAGTATGAATCCAGAGTAAACATCTCTTGAATCCATGTGAAGAGGTTTAAATGCTTACAGACTAACAGCAAAAAACAGGGTTCCAGAAGGTTCTATTTCCACAGATTTTTTTCCAAACAAATTTGCTTGTTTCTTGTATTACAATCAAATGTTGATAATAACTCAGATAAATTATTTTTCCCTCTAAATCCACAATCAAAAAGAGTGCCAATTCATTCCAGGTCTCCGCAAATACACTGGCTGCTTTTAGGGTACACGGTTATGGGGATAATAATTCAAAAGTCCCTACATTTATATTGCCGCCTTGTTCTGTCGGCCTATCAGAGACTAGTTCCAATCTATACATATGATTTTCTATGCATGCATGGCATGTTAGTTCCAAACACCTGCAGACATCTTAAGTAATGTGCTGGCAAGTTGATAAGGCGGTTAAGAAAGTTTATGGGATACTTGGCTTTGTAAATGGGGACACTGAATACAAAAATAAGGAATCATGCTAAACCGTTACAAATCACTGGTAAGGCCTCAGCACCACACATTAGGAAAGATGTCAAGGCCTTGGAGAAGGTACAGAGGAGGTTTACCAGAATGATACCAGGGATGAAGGACTTCAGTTATGTGGAGGAATTGGAGAAGCTGGGATTGTTCTCCTTAGAGCAGAGAAGATTAAGGGGAGATCTCATAGAGCTATTCAAAATTATGAGGGGTTTTGATAGAGCAAGTATGGAGAAACTGTTTCCTCTGGCAAGTGGGTTGGGCATCAGAGGTCCTAGATTTAAAATTGGCAAAAAAAGTGGAGGGGAAATGAGGAGAACTTTTTTCACTCAGAGGGTTGTTAAGATCTGGAACGCACTACCTGAAAGGGTGGTGGAATCAGATTCTATCGGAACTTTCAAAAGGCAATTGGACATGTACTTGAATAGGCCTAATTTGCAGGGTTGTGGGAAAAATACTGGGGTGTGGGACTAAATTGGACAGTTCTTTCAAAGAGGTGGCACAGGCATGACGATTTAATGGCCTCCTTCTGTTCTGTAAGATTCTATGATTCTATGACAGACGGGCTAGTTAAATCGAGTTTACAGCACAGAAACAGGCCATTCGGCCCAACTGGTCTATGCCAGCATATATGCTCCACATGAATCTCCTCCCTTCCTACTTCATCTACCCCTAAGAGCATATCCTTCTGTTCCTTTCTCCTTCTTGCGCTTATCTAGCTTCCCCTTAAATGCATCTATGCTATTTGCCTCAACTACTCCTTGTGGTAGCGCGTTCTTACCACCCTTTGGGTAAAGAAGTTTCGCCTGAATTCCCTATTGGATTTATTAGTGACTATTTTATATTTATGACCTCTAGATTTGGACACCCCCACAAGTGGAAACATTTACTCTACGTCTACCCATTCAAACCCTCTCATTATCTTAAAGACCTCCAACAGGTCACCCCTCAGTCTTCTCTTTTCC
Organism: Heptranchias perlo; assembly: GCF_035084215.1. Taxonomy (NCBI): domain Eukaryota; kingdom Metazoa; phylum Chordata; class Chondrichthyes; order Hexanchiformes; family Hexanchidae; genus Heptranchias; species Heptranchias perlo. The sequence continues at coordinate 78,990,476 of NC_090335.1, forward strand.
AGAGAAAAGAGCTCCGGCCTGTTTAGTCTTTCCTGATAAGTGTATCCTCTCAGTTCTGGTATCATCATTGTGAATCCTTATTACACCTTCTCCAATGCCTCCATTTCCTTTTTATAATATGGAGACCAGAACTGTGCACAGTACTCCAAGTGTAGTCTAGTTAATTTGATGCTGAGCTATTATGTATGTCAGCTATTTTGCATCACAATGCAAGCACCCCGATGTAGAAGAACTGGCTCAGTATGTTTAGTAGGTTGCCATGCACCATCATCCCTTTTGTCTTTTAATCACTCTTGTCCTCTACGCTATCACAGACCTTCCCTTTTATTCTTTCCTCACCACCCCTCCCTCCCCCGGCTCTGTACTTGCTTAAAAGCTTTAACTCTAACATCTTCCAGTTCTGAAGAAAGGTCTTCGACCTGAAACGTTAATTCTGTTTCTTTGTCCACAGATGCTGCCTCACTTGCTGAGCTTTTCCAGCATTTTCTGTTTTTATTATGTTTAGTAGAAGTAGGCCAATGGAGAAGATCACTTTTCTGATGGCAAATCAGAAGACCCACGGAAAGGAGAACGTTAATGCCATGTGTGGTCGTCAGTACATCTGCACTTGTACGTTGGCAATCAACACAACTCTGGAAAGGTACAGTATTGCTGTGGTTATGGTACTGGTACAGAAGCAGAATTCAAATACCACCATTGAAAATAGTGAAATTAAATTCAATGAAGCTGGTAATTTGGGGGCTAGCACCAGCAAAATAACAATAAAAGTTGCTGGATTATTGTAAAAACTCAACTGGTTCACTAATTTCCTTCAGGGAAGGAAACCTGCCATTCCTACCTCATCTTGCCTAAACATAGCTCTAATCCACACATGTGGTTGACTTTGTTAATATCTTCTGAATTGGGCTAGTAAGCCAACCCGTTGAAGAAAGCCCACCACCTTCACATGGCAACTATGGATGGGCAATAAATGTGCCCTTGTCAGCATTCCACTATCCTGAGAACAAAATAAATTGTAACTTCTGCAATAGACCGCTAGATAACACATGAGTAGTATATGGCTAACTCACCCTCTGATTTTCTCTTCCTTTTCATGCAGTACCTTCACTGTGCTGTTCAAATGTAAGGAATCTTACAACACCAGGTTATAGTCCAACAGTTTTATTTGAAAAATCACAAGCTTTCGGAGCTTACCTCCTTCGTTGTAAGATTCCTGACATTTGTCCACCCCAGTCCATCACCGGCATCTCCACATCATGTGCTGTTCAACTGAGACTAGTAACTCACTGATGAATGGGGAGCCTCCCACCATCCAGTAGCCAACACAACGGGACCCTAATGTGCCATCACATATTAAACACTTCTTTAAATGGAAAGTTTTAAATTCTGCATTCTTGTTGTACAAAATTATATAGTTGGCTCCAATGATGCATTTCTTCAGGAATCAACAGTGGTCAATTGTACTTTATGGTACAAATTAAGAAAATAATTTTCTTACAGCAAATGTTTTGGACATATTATACAAGTAGCAATCTTTGGCATAAACCTTTTGCTCGTTATTACATATATTTTCAACATACTGGCTATACTAAAATATTTTAAACAGCCTTGTTTTTTTTTGAATGAGTGGTGAATCATAATCTGTAAAATGGTTATACAGTGTGATTGACCCTCTCAAAATTTTTACTATCGACAGTTTCATTTTCCAACAATTCCCTCACTTTGTACTAAACAAGGGGCTGGCTGGATTTATACTATGTGTTGGGAATAAGCAGGGATATAAAGTACTTATAAGAGTGAGAAAATCTAGATTCCAGCTCTTCATGTTATTTTTACTACCTTTCCAACTGTACACATCCCACCACCTTGAAATTCAACAAAGATAAAACATACGACAGAATAATTAGCAGCTTTAGAACTCCTGCCATATTTTGTGACTGTACTTGCTATATTAAGAACAAAAGCTCAGTAAAGCTGATAATACACTGCAAATGCAAATCCCTCACAGTGGCAATTTGAACCACTGATGAAGCACAACCCAAATGATATGTATTATAATAATAGGTTACTGAATTTTATAGTATTTTTTATGTACTCATGTGTAAATCCCCCTCCCCTCCTTCAGAGACACTTTACCCACCCAACCAACCCTCCCAAGTCATAAAAGCACTCCCCCTTCAACCCTATGGGCTATAAATTGGACCGTGTATCCCCTGTTTTGTAGGCGCTACGCGGCCTCCTAAGGACCCAAAATGGTGTCCGGAATGCACGCGCACAATTCTACTATGACGTGCACGGACGCTATCTTGGTAAAGGCGTTTGCGCACGGGCAGATAACAAATGCCAACAGCATGTAGAGTCGGGAGAATATGCAGTAGATCAATGTGTAATACTGATTTGAAGGGACAGATGCAATTTTGGAACTCAGCACTCCAACCAATGCACTGTCTCAACCCCGCACAGCTGAACAGGTCATAAACAGCATGGAGGACCCCTCCACCTGTGCTATTTAAAGGGATCATGCAGGAGTTACAGGTTAGTTACTGGATTATTGCTTCTGGCTGCTGATGCATTTGTACCTGTTTTTGGAGGTCTATGAATAGGGGACATAGCCTAAAAATTAGAGCCAGGACTTTCAGGAGTGAAGTTAGGAAATGCTTCTACACACAAAGAAGTTTGGAACGCTCTTCTGCGATCAGCAGTTGATACTAGCTCAACTGTTAATTTTAAATCTGAGATTGATAGATTTTTGTTAACCAAAGGTATAAAGGGAGATGGGGCTAAGGTGGGTATATGGAGTTAAGTCACAGATCAACCATGATCTCATTGAATGGCGGAACAGGCTCAAGGGGCTGAATGTCCTACTCCTGTTCCTATCTTCCTATGTTCCTATAATAAAGTTTCAATACTCTAAGGATTGGGCTGGCTAGCTGACAAGCAAGGGCACTGGCAGAGTGGCTGGGGTGGGAAAGGAATACTGTCATCCTGAGAGAGGACAGCTGGTTCAAGTTCCATGAAACCACTGCCACTTGCTGCCTCCTATTATGCACCATCTGCTCCTGCAAGAAAGTGGGACATGTATCGGTGAGTGTCCTGCAAGATGTTTGGATGATGTGCCTGTCATGGTTGAATAGCTGCCAGTGTGTGTGACCTGTCAGGTATGGGTGTGCGGCCTGAAACAGTGGTAATCATAGAAATCAGAGAATCATAGAAAATTTACTTAGCCCGTAGCCCTGTAGCCTTGTAGCTCACGGCACTTCAGGTGCACATCCAGGTACTTTTTAAGTGAGTTGAGGGATTCTGCCTCTACCACCCTTTCAGGCAGTGAGTTCCAGACTGATACCACCCTCCAGGTGAAAAAAATTTTCCTCAGCTCCCCTCTAATCCTTTTACCAATCGCTTTAAATCTATGCCCCCTATTAATTGACCTCTCTGCTAAGGGAAATAGGTCCTTCTATCCACTCTATCTAGGCCCCTCATAATTTTGTACACCTCAATTAAATCACCCCTCAGCCTCCTCTGTTCCAAAAAGATCAACCCAGCCTATCCAATCTTTCCTCATAGCTAAAATTCTCCAGTCCTGGCAACATCTTCGTAAATCTCCTCTGTACCCTCTCTAGTGCAATTACGTGTTTCCTGTTAATGTGGTGACTAGAACTGTACACTGTACTCAAGCTGTGGCCTAACCCTAACCAGTGTTTTATACGGTTCCAGCATATCCTCCCTGCTCTTATATTCTATGCCTCGACTAATAAAGGAAAGTATTCCATATGCCTTCTGAACCACCTTATCTACCTGTCCTGCTAACTTCAGGGATCTGTGGACATGCACTCCAAGGTCCCTCACTTCCTCTACACCTTTCGGTATCCTCCCATTTATTGTGTACTCCCTTGCCTTGTTTGCCCTCCCCAAATGCATTACCTCACACTTCTCTGGATTGAATTCCATTTGCCACTTTTCTGCCCACCTGACCAGTCCACTGATATCTTCCTGCAGTCGACAGCTTTCCTCCTCACTATCAAACACATGGCCAATTTTTGTATCATCTGCAAATTTCTTAATCATGCCCCCTACATTTAAGTCCAAATCATTAATCCATATCACAAAAAGCAAGGGACCGAGTACTGAGCCTGGCGGAATGCCACTGGAAACAGCCTTCCAGTCACAAAAATACTCATCGACAATTACCCTTTGCTTCCTGCCACTGAGCCAATTTTGGATCCAATCAACCTCTTTCCCTTGGCTCCCATGGGCTTGTACTTTTTTGACCATCTGGAACCTTGTCAAAAGCCTTGCTAAAATCCAAATGCACTACCCTCATCCACCCTCCTTGTTACCTCCTCAAAAAATTCAATCAAGTTAGTCAGACACAACCTTCCCTTAACAAATCCAAGCTGACTGTCCTTGATTACTCCATGCCTTTCTAAGTGACAGTTTATCCTGTCCCTCAGAATTGATTCCAATAATTTGCCCTCCACCATCGAGGTTAGACTGACTGGCCTGTAATTACTCGGTCTATCCCTCGCTCCCTTTTAAAAAATAGTACAACGTTCGCAGTCCTCCAATCCTCCGGCACCACGCCTGTATCTAGTGAGGATTCGAAAATGATAGTCAGAGCCTCCAAAATTTCCTCCCTTGCTTCTTTTAACAGCCTGGGATACATTTCATCCGGCCCTGATTATTTATCTACTTTCAAAGATGCTAATTCCCTTAATACTTCCTCTCTCACTATGTTTATCCCATCCAATATTTCACACTCCTCCTCCTTAACTACAATGTCTGCATCTTCCCTCTCTTTTGTGAAGACGGACACAAAGTATTCAGAACCATACCCATATCTTCCGCCTCCACACAAAGGTTACCTTTTTGGCCTCTAATAGGCCCTACTCTTTCCTTAGTTATCTTCTTGCTCTTAATGTATTTATAAAGCATCTTTGGGTTTTCCTTGATTTTACTTGCCAATATTTTCTCATGCCCTCTCTTTGCTTTCCTAATTTCCTTTTTAATTTCACCCCTGCACTTTTTATACTCCTCGAGGCTTTCTGTAGCATTGAGTTCTTGGTGTCTGACACAGGCTTTCCTTTTCTGCCTTATCTTACCCTGTATGCTCCTTGACATCCAGGGGGCTCTAGTTTTGGCAGCCCCACTCTTTTTCTTTGTGAGGACATGTTTACTCTGCACCCCTTGAATCTTCCCCTCAAAAGCCTCCCACTGCTCTGACGTTTATTTACCTTCAAATAGATGTTTCCAGTCCACTTTTGCTAAATCACTTCTTAGCTCAGTAAAATTGGCCTTTCCCCACTTGAGAACTTTAACTCCTGTTCTATCTTTGTCCATTTCCATAACTATGCTAAAACTAACTGAATTATGATCACTATCACCAAAATGCTCTCCCGCTGATACTCCTTCCACCTGCCCACCCTCATTTCCTAAAACCAAATCCAGAACTGCCCCCTCTCTTGTTGGGCTTGCTACGTAATGGCTAAAAAAATTCTCCTGAATGCAATTGAAGAATTTTGTGCCCTCTATACCCTTCACACTGTTTATGTCCCAATTAATATTAGGGTAGTTGAAATGCCCTACTATTACTGCTTTACTGTTTTTGCACTTCTCAGAAATTTGCCTATGTATTTGCTCTTCTATCTCCCTCTGACTGAGGGAGGGTGAGAGGAAGCATCTGATTGGAAGAACTGAGTACTGAATGAAAGAGTTTGTTGGTATGTGGGTGATGGGGGGGTGTAGTACGTGGAGCAGTAGATGTGGCTAGTGGTGCAGTTGACAGTTGACCTCACTCACCTTGGCCACTTGTGTCAAAGCATTGAACTTCTTCCTGCACTGCATCCATGTTCATGGTGCTATGCGCCTGGCATTGGTTTTGTGCTCCACTGCCTCCCACTGCCTCGGGAGCATATGTCTGGAGGGCCTCTTACCCCTCCCACCGCCCCCCTGCCCCAGCCCCCCCCCAGATATAGGATGCCCCTCCTTATGTCCATCTCCTGCACCAAGGCCTCCAGTGCATCAGCAGAGAACCTTGGTGCACGCTCTCTCGCAGGCCTGGTACAAACTCAGATCGGCAGATTGGTGAGGTCTGGCGTGCAGCTTGGAGGATTTGGGATTTAGTAGTGCACAACCTTTATTCAATGTTTTAACATAACTCAACAGTTTGTAAACATAGGGACGGGGCCTGAATCTGTGTTTTACATGTGCGATGTCTGATCTCTGTTCAAATTCCGTGCGCACCCACATTTTATATTTTGCACGAATATTATGTGCTGCCTGCATCTCAACGACCAGGCGCGGATTAATCGCACACCACGACCCCGCGCCCGGTTTTGGGGGTTATCCAATACAACCCCCTATGTGTTTGGACTAGCACTCTTCTCCTTGTTCCTCCTCAACGAATGCTGCCACTCTCCTACCCTCCGTCCAATTCATGCTGGCAAACTCCTACTTCCCATCTCCTCTCCTTTTCAACACTGCTCTTGAATTTTCTTTTTCCACCCCCCCTCCCCCTGCTACAAGAACCACCTTCGGGCTTTACTATTCCCCCCAAAAGGCTTTCCACCGTTACTACCTCCCAAGTGTTGCATTGTCTTCAGCAGCATTCCAGAATTTTTCTACCTCCTGTTGCTCCGATTCTGAGTAACAGGAGGTAGAGTTCCAGAGTGGTGGATCCTACACGAGTTCCTGACACAGTGTGCAGTGGTGTTCCAAATCAGAACTGCAACAGGAGGCGAAAGTCCCAGAGCGGTACTGTGGAGAGAGTCTAAGAACAGCACAAATTTTCATCTGCAAGTGCAAACGTTCAAACTATGGCTGTAAAACACCGAGCGACTGCATCAAACTGGTATGATTGACATATGACTCTGTACCTTAGATATGACAACATCTGATTAATAAACTGTCATCTTAACATGTGCTAAACTACAATTGCTCTACATTTGTACCAAATAACACCCTGCGTTCCACAAAGCAAGGCTGCCATTTATTGTCATGAAGGAAACAAATTGCATTTTTTAACCTGATTTTACTTTAAAGTTTGATATTGTCAATAATCAAGGTGTGCTTTGCTAGAACTACTTGGGGAAACAACAGTAAAGAGTTTCTGCTCTTCAAGGACATTTGCTGCTCAAATCTTTCCACAATTTAAAACTTAATAAACAAAACTAATGGTATTTCAGTGGAAATTGACATAAACTTCATCGCACGTGCGAGCTTCACATTATTATTTTTTCACAAATCAGACTTGTATCAAAATAGTTTAATGCTGTTTCACCTGCAGCTTCAAAAAATCTGCATAGGCCTGCCAATTGAGAGAGACTAGTGTAAAGGATTAATGGACACTTAAAATTGACGGTGGACATGAACAATCTCATGCACTATTTGAAGAGCAGGGAATTCTCCCGCTGTTCTGGCCAACCTTCATCTCTTGATCAACAGTGCCAAAGCTGAGCAACTGGTCATTTGTCTATTTTGCTGTTTATGGGAATTTGCTGTGTGCAAAATGGCTGCCACGTTTGCCCACATAACTGTGCCTGCACATCAACAAAACGGTAATTCATTGGTTATAAAGTACTTAGGGGCATCCTGAGGATATGAAAGGCATTTTATCAAGCATGCCAGGTCTGACGGTGAGGAGGAAAATGATAAGCTGATGAGGCTGCACCACCCAGACACATGTCAACGCATTGCTTGTAATTAAATAAAAATTTACTTCCCTGATTTTTTAAAATTCATTCATGGGATGCGGGCGTTGCTGGCAAGACGAGCATTTATTGCCCATCCCTAATTGCCCTTGAGAAGGTGGTGGTGATCCACCTTCCTGAATCGCTGCAATCCATGTGGTGAAGGTTCTCCCACAGTGCTGTTAGGTAGGGAGTTCCAGGATTTTGACCCAGCGACAATGAAGGAACGGCGATATATTTCCAAGTCAGGATGGTGCGTGAGTTGGAGGGGAACGTGCGGGTGTTCCTTTGTCCTTCTAGGTGGTAGAGGTTGCGGGTTTGGGAGGTGCTGTCGAAGAAGCCTTGGTGAGTTGCTGCAGTGCATCTTGTAGACATGGTGCGCTGGTGGAGGAGGGAGTGAATGTTTAAGGTGATGGATGGGGTGCCAATTAAGTGGGCTGCTTTGTCCTGGATGGTGTTGAGCTTCTTGAGTGTTGATGGAGCTGCACTCATCCAGGCAAGTGGAGAGTATTCCATCACACTCCTGACTTGTGCCTTAAAGATGGTGGAAAGGCTTTGGGGAGTCAGAAGGTGAGTCGCTTGCCGCAGAATACCCAGCCTCTGACCTGCTCTTGTAGCCACAGTATTTATGTAGCTGGTCCAGTTAAGTTTCTGGTCAATGGTGACCCCAGAATGTTGATAGTGGGGGATTCGGCGATGGTAATGCCGTTGAATGTCAAGGGGAGCTGGTTAGACTCTCTCTTGTTGGAGATGGTCATTGCCTGGCACTTGTCTGGTGCGAATGTTACTTGCCACTTATCAGTCCAAGCCTGGATGTTGTTCAGGTCTTGCTGCATGCGGGCATGGACTGCTTCATTATCTGAGGTGTTGTGAATGGAACTGAACACTGTGCAATCATCAACGAACATCCCCACTTCCGACCTTATGATCTTCGGCAGTCCAAGCCCCAATCCTGATCTGGACACCCATGCGGGCCCCATTTCTACCACATCCTCCCAGATTACCTGCTAGTCTCCCGGAATGGTGCACAGATCTCCTGGGTGCTGCCACTAGCCACCCGGGAGATCTTCATGCTTCAAATTCCCACCACAGCAGCCCTACCCAACCCCCACCTCCCCCCCCCACCCCACGTTATCCACCACACAGGGATGGGCAATAAATGCCGGCCTCGCCAGCGATGCCCACATCCCATGAACGAATAAAAAAAAACAGAGCCAGGACCAGCTGCAGTGCAGGGAACAATCGGGGAAGGTTTGGAAGTCAGGAAGCGCGGCGGGGGGGGTGGTGGGGTGGCAGAAATCTTCTGGTATTGGGGTCGGGAGATGGGAAGGCGAGGGATTGGGGGTAAGGGGAGAGAGGACGACTGGGGAATAGGGGACAGAGAGAGAGACTGGGGAATAGGGTATGGGAAGAGAGGGAGACTGGGGAATGGGGTGAGCGTGGGGACCAGCATTTGTTGCAGAGCCAGGACTAGGAGCAGCAATTAGCGAGTGGGGACGTTACTGAGGGTAAAATTGTTTCCATTGATGAGCAAATAGGGAACAAGGGGATGAAGACCGAGGATTCTCACCGGAAGAACGAAAGGAGGAAGGGAGGTTTTTGAACTGAAGGCTATTCGACAATGGGACCCTTCTGCACAAGCGGCTATTGAGGTTGACTAAAACATAATTTAAAAGAGAATGAGAAATATTTGAACAGGAGTTATATAAAAGGATCTGGGTGGAATGGGGTTGCAGGAGAGAGCACCGCCACTTCACTGGGGGACAAATAACCTCCTCCTGTGCTGTAATTTCTATCATTCTATGAAAGCTCTGCTTTACTCAGTCCAAGCCCAGGGAGTGGTTTAAAAATGTTGGTGCTGAGCTAACTTTAGGATGATGTGCCCAGTAAGAAGTGCACCAAACATCGAGCCATCTGCCCTTTGTGTGATCTCTCGGTTTGGTTCTGGTTGTCTGTGCCAGCTGGTTTTGATGTGTGAAGTACAGATCAGCTCTGACTGAGGCTCCCAGTTCAGAGTAGTCAGCATCACACAAAGGCCATGGCAATAGAAAGAGACATTGGTGCCTATTAAAAGTGGCATCAACTGGGGAGCCTGATTGCACCTTGAATATCAGCAGGTTATAGGATTACTACTAATTACAGGTAGGATATTGGGGTTACACCTATTACTTACTACCAGTTACATATAGACACCTATTACTAACTGCCAGTTACATATAGACTATCAGTGAGTTAGTGTATTACTGTTGATTACCAGGGGAATCTGAGTGTTACCAATATTACTATTAGTTATCAGTGCAATATCAGAGAGTTACCATAGTTGCTAGTGAAATCAAAGTTCCTCCCACCTCTAGTTTGGCCTCTGCGAATTGTTCCCCCATCTTTGGTTTCCCTTTTTCCCCGCTCTTAGTTTCCTTTCTTCACCTGACAGATGGCATCCTGGTTCTTGAAATTTCTCATAGCAGCTGCTGGCGCAAAACCACGAGCAAAGGTACTCAACTACAGTGGACCTAACCTTTGTAGGTAAATACAACAACATTTGTAGCAGTCATGTGATCAGATGTGGCATGGTCAGATGTAGCATGGTCAGACCTCCAGGAATGCCTCCAACCAGAGTTGGCAACCTGAGGTGAGACACCCGATGTTATGTTGGGTCCTGAAATTTGTTGTAATTCCCAACTTAGGGAGTCCCTGCCCCTGCCCCTGCCACCCTTTACATTAATGGCCAGGCAGAAGCTCCATGCAAAAAGACCATACAGGAATCCCAACCTTAGGTCAGGACCTGGTATATTCAGATCCCAGCTGAATTGGCGACTGTCCCGACAGACCCCCACTGTAGTAACAGCAGAGGTCCACTGGAACTGCATTCAATTTCAACCCACTGAAGTTTAGCAGCACTGGGAAAAGGTTCTTTGCTTTGGTAGCACAAGAACAGTCCTAGACTCCAGCAACATTGCGCTGAGGGCCCAAAGGTGACTAAGAGAGGAGTCCTGAGGTTTTGAAGCACTGGGAGAAAGTCCTAAGGTTTAGCAGCACTAAACATGTGGTCCTGGAATTTGAGAGCACTATGGCGAGAATCCTAGGAATCCTTAGCGACATTGAGAGAGTTCTGAGATATGGCAGGATTGGAGGAGTCCAGCAGTATAGTAGCAGTGGGCAGTTGGTCCTGGGCTTTGACAAGATTGGGATAACGATCTGGTACATGGCAGAACTGAGGTGGGATTGAATGGAGTCTGGTAGTAGTGGGGTGGGGAACAGAATTTGGAAAGAAGTTTATAAGGGAGCACACCAAGACAGTGAAGTAAGTGTTTTTGAAAAAAAAAATAGGGTTTTCAGATACTCATTAGAACAGATAATTTTTAAAAATTTATTCATGGGATGTGGGTGTTGCTGGCAAGGCCAGCATTTATTGCCCATCCCTAATTGCCCTTGAGAAGGTGGTGGTGAGCCACCTTCTTGAACTGCTGCAGTCCATTTGGTGCAAGATTGTATAACTGAGTGGCTTGCTTGGCCATTAAGAATCAACCACACTGCTGTGGGTCTGGAGTAACATATAGGCCAGACCAGGTAAGGATAGCAGGTTTCCTTTCTGAAAGGATATTAGTGAACCAGATGGGTTTTTATGACAATCTGGTAGCTTTATGACCACCATTAATGGTACTTACTTTTTATTCCAGATTTTTATTTAATTAATTGAATTTAAATTCCCCAGCTACTGTAACAGGATTTGAACTCATAACACCAGATTACTAGTCCAGTAAAAAAAACCACTATGCTACCATACCCATAGATAAGGGTATGGGGAGATTTGATAAAGGTGTTCAAAATCATGAACAGTAAGGCGGAACTGTATCCAGTGGCAGAAGGATTTAAGGTGATCGGCAAAAGAGCCAGAGGCAACATGAGGAAACATTTTTTTACGCAGCGAGTTGTAATGATCTGGAATGCACTGCCTGAAAGGGTGGTGGAAGGAGATTCAATAATAACTTTCAAAAGGGAACTGGATAAATACTTGAAGGAAAAATATTTGCAGGGCTATGGGGAAAGAACAGGGGAATGGGACTAATTGGATAGCTCTTTCAAAGAACTGGCACAGACACGATGGACCAAATGGCCTCCAACTGTGCTGTACCTACTGTGATACTTGTTCACAGGATGTGGGAGATGTAACAAGAATGTATTTATTGCCCATCCCTAGTTGCCCTCAAAGTCTTGGTGGGCCTTCTCCTTGAACCATTACAGTCCTTCTCATAATGAAGCCCTCATGATGGTGTGAGGTAGGGAATTCCAGGATGTTAACACAATGACTATGAAGGAACAGGAATATTTGTTCAAGTCAGGACGGTGTGTGACCTGAAGGAGAACTTGGAGGTGATGGTATTCCCATGATATTGCTACTCTTGTCCTTCTTTATGGTAGGAATGACATGGCTGGGAAATGCTGTTGAAACAAGCTTGGTGTGTTGCTGCAGTGCATCCTGCAGATAGTACCCACTATAGCTACAGTGCACCAGTGATGGAACCAATGGATATTGAGTCAATTAAAAATAAATTGCATATACAAACAAATAATCATGCTGGTGCATCTTGAGACATTCACACACTCAGACTGCAGCATCCTCAGAATTACACTTGTAGTTGGTAACTCCATACAGCTGGCACAGTACTGGCTACAGGAAAAATATCAAGTCCAAGCTGACGATTCTGAAGCAGGTAGCGACCTCCAAGTAAAAATGTTAATGAAGGTACTCAAAGACACAAAAGGTAATTGTATAAGCAAGTTTAATTATGTTATTGAAATAGGTAATTTTAATGATTTGATATTTTAAAAATTATTTTGAGTTCGTGACAAAGAAAAATGGTGGATGAAAGGTTTTTTAAAAACTATCTTATGAGACTTGGTTATTTTTTTATTCATTCATGGGATGTGTGCATCGCTGGCAAGGCCAGCATTTATTGCCCATCCCTAATTGCCCTTGAAAAGGTGGTGGTGATGAGCTGCCTTCTTGAACCGCTGCAGTCCATGTGGTGAACGTACTTCCACAGTGCTGTTAGGTAGGGAGTTCCAGGATTTTGACCCAGCGACGATGAAGGAACGGCGATATATTTCCAAGTCATGGTGTGTGACTTGGAGGGGAACGGGCAGGTGACAATGTTCCAATGCGCCTACTGCCCTTGTCCTTCTAGGTGGTAGAAGTTGCGAGTTTGGGAGGTGCTGTCGAAGAAGCCTTGGCGAGTTGCTGCAGTGCATCCTGTAGATGGTACACAATGCAGCCACAGTGCGCAGGTGGTGGAGGGAGTGAATGTTTAGGGTGGTGGATGGGGTGCCAATCAAGCGGGCTGCTTTGTCCTGGATGGTGTCGAGCTTCTTGAGTGTTGTTGGGGCTGCACTCATCCAGGCAAGTGGAGAGTATTCCATCACACTCCTGACTTGTGCCTTGTAGATGGTGGAAAGGCTTTGGGGAGTCAGGAGGTGAGTCACTTGCCGCAGGCTACCCAGCCTCTGACATGCTCTTGTAGCCACAGTATTTATGTGGCTGGTCCAGTTTAGTTTCTGGTCAATAGTGATCCGCTGGCTGTTGATGGTGGGGGATTCAGCGATGGTAATGTCGCTGAATGTCAAGGGGAGGTGGTTAGACTCTCTCTTGTTGGAGATGGTCATTGCCTGGCACTTGTCTGGATCAAATGTTACATGCCACTTATCAGCCCAAGCCTGGATGTTGTCCAGGTCTTGCTGCATGCGGGCACAGACTGCTTCATTATCTGAGGGATTGCGAATGGAACTGAACACTGTGCAATCATCAGCGAATATCCTCATTTCTGACCTTATGATGGAGGGAAGGTCATTGATGAAGCAGCTAAAGATGGTTGGGCCAAGGACACTGCCCTGAGGAACTCCTGTAGCGATGGTTAGAGTTAACAAATAAAAGAGCTGCCATTACACTACTGGGTGTATTCTATAGGCCACCAACTGGTGGGAAGGATATAGAGAAGCAAATTTGCAGGAAAATTACAGAGGTGCAAAAGCTACAGAGTAGTGATAACTGGGGACTTCAACTATCCTAATATAGACTGGAATAACAATAATAATAAGGGGCAAAGAGGGGGAGGAATTTTTGAAATGTGTTCAGGATAACTTTCTTAATGAGATAGGAACATAGGAACAGGAGTAGGCCATTCAGCCCCTCGTGCCTGCTCCACCATTTGATAAGATCATGGCTGATCTGTGATCTAACTCCATATACCTGCCTTTGGCCCATATCCCTTAATACCTTTGGTTGCCAAAAAGTTATCTATCTCAGATTTAAATTTAGCAATTGAGCTAGTATCAATTGCCGTTTGCGGAAGAGAGTTCCAAACTTCTACCACCCTTTGCGTGTAGAAATGTTTTCTAATCTCGCTCCTGAAAGGTCTGGCTCTAATTTTTAGACTGTGCCCCCTACTCCTAAAATCCCCAACCAGTGGAAATAGTTTCTCTCTATCCACCCTATCTGTTCCCCTTAATATCTTATAAACTTCAAACAGATCACCCCTTAGCCTTCCAAACTCTAGAGAATACAACCCCAATTTGTGTAATCTCTCCTTGTAACTTAACCCTTGAAGTCCGGGTATCATTCTAGTACACCTACGCTGCACTCCCTCCAAGGCCAATATGTCCTTCCGAAATTGCGGTGCCCAGAACTGCTCACAGTACTCCAGGTGCGGTCTAACCAGGGTTTTGTATAGCTGCAGCATAACTTCTGCCCCCTTGTACTCTAATGTACCCGAGATGGTTCGGGTACAGTCTGGACACATTCCCTCGATGCAGAAAGGTAGGCAACTAAACCCAGAGCTCCCTGGATGACAAAAGAGATAGTGAGTAAGATGAAATGGAAAAAAAGGGGCATATGACAGATGTCAGGTTGATAACACAAGTGAAGTGTTCACCAGGCAGAATATAGAAAGTTCAGAGGGGTAGTGAAAAAGGAAATAAGAGGGGCAAAGAGAGAGTATGAGAATAGACTGGTGGCCAACATAAAAGAGAATCCAAAAGTCTACTACAGGCATGTAAACAGTAAACGGGTGGGTCCGATTAGGGACCAGAAAGGAGATCTACTCATGGAGGAAGAGGGGATGGCCAAGGTACTAAATGAGTACTTTGCATCTGTCTTTACCAAAGAAGAAGATGCTGCCAGAGTATCAATAAAGGAAGACATAGTTGAGATACTGGATGGGCTAAAAATTGATAAAGAGGTACTTGAAAGGCTAGCTTTACTTAAAGTAGATAAGTCACCCAGTCCAGATGGGATGCATTCTCGGTTGCTGAGGGAAGTAAGGATGGAAATTTGCGGAGGTACTGGCCATAATCTTCCAAACATCCGTAGATATGGGGTGGTGCCAGAGGACTGGAGAATTGCAAATGTTACACCCTTGTTCAAAAAAAGTGCAAAGATAAACCCAGCAACTATAGGCCAGTCAGTTTAACCTCAGTGGTGGGAAAAATTTTAGAAACGATAATCCAGGACAGAATTAATAGTCACTTAGATGAATGTGGATTGATTAGGGAAAGCCAGCATGGATTTGTTAAAGGCAAATCGTGTTTAACTAACTTGATAGAATTTTTTGATGAGGTAACACAGATGGTAGATGAGGGCAATGTAGTTGAAGTGGTGTATATGGACTTTCAAAAGGCGTTTGATAAAGTGCCGCATGGTAGGCTTATCATCAAGATTGCAGCCCATGGAATAAAGGGGGCAGTAGCAACATGGATACAGAACTGGCTAAGGGACAGGAAACAGAGAGTAGTGGTGAACGATTGTTTTTCGGACTGGAGGGAGGCGTACAGTGGTGTTTCCCAGGGGTCAGTGCTGAGACTGCTGCTTTTCTTGATATATATTAATGTCTTGGACTTGGGTGTACAGGGCACAATTTCAAAATTTGCAGATGACACAAAACTTGGAAGGGTAGTAAACAGTGATAGACTTCAAGAGGATATAGACAGGCTGGTGGCATGGGCGGACACGTGGCAGGAAAATGCAAAGTGTTACCTTTCGGTAGGAAGAACGAGGAGAGACAATATAAACTAGAAAGCACAACTCTAAAAGGGGTACAGGAACAGAGAGATCTGGGGGTATATGTGCACAAATCATTGAAGGTGACAGGGCAGGTTGAGAAAGCGGTTAAAAAAGCATACAGTTACCTGGGCTGTATGAATAGAGGCATACAGTACAAAAGTATGGAGGGTCATGCTGAACCTTTATAAAACATTTGTTCGGTCACAACTGGAATAATGTGTCCAGTTCTGGGCACCGCACTTTAGGAAAGATGTGAAGGCCTTAGAGAGGGCGCAGAAGAGATTTACTAGAATGATTCCAAAGATGAGGGGCTTTTACGTGGATAGGCTGGAGAAGCTGGGGTTGTTCTCCTTGGAAAAGAGACGGTTGCGAGGAGATTTGATGGAGGTAATCAAAATCATGAAGGGTCTGGACAGAGTAGATAGAGAGAAACTGTTCCCACTGGCAGAAGGGTCAAGAACCAGAGGACACAGATTTAAGGTAAATGACAGAAGAACCAAAGGTGACATGAGTAAAAGCTTTTTTTTACACAGTGAGTGGTTAGGATCTGGAATGCACGGCCCGAGGGAGTGGTGGAGACAGATTTAATCATGGCCTTCAAAAGGGAACTGGATAAGTACTTGAAAGGAAAAAATTTGCAGGGCTACGGGGATAGGGCGGGGGAGTGGGACTAGCTGGATTGCTCTTGCGTAGAGCCAGCGCGGACTCGATGGGCCGAATGGCCTCCTTCCATGCTGTAACCTTTCTATGATTCTATGTCCTGGGGCTGAGATGATTGGCCTCCAATAACCACTATCTTCCTTTGTGCTCGGTATGACTCCAGCCACTGGAGAGTTTTCTCCCTGATGCCCATGGACTTCAATTTTACTAGGGCTCCTTGATGCCACACTCAGTCAAATGCTGCCTTGATGTCAAAGCCAGTTCCTCTCACCTCACCTGTGGAATTGGTTCATTAACTGTTTGTTTATTGGTATGTTTTGTTCACTGGCCATAGTTAGAGTAATAATTTGTCATGGTGCAAGTGTGACACAAAATTTGCTTACGGAAAAGTGTGATGTCCAGTTGTGACTACTAAAGTGTAATGGACACAAGGCATGCACACATACCATTTTTATAATATATAGACGCATACAAAAATTACAAGTACCTTGCTCCATAAAATGTGAATGATGAACAATAGGGGACTAAAAATATTCCCTTTAGAACGCGACAAAGTGCATCTCCCCTCCCCCCCTCGCATCGAGCTTTTTCCATTTATCACCACTTCCTGTTTTCTATTGCCAAAACAGTTTCCTATCAATCCCATTAATTCCATAATTTTTTTTTAATAAACTCTACATGTGAAATTTTAACACACAGCTGCAGGAGATCATACATAATAACCACTCAAATGACTGTATCCACTATTTTATTCAATAATCAGTTTGATGGACTTCATTTATTAGCTATTTCAAGGTATTCATTGGCTTTTCTGTGTAATATTGCATTTAACCTACCAGTGGGAAATAACTTTTGACACCAACCATTAGTTGCTATCTAACGACCTCCTGATTACCAGTGCACCCGCATAAATGTTAAATAAGTTAGGAGGAAGAAGCAATGCTGCTAAATATGGATTTACCATCTTTATATTAACTCCCTTAATCTCTGACCCATGTTCACAGCCACCCCCTTGATCTTGCCATCTCACGTGGCCTCTCTACTCCCATCGTGTCAATCACAAATAAGGCCATCTTTGATCACTTCCTCATATCCCACTCCACCCACATCCCCCTTCCCCCTCCCAACCCTACTTCCTTCTATGTTTGCCCCTGGAAAAAACTCTCCCCCAAGCCACTTACAACAGCACTTCAAATTCCCAACTGTCTAGCCTTTGATCCTCCATTCACCGTGACATTTAT
This sequence comes from Heptranchias perlo, assembly GCF_035084215.1. Classification (NCBI taxonomy): domain Eukaryota; kingdom Metazoa; phylum Chordata; class Chondrichthyes; order Hexanchiformes; family Hexanchidae; genus Heptranchias; species Heptranchias perlo. Next base: position 79,008,115 of record NC_090335.1, read on the forward strand.
GCAGCTACCAATCTGCTCAATCACATCCTCACCTCCACCTATGATGCCCTTGTCCCCATTAATACTATTACTCTCTCTCACACTAGTCACTCCCCCTGGTACGACCCTCATCTCCGCTCCCTTAAGTCCAAGTGATGCAGACTTGAACATTTATGTGGACAACTGGTTTAGCCATTCATCGCCAGATCTGGCTGGACCACAGAAAGCACTACTGGGTCCTGCTTTCCTCTGCCAAAACTGCTCACTATTCCAGGATCATCCTGGAATGCAAAGATGCCAGCTCCTCTTTTCCAGTACGCACTGTCTTCTTAAGCCCCTCTCCCCAGCCTCCTCCACCCTGAGTTCCAACAACAAATGCGAGCAGCTCAAGGACTACTTTGTCACTAAGACTGAAGCTATCCTTTCAGCTGGCTCTGCTGCTTCCCTTCCTTGCCCTAGCCCACCAAAACAAACTTCCCCTGGCCCTGAACTTGGATCTTTCTCTAGTTTCCCTCCTACCACCCCCATGCCCTCTCCGAGCTCATCTTGACGATGACACCCACATCCTGCTCCCTCGACCTTATTCCCGCCAAATTCCTGACCATCCAACTTCCCTTCCTGGCCACCATGTTAGCTGATATCGTTATCGGTTCCCTCTCCTCAGATACTGTGCCCCTCCCCTTCAAATCTGTCGTCATCACCCCCCCACCCCGACAAAAAACCCACCCTTGACCCCTCTGTCTTTGCAAACTACCGCTCCATCTCCAACCTCCCATTCCTCTCCAAAGTCGTTAATGTGATGTCGCCTCCTGAATCTGTGACCATCTATCCCACAGCCCCATGTTTGAATCCTTCCAATCAGTTTTCTGCCCTGCCACAGTACTGAAACGGCCCTTATCAAAGTCACAAATGACATCCTCTGTGACTGTGACCGTGGTAAACTACCCCTCATCCTTCTCGACCTGTCTTCAGCCTTTGACACGGTTGAGCAAACCATCCTCCTCCAACGCCTCTCCTCCGTGGTCCAGCTAGGTGGGAATGCACTCGCCTGGTTCCATTTTTATCTATCTAGTCACAGCCAGAGAATCACCTGCAATGGATTGTCTTCCCGCTCCCAAACCATTATCTCTGGAGTCCCCCAAGGAACTATCCTTGCTCCCTCCAATTTCTCATTTTTGGGATATGGGGAAATGTGGCGAATTGGATCCAAAATTGGCTCAGTAACAGGAAACAAAGGGTAAAAGTCGATGGATGTCTTTGTGAATGGAAATCTGTTTCCAGTGGTGTGCCACAGGGCTCAGTGTTGGGTCACTTGCTGTTTGTGGTATATATTAATGATTTGGACTTGAATGTAGGGGGCATGATTGGCAAATTTGCAGACAACACAAAAATTGGCCGTGTAGTTGATAGTGAAGAGGATAGCTGTAGACTCCAAGAAGGTATCAATGGGTTGGTAGAGTGGGCGGAAAAGTGGCAAATGCAGTTCAACCCGGAGAAGTGTGAGGTAATGCCCTTATGGAGGGCAAACAGTAAAAGGGAATACACAGTAAATAGGAATATATTGAGAGGGGTAGAGGAAGTGAGAGACCTTGGAGTGCATGTGCACAAGTCCCTGAAGGTGGCAGTACAGGTAGATAAGATTGTGAAGAAGGCATATGGAATGCTCTCTGTTATTAGCCGAGGTACAGAATACAAAAACAGGGATGTAATGATGGAACTGTATAAAACGCTGGTAAGGCCACAGCTGGAGTATTGTGCACAGTTCTGGTCACTACTTTACAGGAAGGACATAATTGCTCTGGAGAGAGTGCAGAGAAGATTTACAAGAATGTTGCCAGGGCTTGAAAATTGCAGCTACGAGGAGAGATTGGATCGGCTGGGGTTGTTTTCCTTGGAGCAGAGGAGGCTGAGGGGAGACTTGATTGAGGTGTACAAAATTATGAGGGGTGTAGATAGAGTAGACAGGAAGTACCTGTTTCCCCTAGCGGAGAGTTCAAGAACTAGAGGACATAGGCTGATTGGCGGAAGGATTAGAGGGGACATGAGGAAAAACTTTTTTACCCAGAGGGTGGTGGGTGTATGGAATTTGCTGCCCGAATTGGTGGTAGAGGCAAGGACCCTCAACTCTTTTAAAAAGTACCTGGACCTGCACCGAAAGTGCTGTAAGCTGCAGGGCCAAGGACCGGGTGCTGGAGGTGGGATTAGAATGGGCACCTGGTTGCTCTTCGAGCCGGCGCGGACACGATGGGCCAAATGGGCCACTTCTGTGCTGTATCTTTTCTGTGGTTTGATGGTTCATCGACATGCTACCCCTTGACGACATCATCCAAAAACACAATGTCAGATTCCACATTATGACACTCAGCTATCGTTGCATAGTGGTTATGTTACTGGACTAATAATCTAGAGGCCTGAACTAAAATCCGGAGTCATGAGTTCAAATCCTGCCACGGCAGCTGGCGAATTTAAATTCAATTAATTAAATAAAAATTTGGAATTAAAATACTGGTATCAGTAATGGTGGCCATGAAACTACCGGATTGTTGTAAAAACTCATTTGGATCACTAATGTCCTTCAGGGAAGGAAACCTGCTGTCCTTACCCGGTCTGGCCGATATGTGACTCCAGACCCACAGCAATGTGGTTGATTCTTAATTGCCCTCTGAAATGGCCGAGCAAGCCACTCAGTTGTAAAATCTCGCTACAAAAAGTCATAATAAGAATAAAACCGGACGGACCACGAGGCACCGGACACGACAACGGCAAACCAAGCCCAGTCGACCCTGCAAAGTCCTCCTCACTAACATCTGGGGACTTGTGCCAAAATTGGGAGAGCTGTCCCACAGACTAGTCAAGCTACACCCTGACATAGCCACACTCACAGAATCATATCTTTGCATCACCATCCCTGGGTATGTCCTGTCCCACCGGCAGGACAGACCCACCAGAGGTGGCGGTACACTGATATACAGTCAGGAGGGAGTGGCCCTGGGAGTCCTCAACATTGACTCTGGACCCCATGAAATCTCATGGCATCAGGTCAAACATGGGCAAGGAAACCTCCTGCTGAATACCACCTACCGTCCTCCCTCAGCTGATGAATCAGTCCTCCTCCATGTTGAGCAACACTTGGAGGAAGCACTGAGGGTAGCAAGGGCACAAAATGTACTCTGGGTGGGGGACTTCAATGTCCATCACCAAGAGTGGCTCAGTAGCACCACTATTGGCCGAGTCCTGAAGGACATAGCTGCCAGACTGGGCCTGCGGAAGGTGGTGAGCGAACCAACATGAGGGAAAAACTTACTTGACCTCGACCTCACCAATCTACCTGTCGCAAATGCATCTGTCCGTGACAGTATTGGTAGGAGTGACCACCGCACAGCCCTCGTGGAGATGAAGTCCCGTCTTCGCGCTGAGGACACCATCCAACGTGTTGTGTGGCACTACCACCGTGCTAAATGGGATAGATTCAGAACAGATCTAGCAGCTCAAAACTGGGCATCCATGAGGCATTGTGGGCCATCAGCAGCAGCAGAATTGTATTCCAGCACAATCTGTAACCTCATGGCCCGGCATATTCCTTACTCTAACATTACCAACAGTATCATCAGCAAATTTGGCCACAAGACGCTCTGTTCCTTCATCCAAATCATTGATATATATTGTAAATAGTTGAGGCCCCAGCAATGATCCTTGCAGCACCCCCCCCCCTCACTAGTTACAGATTGCCATTTTGAAAATGACTCTTTTATCCCAACTCTTTGTTTTCTGTTAGTTAGCCAATCCTTTATCCATGCCAGTATATTACCCCCAATACCATCAGCTCTTATCTTGGTGGGGGATTCGGCAATGGTAATGCCGTTGAATGTCAAGGGGAGGTGGTTAGACTCTCTCTTGTTGGAGATGGTCATTGCCTGGCACGAATGTTACTTGACGCTTATGAGCCCAAGCCTGGATGTTGTCCAGGTCTTGCTGCATGTGGGCTCGGACTGCTTCATTATTTGAGGGGTTGCGAATGGAACTGAACACTGTGCAATCATCAGCGAACATCCCTATTTCTGAACTTATGATAGAGGGGAAGGTCATTGATGAAGCAGCTGAAGATGGTTGGCCCTTGGACAGTGCCTTGAGGAACTCCTGCAGCAATGTCCTGGGGCTGAGATGATTGGCCTCCAACAACCATTACCATCTTCCTTTGTGCTAGGTATGACTCCAGCCACTGGAGAGTTTTCCCCCTGATTCCCATTGACTTCAATTTTACTAGGGCTCCTTGGTGCCACACTCGGTCAAATGCTGCCTTGATGTCAAGGGCAGTCACTCTCACCTCTGGAATTCAGCTCTTTTGTCCATGTTTGGACCAAGGCTGTAATGAGGTCTGGAGCCGAATGGTCCTGGCGGATCCCAAACTGAGCATCGGTGAGCAGGTTATTGGTGAGTAAGTGCCACTTGATAGCACTGTCGACGACACCTTCCATCACTTTGCTGATGATTGAGAGTAGACTGATGGGGCGGTAATTGGCTGGATTGGATTTGTCCTGCTTTTTGTTGTCAGGACATACCTGGGCAATTTTCCACATTGTCGGGTAGATGCCAGTGTTGCAGCTTTACTGAACGGTTTGGCTAGAGGCGCGGCTAGTTCTGGAGCACAAGGCTTCAGCACTACAGCGGGATGTTCTCGGGGCCCATAGCCTTTGTTGTATCCAGTGCACTCAGCCGTCTCTTGATATCATGGGGAGCGAATCGAATTGGCTGAAGACTGGCTTCTGTAATGGTGGGGATATCGGGAGGAGGCCGAGATGGATCATCTACTCGGCACTTCTGGCTGAAGATGGTTTCAAGTTCCTTGTCTTTTGCATTCATGTGCTGGACTCCGCCAGAGCCTGTTTACAGAGCCTCCTCCTCCCATTAGTTGTTTAATTGTCCACCACCATTCACGACTGGATGTGGCTGGACTGGAAAGCTTTGTTCTGATCCGTTGGTTGAGGAATCGCTTAGCTCTGTCTATAGCATGTTGCTTCCGCTGTTTAGCATGCATGTAGTCCTGTGTTGTAGCTTCACCAGGTTGGCACCTCATATTTAGGTACGCCTGGTGCTGCTCCTGGCATGCTCTTCTACACTCCTCATTGAACCAGGGTTGATCCCCTGGTTTGTTGGTAATGGTAGAGCGAGGAATATGCCGGGAATTGCTGTTTCATAGTGGTATTAAATACAGCAGACAATTTTCGTCTTCAAACTGTAAAATAGTTTGAATTTGGTTTGCTCTGCTTTAACACCCATCTGAGTCCCAAGTACTAATAGCATTAAATTTTCCGATCTAATGCCATTTGCATAATTATTCACAACTCCAGGTGCAAACTCCACTGGGTCTAGGGATAACACCACTGGTAGAAGAGATTTAAGGTGATTGACAAAAGAACCAAAGGCATCGTGAGAAAAAAACTTTTTTACGCAGCGAGTAGTTATGATCTGGAATGCGCTGCCTGAAAGGATGGAGGAAGCAGATTCAATTGTGGCTTTCAAAAAGGAATTGGATAAGTACTTGAAGAGAAAAAATTTGCAGGGCTACGGGGAAAGAGTGGGGTAATGGGAATAACTGGATTTCTCTTACAAAAAGCCAGCATGGGCTTGATGGGCCGAATGGCCTCCTCTGTGCTGTAATGATTCCGCATAGGACAACCCTCTCATCCCAGGAATCAATCTGGTGAACCTTCATTGCACCCCCTGTAAGGCAAGTATCTCCTTCCTTAGGTAAGGAGACCAAAGCTGTAGACCAACAGTACTCCAGGTGTGATCTCACCAAAGTCCTGTATAATTGTAGCAAGACTTCCTTACACTTATACTTCAACTTCCTTGCAATAAAGCCTAACATACCATTTGCTTTCCTAATTCCTTCAGCTGCCTGGGTCCTAGGCCCTGGAATTCCGTCCCTAAATATCTCCGCCTCTCTACCTCTCTATCCTCCTTTAAAACGCTGCTTAAGAACATAAGAAATAGGAGCAGGAGTAGGCCAATCGGCCCCTCGAGCCTGCTCCTCCATTCAATAAGATCATGGCTGATCTGATCCTAACCTCAGATTTAAATTCATGTCCAATTTCCTGCCCGCTCCCCGTAACCCCTAATTCCCTTTACTTCTAGGAAACTGTCTATTTCTGTTTTAAATTTATTTAATGATGTAGCTTCCACAGCTTCCTGGAACAGCAAATTCCACAGACCTACTACCCTCTGAGTGAAGAAGTTTCTCCTCATCTCAGTTTTGAAAGAGCAGCCCCTTATTCTAAGATTATGCCCCCTAGTTCTAGTTTCACCCATCCTTGGGAACAACCTTACCGCATCCACCCGATCAAGCCCCTTCACAATCTTATATGTTTCAATAAGATCGCCTCTCATTCTTCTGAACTCCAATGAGTAGAGTCCCAATCTACTCAACCTCTCCTCATATGTCCGCCCCCTCATCCCCGGGATTAACCGAGTGAACCTTCTTCGTACTGCCTCGAGAGCAAGTATGTCTTTTCTTAAGTATGGACACCAAAACTGTATGCAGTAAAACCTACCTCTTTGACCAAGCTTTTGGTCACCCATCCTAATATCTTCTTATGTGGCTCGATGTCAATTCTGTTTGAAAATCGCTCCTGTGGAGCGCCTTGGGACATTTTTACCACATTAAAGGCGCTATATAAATACAAGTTGTTGTGATATGCTGACTTATGGAAAATACCACAGTAAGAAGATTTAGAGATTTATTTATGAACATGTTGAAATATAACCTGCACATAATAACCAAGCAAAGCTTCTGGTAAATGTCAGTCAGGGTTCCTAAGAATTGATTCCAGGGTCAAACTTGACTGATAATTTAATATGAGCAGAGACCTTCCTAGAATGAAGTGTCGTGCGGCACTACCACCGTGCTAAGTGGAATAGTTTAAGAACAGATCTAACAGCTCAAAACTGGGCATCCATGAGCCGCTGTGGGCCATCAGCAACGGGAGTAGCACCAGTACCTGAAAATGAGATGCCAACCTGGTGAAGCTACAAAACAGGATTACGTGCATGCTAAACAGCAAAAACAGCATGTTATAGACAGCCGAACAATCCCACAACCAAAGTAAGTAACATTCGCATCATACAAGTGTCAGGCAATGACCATCTCCAACAAAAGAGCATAACCACTTCCTCTTGGCATTCAACAGTCTTACCAATGCCGAGACCCCCACCATCAACATCCAGGGGTCACCATTGACCAGAAACAGAACTGGACCAGCCACATAAATGCCATGGCTAACAGAGCAGGTTAGGGGCTGGGTGTTCTAAGGCTAGTGGCTCAGCTTCTGACTCCCTAAAGTCTCTCTACCACCGACAAAACACAAGCCAGGAATCTGATGGAATATTCTCCACTTACCTGGATGGATGCAGCTCCAACAACACTGAAGAAGGTCAACACTATCCAGGACAAAGCAATCCACTAATTGGAACCCCATCCACTGGTTTAAACATCCACTCCCTCTACCATTAATGTACTGTGGCTACAGTGTATGCTATCCTCAGGATGCACTGCAGCAACTCGCCAAGGCTTCTGAGGCAGCACTTCCAAAACCCTTGACCTCTATCACCTAGAAGGACAAGGACAGCAGATGCATGGGAACACCATTACCTCCAAGTTCCCCTCCAAGTCACACACCATCCTGACTTGGACATATATCGTTCTTCATTGTCTCTCGGACAAAATTCTGGAACTCACTATCTAAAAATTATGAGAGTACCTTCACCACACAGACCGCAGAAGTTTAAGAAGGCCCACCACCACATTTCAAAGACAATTCGGGATGGGCAATAAATGTCAGCCTTGTCAGCATGCACACATCCCGAGAATGAATGAAAAAAAAACAGTTCAAAGAGAAGGCCATCACCACTTTATCAGGGCAACTCGCGATGGGCAATAAATGCAGCGTTGCCACTGCCCACATCCCATAAACAATTTTTTAAAAAGGCAGGAGGGGAATGGGAAGTCTGGGTGCTTAATGGGCCTAAAAGCAGCAATAACCTTAAAGAAGTAGACACCACAGGAACCCAATGAAAGCAGTATTAATATTTTTAGCCAGCCAAAAGCTGTAACTTACATTTATGTGGTCTTACTGTTCATTTCAAAATGCCATCCTTTGTACGTCTACATGCTGCTGAGCTATGGCTGCATACTCCTGCAGTCTGTCTTGGGAGCTGGCAAAAGGGCAGCACCATGGTGACAGCAGTAGGTAGAGAAACAGGAAAAGAAGAATGGAAGTGATGGTGTGGGAATTGGAAGATGCTTATTTGACTGTCAGGCTTCTCTTCTTATTCAAAGTTGATGGAGTAGTTATATGTTTGGGGGAGGAAAGGTTTTTGCTCTGTGGTACGGAAACAATTGTTAGTGGCTGAGGAGAGGGCCAGATGAATTCATTCAGCAGCTATCAAAGGGGTCTTGGGTTTGGTTCCTCTTGTTTGCCTCCAAATAAGCCATATTGCAAAAGGGGAAGTGGAATAGTGTAACAGACTAGCAACATTCGACAAGTTCTAAAGAAGCAAAAACATTTTTTATTTAACAAGCCAAAGATAAAACCTTTTTTTGACAATGCCAGCCTGTCACTTAAAGCTTGAAAATGCCTGAACAGCAGCTCAGGAAGCAGTAGCGCCAAGTTTTTATTGGGCAGGTGGCCTTTTGCAACTGGCGCTATTAAAGTACATCTGTGTGCAAAGCCATCTGACATCCATTTTCATACAATTTACATCACTGCATCCTCTCAGGGCATAGACAACAGAAAAGCCACAAAGTAAGTTCAGGTACAACGCAATTAGAACCATAGAACCATAGAAAAGATACAGCATTGAAGGGGCCATTCCACCAATCGTGTCCGCGCCGGCTCGAACAACCAGGTGCCCATTCTAATCCCACCTTCCAGCACCCGTAGCCCTGCAGCTTACAGCACTTTAGGTGCAGGTCCAGGTACTTTTGAAAAGAGTTGAGAGTCCTTGCCTCTACCACCAATTCGGACAGCAAATTCCATACACCCACCACCCTCTGGGTAAAAAAGTTTTTCCTCAAGTACCCTCTAATCCTTCCGCCAATCAGCTTAAATCTATGTCCTCTAGTTCTTGAACTCTCTGCTAGGGGAAACAGGTGCTTACTGTTTACTCTATCTACACCCCTCATAATTTTGTACACCTCAATCAAGTCCCCTCAGCCGCCTCTGCTCCAAGGAAAACAACCCCAGCTTATCCAATCTCTCCTCGTAGCTGCAATTTTCAAGCCCTGGCAACATTCTTGTAAATCTTCTCTGCACTCTCTCCAGACCAATTATGTCCTTCCTGTAATGTGGTGACCAGAACTGCGCACAATACTCCAGCTGTGGCCTTACCAGCGTTTTATGCAGTTCCATCATTACATCCCTGTTTTTGTATTCTGTACCTCGGCTAATAACAGACAGCAATCCGTATGCCTTCTTCACAACCTTATCTACCTGTACTGCCACCTTCAGGGACATGCACTCCAAGGTCTCTCACTTCCTCTACCCCTCTCAATATATTTCCTTTTACTGTGTATTCCCTTTTACTGTTTGCCCTCCCTAAGTGAATTACCTCACACTTCTCCGGGTTCAACTGCATTTGCCATTTTTTTGCCCACTCCACCAACCCACTGATATCTTCTTCGCGTCTACAGCCATCCTCTTCACTATCAACTATACGGCCAATTTTTGTGTCGACTGCAAATTTGCCAATCATGTCCCCTACATTCAAGTCCAAATCATTAATATATACCACAAACAGCAAGGGACCCAACACTGAGCCCTGTGGCACACCACTGGAAACGGATTTCCATTCGCAAAGACATCCATCAACTTTTACCCTTTGTTTCCTGTTACTGAGCCAATTTTGGATCCAATTCGCCACATTTCCCTGTATCTCATGGGCTTTTACCTTTCTGACCAATCTGCCATGTGGGACCATGTCAAATGCCTTACTAAAATCCATGTAGGCAACATCCACTGCACTCCCCTCATCAATCCTCCTTGTCACTTCCTCAAAGAATTCAATCAGATTTGTAAGGCATGACTTTCCCTGAACAAATCCATGCTAACTATCCCTGGTTAAACCATGCCTTTCCAAGTGACAGTTTATCCTATCTCTCAGTATTGATTCTAATAGTTTACCCACCACCGAGGTAAGACTGACGGGCCTATAATTGTTCGGCCTTTCCCTCGTACCCTTTTTAAACAATGGTACTACATTTTCAGTCTTCCAGTCCTCTGGCACCACCCCCGTATCTACGGATGTTTGGAAGATTATGGTCAGTATCTCCGCAATTCCACCCTTACTTCCCTCAGCAACCTGGGATGCATCCCATCCGGACCGGGTGATTTATCTACTTTAAGTACAGCTAGCAGTTCTTCCTTGGTAAAGACAGATGCAAAGTACTCATTTAGTACCTCGGCCATCCCCTCTGTCTCCATGAGTAGATCTCCTTTATGGTCCCTAAGCAGCCCCACCCCTCCTCTTATTACGTTTAATGTTTACATGCCTGTTGCCCATACTATTTATATCCCTTTGCACATTCTATGTGTCCTCCTCACAGCTTATTTTCCTACCTAGCTTTGTATCATCAGCAAACTTGGATACATTACACTCGGTCCCTTCATCTAAGTCATGAATATGGATTGTAAATCGCTGAGGTCCAAGCAACAATCCTTGCAGCAGCCCATTAGTTACAGCCTGCCAATCTGAGAATGACCCGTTTATCCCTACTCTCTTTTCTGTCCTTTAACCAATCATCTATCCATGCTAATATATTACCCCCAACCCCATGAGCCCTTACCTTGTGTAACAACCTTTTATGTGGTACTTTATCGAATGCCTTTTGAAAATCCAAATATACTACAGCCACTGGATCTCCTTTATCTACCCTGCTAGTTACATCCTCAAAAAACTCTAATTTGTCAAACACGATTTCCCTTTCATAAACCATGTTGACTCTTGTTTGTTGGCCACTGAAGAATTCTGAGCGGGGCAGGCCCAGTGCCCGAATTAACATATGCAAAGGGCTTAATGCCTGTTCTAGACAGCCGTCCAGGATGCCTACAAAATGGGTCGGATGAATTTAGCAATGGCCCAAAGGCACGCAGAGATTTGAGCGGACTGTCCCATTGCTAAATTGTCAGTTTTCCGCCCGAAAAACGGGCACAATTCATACCAATTTTTTAACCCCTATCTGTCTCAGAGAGACGGGTTGATATTATCAAGAAATTACTCTATCTTTGCCTTTTTGCATTAAAAATAGTTTTGCAGCTTCAGTTGCTGTATGTTGCAGTCTTCACAGTTGATCACACGACCACTTGACAGCTGCTGCAAGAAATTCGCCTGGCCCTCTCCTGAACCACGAACTACTGTTTCCCTACCACTCCCTCTCCCTAACCGCATAACTACTCCATCCCACCGTGAATGAAAAGAGAAGTCTGACAGTCAAACCAGCAACCTCCTTGTATTACCCACCAGTATTCCTCACACCTACACTTATTTTCTCTGTTCCTCCACAGTTAAAATGCCCATATATCTCAACAATAGCTTATCAACAACATTTAATTGAAACAAACATGTCTGTGTGATTACCACTAGTCACCAATGAGCTTCACTTTTACCCATTCCTTTCGAGGCTTAAATGCAAGGGATTTGTGACTCTTGCTTGGGATGCTGCAGTCATTTTAGTTGAGTGAAGCAGCAAGAACACATTCAAAGGAGAAGGCACATTAAAATCTATGAGACCAGGAAAGAACAAACCAAAGCTTCAAACTGGCTCAAGAATGCAGGAATGACTGCAATATTTTTTCTGATTCCAGAATTTTTTTGAACATTTAAGAGCAGTTTTTTCTTAATACTGATTAAGTATTTGCACATTTAACTCCACCAAGTAAATTATGAAAACATTCTTTTTAAAATCTGCAATTTTCAAATAAGTTTTATTTCTGCTACTGGCTCACAAGAAACTTTTGGGCTAGAAATTCGGCCGTGTAGCACCCATTGTGCAGGTGCTACGCAGCCTCTTGAAGTTCCAAAATGGCATCCGGAATGTGCGCGCAACGCTTCTAGCCGGACGCCATCTTAGTAAAAGGATTCGCGCAGGCACAGATAACGAAAGCCAGCTGCATGTAAAGTAAGGAGAATATATGTTAAATCAGTGTGCACCCCCCACCAGTGCTATTTAAAGGGACCATGCAGGATTTACAGGTTAGTTGCTGGGTTATTGCTTCTGGCTGCTTATACAGTTGTACCTGTATACTTGAATACTAGGACTAGGGGACATAGAGTAACATTTAGAGGCAAGACTTGCAGGAGTGAAGTTAGGAAACTTTTCTACGCCCAAAGGGTGGGAGAAGTATGGAATGCTCTTCCGCAAACGGTAGTTGGTGCCAACTCACTTGTTAATTTTAAGTCTGAGACTGATGATATTAAGGGATATGGGGTAAGGCGGGTATATGGGGTTAGCTCATTGAATGGCGGAACAGGCTCGAGGAGCTAAATGCCACTGCCACTTCCTGCCTCCCGTTATGCGCTACCTTCTCCTGCGAGCAAATGGGACGTGTGATGGTGAGTGTTCTGCAGGATGTTTGGGTAACGTGCCCGTCATGATTGAATTGCTGCCAGTGTGTATGAGATCTGTGAGTTGTGGGTGTGTGGCTTGAAACAGTGGTAATGTGTGAGGGTGAATGGATGCAACTGATTGAAAGAACTGAGTACTGATTGAAAGAGTTTGTTACTAGGTGGGTGATAGGGGTGTAGTGGGTGGAGCAGTGGATGCGTGGTGCAGGTGGTAGCAGATGCCACTTGACAGTTGATCTCACTCACTTTGACCACTTGTATCAAAGCATTAAACTTCTTCCTGCACTGCATCCATGTTCGTGGTGCTATGTGCCTGGCATTGTCTTTGTCCCCTACTGCCTCTTCAGCATATGAATGCAGGGCCTCTTGCCTCCATGAGGGTATAGAATGCCCCTCCTTCTGACCACCTCTTGCACCTTGGTGCTTGCGCTCTCACAGGCCTGGTATAAACTCAGATCGGCAGACTGGTGAGATCTGGCGTGCAGATTGGAGGATGTGGGATTTAGTAGTGCGCTACCTTTATTTCAATGTTTTAACATAACTCATCAGTACTTGCATCTGTGTTCTACATGTGCGATGTCTGATCTCCATTAAGACTCCGTGCGGACCCGTATCTTATATTTTGCACTTATGCATATGGCGCATGCTGCCTTTAAGAGGTGCAGGCTGCTTTAAGAGATGTAAACAATTCATTCGAGATTTGGGCCCCACTGCTGGTGAGAAGTGTCGAAGCTGGAGAGAAAATTGCAGCTCGGCATCCATGCTGCACTTCAATCAGGTAAATGAGGTGGCAGCACGAAACTAACGTGCTGCCTGCGTCGGGACCACCGGGCGCGGGCTAATCGCACACCACGATGCCCGTGCCCGGATTTGGGCCTCATCCAATTTAATCCCCATAGTGTTAAAAAATCTTCCATCAGGTTTAAAGAGCACTTTTAAACATTTTACCTCATTGTCTGATTTCCCAAAATCTACAATTTTATATAAACTTCTATCCAGGGTCTATTCCTGCACCAGCCCTTTCAATACTGCTGTTGACTTTAAAGCCCAAGGAGTGGCATGACTTCCTCTTCCCTGTGGGACTGCGCCCAATATAGCACTGCCATATGTGCCCGATTTATATTCTAATGATGTCCGAGAGTAAGTTTGGGAACGGAGGTCAAGGTCCTGGTACAAAGAGTACTTCTGGTGCGCTCCGCCCCAATTACATCCAGGGGCATCAGGAGAAGAAAACTGCCCTTTAGATTTTACTCACGATTTCAGTGTTATGAGTGACTTTTCCTTTCCTAAAAACGTCTGCCTCTAGAATTAAGTATGTTTGAGTTTACTATTACGTTTTAGTTTAGTATTATATTCCACACATCTATTTCCTTAAAAGCAAATGGTCTAATCACAATATACTGATACATTTAATTTTGAATTAGTATTAATCATGGAAATATGAATTCTCGTTAAGAGCAGTTTTTTAGTAACATATCCTATTTGCTCATAAGAGGAAACTATTGCATTTGGCCAACTGACAAGAGGCTGGAGTAATCCCTATGCTTATTTGACGAGCATATGTGTTAGCAGGATATGCGTTAATGAGATTTAATTCTACTGTGATTTTCTCAGATTACCATATTCTCAAACTCAACCTGTGACATTCCTGGGTGCAGAATTAAATCTTGATTCTTTGTAGTTACCAAGGGAACCAAATGGTAAAAAATGTTTCTTAAAACATCAGGGACACAGAGCAGATGTTTCATAAAGCTGTTGTTTGAACAATTCCACTTCCAGTTATAAGGCAGGTTGCCCACTTCACAAATCATTCGACATCTGCCTAAAAAGTGTATGTATTTTGCAAAGAAAATATTATTCTGATGATAACTAGGGTACCACATAAAAGATTATTGCTCAAGATAAAGAATCACTGGATTGGGGGTAATATTCTGGCATGGGTGGAGGATTGGTTATCTAACAGGAAGCAGAGAGTTGGGATAAATGGTTCATTCTCGGACTGGCAACCAGTAGCCAGTGGTGTTCCGCAGGGGTCGGTGCTGGGTCCCCAACTCTTTACAATCTATATTAACGATTTGGAGAAGGGGACCGAGTGTAACATATCAAAGTTTGCAGATGATACAAAGATAGGAGGGAAAGTAGAGAGTGAGGAGGACATAAAAAACCTACAAGGGGATATAGACAGGCTGGGTGAGTGGGCGGAGATTTGGCAGATGCAATACAATATTGGAAAATGTGAGGTTATGCACTTTGGCAGGAAAAATCAGAGAGCAAGTTATTATCTTAATGGCGAGAAACTGGAAAGTACTGCAGTACAAAGGGATCTGGGGGTCCTAGTGCAAGAAAATCAAAACGTTAGTTTGCAGGTGCAGCAGGTGATCAAGAAGGCCAACGGAATGTTGGCTTTTATTGCTAGGGGGATAGAATATAAAAACAGGGAGGTATTGCTGTAGTTATATAAGGTATTGGTGAGACCGCACCTGGAATACTGCATACAGTTTTGGTCTCCATACTTAAGAAAAGACATACTTGCTCTCGAGGCAGTACAAAGAAGGTTCACTCGGTTAATCCCGGGGATGAGGGGGCGGACATATGAGGAGAGGTTGAGTAGATTGGGACTCTACTCATTGGAGTTCAGAAGAATGAGAGGCGATCTTATTGAAACATATAAGATTGTGAAGGGGCTTGATCGGGTGGATGCGGTCAGGATGTTCCCAAGGATGGGTGAAACTAGAACTAGGGGGCATAATCTTAGAATAAGGGGCTGCTCTTTCAAAACTGAGATGAGGAGAAACTTCTTCACTCAGAGGGTAGTAGGTCTGTGGAATTTGCTGTTCCAGGAAGCTGTGGAAACTACATCATTAAATAAATTTAAAACAGAAATAGACAGTTTCCTAGAAGTAAAGGGAATGAGGGGTTACGGGGAGCGGGCAGGAAATTGGACATGAATTTAGATTTGAGGTTAGGATCAGATCAGCCATGATCTTATTGAATGGCGGAGCAGGCTCGAGGGGCCGATTGGCCTACTCCTGCTTCTATTTCTTATTTTCTTATCAACTCTGCAGCTATACCACTCAAATGCTACAGATTTCATGCAGCACTGAATCTTTTCTGTGAGAACTTGTCTTTGTCCTTCGCTAGACATTGTCATTGGATGTTCTATGGCATCTTCTTTAGCTGATTCAGCCTGTCTGAGTTTAAAGTTCATCAGCATTTTACATATACTTATTCCAGCAAGGCATGTTGACAAGAGTCAACAAATAAGTGCATTTTTAAAAATGTGGGAGCAGACAAAGTCTGAAAAACTCTCATTAAGTTTGTGAAATAACAGCGTAAGTGGTAGAATGCACCCTGTGCATACTGAATATGCTGCACATAGTGACACCACTATTCCCGGCCAGAATGGAAATGATTGGGTAATTCCCCCGTCAATCACGTCTGGAAACCACACTATTGTAAGTGACGGGTTGATTTTATGCACATAATTTGTATGTAACTATCCCTCACTCACTATATTTTGATGGAGAAATAATCGATTTGTAATATGTAACTAGCCTCCACTCACTGCATTTTGTTGGAGAAATCACCTTGCTTTTATCGGGAGAAGTTGCTGCAGTTTCGGTCATGCATGAGTTCTGTTTGCTGCAGTTTGTAGAGACTCTTTTTAAATAGACTGTAAATAGACTTTGTTTGCCGTGTTGTTTGCTGATTTATATGCTTCTGGCGTGTAAAGGACCCCTCTTATTTATCCTTACCTAATATGGCAGGTAGCGCATTTCCTGCCCGCCATTTTGGGGCCTTACGAGGCAGCGCCTGAAAAACAGCACTACACCAACTTTAAAAGTGTGTACACAATGCAGGGAATGAAGTGCAAAAATGTTTTCTGAATTCAGTAACTGTTCTTTTTTCCAGTTATAACAGGAATGATGCCGTTAACAGACTATTTGATCATCTATATCCAAGCATATTCTTATACCCTTCAATCCTGTTATTATCGAGATATTCATCCAGCTTAGCATAGTATTAACTGGTTTTGCTAGAAGACTGTTGCACACATCCAACAGTACTCTGTGGGGAAAAAAATAATCTTTAGCCCCAACTGAGCTTGTTAATTTTGTATTTATGACCTCCAGTCATGTGTTCACAGTCTACATTAAATCATCTGCATTTACATTGTCCATGTCTCCTGGAATTGTAAAGATTGCATCACCTATTGGTCTCCCTATGAACTGGTATAATTAATGATGCATACAGACCAAAGTCTTGGGCAATTATGGGACTTGAACCTCTGAACTCCTGCTTGGAAGATGAGCACTCAACCACTTAAAATAATGGACCCAATAAGGATATATAAAATGTAAATAACAATTAGAATGTTGTGTACTTGGGTGGCTGACAAGAGATTTTGCCTCAAGGGAGGAAAGCAGGCCCAAGCCACCTTGAGGCCGGGGCATCATTTGTTCACTACTGGCAATAACCGCACTCAAATGCAGCTCGCCGGATATGGGGGTGTTACCTCGGGGGAGCCAAGCAGAAGTAATGTGTGTACACGAGCTGGCAGCAGGGTGGAAGATTTTTGTGGGGCTAGAAGAAGCATTCACGATGTTCCTGGCCCCACAAAAATCTCTGACTAAACTTGTACATTTTCCTGAGCGGCCTGCACTGGTCCCTTTAAGGACCACTTGTTAGGCGGCTCAACGCCTTGTACCAATGTGCTGAACGTGCACGGTGCACACTCTACCCATTGGGACCTCAAAATTGCAATGGATGCTATGACATATAGAAGGATCTCAATTAGCATATTACAAGTAGACTCCTGCCTGAAACAGCGGGTATCTTGGCCACCTATGTGAAGGCCCCAACGAAAATGCCAGCGGGCTGTTCTAGATCGGGGTGGTAAGTGAGTCGCCGTAAATTTTAGGGAAGTACTAAAATCATGAATGGTTTTGATAGAGTAAATAAGGAGAAATAGTTTCTAGCGACAGAAGGGTCAGTAACCAGAGAACACAGATTTAAGATCGGAGCGCCTGAGTTAAGGAGCGGACCTGTTCGAAGTCAGGACCGGAGCGTCGGACTAAATGAAGAGCGAGGCCCGGCGAGTAGGCCTTAATCGGAGCGTGTGAGGTAAGGAGCGGACCTGTTCGAAGTCGGGGGCGGAGCATCGGAGCATAAAGAGTTCGGGGCTTCAAGGTGCGAGGTAAGAAAATCAAGAGTGACGTCAGCACAAGGGAAGAAGCTGGTTGGCTGCTACCTGGTGAGGTTTTCTTTTTCTGGTGAGTGTCTTTCTTTTAAGTCTTTACTTTATTTTTATTAAGTTTAGTTAATCTAATAAATCGAGGCATGGCAGGGCAGCTCACATGTCCAGTGTCCTGGACAACCACAGGTGCAGGAAGTGTCGTCAGCTGGAGGAGCTCGAGCTCCAGGTCTTGGAGCTTGAGTAGCAGCTGGCGTCACTACAGTGCATCCGCGAGGTTAAGAGAGGTGGATAGCACATTTCAGGAGGTTGTCACCCTGCAGTTTAAGAGAGTGCAGTCAGAGAGTGACTGGGTGACCGCCAGACACACAAGGAGGACTAAGCAGGTAGTGCAGGAGTCCCCTGAAGGCATCTCATTCTCTAATCAGTATTCAGTTCTGAATACTGCTGTGGGAGAGAGTGCTGCCATAGCCAAGACCAGAGCACCATGGGTGGCTCAGCTGGACGGGGGGGGAGGAGAAAGGTCAGGAGAGCAATGGTGATCGGGGATTCAATAGTTAGGGGAGCAGACAGGCGTTTCTGCGGCTGCAGATGTGATTCCAGGATGGTATATTGCCTCCCTGGTGCCAAGGTCAAGGATATCGCTGAGCGGCTGCAGAACATTCTGGAGGGAGATGGTGAACAGCCAGAGGTCGTGGTCCATATCAGTACAAACGACATAGGTAGGAAGAGGGATGAGGTCCTGCAGGCAGAGTTTAAGGAGTTAGGAAAGAGGACCTCAAAGGTAGTAATCTCCGGATTACTCCCGGTGTCAGGCTCTAGTGAGTATAGAAGTAGGAGGATAGAGCAGATGACTGCGTGGCTGGAGAGATGGCGCAGGAGGGAGGTGTTCTGATTCCTGGGGCATTGGGACCAGTTCTGGGGGAGGTGGGACCTGTACAGGCCGGACGGGTTGCACCTCAACGGAGCTAGGACCAATGTCCTCGCGGGGAGGTTCGCTAGTGCTGTAGTGGGGGGGGGGGGGGTTCAAGCTAACTTGGCAGAGGGATGGGCACCAGGATGTAGCATTGGAAAGGGGAAACAAGGGGCACAAAGGATCAGGAGAGAAGGATAGTACGAGAGTAAAAAATAGTAAGGTATTAGATGGGGTCAGACCAAGAGAAAGTACAAGAAAGTCTAAGACGGGTTTGCGGTGCATGTGTGTGAACGCACGCAGCGTGGTAAACAAGGTTGGTGAGCTGCAGGTGTCGAATTCTCACAAGAGTTCCATATGATACGAGTAACTGTTATGATATGCGTTATAACAGAATTAAAAGTACTCCATTTATCTGATGTTCTCGGAGATGTTTCTGAGACACTATATAAATGCAAGTCTTTCTCCTTTTCATTAGAGAAGATTGACAGGAAATTAATTTGTAAAACACAGATTTTATGGATATTTGATGGAACATTTGTAAATATAACACTATTCAATATGCCTTACATCTCAGCATTTAAAGTTCATTGGGCAGGATTTTAACTGTGAAAAACAGATGGGTTGGGGGTGGGGGGGACATTGAAAATTGCAACAATTTCAGACCCACCCATTTCTAATTTTCAGCGGGGCAAGACAAAGCGGGGCGGGGAGGCGACCAACTTGCTCCCAGCAGGCGGGTTGGACACTAAAATCTTTCAAGGAGGCTGCGGGCCTCCATTTTTTCAGATTTTGCGATTACAACCGGGATTCCCGGTCCTTCTCCTTCCACGCTACGTGAGGGGAGGCATAAAGGCCCAAAACGGCAGGTGAGTGCCTTTCTGGCACAGCTTGTGGGCCCAGAGGAACAGAAGTGCTTCCCCCTGGCCCAACGAGCCTATCTGCAGCAACCCTCAAAACATTCACACCGCACCCCCCTCCCCCCCCAACAACGATTGCGGGCTACAGCAATGACCCCCGATCCTGACAACGCCCAATGACTGACCTCCACCCCCCTATAACCCCATGCCCATCGGTGCACCCCCCCCCCCACCCCCATCCATACAATCTAAGACTTAACTTTTCACGTCCTCTTCCTTACTCTGCTCCCTTCCAACTGAGTCAGGCTGGCCTCTGTCGGACGGCAAACCGACAAAAAAAAATAAAAGACATCCTTACGTCAAAATCGTAAGAACATCCGGGAAACCTGTACTTCCGGGTTTCCTGTCAGCAATTCGACCTTCCCCACCCCTTTCCATACCTGAGTCAAAAACCTGGCCATTGTCTTTCTGTCTTCACATTTTCACATAGCCATGGCTCCTGCAGTCAGTCTCATCCACAGTCATGTTCAATGGTTAATGACCCTTGGAATTATATTTTTAATTCACTGACAGGATCAATATTTGTCAAAACATTTCTCCCACCATTAGGCTCTGACATCCTACCGGCTGCACTTGCTAACTCTTCAGTTTGTGCTTCAGAATGATTCCCATTGGAGTAGATTTTGATGATACCTGAAGTTGGCTAACATCTCACACTGTTATCAACATCACCTTAATACAATTTTTATTTGCTTTGCAGACTTTGCAGAATCTAGCAATAAGCTCACACTTTCACAGCTATCAATGGGTCAGGGTCTCACAGTAACTCCTACTCTGAAATCACAGTCTCCAATACTAACATTTGGCCAGAATGTCAGAAAAAATTATGATTATTCTTAATTTTCCAATATCTGTTGTCTGTGAAATTCTTCATCTATCCCCAACCCAACAGATGAATGCCTGCTTACACCTGTATTACAGTTTCTTAAGATCTTCAAATCAGGTAAATACATTAAGGGTTTGAAAGAATGAATAAAGATAACAGAGGTGAAATTTGCTTTGGGTGGCAGCACGAAACAGGCCTTAGCAAATCAACTGATCTTATTTTTCAACACGAATTTCACTCCATCATTAAAGACAGGAGGGAGGGATAAACCAGGAAACTACAGACCTGTCAGTTTAACGTCAGTTGTGGGGAAGTTGCTGGAATCCATCATCAGAGATACAGGGGCAGAGTGACTGGGCATTTCAACAAGTAAGAGCTGATCAGAGAGTCAGCATGGATTTGTGATGGGAAGGTCATGTCTGACTAATCTAGTTGAACTTTTTGAGGCGGTCACTAGCAAGGTGGACAAAGGAGTTTCTATGATTGTTGTCTATATGGACTTCCAGAATGCATTTGATAAGTTTCCGCATAAGAGATTATTAGCAAAAATGAGAACGCATGGAATTGGAGGTAACCTTAGGACATGGGTTGATAATCGTTTGGGAGATAGGAAACAGAGAGTAGGGATAAAGTGAATGTACTCTGATTGGAAGAATGTGACAAGTGGTGGCCCCAGGGATCTGTACTTGGGCCTCAACTTTTCACCATTTATGTCAACAACTTGGCTGAAGGAACAGGGTAGCATATCCCAGTTTGCAGATGTCGCCAAATTAGGAGGAACAGTAAATTGTGTAGATGGGAGCAGGAAGTTACAAAGGGATGTGGACAGATGTGAGTGGGTAAAACTGTGGGAGATGGAGTTTAGACCAGTTAGCCTAACATCTGTCATTGGGAAAATGCTAGAATCCATTATTAAGGAAGTAGTAGCAGCACATTTGGAGACTCATAATACAATCAAGGAGATTCAACATGTTTTTATGAAGGGGAAATCGTGCCTGACAAATTTATTGGAGTTCTTTGAGGAAGTAAAGGGCAGGGTGGATAAAGGGGAACCAATGGATGCAGTATATTTGGATTACCAAAAGGCATTCGATAAGGTGCCACAAAAAAGATTACTGCACAAGATAAGAGCTCATGGTGTTGGGGGTAATATACTGGCATGGATAGAGGATTGGCTAACTAACAGAAAACAAAGAGTCGGGATAAAAGGGTCATTTTCAAAATGGCAATCTGTAACTAGTGGGGTGCCGCAGGGATCAGTGCTGGGGCCTCAACTATTTACAATATACATCAATAACTTGGATGAAGGAAGAGTGTCTTGTGGCCAAATTTGCTGATGATACAAAGATAGGTGGAAAAGCAACGTGCGATGAGGAACAAAGTGTCAAAGGGATATTGATAGGCTAAGCGAATGGGCAAAAATTTGGCAGATGGAATATAACGTGGGAAAATGTTAAGTCATTCAATCTGGGAGGAAAAATAAAAAAGCAAAATATTATTTGAATGGAGCCATACTACAAAATGCTGCGGTACAGAGGGATCTGGGTGTGCTCGTACAAGAAACACAAAGGGGAGAAAATTAGATAGGGCCTGTTTTTGGGCGGGAGCAGCATGATCCGCTATTACCCCGCGCGCAATGGTCCCTGCGCAGGCAGGACGAGATTTTCGTCAGGCCTGAGGACTCACCTGCAATCTGCATTGGAAATCAGCATTGAACGAGCATTCCATGCAATTTGCACTCTCCACGAGCAGGGGGAGCTCCAATCTCTTAAAGGCAGGCTGTCTGTTAGAAATCTCTTAAAGGTAGTTGATACCTGTTATTTGCTGAATATAACAGCCTGCTGTCTGCACAGAGCCTGAACGGAGATCAGACATATAAAGCATAGATGCAGGTCCCATCCCTATGTTTACATACTGATGAGTTATGTTAAAACATTGAATAAAGGTTGTGCACCACAAAATCCCACATCCACCAATCTGCATGCCAAACTTCACCAATCTGCTGATCTGAGAGTCCGTACAGCAAGGTTCTCTGCTGATGCACCAGAGGCCTTGGTGCAAGAGGTGGACGGAAGGAGGGACATCCTATATTCGCGGTGGGGGGGGGGAGCAAGAGGCCCTCCAGACATACACCCAAAAGGCAGTGGGAGGCAGTAGGGGATGAAGTCAATGCCAGGCGCACAGCATCATGAACATGAATGCAGTACAGGAAGAAGTTCAATGCTTTGACATGAGTGGTCAAAGTGAGTGAGGTCAACTGTCAAGTGGCATCTCCTGCCAACTGCACCACGAGCTGCATCCACTCCTCCACGCACTAAACCCCCCCAACACCCACCTACCAACAAACTCTTTCCATCAGAACTCAACTCTTCAAATCAGATGCTTCCTCTCACCCTCACACATTGCTACTGTTGCAAGCCGCCGAACCACAACTCACAGGCCACACACAATGGCAGCTATTCATAAATGACAGGCACTTTGCCCAGACCCACGTCCCGCTCTCTTGCAGGAGAAGGTAGCACATATCAGTAGGCAGCAACTGGCAGCGGCATTCAGCCTCTCAAGCATGTTCCGCCATTCAATGAGATCATGGTGGAGCTGTGACCTAATTCCATATTTCCGCCTTAGCCCCATATCCCTTAATATCCTTAGTTCACAGAAGTCTATCAATCTCATATTTAGAATTCACAATTGAGCTAGCATCAACTGCCATTTGCAGAAGAGCTTCCCAAACTTCTCCCAACCTTTTCATGTAGAAGCATTTCCTAACTTCACTCCTGCACGTCCTGGATCTAAATATTAGCCTATGTCCCTGCGTCCCCATATTCAAGTGTAGGAGATCTCCAAAAACAGTTGTAAATGTGTGGGCAGCCAGAAGTAATAATCCAGCCAACAACCTGTAAATCCTGCATAGTCCCTTTAAATAGTGCTGTTAGGGGGTCCTCCAGGCACTTTAAGACACGTTCAGATGGTCGGGTTAGGATCGTGCGTTGAGTTGAGCGTTATGTCCCAAAATCGTGTGTATCACTTTAAATCAGCATTGTAGACTGATGGAAGCCATTTTCTCCCTTCTTTACACGATTCCAGCGTTCATTATCTGCGCCTGCGCTAACTCCTATACCAAGATGGCATCTGGTGCATGTCACGCTGGAAATGTGCGTGCGCATCCAAGACGCCATCTTGGATGTTGGAGAGGCCTTGTAGCACCGAAATAACGGGCGTTACAAGGTCCAATTTAGCGCCCAAAATGTCAACATACAGGTGAAGCAGGTAATCCGGAAGGCAAACGGAATATTGGCCTTTATTTCTACGGGATGGATTTTAAAAGCAGGGAAGTCATGCTACAACTGTACAGGGTGCTGGTGAGACCACACCTGGAGTACTGCGTACAGTTCTGGTGCCCTTATTTAAGGAAGGATATACTTGCATTGGAGGCAGTTCAGAGAAGGTTCACTAGGTTGATTCCGGGTACGGAAGGGTTGTCTTATGAGGGAAGATTGAACAGGTTGGGTCTATATTCATTGGAGTTTAGAAGAATGAGAGGAGATCTTATTGAAACACACAAGATTCTGAGGGGACTCGATAGGGTAGATGCTGAGAGGATGTTATCCGTCATGGGGGAATCTAAAACTAGGGAGCATAGTCTCAGAATAAGGGGTCGCCCGTTTAAGAAGGAAATGAGGAGGAATTTCTTCTCCCAGAGGGTCGTGAATCTTTGGAATTCTTTACCCCAAAAAGCTGTGGAGGCTCAGTCATTGAATACATTCAAGGCTGAGTTAGACAAATTTTTGATCAGCAAGGGAGTCAAAGGATATGGGGAAAAGGCGGGAAAGTGGAGTTGAGGTAAAAATCAGATCAGCCATGATCTCATTAAATGGCGGAGCAGGCTCGAGGGGTCGAATGGCCTACTCCTGCTCCTATCTCTTATGGTCTTATGGTCTTAACATGGGGACACGTGAGGTCATCCACTTTGGACGCAAGAAAGATAAATCGGAGTATTTCGTAAATGGTGAGGCACTAGGAACTGTACAGAAACAAAGAGATTTGAGAGTACAAGTTCACAAATCGTCAAAAGCTAGTGCACAGTTGCAAAAAGTAATCAAAAAGGCTAACAGAATGTTGGCCTTTATCTCGAGGGTTGGAATACAAAGGGCAGGAAGTTATGCTTTAGTTGCAAAGAGCCTTGGTCAGACCCTGTCTGGAGTATTGCATTCAGTCCTGGGCACCACACCTCAGGAAGAACATATTGGCCTTGGAGGGGGTACAGCGTAGATTTACCAGATTTAATGGTTAAATTAGGCAGGTTGCATAAACGGTTGTATTCCTTGAGTTTAGAAGGTTGAGGGGTGATATAATTGAGGTGTTTAAAATGATAAAAGGATTCGATGGAATAGATGGAGAGAAACTGTTTCTTCTGGTGGGGGAATCCAGAACAAGGGGGCATAATCTTAAAATTAGAGCTTGACCATTCAGCAGTGAAATCCGAAAGCACGTTTTCACACAAAGGTTAGTGGGAATGTAGTATTCTCTCCTCCAAAAGATCGTGGATGCTGGGCCAATTTAAATTTTCTAGACTGAGATCAACCATGTTGCTTGATAGAGAAGAAAGTGAACCTAAATGAAAACAACTGAATCTCATACCTCTTCTCAGAAGATTCTCTACCAAGCAAGTAATACCATAAAGTACAAATTTTGTTAATTCCAAAGGATTTGCAGGTCTGAAGTGCTCAGCACTTTTTTAAAAAAATAGCAAGCAGATTTCTTACAAACGATATAAAATAATTCAAACGCCACATATACAAATTGCACAAATCAATTTCTAGTCACAACAGCAGATGCAAAAAAGCATCCAAACATGAATTTATCCAAAAGAACATTGTTTAAATTATAAGGTTAATCAGAAAATTTTGGGAATATAAAAACATTAATTTGATCTTGTTCACTGTGAAAGAGATGGATCAAATGCACGTTAATTGGAACCCAAATACATAATGTGCTTGTTCTATTAAATCTGAACATTATGGTAGTGTCAAGGATACAAAATTAACAAGAGGCTGAGGCTGTTTCATGAAAATAGTTACGGCCAAAGGTTGGGGTTCTGGGATAGGATTTGACAGTAGTTACTTGCTTGCCTAAAGCAATTTAGTTTCTTTTATGAGCAAGTGATTGGTTAGGAATGCGGAAGTGGAGGAGCCTGAAGCGTCAGTGGTCCAAACAATTTTTGTGGGGTCCGGAGGAGCACTCCTGCTTTACCTGGCCCCACAAAAATAAGTGTTTTTTTACTTACCTTGGAGGCCTCCGCTTCTGGTCCATCAGCTTCTACTGAGCATCCACAGCAGACACACCATCCAGTAGGCCTTAAAAATGGCTTTGGAGTCCTATCTATGTAATAGGATCCCAACTTAAATGTATTCATGAGGCTCCCCTTTGATTCAGGCTTTGATTTTAACTTCCATACCGCCTGTTATCTGCAAGGCAGAGGGAGTTAAAATCTCCCCTTTTGTTCTGCAGTCAAACATCTGCTGTGCAGTTTCTGGACACAATACAAGACATGAGGCTTTTCATCTGCTAATGCATCTGGTCTGTTAACATCTGCCTTTCTGGTATCCAGTTATTGTGTTAATTCTTTACAATGACCAGGAATTAAAGATCATAGTTAATGAAGAACGGTCAAGAAACTGGAAAATTTTCTAACAAAGGTTTTCAACACCATGGAAGCTTTTGAGACAGTATGAGATTGTTTCAACTGGTTGACAAATCAGTAGCAAGACACAGGGGGGAAAATTGGATAGAGCCTGTTTTTGGGCGGGAGCAGCACGATCCGCTATTACCCCGCACGCAATGGTCCCTGCGCAGGCAGGACGAGATTTTCGTCAGGCCTCAGGACTCCCCTGCAATCTGCGTTGAAAATCAGCGTTGAATGAGCATTCTGTGCAATTCACACTTTCCACCAGCAGGGGGAGCTCCAATCTCTTAAAGGCAGGCTGTCT
Source organism: Heptranchias perlo (assembly GCF_035084215.1). Taxonomy (NCBI): domain Eukaryota; kingdom Metazoa; phylum Chordata; class Chondrichthyes; order Hexanchiformes; family Hexanchidae; genus Heptranchias; species Heptranchias perlo. The sequence continues at coordinate 79,034,555 of NC_090335.1, forward strand.
GTTAGAAATTTCTTAAAGGTAGCTGATACCTGTTATTTGCTGAATATAACAGCCTGCTGTCTGTACGGAGCTTGAACGGAGATCAGACATTGCACACGTAAAGCACAGATGCAGGTCCCATCCCTATGTTTACACACTGATGAGTTATGTTAAAACATTGAATAAAGGTTGTGCACCACAAAATCCCACATCCACCAATCTGCATGCCAGACCTCACCAACCTGCCGATCTGAGAGTCCGTACAGCAAGGTTCTCTGCTGATGCACCAGAGGCCTTGGTGCAAGAGGTGGACAGAAGGAGGGGCATCCTATATCTGCGGTGGGGGGGGGGGGGGGGTGCAAGAGGCCCTTCAGACATACTCCCAAAAGGCAGTTGGGGATGAAGTCAATGCCAGGCACACAGCATCATGAACATGAATGCAGTACAGGAAGAAGTTCAATGCTTTGACATGAGTGGTCAAAGTGAGTGAGGTCAACTGTCAAGTGGCGTCTCCTACCAACTGCACCACAAGCTGCATCCACTCCTCCTCCACTCCCAACACCCACCTACCAACAAACTCTTTCCATCAGAACTCAACTCTTCAAATCAGATGCTTCCTCTCACCCTCACACATTGCTACTGTTGCAAGCCGCCGAACCACAACTCACAGGCCACACACAATGGCAGCTATTCATAAATGACAGGCACATTGCCCAGGCCCAAGTCCCGCTCTCTTGCAGGAGAAGGTAGCGCATATCAGTAGGCAGCAACTGGCAGCGGCATTCAGCCTCGCAAGCATGTTCCGTCATTCAATGAGATCATAGTGGAGCTGTGACCTAATTCCATATTTCCGCCTTAGCCCCATATCCCTTAATATCCTTGGTTCACAGAAGTCTATCAATCTCATATTTAGAATTCACAATTGAGCTAGCATCAACTGCCATTTGCAGAAGAGCTTCCCAAACTTCTCCCAACCTTTTCATGTAGAAGCATTTCCTAAATTCACTCCTGCATGTCCTGGCTCTAAATATTAGCCTATGTCCCTGCATCTCCATATTCAAGTGTGGGAGACCTCCAAAAACAGTTGTAAATGTGTGAGCAGCCAGAAGTAATAATCCAGCCAACAACCTGTAAATCCTGCATAGTCCCTTTAAATAGCACTGGTAGGGGCTTCTCCAGGCTCTGTAAGACACGTTCAGATGGTCAGGGTTAAGATCGTGCGTTGAGTTGAGCGTTGAGTCCCAAAATCGTATGTATCACTTTAAATCAGCGTTGTACACTGATGGAAGCCATTTTCTCCCTACTTTACATGATTCCAGCATTCGTTATTTGCACCTGCGCTAACTCCTATACCAAGATGGCGTCTGGCGCACGTCACGCTGGAAACGTGCATGCGCATCCAAGACGCCATCTTGGATGTCGGAGTGGCCATGTAGCGCCGAAATAACGGGTGTTACACGGCCCAATTTAGCGCCCAGACTCGGAACTATCACAAGAGCAACAAAGGAGGAAATTAGAAGAAAATTCTTCAGAATGGTTACGGTGACATTCAATTTTATAATTTAAAAGGGAACTGGATAAGTATTTGAAAAGAAAGAATATTAAAGGATACAGAAAAAGAGCAGAGAAATGTGGTTAGACTTTCTAGCTCCAACTGATGAGCTAACACTCACACAGGTCCAAATTCGCAAATGGCCTGTTTCTTCTCTGCTGTACTGTCTATGATTCTTCTCCAATGCCAAAGTGATAAAACACACCAAAATGTAAGTTTGTCTCACTGTAATAATGGAGAAAATTTACAAACTAAGGATCTACTTGCTGCAACACGAGGGTCATATGACCCTTAACCGCAAGACTCATTTTCAAAACTTCATCTCAAGTGACACACATCCTTGGACTTTAAATATGAAATAAGTTAACCAGCCTTGGGTGGGCTATATCAACAAAAAATAAACATCTGGGGGGTGATTTTCGGAGGCAATTGCAGGTGCTTTGGGGATTGGGGGTTCCAAAAATCGCGGAAATCTCGCTCCAGCCTGCCGACTTCCGAGTTTCCCAGGGACCCACCTGTGTGCGCGCAGGCGACCCGAAAACGGAAGTACCGCTGGCAATTAAAGCCGGCAGGATGACAGTTAAAGAGCCAAATGTACCTCACTGAGGTACTTAAGGCACTTTACCTGTGGCAGATTAAGTAGTTAGAAAGATTTATAAACTTACTTGGACGGCTTGCCCACCGCTTCTGATTCATGCCTGGTTTCACCCCGATCTTCCAGTCCAGCGCCGGATCTTCCCCTCTCCCCCACCCCTGGTCTTCCGTTCCAGCGCAGGATGACATCTGGCTCTCTCTCTTTCTCACCCCTCGCGTTGCAGCTCCTGACGGCAGCCAGCTTGTCAATCACGCTAGCTGCCGGGCGCAAAACCCAAAGAGGACATTAACCACAATCAATCATTACAGCATTGGAGAAAAGAGCTGAATTCTAGAGGTGAGGTGAGAGTGACTGCCCTTGACATCAAGGCAGCATTTGGCTGAGCGTGGCACCAAGGGGACCTAGTAAAATTGAAGTCAATGGGAATCAGGGGGAAAACTCTCCAGTGGCTGGAGTCACACCTAGCACAAAAGAAGATGGTAGTGGTTGTTGGAGGCCAATCATCTCAGCCCCAGGACATTGCTGCAGGAGTTCCTCATCATAAGGTCAGAAATGAGGATGTTTGCTGATGATTGCACAGTGCTCAGTTTCATTCGCAACCCCTCAGATAATGAAGCAGTCCGTGCCTACATGCAGCATGACCTCGCCAACATCCAGGCTTGGGTTGATAAGTGGCAAATAACATTTGCGCCAGACAAATGCCAGGCAATGACCATCTCCAAAAAGAGAGAGTCTAACCACCTCCCCTTGACATTCAACAGCATTACCATCGCCGAATTCCCCCACCATCAACATCGTGGGGGTCACTTAACTGGACCAACCACATAAATTCTGTGGCAACAAGAGCAGGACAGAGGCTGGGTATTCTGTGGTGAGTGACTCACCTCCTGACTCTCCAAAGCCTTTCCACCATCTACAAGGCACAAGTCAGGAGTGTGATGGAATACTCTCCACTTGCTTGGATGAGTGCAGCTCCAACAACACTCAAGAAGCTCGACACCATCCAGGACAAAGCAGCCCGCTTGATTGGCACCCCATCCACCACCCTAAACATTCACTCCCTTCACCACCGGCGCACAGTGGCTGCAGTGTGTACCATCTACAGGATGCACTGTAGCAACTCGACAGCACCTCCCAAACCCGTGACCTCTACCTCCTAGATATACAAGGGCAGCAGGCACATTGGAGCACCATCACCTGCACGTTCCCCTCCAAGTCACACACCATCCTGACTTGGAAATATATCGCCGTTCCTTCATCGTCGCTGGGTCAAAATCCTGGAACTCCCTACCTAACAGCACTGTGGAAGAACCTTCACCACACGGACTGCAGCGGTTCAAGAAGGCGGCTCACCACCACCTTCTCAAGGGCAATTAGTGATGGGCAATATGGGCCTTGCTAGCGATGCCCATATCCCATAAACGAATTAAAAAAATCAACGTGCGATCGCATCGGAAATGGTAAGTTTTGTTCATGCGGGTTTGCCATGCACGCCCGCTGCCATCCTGCCTCCCCGCTAATATCGGGGCCCTGAGGTCACTCTCCCACAACCATATGGTGAACCTCTTGATTGTTACCTATGCAACTAAACTATAGTTTTCATAGCATCACTGAAGACATCTGTGCTCTGGACTTTACCCTTCCTCCGAGCTAGTCTACATTTCCATTGACACTATCAACTCCATTCTTTGGCCAACCCATCAGAAGGCTCATTTCAGGGATGCTGAAAGGCTAACTTGGGGTGCAGTACAAAAATTGCATTAAACACACTGAAAAGATGTAATCACCAGGCTGCAGAATACTATTAATCGAGTTGATGAAATAATTATTGCTAATTACTAAAACAACATTAAAGTGATCTTCATTATTACAATTAATGTATTTTTAATCACTTTTCTTTTATAATTACAAATATTAAAGAGACTGGGTGATGTAATTGGTTAACAGTGCCCTTTCAGTTCAGAGATCTGGGTTCAAATTTGCTCTTAAGTGATGAGACTAAAGTACCTGATGATTGTAAGGGAAATGAGTTTGTGTAGTTTCAATTGAAGCTCTTGTGTGATAAATCCACAGTAAAAAAAAATGGCCATACTTGAGCATCCATTAGCCCTAATAATCAAGAAAACTTTTTGCATTAAAAGCGGTGTTTGTTACATTTTGGATCTTTTACTCAGATATTTTCCCAATATGGAGGCCTAATGATCACTCCCCACAAGCAAATCCCTCAGTCCCTATGAACTGGAATATGGTTGTATACGACTGATATCAGGTAATGCATTAAGATCAGAATTAAAAAGAAGCCCCTGTGTCTGTATTTAGTTTATTGGATATATCACAAGTTATCTCCAGATCTCTTAAGACTTCAGAAAGCAGTAGAACAAACATTCTATGAAATTGTGGCATAGGTTATAAACTACAGAACAGATTTATCAAAAATAAGCAGTAGCAAAAACAACAGTTTACAGAACACAGCAATTCCCCTCAAACACAAAAAGAGCATGCACAACCCTTCACTATTACTTGGTAACTCACAAAGAACTTAATAGAGTCCTTTAATAATAACTTTATTAGTTTCTTTGCTTTTTTACCATATGGAGTCTCTTTTCCATGGCTTGAGAAGAACTGGTGAACTGGGAGCACGCTGCCTGGGATTTATTCCTGGAACCCTTTGAAGTTCGAAGGAACAAAGGAAATCAAAAATGTATCTTTCAAATCAATTTATATATATTCAAATGCAATTTATATATATTCTTAGTGATACAAAGAATGTCTGCACTGAGGGATTACCCAGTATCAGCACTGTCCATTTAATAAGTGTCGACCCAAATCCACTAGTCACCTGACTGCAAATTCCTTTTGTCCTAATGGACCATTTACAGAACAAAATCAGCCATTATCCCAATTGTTCTCAATTGAAATACATTTACTCTTAACAGGTTTTGCAGACAAAATGCAACTTTCCCTCAGTACTGCAATGAAGTGTTAGCCTAGCTTATGTGCTCAAGTTCTGCAGTGGAGCTTGAATCTATGACCTTCTGACTCAGAGGTGAGTGTGCTACCACAAGACCAATCTAGAGAAAAAAATACATTTCAATTTTACTGCACAGTTTTGGAATGCTGCATCATTTCTTGACTAATTACCTTTACAAGTAATAATCTCCATTTTTACCTCAACATTTATAAATCTGTTTCTTTCTCAATTTTCAGTAATCTTCATCAATCTCGTTCAGGGATAGGAATGAGAATAGCGATATTAACGAAGGAATAGCACTTTCTAACAATATTATACCATTTTTAGTCATCGCTACTTTTTTGCTAAAATTAGCAAAGGCAGCAAAGACAAATATTAGCCAGATATGTTTGTTATGAAGTAACCTTCCATTTAAAAGGTTAACACTTCAGTGATTTTAATTGAAGTGGCTGTGTAGCTACAGATCAATCTTGCATTGCACCAATTGTTGGTCACAGCATCTAATTTTAAAAATTATCAAGAGCATGATAATTTCAATTTAAGTTGAGCTTTTATGGCAATTTAGCATGATACAAGTACCATATAAAGTAAAGTTTGATTTACTTCCCAATTCTTCCAGGCTAACAAACAAGTGATTTTGGTTAATACTCTGTTAGTTATATTATAGAACGACTTCACATTTTCAGTGATTTAATGCCTTTAACATTGACAGATTACATTACAGATAGATTTACTATTATTGATCTCAGGGCCAGATTGATTTAAGTCACGTGCACTGTAGAATTGTTCAATCAACTGGAATAATCTCTTAAATATCATGTATTTGATGAGTAAGTACACCAAGGGCTCAATTTTAAAAGGGCGGCAGGATGGCAGCCAGTGGGGGGGGGGGGGTCAATGGGCGGGCGGCAAACCTGGAAAATATAAAACTTACCTTTCCTCACGCGATTGCAACTTAATTGGTGGCCATTAATCTCGTTTCCGGGTTTGCCGTCCGAAAGCTGCGCAGTGGGCGGACTGCACACGTGCATGACAGGCTGTCAGCTGGAGCGTCTGCATTTAATGGGCCATTGCTCCAATGGATTTTGCTGAAACAAAGAGCCAGAAGACCCAATGGAGCAGGACAGGGGCAAGGCTGCTCCAAGATTCAGCGATGCCTCACTTCAGCTGCTACTGGCTGGGCTGACGAGGAGGAGGGAACAATTTGACCCAGCCGTCAGGAGGAAGTGCCCAGCCTCTGCCACCAAGAAGGCCTGGCTCGAGGTGGTGGAGGAGGTCACGAGCAGGAACAACATACACCGCACCTGGGTCCAGTGCAGGAAGCATTTCAATGATCTAATTAGGTCAGCAAAAGTGCATAAACTTACTGATTCTCCTGCATTCTGTGGTGCATATCACCACCCCCCCCCCCACCCCCAACCCCCCTTTCACAGTCAGCCTCACTCAAAGCAATGCATTCATCGGTTGGCCACTTCACCATCACTCACCCACATGTCTGTACTTTCTCCCCTTCTAGAATAGAAAGCAAAATGCACGCGAGAGGGCGAGGACTGGCTGGGGGCCACAAGAAATAGTGGTCCCCACAGATGCGGAGGAGGAGGCTCTGCAGATTAGCCGCACCCTCAAGTACCTGTCTGTCGGGGATGCCAAGACTGGCACCCCTCAAACGTCTGGTGACACAACTTTAACATTCATCACACATAACATGAATTGATGTTAACAATGCTTGGCATGTTGAACACCTCAGTATGCTCATCGTAACATGACACCTGTGATGACACTTAATATTGCCTTCTGTTCTCTTACAGGCCCTTCAACGGCTGCAGTGACTGCAGAGGGCGATTTCTCAGAGGACCTGCCGGGTGGGTCGTAGTAGTTAGTTAGTTGGGTTGGCACCTGGTGAGTCACCACACACAAGTGAGCACGAGCAGACACTGGTGGCAGGGGCAGCTGTGGAGAGTGCGCGTCGGTGGGCGCACTCCTATCCAGGCTCTGCTCATCTGGACACAGACGCTGAACCTCAGGGGCCATCCTTTAAAAGGAAAATGATCGATGGACAGCAGCACATTTGTGCGGTACTGGAACAGGTGCCACGCACATTCTCCACAATAGCGCAGAGGCTGGAACAGTCCAACTGCTGCATTAGTGGAATGGTGGCACAGGTACGGGAGGGAATCTCTGAGATAGTGTCACAGGGACATGAGCAACTGTCTGAGATTGTGTCGCAGAAATGTCTGAGATAGTATCGCAGGTAAGTGTGGGAATGTCTGTGATGGAGAGAAGGCTAGCCACCATTGAGCTTCAAGCACGGCTCACAAAAGAGTCCACTCAGGCCCTGACAACGGCTGTTCGGACTCGGTGAAAAACATTCTGCCGCCTTAAACAGGCTGACCGAAACTTTAGAAATGGCCTGCCAAGGCATCACACATGTTCCTCCAAACTGCTGTCCAGCAGGGTGGTAGGAGTGAGGGCCTGGTCCAGGAGAGGGATGATGGCGAAAGGGGACATGGAAGTGGCGACTCCACTCAAAGCGCTCCCACGTCTCACCCATTGCCCCCCACTCAAACAGTAACGCAGTGCTGCCTCCTCTCCAGGTGGCCAAGTCAGCCCCTGAACAGGTGCAGGTGGTGCAGTCTTTGGAAGGGCCCTCAAGGGCTCCAAAATCCAAAGGGCGTAGGCCAAAAGAATCTAAGCAGTCCGGCCATGGACATGAGCAACCTGCCACTACCTCTGCTGCAGCCACAGGGGATGCACCACGTAGAAGCGGTAGGAAGAGAAAGACTAAGGATTTGTGATTATGAAGGGTATGTACAAGGGTGTCTGACAGATTGTCATGTTTTTCATTTATATTTGGTTTCTGTTAAAGTCACATTAAATGTTATCATTCTCACCACCACTGCCACGTCTTGCCCATTTTTGACTGGCTTTTGTGATAGCGCCCTTTCATGTGCTGCACCATGAACGGCGACACTTCATGCCACCCACTTTACAGTGGTTGTATGTATAGTTGCAGGACTGTTTTGTGCAGGGGGTGGGTACCCCTCTCTGTTATGCAAGACACAACACACCGCTATAATGCGACCCACTCTCGCTGGTGCGTATTAAAGTGTTCCCTCAGAATGATCGATGCACCGAAATCGCATCTTCAGCAGCCCTATCGCAGATTCAATTATAGACCTGGTGGCGATGTGGCTGTCGTTGTATCAACGCTGTTGTTCGCTGATGATGTTCCTCAGAGATGTCATGAGCCACATGTGCAGGGGGTATCCCTTGTCCCCGAGAAGCCAGCCCTTAAAGGTGCTCGGTGTGTGGAAGAGGCCCAGGATGTTGGATTCCCTCAGAATGAACAAATATTGGTAGCTGCCAGCGAAACTGGCACACACACGAAGAAATCTTTTGCAGTGGTCACAAACAAGCTGAACGTTAATGGAGTGATACCCCTTTCTGTTGATGAACAGTCCTGGCTCAGATTGCTTTTTGCGTGCAATCGATTGCACCCTGTACCCGTGGGAAGCCAGCCACAGAGTGGAATCCCACTGTCCTCTCTCTCTGGCTGAGGTCATCCATGGGGAAGTTGACGTATTGCAAGGTTGTGCGAAACAAGCCATTGGTGACCTGCCTCATGCACTTGTGTGCAGACGACTGAGAGACCCCAGCAATGTCACCGGTAGCACCCTGGTTTGATGCGGAGGCGAAGAAGTTGAGGGCAGTGGTTACTTTAACTGCGACGGGTAATGAGATTCCGCCAGACCCAGCCAGGGGCAGCTTAGCATGAAGGAGGCTGCAAACGTCTGTGACCACTTGGCGACTCACTCTCAGCCTCCATATGCACTGCTCCTCAGAGAGGTTTAAATACCGTCCCGCTGGTTTTAATTGTCGGTGGGACTTCTGGATTCGGGAATGGCGCGCGTACCCAGGTGACTCTGGGTCATGTGCATTCTTCAGCGTGTTGGAGCCAGGATTTCTGCCCGCTCCAAAAAAAGACGATTTTTTTTTGCACCCCCCCCACCCCACCTCATCCCCAACGCACCTGGACTTCCCTTTTAAAACTGAGCCCCAAGTGTCCATATCAGTTTTCTTTCCTGAACAACAATGGCGTTAAACTATATTTTACTGCAGTTAAAATGCTGTACTCTTCTATATTGTGAAATAAGTTATTTAACTAAATTAAATTAAATATACATGGAATATTTCAGATTCATTGGTTGTGAGTTCTTTTTTTACTGAACATTCCATCCCACTGAAATAAAATTACTCCTTCACACATATTTAATTTGAGGCCACTTATACCCAACTGTGTTACAGCAGACATTATTTGAGAATGAGAAAAAATTAGGATAACCTACTTGTTAATTTTTTACAGTAATAGTGTTAACTACTATAAATGAAATAATGTTTAATCCAAGCTTCCTTTCCTGTAACTATTAAACTGTTATTTGATACATATTCTTAAATTAATATCAGAACCTATTTCCCTCTCTGAGACCTATTCAACACTGTATAAAGCTAACGTTTAACAATTAAGGTAATATTAGGAATTTTCTAATCTCTCCACTTATCAAAAATTTGTACAACATACTACACCATACAAACTGAAAGGTCACACAACGGGCATATGTATTCTATCTATTCATAAAATTCTATCAAGCAAATCACAACTAAGAAGCAAAAGAAAAAAAAACTATTCTGTGAGTAATAAATATGCAAACAAGTGAATCTTGCAGAATTTCCACTGCACCACTTTCAGAACATCAACTATGTTACTTTGTGCAGCTGCCAAATACTGATCACTGGACATCTACTTTACCACTAAATGTAAGGAATCTTACAACACCAGGTTATAGTCCAACAGTTTTATTTGAAAATCACAAGCTTTCGGAGCTTACCTCCTTCATCAGGTGAGTGACTCACTCACCTGACGAAGGAGGTAAGCTCCGAAAGCTTGTGATTTTCAAATAAAACTGTTGGACTATAACCTGGTGTTGTAAGATTCCTTACATTTGTCCACCCCAGTCCATCACCAGCATCTCCACATCATTACCACTAAATGTTAGAGATTGTGATTTCTACAAACTGTTGAAAACAGTCCATTGAGATAAAATTATACCACCAATATGATGTGCCACAGAATAGCATAATACAGGTTCATGTCCACAATTTCCCTACTTCCACTGTGCTATTGGAGAGCTGCTAAGTGGAAATGAGATGCGTCCTCTCAGGGAGGGAGAGAATAAAAAAACTAAAAAACTGAAAACCTGCCTCTGGCCCAAGCACATTGTCAGAGGCTGGAGCAGGGCATCTGATTAGCCTCTTAAGTACAGAACAGTTTATGGTGTACAAAGATTCTAAAAAGTGAGGAGTGCAGACCTTAAATTTATGGAATATATACAATTTTTAGAAGTCGACTGGAAAACCTTTGTACAACAGATTATTATTCATTTCATAAATCAATCTAAGCAGAAAAAGAACATTTTACAAAAAAAACAATCAAAAATATACTCCTGTTTCTCAATGAAATTGGTCTTCTTGTTTGTGGACAGCAGATTGCATTAATTTTGCTTTTTCATAGAAATTTTACATTTAATTAAAAGCAAACATAACTTACTTTTTCTCCCTTCATTTAAACGTAACTGGTGGATGTCCTATGGTGCTGCTCACAGTAAGTCAGAGGATGCGCTTTTATAAGGAAAGGAGCATTACAGCATGTAATGAACAATATATTATTCTATTGTTAAAGTGCAGCAGGCTGAAAATCCTTGACCCTTTTGGTGCATTCCTGCAGAAAATGCAAAGGGAATGTGCCAGTAGGGCTGCAAATGAGGCCGGGACTCAAATATGTTGGATCCCTACCTAACTCAAGGCGGGCAGGGCTGAGAGTCCCTACGCTGAGGCTTCCCTCAACCTCGGACCTTAAAGGCACCCAGCATATCTTTGGCCATAGTACATCTGGTGAGAACAGGGATACCAGCCACCAAATGGCAGCAGCGGTCCCATCTGGGGGTCCAGGCAACTATTCAGATTTGCGTCCCCAAAGAAGAGAAAGATTTCAGCAATGGGTGGAAGCAAATCAGTACTCTTATTAGACTCTTAAGCAATTAGAGAGAACAGACATTCTGACTTCTGTTTCTTGTTGTTGGGGGAAATTGCAAATGATTGTCTTTCTTATTATTATATGTGACATAAAATATACATATATACAAGTATGACAGCAAGTATGACACCTCAAGTGTGACTGACAAAACATGCACTGCATGCAAGGTTTTTAAATATAGATTGATTTGCTAAGGTACGGATAGCATTTGATATCAAAGGTGCATTTAAGGTTTGAAGGTCAAGTTAACATCATATGGCATTTGTGACTAGTTAGATTAATGAATTAATTCATATTTGTCAAACTGTTCCACCTAATTTACGCAGCAAGTTTTATGAGATGGAATGCACTGCCTGAAAGGGTGGTGGAATCAGATTCAATAATAACTTTAAAAAGGGAATTGGATAAATACTTGAAGGGAAAAAAAATTACAGGACTATGGGGAAAGAGCAGGGGAGTGGGACTAATTGGATAGCTCTTTCAAAGAGCCGGCACAAGCATGATGGTCCGAATGGCCTCCTTCTGTGCTATATTTTAGTATGATAGTAGTATGAGACTAAGTTGGTATAAATAACTTGAAATTAGTATTGCTATGTATATATTCAGTTCAATGTATACTTATTGTAAAATGAAACTAGGCCTCTATCAGTGGCTAAGTTTGCATGATTTATTATTTTTGATGTTACAAGGAGCAACAGGAATAGAATGAATTTCACTGAAAGGTGCATTCTATTTGTTTATATATTACATGTAAAATAAACCAATTTCTGTGCAGCACATGTGAAATCACAGAATCCAGTACGTATAAGGAATCTTATAGTTACAGCCTCTCCGGTCACGCTATCATAAACATTGGGCTCAATCATAGGGGATGTTGGGTCCAGTTACTCAAGTGTCCAGTAACCCTGCATACAAGAGAATGTCTAGTGCAGACCCAAAATTTAAAACACAAGTTCAATAATGATAAGAGGAAGTACTTTGTCATGCAGAGTGTTTAATGACTAGTCTTCTGGGTAGAGTAGTGGAAGTAAAAACTCTGGAGTCACTCAAGAGGCAACTGGAGACTGTGATGGTAGATTTCAATGGAAGAATGAATTAGATGGGACAAATAAACTGCTTCAACTGTACGTTGTGGAAGTATGACACCTGGAGCAAATCAGAGCCATTAGGCTAAACCTGGCACATGGGCTCAGCAGCTGAATCCTGCAAACCTAAAAAAAGGTTTCTTTCCCAAACATTATTCCTACATAAGCAATATTATCTAACTGGAGGACATAACTTGATGCCCCTCCACTTCTCTGGCACTTCCCTGGATTTCCTGTCTGAGTTCCCGGCAGAAGCAACAGGAAAGCAAGGCACAGCTGCAGACCTGTAGCTGCATGTTGGGCCACAGAGATCTGGACCTTCCGCTGCTGATGTCTATCGGTAGCCAGAAGGTCCCTATTAAACCTAGAAATCCAGTAGGGCAGGTAGTCACACCAAAAAAAAGAGGCCTACCTGAAAATTTTTGGCCTGTCCCTGTGGTCCCACTAGTCAACAGGAGTTTGACACAGGCCACCGCGCCATGTTTTCTGGGAACCCAGTAAGTTTTGTTCCTGGAAAATGAGGTACGATGCAGAGAACATCCCTTACCACATCTGCACAGTTCCAATGGGCTTGCGCCTACTGCAGACCTGTAGCTGCATGTTGGGCCACAGAGATCTGGACCTCTGTGACCCCCAGGAAAATCCTGTGACTAAGTAAAATGGGTGAAGACCTGTTGAACCACATCTCTGCCCTTTTTACCTGAACCTTGTCCCTGGAGAAACAGGGATTCTTTGATGGGCAATGGTGATGAAAATTGTCCCTTTGAAGTCTTCACTGATGCTAGAAAATAATTTAAAAGTTCTTACTGTCTTTCTTCTTCTTCAATTGCAACCATTATAGGAGAATGGTACATCCTTTGGACACCTCTACGGATGCTATCACATCATTCCTCAGCCAACCATTCACTATGGTGCTTTGGATAGCGTGGAAGGGCATCCTTAGAAATTAATTTGCCTTATTATCATGATGACCCAGTTATGACAATCAACTTTACCCTTAGGAGAAGCCAAATGTAAATGTCAATTAAGAATGAGATTTGAATTTGCCTCTGCTAATTAAAGAGTATTTACTGAGTTTCAAAAAAAAATCCATTTTTAATGTCATAATCATGCCATGTCAATTTTAAGACACAATAAACCTAGTGGTTTCAACAGAACAATACATATCTGCATATATATTTTTCAACACAAAAGGGAAGGTTGATGGAAGATTTTCATGAAGAGGGTTTAGGTACACAGATCAGTAACAATACATGAATCCAATTTACCATAGTCCAAGTCTCTCTTCCACTCGGAAAATTATAGTGAAATTCACCAAATAAAGTATTAATGTGTCCGTAAAGGCAAACCCCTTATAGAAAGCTGACTTTTTTTCTGTAACAAAATATGAGAAACTGTCTAAATGCAAAGGGAGCTGTAACCGTTAATGCTCTTACAGTATTAAGTGTAGAAAGATTTCCTCTGCTGTCTTGTAATCCAGCCCAATGCCTTTCAGTCACCTTATCAGTCTGGTAGGAGCAGCTCACAAAACTGAATTTTTTTCCAATCTGGTATATCAGTCCAGAGGTAAAACCAAGTGTGAATTTTAAAACATTATAACTGCTTTGCCAGTGATTTTAATTTGTCAATGTTACATAGAATTATATGTTGCTGTCTATTATAACTTTCTGTAATACAACTCACAGGTATTAATTCACTAATAACACCAGATCAAACAGATTCCTTTTTCCAAGCATCATAAATGCAATGTGAAACTCTGATAAAACAATTCAACGACATCAAAATTGATCATACACTTGGCTTGGAAAAATGTGAAAACTCTAGTTAGACTAGAGTGCATCTCTTCTTCCAAATCCTTCATCAATTCCTGTTAAAATTCCATATCCTTATAAAGTTCTACAATCAATTTAGACATTCAACTAGTTAAGTATAAATTGAATTATGCTGCTACACAAAAAAAGATCAGGCTCTAAAATGTCAAAAATCATCAGATGCTCCTATGGAGTAGTTGATAATTTATGACAACTATAATTTATAATGATGAATATATTAACCTACAGTATTATGTAACATGACAATCATCTTATTAATGAAATGTCATGGACTTCTCAATTTCTCTGAACTCAAATTTTGCTTGCTGCACATGGTAAGAGAAGGATAATAAAAATAATGAAATCTTCACAATGCAATTGTATGTGTAAAAATAACAAGATTGGTGCACTACTTTCACCAATGAGAAGCCAAGCACTTCTCTACAGGAAGTGAATAACTGGATGGATGGTCATCCCCAGGCCTCTTGAATATTTGTAGTGGCTGCTCCAGCTTAGCCAGAAACCTCTAAAAATACTCGTCAACCCTCTCACCATCACTGGCGTATACATAATTGCGTCTGGGGACATTTTTCTACGTTAAAAAGGCTGTATAAATGCAAATTGTTGTTGAGAATAGGATTCACTCTCAAATATTAAAAAGTTTTAAACTGTTAATATCTCTGGGAACAAAGATATTCACCTGACAGCACTATGAAAACAGACACTTATGGGGACAGCTGTGGATCTATATTTGGTTCCCTTTTCTTTTGAAAAGAAAAGGCCGAAAGCTGAATCTTTTTCTGTAACAAAATATGAGAAACTGAATTAATGTGCAACAATAATCCGCATCATGGAGGGTATCTAAACCCCTTATCAGAATCTACCCTGAGCAGCCATGTGTAACAAAGATACTCCACAGTAATTTTTCATGCTGTTTCGCAACAACAGCAGCAACAACTTACATTTATAAAGTGCCTTTAACGTAGTAAAACATCCCAAGGCATAAACGGACAAAAATGGACACTAAGCCAAAGAAAGCGATATTAGGAGGGGTGATTGAAAGTTTGATCAAAAAGGTGGGTTTTAAGGAGGGTAGAGAGGAGGGAGGATTTAGGGAGGGAATTCCAGAGCCTTTAATAAAAATCTAAAGGGAATAAAAAGTATTCATCTGGCTCGTATCGGTCATATTTTTCTCATTTTGAAAAAAGCGTAAAATCCTACTTTCTCATAGATTTTATCAAAATGGTGGTACAGCTGATTTTGCTGCACATGATTTTATACAATACGAATTTGATAGCAGAAACTAAAAAAACAGTAATCCCAGTGCACCTTTCACAGTACTCAACCTTTTACTTGGTAGATATGGAGTGTGCAAAGGAAGGGGTGAAGTGAAGCAAATTAGGCCCTATAGGGAGAGAAGGCAAAAGGCACACATCAACGAAAAGCATACACAAGGTCAAGGAGAAGGGGTGAAGTTGAGAAGAAAATAACTGAAGAAAACTACTTGGGTAAGGAATGCTTTTTCTAACAACTTTTCTCAGCAATCTTTTTTAAGTTGATATTGACCTCTACATAAAAGCATTACTGTGTCAATACTTTACAGCTTTACCAACTGAACTATCCAATGTGAAATTGTAAGGGAAACAAAGAATACTAACAAAGTTTAAATAGATTCTGTTTGATTGCATGCTTTTGACTTTCACATCCTCGCTATATAAATCAAATTAGCCAAACTCAGCAGTTTACATGTCATCGTGTTACAAAGTGTTTGCCTGGCTCAGTTGGTAGCAATCTTAAATAAAAACAGAAAATGCTGGATATACTCAGCAAGTCAGGCAGCATCTTTGGAGAAAGAAACAGTCAATGTTTCAGGTCGATGACCTTTCGTCAGAACTGGAAGAAGTTGAAGATTTAACAATTTTTAAGCAAGTACAGGCAAGGGAGGGAGAGGAAGGGAAGTGGAGGGAAGGTCTGATAGAATGGAGGGCAAGAGTGATTAAATGACAAAAGGGATGATGGTGCAAGACAAGGAGGGTGGTAATGAGACAAGTTAAGAAACAAAAGCTGTAAATGGCAACAGCAGAAACATTACCAGCACCTGCTGTCTGAAAAAATGGGAGCAGTGGTTATGATCTGAAATTACTGAAATCAATGTTGAGTCCAGAAGATTGTAAAGTGCCTAAACGATAGATACGGTGCTATTCCTCGAGCTTCTGTTGAGCTTCATTGGAACAGTGTAGGAGACAGAGGACAGAGAGGACAGAGAGGTCAGAGTGGGAGTGGGATGGAGAATTAAAATGGCAAGCAACCGGAAGGTCAGGGTCACTGAGCCGAGGTGATCAGCAAAGCGATCACCCAATCTGCATTAACGGTCCCTTTAGAATGCTGAAAGGGGCGGAGAGGGGAAGATGTGTTTGGTGGTTGCATCGCGCTGGAGGTGGCGGAAATGGCAGAGGATGATACGTTGAAT
Organism: Heptranchias perlo; assembly: GCF_035084215.1. Classification (NCBI taxonomy): domain Eukaryota; kingdom Metazoa; phylum Chordata; class Chondrichthyes; order Hexanchiformes; family Hexanchidae; genus Heptranchias; species Heptranchias perlo. Next base: position 79,051,109 of record NC_090335.1, read on the forward strand.
GTGGAGGCTAGTGGGGTGGAAGGTGAGGACAAGGGGGACCCTATCATGGTTCTGGAAGGGAAGGGAAGGGGTGAGGGCAGAAGTGCGGGCAATAGGATGGACACGGTCGAGGGCCCTGTCAACTACAGTGGAGGGGAATCCTCGGTTGAGTAAAAAGGTAGACATACTGGAAGCACTGGTGTGGAAGGTGGCATCGTCAGAACAGATGCGACGTAGACGGAGAAACTGAGAGAAGGGAACAGAGTCCATACAGGAAGCGGGGTGGGAGGAAGTGTAATCAAGGAAGCTGTGGGAGTCGGTGGGCTTATAGTAGATATTGGTTGACAGCCTATCTCCAGAAATGGAGATAGAGAAGTCGAGGAAGGGAAGGCAAGAGTCAGAGATGGACCATGTGAAGGTGAGGAAAAGGTGGAAATTGGAAACAAAGTTGATGAAATTTTCCAGTTTGGGGCGAGAGCAGGAAACGACACCGATACAGTCATCAATGTACCAGAAAAATAGGTGAGGGAGATGACCTGAATAGGATTAGAACAAAGAATGATCCATGTATCCCACAAAAAGGGAGGCATAGCTAAGATCCATACAGGTTTCCCATAGCGACACCTTTTATTTGGAGGAAATGAGTGGAGTCAAAGGAGAAGTTGTTCAACATAAGAACGAGTTCAGCCAGGCAGAGGAGGGTGGTGGTAGATGGGGGCTGCTTGAGCCTACGTTCAAGGAAAAAGCAGAGTGCCTGCAGACCGCCTGGTGGAGGATGGAGGTGGAGAGGGACTGAACATTCATGGTGAAAAGTTGTTTTTTTTTAAGCGATCTTGCATCATAGCCAGCTGGTTGGTGGCTCAAGTCCTACAATGCAATTAATCGCATGATCTTGGCTGACACTCTGGTGTAGTGCTGTGGGAGTGCTACATTGTTGGAACTGTTGTCTTTGGGTGCATTGTTAATCCAGGCTCCATTTGTCTGTTCCGATGGATATAAGAGATCACATGGTACTACTTGAAGAAAAGTATGGCGTTTTCCTGGCCTGCATTCTTCCCTGAATCATACCAGCAGAGAAAAACAGATTAACTGGTCATCTATTTTATTTACCATTTTGTGATGTATTGAAAATTGCCTGTCACATTTGCCTACATAATAAGTACAGTGAGTGCACTTCAAAAGTATTCATTGTCTGTGAAATGCTTTGGGATGTCCTAAGGACATAATAAAGCATTATATAAATGCATGTTCTTTCCTCCTAAAGTGGTGCATTGTGAAAAGACAGGCAAGCAATGAAGATTAATGTATGGACAGGCATGCAAGGTGCACCTGAGATTCAGATATGTGTAAATAGCTGCTGGCTGCCAGCGCAGCAAAATTGGCAAGAAGAAGATAAACATGACGTGAATGTGGTATTAGTTCAGCTGGCCAGTTTACGGGAACGGTTTTGCTCCATCTATCACTGGCACAAACTCCATGCAGCACACTTATATTATCACTGTAAAATATAACCACAATTAATGCTTACTTTTATTATGCCTGCAGGAGAAGCTGATATTTAACAACAGGGAAATGATACACGCTGGAGTGTTACCTGCGAATGGATGACATTATTCCTTACAAGAACAAAATGCTGGACATCTTCAGTAAGGAGCCCACAGAGGGTCCTGGGGAAAGATGAAGCTGGAGTTTAGCTGTCCCTTTGGGGGTCCCTTTCGACAACTATCAGAAACCTACACAGTGCCACAATGAAGCAGTTGTCTGCACAGCACCCTGTCATTGACGACTTGGCAACTGTTGTGAAGATACAAAGGCACAGCAGATGAATCTAAGATGCCACGATGGAGGGCTTAAATGCAATTAGAATCAAAGCACCCGTGACAGAAGGACTGAGAGACCTTGTGATAGTTTAGTGCTTTGTGGTTAACTTGATCAATGACTTACATAAGGACTCTGTCTCCAGCAGAAGCAAGCGTACAGAAGTGCATCTCACGCCAAAGCTGACCTCATGTCACCAGCATGGGAAAGTTACCATCTTTCCCAAGTAGAAAAGTCACCCAGTCCAGATGGGATGCATCCTAGGTTACTAAGGGAAGTAAAGGTGGAAACTGCAGAGGCTCTGGCCACAATATTGCAATTCTCCTTAGAAATGGGGACGGTGCCAGAGGGCTGGAGGAATGCAAATGTTCACCCCTGTTTAAAAAGGGGGAGACAAATAAACCCGGCAATTACAGGCCCCAGCACGCCTACGTCAGTGGTGGAAAAACTTTTAGAGACAATAATCCAGGACAAATTTAATTGGCCCCAGGAAAAGTATGGGCTAATAAATAAAAGTCAGCACTGATTTGTTAAAGGAAAATCGTGGTGGACTAACTTGATTGAGTTCTTTGATGAAGTAACGGAGAGGGTTGATGATGGTAGTGCGGTTGATGTTCTGAATATGGACTTTCAAAAGGCATCTGATAAAGTACCACATAATAGACTTGTTAGCAAAATTCAAGCCCATGGGATTAAAGGGACAGTGGCAGCATGGATACAAAATTGGCTAAGAGACAGAAAGCAGAGAGTAATGGTGAAGGGTTATTTACGACTAATGGGAAGTATACAGTGGTGTTCCCCAGGGGTCGGTATTTGAACCACTGCTTTTTTTGATATATATTAATGACTTGGACTTGGCTATACATAGTATAATTTCCACGTTGCAGGTGACACGAAACTCAGAAATGTAGTGAACCATATGGAGGGTAGTAACAGATTTCAGGAGGATATAGACAGGCTGGTGAAATGGACAGACACATAGCAGATGAAATTTTGCACAGAGAAGTGTGAAGTGATACATTCTGGTAGGGAGAATGAGGAGAGGCAATATAAACTAAATGGTATAATTTTAAAGGGGGTGCGGGAACAGAGAGAACTGGGGGTGCACATACACAAATCTTTGAAGGTGGCAGGACAAGTTGAGAAGGCTGTTAAAAAAGCATATGGGATCCTGGGTTTTATTAATGGAGGCATAGAGTACAAAAGCAAGGAAGTTATACTAAACCTTTATAAATGTAAGGAGTCCAACAGTTTTATTTGAAAATCACAAGCTTTCGGAGGCTTTCTCCTTCGTCCATCACCGGCATCTCCACATCTTAAACCTTTATAAAGCACTGGTTAGGCCTCAGCTGGAGTATTGTGTTCAATTCTGAGCACCATACTTTAGAAAGAATGTCAAGATTTAGAGAGGGTATAGAAGAGATTTACTAGAATGGTACCAGGAATGAGGCACTTCAGTTATGTAGAGAGACTGGAGGAGCTGAGGTTGTTTTCCTTAGAGCTTGGAAGGTTAAGAGGAGATTTAACTGTGGCAAATGGAATTCAATTTAGACAAATGTGAGGTCATCCACTTTGGATCAAAAAAGGATAGATCAGGGTACTTTCTAAATGGTATGGGGAACGGATAGGGTGGATAGAGAGAAACTATTTCCATTGGTTGGGGATTCTAGGAGTCGGGGGCACTGTCTATAAATTAAAGCCAGACCTTTCAGGAGCGAGATTAGAAAACATTTCTACACACAAAGGGTGGTAGAGGTTTGGAACTCTCTTCTGCAAACGGCAATTGATACTAGCTCAATTGCTAAATTTAAATCTGAGATAGATAGCTTTTTGGCAATCAAAGATATTAAGGGATATGGGCCAAAGGCGGGTATATGGAGTTAGATCACAGATCAGCCATGATTTTATCAAATGGCGGAGCAGGCACGAGGGGCTGAATGGCCTACTCCTGTTCCTATGTTCCTATTTGATAGATATGTTCAAAATCATGAATGGTTTCGATAGAGTAAATAAGGGAAAACTGTTCCCAGTGGCAGAAGGGTCAGTAACCAGAGAACACAGATTTAAGATGATTGGCAAAAGAGCCAGAGACGATATGAGGAAACATTCTCTTATGCAGCGAGTTGTTATAATCTGGAATGCATTGCCTGATAGGATGGCGGAAGCAGACTCAATAGTAACTTTCAAAAGGGAATTGGATAGATACTTGAAAGGGAAAAAAATGCAGGGCTATGAGGAAAGAACAGGGGAGTGGGACGAATTGGATAGCTCTTTTCAAAGAGCCGGCATAGGCACGATGGGCCGAATGGCCTCCTCCTGTGCTGCACCATACTATGATAAGCAGTCAAAGCGATCATTAATGGGATCCACCTCACCTACTCCTTCAATTAGTGGGTCATTTAGGAGGAGCTCACTAAGTAGAGAATGGTGCATTGTCATAAACAGCAACAGGGGACAGCACTGCAACACATCAAGTTAATCGCATTGACATCAGACTCACTATTACAGTCATTAAAGGAAACAAAATTAAAACTTTAACGTAGAATCATAGAAATTTAAGCAGAGAGAGGCTATCAGATCATCATGCATGTGTCATTGTTAGCTCCAAATCAGAGCTAACTACACTAGTCCCATTTTCCTCTTCGAGTTATTATCTCAAATGTGATTGAATTGGTTTCAACAGCCACTAGCAGTAATGTATTTCTTATCCAAATGATTCTTCAGGAAAACATTTCTTCTAACCTACTTATTTATGTTATTGCAACAAGGGAAAATTTTATGAGATTGCACTTCCAGTGGGTGAAGCTCCCTGTCAAGAGCACAATTTTATAAAACTACCCGTTATAATAAGCTTGGCTCAATTGGTAACACTGTTTTCACTGAATTAGTGGGTTACGTGTTCAAGCTCCATCCAGGACTTGAGTACATAATTTAGACTGACACTTCAATGCAACGCTGAGAGGATGATGCTGTCTTCCAGATGAGATACTAAACCAAAGCACTATTCAAGTGGATGTAAAAGATCCTATGGCATTATTCGAAGAAGAGCAAGGAATTCTTCTGATGTTCTGGGTGACCTCCATCCCTCAGCCAACAACATGAAAAACAGATCATCCATTCATCTAATTTGCTGTTTGTGATAACTTGCTGTGTACAAAAGTGCCTGTCACATTTGATTACATAATAGTGACTACACTTAAAATAACTCAGTGGATGTGGAATCCTTTTGGATAATCTGAGGCAAACATAAGATTCTGTGATAAACATAAGAACATAAGAAATAGGAGCAAGAATAGGCCATATAGCCATACAGCCCCTCATAGAATAGAATCATAAAAGGTTACGGCACACAAGGAGGCCATTTAGCCCACCGTGTCCGTGCCGGCCGAAAAAGAGCTATCCAGCTTAATCCCACTTTCCAGCACTTGGTCCGTAGCCCTGTGGGTTACAGCACTTCAAGTGCACATCCAAGTGCTTTTAAAATGAGTTGAGGGTTTATGCCTCTACCACCCTTTCAGGCAGTGAGTTCCAAATCCTCACCACCATCTGGGTGAAAACATTTCTCCTCAGCTCCCCTCTAATCCTTCTACCAATTACTTTAAATCTATGCTCCCTGGTCATTGACCCCTCTGCTAAAGGGAAATAGAGTGGACAGGGAGGACCTATCTAGTCCCGTCATAATTTTATAGACCTCAATGAAATCTCCTCTCAGTCTCTTTTGTTCCAAAGAAAACAACCCGAGCCTATCTATCTCCAGCCCTGGCAACATCCTCGTAAATCTCCTCTGTACCCTCTATAGTGCAATTACGTCTTTCCTGTAATATGGTGACTAGAACTGTACGCAGTACTCAAGCTGTGGCCGAACTGGTGTTTTCTACAGTTCTAGCATAAGCTCCCTGCTCTTATATTCTATGCCATGGCGAATAAAAGAAAGTATCCGGATGCCTTTTTAACTTGACCGACCTGTCCTGCTACCTTCACGGGTCAGTGGACATGCACTCCAAGGTCCCTTTGTTCCTCTACACCTCTCGGTATCCTCCCATTTGTTGTGACTCCCTTGCCTTGTTTGCCCTCCCCAAATGCATTACCTCACACTTCGCTGGATTGAATTCCATTTGCCACTTTTCTACCCACCTGACCAGTCCATTGATATCTTCCTGCAGTCTACAGCTTTCCTCCTCACCATCAATCACATGGCCAATTTTTATATCATCTGCAAACTTCTTGATCATGCACCCCACATTCAAGTCCAAATCATCAATATATACCACAAAAAGCAAGAGACCTAGTACTGAGCCTTGTGGCACCCCACTGGAAACGGACTTCCAGTCGCAAAAACACCTTTCAACCATCACCCTTTGCTTCCTGCCACTGAGAAATTTTGGATCCAACAAGCCATTTTCCCCTGGATCCCATGGGCTTTTACTTCTATGACCAGTCTGCCATGTGGAACCTTGTCAAAAGCCTTGCTATAATCCACATACACTACATCAAATGCGTTACCCTCATCGACCCTCCTTGTTACCTGCTCAAAAAATTCAATCAAGTTAGGCAGACATGACCTTCCCTTAAAAAATCCATGCTGACTGTTCTTGATTAACCCGTGCCTTTCTAAATGACGATTTATGCTGTCCCTCAGAATCGATTTTTTTTATTCGTTCATGGGATGTGGGCATCGTTGGCAAGGCCAGTATTTATTGCCCATCCCTAATTGCCCTTTAGACGGTAGTGGTGAACTGCCTTATTGATCCGCAGCAGTCCGTGTGGTGAAGGTTCCCCCACTGTGTTGTTAGGAAGGGAGTTCCAGGATTTTGACCCAGCGACAATGAAGGAACGGCGATATATTTCCAAGTCGGGATGGTGTGTGACTTGGAGGGGAACGTGCAGGTGGTGTTGTTCCCATGTGCCTGCTGCCCTTGTCCTTCTCGGTGGTAGAGGTTGTGGGTTTGGGAGGCGCGGTCAAAGATGCCTTGTTGAGTTAATGCGGTGCATCCTGTAGATGGTACACACTGCAGCCACGGTGCACTGGTGGTGAAGCGAGTGAATGTTTAGGGTGGTGGATAGGGTCCCAATCAAGCGGGCTGCTTTGTCCTGGATGGTGTAGAGGTTCTTGAGTGTTGTTGAAGCTGCACTTATCAAGGCAATAGGAGAGAATTTCATCACACTCCTGACTTGTGCCTTGTAGATGGTAGAAAGGCTTTGGGGAGTCAGGAGGTGAGTCACTCGCCACAGAATACCCAGCCTCTGACCTGGTCTTGTAGCCACAGTATTTATGTGGCTGGTCCAGTTAAGTTTCTGGTCAATGGTGACCCCCAGGATGTTGATGGTGGGGAATTCAGTGATGGTAATGCTGTTGAATGTCAAGGGGAGATGGTTAGAATCTCGCTTCTTGGAGATGGTCATTGACTGGCACTTGTCTGGTGCGAATGTTACTTGCCACTTATCAGCCCAAACCTGGATGTTGTCCAGGTCTTGCTGCATGCAGGCAAGGACTGCTTCATTATTTGAGGGGTTGCGAATGGAACTGAACACTGTGCAATCATCAGCGAACATCCCCTTTTCTGACCTTGTGATGGAGGGAAGGTCATTGATGAAACAGCTGAAGATGGTTGGGCCTAGGACACTGCCCCGAGGAACTCCTGCAGAAATGACCTGGGGCTGAGATGATTGGCCTCCAACAACCACTACCATCTTCCTTTGTGCTAGGTACGACTCCAGCCACTGGAGAGTTTTCCCCGATTCCCATTGACTTCAATTTTATTCGGGCTCCTTGGTGCTGCCTTGATGTATAGGGCAGTGACTCTCACCTCACCTCTAGAATTCAGCTATTTTGCCCATGTTTGGACCAAGGCTGTAATGAGGTCTGAAGCTGAGTGGTCCTGGCGGAACCCAAACTGAGCATCGGTGAGCAGGTTATTGGTGAGTAAGTGCAGCTTGATAGCACTGTCGACGACACCTTACATCACTTTGCTGATGATTAAGAGTAGACTGATGGGGGGGGTAATTGACCGGATTGGATTTGTCCTGCTTTTTGTGGACAGGACATACCTGGGCAATTTTCCACATTGTCGGGTAGATGCCAGTGTTGTAGCTGTACTAGAACAGTTTGGCTAGAGGCGCATCTAGTTCTGAAGCACAAAGCTTCAGCACGACAGCCGGGATGTTGTTGGGACCCATAGCATTTGCTGTGTCCCGTGCACTCAGCAGTTTCTTGATATCACGTGGAATGAGTCGAATTGGCTGAAGACAGGCTTCTGTGATGGTGGGGATATCAGGAGGAGGCCGATATGGAACATCCACTCGGCACTTCTGGCAGAAGATGGTTGCAAATATTTCAGTCTTGTCTTTTGCACTCCCGTGCTGAACTCTGCCATCATTGAGGATGGGGATGTTCACGGAGCCTTCTCCTCCCATTAGTTGTTTAATTGTCCACCACCATTCACAACTGGATGTGGCAGGAACGCAGAGCTTTGATCTGATAGTACATGAAACACAAAAAGTCAACATACAGGTGAAGCAGGTAATCTGGAAGGCAAACGGAATATTGGCCTTTATATCTAGGAGGATGGAGTATCAAAGCAGGGAAGTTATGCTACTACTGTACAGGGTGCTGGTGAGACCACACCTGGAGTACTGCGTACAGGTCTGGTGCCCTTATTTAAGGAAGGGCATACTTGCATTGGAGGCAATTCAGAGAAGGTTCACTAGGTTGATTCCGGGTATGGAAGGGTTGTCTTATGAGGAAGGATTGAACAGGTTGGGTCTATACTCATTGGAGTTTAGAAGAATGACAGGAAATCTTATTGAAACATATAAGATTCTCTAAGGCGACCCGATAGAGTAAATGCTGAGAGGATGTTACCCGTCATGGGGGAATCTAAAACTAGGGGGCATAGTCTCAGAATAAGGGGTCGCCTGTTTAAGAAGGAAATGAGGAGGAATTTCTTCTCCCAGAGGGTCATGAATCTTTGGAATTCTTTACCCCAAATATCTGTGGAGGCTGAGTCATTGAATACATTCAAGGCTGAGTTAGACAAATTTTTGATCAGCAAGGGAGTCAAAGGATATGGGGAATGGGCAGAAAAGTAGAGTTGAGGTAAAAATCAGATCTGCTATGAGCTCATTAAATGGCGCAGCAGGCTCGAGGGGCCAAATGGCCTACTCCTGCTCCTATCTCTTATGATCCGTTGGTTGTGGAATTGCTTAGCTCTGTCTGTAGCATGTTGCTTCCGCTGTATAGCATGCACATAGTCCTGTGTTGTAGTTTCATCAGGTTGGCACCTCATTTTTAGGTACGCCTGGTGCTGCTCCTGGCGTGCTCTTCTACACTCCTCATTGAACCAGGGTGATCCTCTGGCTTGTTGGTAATGGTAGAGTGAGGAATAAGCCAGGCCATGAGGTTACAGATTGTGCTGGAATACAATTCGGCTGCTGCTGATAGCGCACAGTGCCTCATGGATGTCCAGTTTTGAGCTGCTAGATCTGTTCTGAATCTATCCCATTTGGCACGGTGGTAGTGCCACACAATATGTTGGATGGTGTCCTCAGTGTGAAGACGGGACTTCGTCTCCACGAGGACTGTGCGGTAGTCACTCCTACCAATACTGTCATGGAAAGATGCATCTGCGACAGGTAGATTGGTGAGGGCGAGGTCAAGTAGGTTTTTCCCTCGTGTTGGTTCGCTCACCACCTACCACAGGCCGAGTCTGGCAGCTATGTCCTTCAGGGCTCGGCCAGCTTGGTCAGTAGTGGTGCTACCGAGCCACTCTTGGAGATGGACATTGAAGTCCCCCACCCAGGGTAAATTCTGTGCCCCTGCTACCCTCAGTGCTTCCTCCAAGTGGTGCTTAACATGGAGATGTACTGATTCATCAGCTGAGGGGGGGGCGGTAGGTGGTAATCAACAGGAGGTTTTCTTGCCCACATTTGACCTGATGCCATGAGATTTCATGGGTCTGGGCCACTCCCTCCTGACTGTATACCACTGTACCGCCATCTCTGGTGGGTCTGTCCTGCCGGTGGGACGGACATAACCAGGGATGGTGATGGAAGAATCTGGGACTTTGGCTGAAAGGTATGATTCTGTGAGTATGGCTATGTCAGGCTGTTGCTTGACTAGTCTGTGGGACAGCTCTCCCAATTTTGGCACAAGTCCCCAGATGTGAGTGAGGAGGACCTTGCAGGGTCGACTGGGCTTGGTTTGACCTTTCATGTCCGGTGCCTAGTGGTCCGTCCGATTTGATTCTTATTGTGACTTTCTGTAGCAAACAGAATTCTACAACTGAGTGGCTTGCCAGGCCATTTCAGAGGGCGATTAAGAATCACCCACATTGACTGTTGGTCTGGAGTCACGTATAGGCCAGACCGGGTAAGGACAGCAGGTTTCCTTCCCTAAACCAGATGGGTTTTTGTGCCAGCCGGTAGTTTTCATGGCCACCATTACTGATACTCATTTTTTTTAAATCCAGGTTGATTTAATTTAATTAATTGAATTTAAATTCCCCAGCTGCCATGGCGGGATTTAAACTCATGACTACGGATTATTAGTCCAGGCCTCTGGATTACTAGTCCAGTAACATAACCACCATGCTAAACACCATCGAGGTTACACTGACTGGTCTATAATTACTCGGTCATCTCTTTCTCCCTTTTTAAACAATGATACAATAGCAGTCCTCCAATCCTCCGGCACCACGCCTGTCACCAGGGAGGATTGGAAAATAATGGTCAGAGTCTCCACTATTTCCTCCCTTGCTTCTCTGAGCAGCCTAGGATACATTTCATCTGGGCTTGGCGATTTATCTACTTTCAAAGATTTTTTTTATTCGTTCATGGGATGTGGGCGTCGTTGGCAAGGCCAGCATTTATTGCCCATCCCTAACTGCCCTTGAGAAGGTGCTGGTGAGCCGCCATCTTGGACCGCTGCAGTCCGTGTGGTGAAGGTTCTCCCACAGTGCTGTTAGGAAGGGAGTTCCAGGATTTTGACCCAGCGATGATAAAAGAACGGCGATATATTTCCAAGTCGGGATGGTGTGTGACTTGGAGGGGAACGTGCAGGTGGTGTTGTTCTCATGTCCCTGCTGCCCTTGACCTTCTAGGTGGTAGAGGTCATGGGTTTGGGAGCTGTCGAAGAAGCCTTGGCGAGTTGCTGCAGTGCATCCTGTGGATGGTACACACTGCAGCCACTGGGCGCCGGTGGTGAAGGGAGTGAATGTTTAGGGTGGTGGATGGGGTGCCAATCAAACGGGCTGCTTTGTCCTGGATGGTGTCAAGCTTCTTGAGAGTTGTTGGAGCTGCACTCATCCAGGCAAGTGGAGAGTATTCCATCACACTCCTGACTTGTGCCTTGTAGATTTTGGAAAGGCTTTGGGGAGTCAGGAGGTGAGTCACTCGCTGCAGAATACCCAGCCTCTGACCTGCTCTTGTAGCCACAGTATTTATATGGCTCGTCCAGTTAAGTTTCTGGTCAATGGTGACCCCCAGAATGTTGATGGTGGGGCATTCGGCGATGGTAATGCCGTTGAATGTCAAGGGGAGGTGGTTAGACTCTCTCTTCTTGGAGATGGTCATTGACTCGTACTTGTCTGGCGTGAATGTTACTTGCCACTTATCAGCCCAAGCAGGTCTTGCTGCATGCGGGCAAGGACTGCTTCATTATTTGAGGGGTTGCGAATGGAACTGAACACTGTGCAATCATCAGCAAACATCCCCTTTTCTGACCTTATGATGGAGGGAAGGTCATTGATGAAGCAGCTGAAGATGGTTGGGCCTAGGACACTGCCCTGAGGAACTCCTGCAGAAATGTCCTGGGGCTGAGATGATTGGCCTCCAACAACCACTACCATCTTCCTTTGTGCTAGGTATGACGCCAGCCACTGGAGAGTTTTCCCGCCGATTCCCATTGACTTCAATTTTATTAGGGCTCCTTGACGCCACACTCGGTCAAATGCTGCCTTGATGTCAAGGGCAGTCACTCTCACCTCACCTCTGGAATTCAGCTATTTTGTCCATGTTTGGACCAAGGCTGTAATGAGGTCTGAAGCTGAGTGGTCCTGGCGGAACCCAAACTGAGCATCGGTGAGCAGGTTATTGGTGAGTAAGTGCCGCTTGATAGCACTGTCGACGACAACTTACATCACTTTGCTGATGATTGAGAGTAGACTGATGGGGGGTTATTTGGCTGGTTTGGATTTGTCCTGCTTTTTGTGGACAGGACATACCTGGGCAATTTTCCACATTGTCGGATAGATGCCAGTGTTGTTGCTGTACTGGAACAACTTGGCTAGAGGCGCAGCTAGTTCTGGTTGCTGAAGCGCTTAACACTTCCTCTCTCGCTATGTTTATCCCATGCAATATTTCACACACCTCCTCCTTAACTATAATCTCTGCATCGTACCCCTCTTTTGTGAAGTCAGGCGCAAAGTATTCATTAAGAACCATACCCACATCTTCCACCTCCACACATAGGTTACCTTTTTGGTCTCTAATCGGCCCTATTCTTTCCTTAGTTATCCTCTTGCTCTTTATGTATTTATAAAACATTTTTGGGTTTTCCTTAATTTTACTTGCCAGTATTTTCTCATGCCCCCTCTTTGCTTTCCTATTTTCCTTTTCAATTTCACCCCTGCACTTTCTATACTCCTCTTGGCTTTCTGCAGTATCGAGCTCTCTGTGTCTGATGTAAGCTTCCCTTTTTGCCTTATCTTAACCCTGTATGCTCCTTGTCATCCAGGGGGCTCTAGATTTGGCAGACCCACCCTTTTTCTTTGTGGGAAATGTTTACTCTGAACCCCTTGAATCTCCTCCTTGAATGCCTCCCACTGCTCTGAAACTGATTTACCATCAAGTAGCTGTTTCCAGTCCACTTTTGCTGAATCACTTCTTAGTTTAGTAAAATTGGCCTTTCCCCAGTTTAGAACTTTTACTCCTATTCCATCTCTGTCCTTTTCCACAACTATGCTAAATCTAACTGAATTATGATCATTACCACCAAAATGCTGTCCCACGGATACTCCTTCCACCTGCCAGGCTTCATTTCCAAAAACTAAATCCAGAACTGTTCCCCTCTTGTTGGGCTTGCTACGTACGGGCTAAAAAAGTTCTCCTGAATGCAACTGAAGAATTCTGCACCTTCTATACTTTTTGCACTGATTATATCCCAGTTAATTTTGGGGTAGTTGAAATCCCCTACTATTACTGCCCTATTGTTTTTGCACTTCTCAGAAATTTGCCAACATATTTGCTCTTCTATCTCCCTCTGACTGTTTGGAGGTGTATAGTACACTCCCAGCAGCGTGACTGCTCCTTTTTTGTTCTTTAGCTCAACCCATATGGCCTCATTTGATGATTCTTCTAACATATCATACCTCCTCACAGCCGAAATTGTTTCTTTAACCAATATTGCCACCCCCCCCCTTTTCTTTCTCCCTCTCTATCTTGCCTGAAAACCCTGCAACTAGGAACGTTGAGCAGCCATTCCTGCCCCTGTTTAAGCCATGTTTCTGTAATAGCTAAGATATCGTACTTCCACGTGTCTATCCCTGCCCTTTGCTCATCTGCCTTATTCACTATACTCCTTGCATTGAGGTATCTACCATTAAGCACTGCCAAACTCCTTTGTTGTCCAGTTTCTAACCTTTGTTTCCTCTGCCTTCCAAACTCACTTACTAATTTTCTGCCTTCCATTTCCAGCTCTGCTTCTCTCCCTTCTGAATATACGCTAGGTTCCCATCCCCCTGCCAAGCGAGTTTAAACCCTCCCCAACAGCACTAGCAAACCTCTCCGCGAGGATATTGCTCCCAGCCCTGTTGAGGTGCAACCCATCTGGCTTGTACAGGTCCCAGCTCCCCCAGATCCGGTCCCAATGCCCTGGGAATCTAAAGCCCTCCCTCCTACACCATCTCTCCAGCCACAAATTTATCGTCTCTATCCTCCTATTTCCATACTCGTTAGCATGTGGCACCAGGAGTAATCCGGAGATTACTACCTTTGAGGTCCTGCTTATCAATCTCTTTCCTAACTCCTTAAAATCTGCCTGTAGGGCCTCATCCCTCTTTCTACCGATGTCGTTGGTACCGACATGGACCACGACCTTCCCCTCCAGAATGTTCTGCAGCCGTTCTGTAACATCATTTACCCTGGCACCAGGGAGGCAACATACCATCCTGGAATCACGTCTGTATCCGCAGAAACGCCTGTCTGCTCCCGTAATTATAGAATCGCCTATCACTATTGCTGTACAGCTGAGCCACACATGGTGTTGTGGACTTGGCTCTGGCTGCACTCCCCAGAGGAACCCTCTCCCCCACCAGTATTCTGGTTAGAGAGCGGGATGCCCTCAGGGGACTCCTGCACTACTTGCCTGGTCCTCCTTGTCTGTCTGGTGGTCACCCAGTCCCTCTCTGCCTGCACTCTCTTAAGCTGTGGGGTGGCCACATCCTGAAACGTGCTATCCATGAAACTCTCAGCCTCGCGGATGCGCTGCAGTGACGCCAGCTGCTGCTCAAGCTCTGAAATCCAAAGTTCGAGCTCCTCCAGCCGACAACACTTCCTGCATCTGTGGTTGACCAAGACACGGGAAACGTCCTGGAGTTCCCACATGGCACAGGCCGTGCATTCGACTGAGCTGAGTCTGAGCTGCCCTGTCATGCCTCAATTTATCATATTAAGCAAACTTAAGAGAATAAACTTAAAGACTTTAAAAGAAACACTCACCAGAAAAAAAACTCACCAGCTACTCACCAATCAGCTCCTTCCCTTGTGCTGATGTCACTTTAGGTGTTTTTTCACCTCTCTCTCCGCCCACGCTCCGCTCTCTCTCCTCTCTTGTTCCTCCTTTTATTGCTGATCGCGCGCTCTGCTCTCTCTCTCTCCTCTCTCGCTCCTTTTATCGCTGATCCCATGCTCTGCTCCCTCTGTCGCTCCTGCTTTTAATCAGTGATCCCACGCTCAAGCAGCTCTGCCATTCAATAAGATCATGGTTGAGCTTCAATCTCAACTCCATTTTCCCGCTCAATCCCCATGATTCCTCTCAAGTCCAAAAATCTATCTATCTCAGCCTTCAATATATTCAACAACTCAGCATCGACAGCTCTCTGGGGTAGAGAATTCCAAAGATTCACAACACTCTGAGTGAAGAAATTCCTCCTCATCTCAGTCTTAAATGCCAACCCCTTATCCTGAGACTATGCCCTCTTGTTCTAGGCTTTCCAGCCAGAGGAAACAACCTCTCAGAGCCAGCATGTAGAAAGTCCTACAAGAGAGGGGGCGGTACTGGACCTAATTCTAGGGAATGTGGCCGGCCAAGTGGAAGAAGTGCTAGTAGGTGAGCACTTTGGTGACAGTGACCATAATTCGGTGAGATTTAAGGTGGTCATGGAAAAGGACAGGGAGGGGCCAGAAATAAAGGTTCTAAATTGGGGGAAGGCCGATTTTAATAGGATAAGGCAGGATCTGGCCAAAATGGACTGGGATCAGCTGCTTGTAGGAAAATCCGCATCGGAGCAATGGGAGTCTTTCAGAAGGGAGATTGAGACCATACAATGGCAACATGTTCCCGTAAACGTCAAGGGTGGTTCCAAGAACTCCAGGGAACCTTGGATGTCAAGGGATATACGAGAATGGATTAGGAAAAAAAGGAGGGCTTTTGGCAGATACAAAAGGCTAAAGATGGAGGAAGCCCTAGAGGAGTACAAAAAGTGCAGGGGGATACTTAAAAAAGAAATTAGGAGATCAAGGAGGGGCCATGAAATAACACTGGCGAGCAAAATAAAGGAAAATCCTAAGATGTTTTATAAGTATATTAAGGGTAAGAGGATGACTAGGGAAAAAATAGGGCCCATTAGGGACAAAAATGGCAATCTGTGTGTGGAGCCGGCAGATGTAGGAGGGGTTCTAAATGAATTTTTTGCATCTGTTTTCACTATGGAGAAGGACGATGTAGACATAGAAATACGGCAGGGGGACTGTGATATACTCGAACATATTAACATCGAGCGGGAGGAGATATTGGCGGTTTTAGCAGGCCTAAAAATGGATAAATCCCCAGGCCCGGACGAAATGTATCCCAGGCTACTGTGTGAGGCAAAGGAGGAGATTGCGGGGGCTCTAACACATATATTCAGAACCTCTCTGGCCACAGGGGATGTGCCAGAGGACTGGAGAACTGCTAATGTAGTACCATTATTCAAGAAGGGGAGTAGGGAAAAACCGGGGAACTACAGGCCAGTGAGCCTAACATCAGTGGTAGGAAAAATATTGGAAAAAATTCTGAAGGACAAAATTAGTCTCCACTTGGAGAAGCAAGGATTAATCAGGGATAGTCAACATGGCTTTGTCAAGGGAAGATCATGTCTGACTAATTTGATTGAATTTTTTGAGGGGGTGACTAGGCGTGTGGATGAGGGTAACGCAGTGGATGTGGTATACATGGATTTCAGTAAGGCCTTCGATAAAGTCCCCCACAGGAGACTGGTCAAGAAGGTACGAGCCCATGGAATCCAGGGTGCCTTGGCACTTTGGATACAAAACTGGCTTAGTGGCAGAAGGCAGAGGGTGATGGTCGAAGGTTGTTTTTGTGACTGGAAGCCTGTGGCCAGTGGGGTACCACAGGGATCGGTGCTGGGTCCCTTGCTGTTTGTGGTCTACATTAACGACTTGGATATGAATGTAAAAGGTATGATCAGTAAGTTCGCTGATGATACAAAAATTGGTAGGGTGGTAAATAGCGAGGAGGATAGCCTCAGTCTGCAGGACGATATAGATGGGTTGGTCAGATGGGCGGAACAGTGGCAAATGGAATTTAACCCGGAAAAGTGCGAGGTGATGCACTTTGGAGGGACTAACAAGGCAAGGGAATACACAATGAATGGGAGGACCCTAGGCAAGACAGAGGGTCAGAGGGATCTTGGTGTGCAAGTTCACAGATCCCTGAAGGCGGCGGAACAGGTAGATAAGGTGGTAAAGAAGGCATATGGGATACTTGCCTTTATTAGCCGAGGCATAGAATATAAGAGCAAGGAGGTTATGATGGAGCTGTATAAAACACTGGTTAGGCCACAGCTGGAGTACTGTGTGCAGTTCTGGTCGCCACACTACAGGAAGGATGTGATCGCCTTGGAGAGGGTGCAGAGGAGATTCACCAGGATGTTACCAGGGCTGGAGCGCTTCAGCTATGAAGAGAGACTGGGATGATTGGGTTTGTTTTCCTTGGAGCAGAGGAGGCTGAGGGGGGACATGATTGAGGTGTACAAAATTATGAGGGGCACAGATAGGATGGATACTAAGGAGCTTTTTCCCTTCGTTGAGGGCTCTATAACAAGGGGACATAGATTCAAGGTAAAAGGCGGGAGGTTTAGAGGGGATTTGAGAAAGAACTTTTTCACCCAGAGGGTGGTTGGAGTCTGGAACTCACTGCCTGAAAGGGTTGTGGAGGCAGGAACCCTCACAACATTCAAGAAGCATTTGGATGAGCACTTGAAATGCCATAGCATACAAGGCTACGAACCAAATGCTGGAATATGGGATTAGAGTAGACAGGGCTTGATGGCCGGCGCGGACACGATGGGCCGAAGGGCCTCTATCCGTGCTGTATAACTCTATGACTCTCCATGCTCTGTCAAACCCCTGAGAATCTTATATGTTTCAATGAGATCACCTCTCATTCTTCTAAACTCAGGAGTGTGATGGAATACTCTCCATTTGCCTGGATAAGCGCAACTCCAACAAAACTCAAGAAACTCAACACCATCCAGGACAAAGCAGCCCACTTAATTGGCACCCCATCCACCACCTTAAACATTCACTCCCTCCACCACCGGCGCACCATGGCTGCAGTGTGTACCATCCACAAGATGCACTGCAGCAACTCACCAAGGCTTCTTCGACAGCACCTCCCAAACCCGTGACCTCTACCACCTAGAAGGACATGGGCAGCAGGTGCATGGGAACACCACCACTTGCACGTTCCCCTCCAAGTCACATACCATCCTGACTTGGAAATATATCGCCGTTCCTTCATCGTCGCTGGGTCAAAATCCTGGAACTCCCTACCTAATAGCACTGTGGGAGTACCTTCACCACTCGGACTGCAGCGGTTCAAGAAGGCGGCTCACCACTACCTTCTCAAGGGCAATTAGGGATGGGCAATAAATGCTGGCCTTGCCAGTGATGCTCATATCCCATGAATGAATAAAAAATAAACTCGAGGGAGTATGGACCCATTTTACTCAATCTCTCCTCATAGGACAACCCTCTCATCCCAGGAATCAATCTCGTGAACCTTCATTGCACTGCTTCTAAGGCAGGTATATCCTTCCTTAAATAAGGAGACCAAAATTGTACACAGTACTCTAGGTGTAGTCTCACCAAAGCCCTGTACAATTGTCGCAAGACTTCCTTACTCTTGTACTTCAACCCCCATGCAATAAAGGCCTTCCTAATTGCTTGCTGTACCTGCATGCTAACTTTCTGTGTTTCTTGTACGAAGGCACCCAAATCTCTCTGAACACCAACATTTAATAGTTTCTCACTATTTAAAAAAATTCTGTTTTTCTATTCTTCCTACCAAAGTGAATAACCTCACATTTCCCAACATTATACTCCATCTGCCACCTTCTTGCCCATTCACTTTACCTGTCTACATCCCTTTGCAGACTCTGTGTCCTCCTCACAATTTACTTTCCCACCTAGCTTTGTATCATCAGCAAACTTGGATACATTACACTCAGTCCCTTCATCTAAGTCATTAATATAGATTATGAATAGCTGAGGCCCAAGCATTGATCCTTGCCGTACCCCACTATTTACAGCCTGCCAACCTGAAAGTGACCTGTTTATCCCTACTCTGTTTTCTGTCCCTTAAACAATCCTCTATCCGGGCTAATATTTTACCCCCAATCCCATGAGCCCTTATCTTGCATGACAACCTTTTATGTGGCACCTTATCGAATTGAAAATCCAAATATACTGCATCCACTGGTTCTCCTTTATCTACCCTGCCAGTTACATCCTCAAAAAACTCTAATAGATTTATCAAACACAATTTCTCTTTCATAAAACCATGTTGACTCTCCCTAATCATATTATGATTTTCTAAGTGCCCTGTTACCACTTCCTTAATAATGGATTTCAGCATTTTCCCGACGACTGACGTCAGGCTAACTAGCCTGTAGTTCCCTGTTTTCTCTCTCCCTCCTTTCTTGAATATATTGAAATATTTCTTTAAATGTTTGCCATCTAGCGTCACACCCGTTAATTTAATTTCCCAATCTACCTTAGCCAACCCGCCCCTCATACCTATGTAATTGGCTTTGTTTAAGTTTAAGACTCTAATTTCGGACTTAAGTATGTCACTCTCAAACTCAATGTGAAATTCTGTAATATTATGATCACTCTTCCCCAGAGGATCCTTTACTATGAGATTATTTATTAACCCTGTCTCATTACACAATACAAGATCTAAAAAAGCCTGTTCCCTGGTTGGTTCCACAACATATTGTTCTAGGAAACTGTCTCCAATGTATTCCATGAACTGGTCCTCCAGACTACCTTCGCCAATTTGATTTGTCCAGTCTATATGAAGGTTGAAGTCCCCCACGATTATTGCATTATCTTTGTTACAAGCTCCTATTATTTCTTGATTAATGCTCTGTCCAACAGTATAGCTACTGTTAGGGGGCCTATAAAGTACCCCCACCGATGTTTTCTGCCCCTTGTTATTTCTTATTTCCACCCAGACTGATTCTAATTCCTGATCTTCTGAACCAAGATCCTTTCTCACTACTATCCTAATGTCATCCTTTATTATCAGGACTACCCCCCCCCTCCTTTTCCATTCTGCCTGTCTTTTTGAAACGTTCCCAACCTTTGTCACCTTGGCCACACGTCTCTGTAATGGCTATTAGATCAAATCTCTATTTGTGCCACTAATTCGTCTATCTTGTTACTAATACTTCGATCATTCAGATAAAGAGCCCTTAATTTTAACTTTTTACCATTTTTCCCTGCTTTAACCTTATTTGCTGATGCACCATTACCGTTAAATTCTTTGTCCCTTCCTAGCACACTCTGCTTATCTTTACCCAAATCGCTACACTGCTCTATTGCCTTGACTTTTCCTTTTAGATTTCTAAATTTCCCCTCACCTGACCCCTCCCCCCCCCACTTTTTAGTTTAAAGCCCTATCTACAGCCCTCGTTATTCGATTCGCCAGGACACTGGTCCCAGCCCAGTTTAAGTGGAGCCTGTCCCAACAGAACAGCTCCCTCTTTCCCCAGTACTGGTGCCAGTGCCCCATGAATCGATACCCCTATATCCCACACCACTCTTTGAGCCACACATTTAACTCTCTGATCTGTTTGACCCCATGCCAATTTGCGCGTGGCTCAGGGAGTAATCCATAGATTATCACCTTTGATGCAAGTTATGCAAGTTCTTTATCATCAGTAATAATCCTAAATTTAGAACGCCTTGGTAGATTCACCAACAAGTGGAAAAAAATCTTTTACTATTTACTTTCTCAAACCCTTTTATAATTTTGAATATTGTGTTAGATCTCCCCGTAATCTAGGCTGATAATTCAGTGCAGTGCTCAGGGAGGGTTACACTGTCAGAGGTTTCATCTTTTGGATGAGACGTTAAACCATGATCCCAACCACGTGGTCAAAATCCTGGAACTCCCTACCTAACAGCACTGTGGGAGAACCTTCACCACACGGACTGCAGCGGTTCAAGAAGGCGGCTCAACACCGCCTTCTCAGGGGAATTAGTGATGGGCAATAAATGCTGGCCTTGCCAGCGATGCCCACATCCCATGAAGGAATAAAAAAAACCTGCTCAGTTGGGCGCAAAAGATCCCGTAGCACTTTGTTGAAGAACAGCAGGGAATTCTCCCAGAATCCTGGCCATCAGGACCAAGACAGATTAACTGGCCATTTAAATTACTGCTGTTTGTGAGACTTTGGGGACAATTTTAACTTTATCACTAGGCAAAAAATGGTCGATAGCAAATCAGCCTCCAATTTTACAAACCTACCAATTTTTTTTCCCCACAATGGAAAAGAAAATTGGGCGGGATGTGAAATGGGCGGCCAAGTCGCTATTGCCCGTTTTTCGCCCAGCGATAAAAGTTATAATTACCCACATTGTGTGCAAATTGCTTCATTTGACTACAAAAGCTGCATCATTTGATCAGGAAAAAAAACGGTGACTACATTTCAAAAATAATTCATTCGCAAAGAAGCACTTTGGGATGTCCTGAGGTTGTGATGTACAAGCACTATAATGCAAGTTCTTTCTTTTCTTCATAAGATTAAGGTAGCATGCTAGCTTGATGGTGGAGTTTTATGTTCTGACTCTGGATATGAATTAAAAATCCAAATCTTGATATATTTTAAACTCAACCAACTTCAGTGGTAATTTCTCACTAGCCTTCTGCTACAGCACTAGAAGTATTCCATATTGGGGAGGTATAGGAAGGATGAAGACGGATGTGAGGCAAAGAAGTGAGAAGCTAGATGGAGCTGCGAATTCTGAAAGGGAGAGACACTGACTGACTGCAGAACAACTTTAGCCATGAAGAAGCCTGTCGCTTCCAACACCACCCTCCTAGTTGAAGCAGCAGCAACATTTAGGAATAGGGAAGACATAACTGGGGAAATTATGTAAACTTTTCTACTTTTATTTGGGAAGACATCAAATCAGCTACATTAAATAGTAAATAACCACAGTACAACACAATACTCCAAAATCAACAAATACATCATGCTATTAGAAACTAAGACTAATTGGGATGTAAATTCGAAGACATCCGGTTGCGGGCACGAAGCCGGGAGGCCTGAGGCCAGCCCAAAATTGGGCCTCAGTCCTCATGTAAATAATGCGGGTGAGCCTGTCGCGCCTCCACAGGCAGCTTGTACTTCTGCTGGTTCAAATTTCTGTGCTGGGGGGAGGGGGGGGAGGGAACGGACGGGATGTGGTGAAGGGGAAGTGCGATCGTGGGCCAGCATTGGCGCTAAGGTCGGCTTTGGTGCCAAGTCTCCTGGCTCCACAAGAACATTTTTTAAAATTATATATTTTTTTTAAAAACGCACCTTTTATTGGCGGCCGCTGCTTAGATCACAGCGGCCGTTTAAGACTCCTGAGTGGGGCAGGCCTGATTCCTGTCCCAATCGGCACAGACCAATTTTGCAAAGGGCACTAAAACAGGCATTCGGCCCCTAATTTACATATGTAACTGACCTAACGCCTGTTCTGGTGGCCGCCAGGGACGCCTGAAAAATGGCCTGGCGCAATTTTGATGTTGATCCCTGAAATTAGGCCTCGTTGTACCCATTTTACATCTGTACACGGGCACAATGAGATTCAGTTTCTACTCCATTATTTTCACAAAATTCCAGTGTACAAATTGAAGATTTTAAGGTTTACTGTGCATGCAAACCAAACATCAACACAGAACATTCCTTTCAGAAGCTACTCAAAAACCTTAATTTTGTACACAAACTTTATTATAGCAAACCATCATTACATACAACGTTCAAAAAGCAAGCGTTTATTCCGACTTCCATGTCTGATTTTAAGAAGCCTAATACTGCATGTTAGATAAAATATTGGTGGCTTCCCCTAGCCCACCAAGCCAAACTTCCCCTAAGGTTACCACTGCCCTGGCCATAAAATTGCATCTTTCTCTAGTTTCTCTCCTATCTCCCCTCATGGCCGCTCAGAGCTCAACTTGACCATGAGACTCACATCTTGCTCCCTCGACCCTATTCCCACCAAACTACTGACCACCCAACTTCCTTTCCTGACCCCCATGTTCGCTGGTATTGTTAACGGTTCCCTCTCCTCAGGTACTGTCTCCCTCCCCTTCAAAACTGCCAACATCACCCCCCTCCTCAAAAAACTCACCTTTGACCCCTCTGTCCTTACAAACTATCGCACAATCTCCGACCTCCCTTCCCTCTTTAGAGTCCTTGAACATATTGTCGCCTCCCTCTGAGAACACTGCGCTCCTCCAATTCTTGCCTCTTACACATCCCGGATTTTAATTGCTCCACCATTGCCGGCCAAGCCTTCAGCTGCCTAGACCTTAAGCTCTGGAATATCCTCCCTAAACCTCTCTACCTCTCTCTCCTCCTTTAAGACGCTCCTTAAAACCTACCTCTCTGACCAAGCTTTTGGTCGCCTGTCCTAGTATCTCCTTATGTGGCTCGTTGTAAAATTTTGTTTGATAATCGCTCCTGTGAAGCGCCTTGGGACATTTTACTACATTAAAGGAGCAATATAAATGCAAGTTGTTGTTGTTGTTGTTGTTGTTGTTGCCATCGTCATGATGATATTCTGTCCCTAGATGTATTTGGAACATTAATCTCCTCGGACCCTACTGAAGTTTCATTATAATCAAAAAGTATCAGTAACGTGAACCCGTATTGAAGATTACTCCCCATGAGTTTGTCTGTGGCAAGGAAATACTAGGGCAGATGTCCAACTTGCCACCCAGATGTCAAGCTGGTGCTACAAATCGGCCACCAGTTATACACAACTCCCCATTTTCATTTCCACTGATTTCAATGGAAATGAAAATTGAACAGTTTCCATAGCAGGCACCCAAGTCACACCACCAGTATTACACCCAGGCAGCAAATTGAAAATCCATCCCCCTGGATTTTGTTCCCAAATAATAATCAAACTCTGGTATTTCATCTGACAATATGGATGTAAATATGCAAACTAATAACAAGAAACACTAATTTTTGTGTACTGTTCGGCATTTTAAAAATGCAAATAATTTTTTGTCAGTGAATATTCTGAAAATTAACTGATAAGCTAAGGCAAAACTGAGAATTATTCTTCAGATACATGGGTTGAGTGATTGAACAAATTTCTTGTTAGAATAATCTTACTAAAATTTTTTTTGGTGAGGAACACAGAAATGGAATGACAGAATAATTATTAATGCATCCTCAGATATGAGCTACTCAGCAAAAAAAAATCATTGCATTCCTATTTCAACAATGGCATTTCAAATTTTTGAGCTAAATTGTACTCATCTATTCCCTCCGCTACCATTAAAATTTTATATGACACCTGTCAGAAGCTGTTAAAGTGAGATTAATGCTCATGTCAGTGGTACAATATACATTAAAAAAATCAAAAGCGAAAATGTCAGCAACATTCTGAATTTTGATGACAAACTCTTGAGTTTCATGGTAAAAAAATGCAACGGACACAAAGGCCAGACAAGTAAGCTCAGTTATAATGCCCTGGGGGGACAGATAATGGCAGTCAGTTCCAAAAGCAAGGATGAAAAAAGCCATGCTTCATTCTCATTTGAACCTCAATCAATGGACATTTTAAAACATTTAAATGATAAATACAAGAGCAATCAATTCCATAAAGTGGACAGAATTAAATCAACAATGTGGACACTTACAATCAATTCACTGACATGACACAGATCCATTTTTGTGCATTTGCAGAAGAATAAGCTTTACAATGATGTTTGTTCTAAAACAAGGACTGGGTGAGCAGGCCCAGAACCCTAGCTCACAGAATTACACTTTTGTCAAACATTACAATTCAAGTTCTACCCTACAGGTTGGATTATAAAAAAATTGTTGCAGATAACAATAGAAGTTATAATACAATCAACCACTAACCTAAACCTTGTCATAAATAAACTGGCAAGCTTTTCGGTCCTAAAAGCTCCAACTTAAAAGAAGTCGGGGTGAAATTTCTCTATTTACTAACTTTTATAAAAAGTTTCATATGGGAATAGAAGCAGCAGGTATTTGTTAGGAGAGTTATTTTGTATTTGAGGAGTTATTTTGAGTCTGGGGGTAAATGCTGCTTGGCATACCACACAAATTGGCGCGAGAACCCTTACAATCTCGAATTTACATTATTGACTTGGATTCAGTAGCTCAATGCAACTGGATGAATGGTCAGACAATAGCAATACGGTTAATCGTGACCAGACCGTTCAAGCATTACATATGAAGTTCGACAAAATCCGTAAATGAGTGGAACAATGGCAGATGAAATTTTAATGAAAATAGCCGTAAAGAAAATGGCAACATAAGTAAAAATGAATTGTGTTGAATCATAGAAGTTTATACTACAACTGGGTATTTGGCCTGAACTAATGCCTGTACTAGTTCTTTGCAAGACCAATTCAAAACTAATGCCAATATCCTGCTCTCTCCCTAAACCCTTGTCTTACTCCGATTCAAACATTAATCTAATTTTTCTTTAAAAGTTGTAATGATCTTTTGCCTCAAACATTCACTGTGGCCAAGCAGTCAATGCTTCAATGTACAGAATTCTTAGAACCATAGAAAAGGTACAGCACAGAAGGGGGCCATTCGGCCCATCGTGTCCACGCCGGCTCGAAGAACAACCAGGTGCCCATTCTAATCCCACCTTCCAGCACCCGGTCTGTAGCCCGGCAGCTTACAGCACTTTAGGTGCAGGTCCAGGTGCCTTTTTTTTAAAAATGAGTTGAGCGTCCCTGCCTCCACCACCAATTCGGGCAGCGAATTCTATACACCCACCACCCTCTGGGTAAAAAAGCTTTTCCTCATGTACCCTCTAATGCCTCCGCTTAAATCTATGTCCTCTAGTTCTTGAACTCTCCGCTAGGGGAAACAGGTGCTTACTGTCTACTCTATCTACACCCCTCATAATTTTGTACACCTCAATCAAGTCTCCCCTCAGCCACCTCTGCGCCAAGGAAAACAACCCCAGCCTATCCAATCTCTCCTCGTAGCTGCAATTTTCAAGCCCTGGCAACATTCTTGTAAATCTTCTCTGCACTCTCTCCACAGCAATTACATCCTTCCTGTAATGTGGTGACCAGAACTGCGCACAATATTCCAGCTGTGGCCTTACCAGCGTTTTATACAGTTCCATCGTTACATCCCTGGTTTTGTATTCTATACCTCGGCTAATAACAGAGAGCATTCCGTATGCCTTCTTCACAACCTTATCTACCTGTACTGTCACCTTCAGGGACCTGTGCACATGCACTCCAAGGTCTCTCACTTCCTCTACCCCTCTCAATATATTCCTGTTTACTGCGTATTCCCTTTTACTGTTTGCCCTCCCTAAGTGCATTACCTCACATTTCTCCGGGTTGAACTCCATTTGCCATTTTTCCACCCACTCCACCAACCCATTGATATCTTCTTGGAGTCTACAGCTATCCTCTTCACTATCAACTATACGGCCAATTTTTGTGTCGTCTGCAAATTTGTCAATCATGTCCCCTACATTCAAGTCCAAATCATTAATATATACCACAAAAAGCAAGGGACCCAACACTGAGCCCTGTGGCACACCACTGGAAACGGATTTCCATTTGCAAAGACATCCATCGACTTTTACCCTTTATTTCCTGTTACTGAGCCAATTTTGGATCCATTTCGCCACATTTCCCTGTATCTCATGGGCTTTTACCTTTCTGACCAATCTGCCATGTGGGACCTTGTCAAATGCCTTACTAAAATCCATGTAGACAACATCCACTGCACTACCCTCATCAATCCTCCTTGTCACTTCCTCAAAGAATTCAATCAGATTTGTAAGGCATGACCTTCCCTGAACAAATCCATGCTGACTATCCCTGAGTAAACCATGCCTTTCCAAGTGACAGTTTATCCTATCTCTTAGTATTGATTCTAATAGTTTGCCCACCACCGAGGTAAGACTGACCGGCCTATAAGTTTTCGGCCTTTCCCCCGTACCTTTTTTAAACAATGGTCTTCCAGTCCTCCGGTACCTCCCCTGTATCTAGTGAAGATTGGAAAATGATCCTCAGAATATCCGCTATTTCCTCCGTGGCTTCCTTCAATAGCCTAGGAAACAATCCATCCGGCCCTGGTGACTTATCAACTTTCAAGGATTCCAGTCCCTCTAGTATTTCCTCTCTCGTTATGTTTACCTTATCCAATATTTCACACCTCTCTTCTTTAACTACTACGTCTGGATCATCCCTTTCCTTTGTGAATACGGAGACAAAATATTCATTTAAAACCCTACCCAGATACTCTGCTTCTACACACAAGTTACCCTTATCATCCCTAATAGGTCCCACCTTTTTCTTAGCTATCCTCTTGTTCTTAAATGTACTGATAAAACATCTTTGGGTTTTCTTTAATCTTACTAGCTAATATTTTTTCATGCCCTCTCTTTGCTTCCCTTATTTCCTTTCTTACGTTATCCCTGTACTTTCTATACTTCTCTAGGCTTTCTGCAGTATTTAGTTTTCTGTGACAGTCATAAGCTTTCTTTTTCTGCTTTATCTTGCCCCTTATACTTCTAGACAACCAGGGAGCTCTAAATTTTGTAGTGCCACCCTTTTTCTTTGAGGGGACATGTCTGCATTGTACCCGTAGAATTTCACTTTTTAGTGCCTCCCATTGGCTTGCCACTGATTTCTCCTCAAGTAGTTGTGTCCAGTCCACTTCTGCCAAATCACCTCTTAGTTCAGCAAAATTTGCCTTCCCCTAATTTAAAACGTTTACTCCTGATTTAACTCTGTCCTTTTCCATAATAATGCTAAAACTAACTGAATTGTGGTCACTATCCCCAATATGGTCACCCACTGTCACTTCACCCACTTGCCCATCTTCATGTCCCAGGACTAAATCTAGAATTGCATCCCCTCTTGCTGGGCTTGTCACGTACTGGCTAAAAAAGTTCTCCTGGACAATGATCAAGAATTTTGCGCCCTCTGTGCCCCTCACTCTGTTTGAATCCCAGTTGATGTTAGGGTAGTTGAATTCCCCTACTATTCTTGTCCTCTTATTTTTGCACTCAGAAATTTGCCGATATATTTGTTCTTCCATCTCCCTTTCGCTATTTGGGGGTCTATAGTACACTCCTAGTAGTGTGACTGCCCCTTTTTTATTTCTCAGCTCAACCCATATGGCTTCAATTGATGATCCATTTAGCATATCATCCCTTCTCACAACTGTAATTGATTCTTTAACCAATAATGCTACCCCCCCCTCCTTTTTTATCATCCACTCTATCCTGCCTGAAAACTCTATATCCAGGGATACTGAGCTGCTAATTATCCCCCTCTTTAAGTCAGGTTTCCATTATAGTAATGATATCTTGCTGCCATGTGTCTATCTGTGCCCTTAGCTCATCTGCTTTGTTTGTAATACTCCTTTCATTGAAGTATATACCCTTTAACCCCGTCAAATTCCTGTGCTGAACACTATTCAACCTTTGCTTCTTTTGCCTTTCTGAGTCGCTAACTACGTCACTAACTGCTTTTCTACTTCCCATTTCCTTGGCTGAATTTGTCCTATCTGTACCTGCCCTTTGGTTCCCATCCCCCTGCCATACTAGTTTAAACCCTCCCCAACAGAACTAGCAATAATCTTTCTCGTCACTCTCATGATAATTTTAAACTAGTGATTAAATCAATGACTTTCCCAACCACAGAAACTTTTATATTCTATACTTGCCATAAAATAAAGTATTCCATTAGCATTTTTATGGCCTTATTCACCTGAGGTGCTACTTTTCATGTCTTGTGAATCTGAACTCCAAATTCTCCTCTTTCACATCACCTAGTGATCTCTCATTCAAACTATGTTTATTACATTTTTTGTTACCAAAATGTAGCATCTCACATTTATTAATATTGAATTCCATCTGCTACTTCATTGCCCAATCCACCATCTTATCAACATCCCCTTCCAGTTTTACTTATCCCTTTATTTTATCCGTTTGCAGAATTACTTGCTATTTCTATTTTAGTATCATCTCAAATTTAGATACCACTTCCTCTTGCCATATATCCAAATCATTGGTGGACACAATGAACAGAGGTGGTCCCATAAGAACCCTGTGGGACACCACTATCCACTTCCAACCATTCTGAGAAACTGAACTTAACCCTTAATCTGTTTCCTCGTTTCTAACCAGTTTTTAATCCAATTTACTATCCTTGCACTAATTCCATACCCCTTCTCCAGTCGTCTCCTGTGTAGTACCTTGTCAAATGCTTTCTGAGACCCCAGGTACACCACATCCACTGCAATTCTGCCATACACTATACCTGCCAGATGATGATCTTGGGTCCTGCTGAGGAAAAAAATGCTAGCAAAGCATAAGACACATATGGAGGTTCTGTCTGCCCTCTCCCAAGGTGTGCAGCAAGTGGCTGGGATAGCAGTGGAGTTCATTGCCCTGCTGTATGCCAACATCCAAGTGGGGTTCAACTCATTGCAGGTAGCCTGGAGGAATTGACAGCTGCAGAAGCATCTGCACACCTTCCCCCAGTTCTTGAAAAATTCAGCCAAGTCAGTCAGCTCAATGTGGAGGCATTGAATGAAAAACAATGTCTTAAGGGACCGTCTGGAGAGGTCACTGTCAACCTGACTGCAAAGTATACAGGACAGCATCTCTAAAGGACTAAAGGATATTTGGTTGACTCTCTCTCAGGGGTTGAAGGATCTTTCTGATTTTGTGAGGTCTGTTCTTTCACTGATAGCTGGTAAGCAGAATCCTGTTCCTAGTACCAGTGAAGAAGACGGTGTGTATGCCTCAGAGGCTGCTTCCCTCATGGCAGCAATGAAAATGAAAATCTTTAGTATCAAGGCAGTTGGCAGTGGTAGTTATATAAACTATGTTATTAGACAGTCTCTTTGAGACTCTCTGCTGCATCTCTCCCTGCATTTGTCTGTTTTCTGCTAATGATGTTCCCAAAGCAGGTTTTATACAGATCACATTATAACACTGCCAATAATATTTTATCAGTTGAGCTTTTACACTATGACACCAGGATCAACATTTGTAAAAAAGATGAGGATTCGATAGGGTAGATGGGAAGCTATTTCCTCTAGTGGGGGAATCCGTAACATGGGGGCATAATCTTAAATTAGAGCCAGGCCATTCAGGAGAAAAATCAGCAAGCACTTCTTCATACAAGGGGTAGTAGAAATCTGGAACTCTCTCCCCTAAAAGGCTGTCGATGCTGGGTCAATTGAAACTTTCAAGACTGAAGTCGATAGATTTTTGTTAGGTAAGGATATCAAGGAATATGGATCATAGGTGAATAAATGTAGTTGAAGTACAGATCAGCCATGATCTACTTGACTAGCGGAACAGGTTTGAGAGGCTGAATAGCCTGTGTTCCTATGTAAGATTAAAATCAGGAGTTTCTATCCCAAATGCTATTTAGCTAATAAAATAGTTGGAGTAATTTTGTAGTTATTCATTTTACTCTCGCTGTATTTTGGTCGTCAAACAGCTAGATGGTGTAAATTTTTCCAATCTTTGTTTTTTGAGAAATCATTCCCCACTTTTCATATACCAAGACCACATTACAGATGCCATCATGGCCCACAAACTCGGCAAAATAAGCATGTAAAATTTAGAAATCTCTTAATAATTGAATGCTGATCTGTATTTACACAAATATCCAAAGAAGTTCCAGTCTAATGATGTGTTTAGAATGGATTTTGCTTCACAAACTTTATGTTTGAATGTCATTTGCATGTGTGTGGTGTTATGTGGGCTAAACAGTATTACAATCTGTGCACTTTATACACATTTCTTGACCTTAAATAATGCAAACATATTAACACAGTCTGAAGAGGTTTAATGGGTCACAAGTTATGTCTTACAGTAGAAAAGGATAATTCAGAAATAATTTTAAGGGAAATACTTCAATGGTGTTAAGCAATAACATGCTAGCAATTTATTACTGAATGTTGTAAATGCAGAACATCATATTTGCATAGTATAATAGGAATACAACCTTGAAGCTTTCGTTTCTGGTTATTTCTCCTTTTTTAACATCCAGGATTCATTTTCTTTTCCTACATATTACCAAAGTATTAACTGCTCATAGCAAATCCTCCATTCACTATTTTAACCAAGGCATTAAACTGTTTTTAAATGTTAAAATAGCAAACAAAGAAAAAATTATATGAATGCATTAAGTATTGATACAATAACATTCACAGTATAACTTCTCTGCTTTGTTTTGCTACATCGTGAGACACCAGTCGAATTCTTGGTATTTGGCTCCCTTCTTCATCTTTAGTCAGCAGTGAAACAGCTACAGAGATAGTTCTTTTCTTCTGGCTCCACTACTGGGCACAGTTGCCATTGTAAGCTATTTGCTACAGACTGCATGACATTAGCAGAAATGCTTCCCCAAACACCGAAGCAGCTGTGTTGATTTTGTGACTTAGAATGTAATGCAACCTTTCCTAACACAAACTTTAAAACAGGGTCTCAGAAATTGTATCAGTTCCATGTAACCTCATCTTAAATGCACATCTTACTCCATAAGAAGCAGGCCAAAATGATAGAGAAAGCCAAAAAAAAGTGTGAATCAAAAACAACTGCAGAAAATACTCCACTCCATATGGTAGATTTTACCTATTGGGCGGCCAACTGACAAAGTCTCCATTCATAATTGTACCTATCTTCCCTGTTAGCATCTTAGGGAATCTACCCAACCCATTCCTTTTATATTTTTCCTGTAATGGGATGCCCAAAACTGTACACAATACTCCAACTTCACCGTAACTAAGGTCTTGTACAAGTTCAACATTACCTCTGCTTCTGCATTCTATGGGGGAGATCTTGAGGGCTTCCACCCAGCGGAAATAGGGCAGTTGTACATGAACGACTCTCTGCTCCTCGACCACATTTAAACCTTACCATTTAAGTCATATTTCTTTTCCCTATTTTTGCTTCCAAAATGTATTTCCTCAGATTTTTCAGCCAACGCTCCAGTGAAAAGGCCTCTGCCAATCTTCAGTTGGTCATTAGGTGTGCTAGAGAAAGTTAGATGGATGAGGCCTCAGATCTTATCTCTCTGCTTGTGGAAAAATGACTGCAATCGACCCACTGCATCCTGCTGACACAACGGATATCAGGAGCTAAATATGTAGTAAATGATAAGCAGAAACCTGTATCTAACCACCACATGGCATAGCGTGTTATATCACCAACTAAATGAGCCATATCAGTGCGCTATTAGTTCAAACATGACTACTATTCTTCAAAATGGACATGCCATGTTAATGGCAGTCCAATTTCAATTTAAAAAAAAATATCAACTAGCTTTTTCAAACAATCATTCTCTGTTTTTTTACAATGATAATCAGCTTTTGTACAGATTTCCCAAAGGAATGGCAGTGTTAATCCCAGAGACAAGAGCATCATTCTCCTCATTTTAGTTAACATGTATTTTCCATATCATTGGTTTCTTTGCATGTAATTTGCTCTGCTTTTCACTATTATTGTGTATCTAAACTCAAATGCCACCATCATAAAATCATGAAACGGACAAATACCAGAATAATACCTTTTCCTTGTTAAACAAAAATACATCAGGTTTTATTACTTTAAGAGACATAAGAGAACTCTAAGGATTACCAGTTCTCTCTAAGCAATCAAATTGAAGTGAGAATTCACAAATGTTTCAGGATTTTATTAAGAACTAAATTTAAAACTTACTAAAACAGGAGCACAATATTGTATTACATCTGCTTGCTGCACTTGTACAAGCATGTGATCAATAAAAATAACTTCCAAGTTTCTATTAAATCTCTAAACTACTACATAAACAATGTAACAGCAAGTAAAATTTAACTCAGTTCTGAAGTGAATGCTGCCTTCACATAGTTTCCTTCAATATTGGTGCTCCTAAAGGATTTGTCATTGGAAATTGTTCCTCTGGATGTTTAAAGAGTCACAACAGAAGGGATGACTTGTCATTGACAAAGAACTCATATTATATCTCTGTCAAAAAACTTTTCATAGTTTGAACACCACCAGGTGCATAATACAAACCAAAAATTATTCAGATTTAATGTGATTAGTCAACCCATTAGATAGATCACAGTATCATAGTAGTACAGCACAGGAGGAGGCCATTTGGCCCATTGTGCCTGTGCATGCTCTTTGAAAGAGCTGTCCAACTAGTCCCATTTCCCTGCTCTTTCCCCATAGCCATGTCATTCTTTTCCCTTCAAGTATTTATCTAATTCCCTCTTGAAAGTTACTACTGAATCTGCTTCCACCACCCTTTCAGGCACTACATTCCGGATCATTACTACTTACTGCGTAAAAAAATGTTTCCTCATGTCGTCTCTAGCTCTTTTGCTGATCAGCTTAAATCTGTGTCCTCTGGTTACCGACCCTTCTGCCATTGGAAACAGTTTCTCCTTACTTACTCTATCAAGACCATTCATGATTTTGAACACCTCTATCAAATCTCCTCTTAACCTTCTCTGTTCTAAGGAGAACAACCGCAGCTTCTCCAGTCTCTCCACGCAACTGAAGTCCCTCATCCCAGCTACCGTTCTACTAAATCTCTTCTGCACCCTCTTTAAGGCCTTGATATCCTTCCTAAAGTGTGATGCCCAGAATTGAACACAATACTCGAGCTGAGGCCTAACCAGTGTTTTATAAAGGTTTAGCATAACTTCCTTGATTTAGGGATATGGGCCAAAGGCGGGTATATGGAGTTAGATCACAGATCAGCCATGATCTTATCAAATGGTGGAGCAGGCACGAGGGGCTGAATGGCCTACTCCTGTTCCTATGTTCCTATGTTTCCTTCCTATGCAATCAGTCGTCATCAGGTTCAGAATATTTGCCAGACAGTTCAGTTTAGCCCTCTCTTAACAAATGTAAGATTGCCAATGCCAGAGGAGACGCTATTGTTGTCACTAATGGTAGAAGCGTCAAATTAAGTTTGGTTTTTCAAAAGCTTGCCAGGTTCAAATGTACTAGCTTTAGCAGCTCCTGGTTGGAGCATACCCACAGGGTATTACTACCAATCAAACATCTCGTGTTATTGTGCCTTTGTTCTGATTTTTGGCTGATATCTCTGTAGCCAGAGCTGAAGGATTCAAGAGATAGTCTAGTTTTTTTTTAAACTTAACTTCTGACACTGGTGAGGGAGGACACACATAACAGAATGATACAGCACAGAAGAAGGCCTTTCAGTCCACCAAGCCTGTCGGCTCTTTGAAAGAGCTATACAATTAGTCCCATTCCCTTGCCCTTTCCCCATAGCCCTGCAAAGTTTTCCCCTTCAAGTCGATGTTCGTTAACTGAGAAAAACAGGTTTGAAGTAACAGTGAGAAATTATGACCCATGTTTTTTGTTTATTTTGTTGATTTATTCTTATGGCAATATAAACTAAATGGTACACTTATAAAGGGGGTGTAGGAACAAAGAGACCTGGGGGTGTACGTACACAAGTCTTTGAAGATGGTAGGACTAGTTGAGAAGGATGTTAAAAAAAAGCATACGGGATTCTTGGCTTCATAAATAGAGGCATAGAATGCAAAAGCAAGGAAGTTATGTTAAACCTTTATAAATCACTGGTTTGGCCCCAGCTGGAGTACCTTGTCCAATTCTGGGCACCACACTTTAGGAAGGATGTCAAGGCCTTCGAGAGGGTGTGGAGGCGATTTAGTAGAATGGTACCAGGGATTGAAAGACTTCAGGTACGTGGAGAGACTGGAAGAGCTAGGATTGTTCTCATTACAGCAGAGGAGATCAAGAGGAGGTTTAATAGAAGTGTTAAAATTCATGAAGAGTTTTGACAGAGTAAATAAGGAGAAACTGTTTCCAGTGGCAGAAGGGTCAGTAACCAGAGGAAACAGATTTAAGGTATTTGGCAAAAGAACCAGAAGGAGAAATTGTTTTAAGCAGCAAGTTGTTATGCTCTGGAATGCACTGCCTGAAAGGGAGCTGAAGCAGATTCAATAATAACTTTCAAAAGGGAAATGGATAAATACTTGAAGGGGAAAACTTTGCAGGGCTATGAGGAAAGGGCAAGGGAATGGGACTAATTGTATAGCTCTTTCAAAGAGCCGACAGGCATGATGGACTGAAAGGCCTCCTTCTGTGCTGTATCATTCTACAATTCTTGCTTCTGAATAACCTAACTTCTCAATAACCCTGATTCATAGTTCTTTTCCTGAGACTACACGGTTTGATAGGGTAGTGTTTTTCCTCAAGTGCAAAGAAGATTAGGAGCATATTGTGGCATCTCAAACCATTTCTGGTGGATATCCCAATGGTAAAAAGTTTTACTGTTCATCATGCTTCACACTATCCCAAATAATTTGCACACAAGGTCAAGTTTCAGTTCATTGGAACAGAGGCTCATTTATGGAAGTGGATTTTTGCAGGGAGCACAAATAAATAGGATTGGAAATTTGCCCAAACTGGAACAGTACCTTTATGTAAAAAGAAGCCTTTCATGTCGCCATGTCATGCTACATCAAAGTCTTCCTTTCGTAAAGTGTCCTAATGAGTCAGATTTAAGATAATGATTTTTTTTGGTGTTACGCACATCCAAAAAATCACATACATTAACAGCTCCAGATATTATTTAATCTTGTGATGCAATTAACTGCTGCTTACAGGCACCATCATTAAATATGAGTAAACCACCAAATGGGACCAAAAAGGAGATCTACTTATGGAGGCAGAGGGCATGGCTGAGGTACTAAATGAGTACTTTGCATCTGTCTTTACCAAGGAAGATGGCGCTGCCAGATTCTCAGTAAAGGAGATGCAGTTGAGATACTGGATGGGCTAAAAATTGATAAAGAGGAGGTACTAGAAAGGCTAGCGGTACTTAAAGTAGATAAGTCACCCAGTCCGGATGGAGTGCATCCTAGGTTGCTGAGGGAAGAAAGGGTGGAAATTGCGGAGGTACTGGCCATAATCTTCCAAACATCCTTGGATACGGGGGTGGTGCCAGAAGATTAGAAAATTGCAAATGTTACACCCTTGTTCAAAAAAAGGTGTAAGGATAAACCCAGTAACTACAGGCCAATTAGTTTAACCTCAGTGGTGGGGAAACTTTAAGAAACGATAATCCGGGACAGAATTAGCAGTCACTTGGACAAGTGTGGATTGATTTGGGAAAGCCAGCACAAAATTTGTTAAAGGCAAATCTTGTTTAACTATCTTGATTAGAGTTTTTTGATGAGGTAACAGGGAGGGTAGATGAGGGCAATGTGGTTGATGTGGTGTATATGGACTTTCAAAAGGCGTTTGATAAAGTGCCGCATAATAGGTTTGTCATCAAGATTGAAGCCTCTGGAATAAAGGGGGCAGTAGCAGCATGGATACAAAATTCGCTACATAACTGGAAGCAGGGAGTAGTGGTGAACGGTTGTTTTTCAGACTGGAGGGAGGTGTACAGTGGTGTTCCCCAGGGGTCGGTACTAGGACGACAGCTTTTCTTGATATATATTAATGACTTGGACTTGGGTGTACAGGGCACACTTTCAAAATTTGCAGATGACACAAAACTTGGAAGTGTAGTGAACAGTAAGTAGGATAGTGATAGACTTTAAGAGGATATAGACAGGCTGGTGAAATGGGCGAACACGTGGCAGATGAAATTTAATGCAGAAAAATGTGTAGTGATATATTTCGGTAGGAAGAATGAGGAGAGGCAATATAAACTAGAGGGCACAATTCTAAAAGGGGTACAGGAACAGAGAGATCTGGGGATATATGTGCACAAATCATTGAAGGTGGCAGGGCAAGTTGAGAAAGCAGTTAAGAAAGCATAAGGAATCCTGGGCTTTATAAATAGAGGCATAGAGTACAAAAGCAAGGAAATCATGATGAACCTTCAAAAAACACTGGTTCGACCACAACTGGTGTATTGTGTCCAGTTCTGGGCACCGCATTTTAGGAAAGATGTGAAAGCCTTAGAGAGAGTGCAGGAAAGGTTTACTAGAATGATTCCAGGGATGAGGGGCTTTAGTTGCATAGATAGACTGGAGAAGCTGGGGTTGTTCTCCTTGGAACAGAGACGATTAAGAGGAAATTTGAGAGAGGTATTTAAAATCATTAAGGGTCTAGACAGAATAGATAGAGAGAAACTGTTCCCATTGGCACAAGGGTCAAGAACCAGAGGATATAGATTTACAGTGATTGGCAAAAGAATCAAAGGTGACATGAGGAAAAACTTTTTTACACAGCGAGTGGTTAGGATCTGGAATGCACTGCCAGAGTGGGTGGTTGAGGCAGATTCAATCGTGGCTTTCAAAAGGGAACTGGATAAGTACTTGAAAGGAAAAAATTTGCAGGGCTACAGGGATAGAGCAGGGGAGTGGGACGAGCGGGGTTGCTCTTGCATAGAGCCGGCACAGACTCGATGGGTCAAATGGCCTCCTTCCGTGCTGTAACCTTTCTATGATTCAAAACCAGATAGGGCAGTGGATGCTCATTGAAATATGGCTGAGAGTTTTGTCCATTGATTATTCACTGGCTCATACACACAAAGAAACTGAAGGCAGAATTCTCATCTTCACTGCTGCTTTAGCTGCTGTAATGGGGCGGGGTGGAAAATTGGGTGGGGACCCATACAGTTTTATATATTTGTGTTTTCCCACTGGAAGTGACAGCAGCCTCAGAAGACCCTACAGCATATTCAAATTATGGCAACACTGGACATTAACAATGCCTGTAAAAATGGGTGGCCAGCATTACTCAGGATTGGCAGAGCCCATTTAAAAATTAAATGCAATTGATAGCAGGAAAATCAATACATTCTCCCCCATCGATAGATTTTATTTGGAAATTTAAAGGCTACACACCTTTTTCTACCCAAATGGCATACTGGCACCTTTAAACTGCTGCAGACTTGCAACAATCTTGCAGTAGCAGCAATTTTCCAGTGCAGACAGAAATCCTGCCAGAAAACTCTATATTAAGCTGACCCCGGGAAATTGATAGGGATCAGTTCTGCAGCAGTCGGGCACGTGGAAAATCCGCCTTGCCAAATTAACATCTGTGCTTACAGCTTCAATCAAGGTTTCTGTGTCTTAGCTATAACTGAAGACAATTTTTAATTCACACTACTATGGTCTACGTAGAGTCATATAAAAATATTATACGTGTGATATGTGATACACCCAGTTTGAGGATTGACAGAGCTCTGTTCAGTTACAATAAGATCTCTTCAGAGAAAAGTTCAATTAGGACTCGTTTATTTAAAAAGAATATTTACTCTGGCCTGTAATTGTATGAGGTCAATTACAGGGTAATTGCAATTGGTAATGGAAGTTCATATATTGGCAGATACTTCAAAGTTTCCAGATGCAAATCAGAAGAAACAAGCACGAATTGACTGCATCTGTTACCTCTGACACTTTATAAATGATGTCTGAAGTGCGACATCTTAACGGTAGGACAACACAAAACTTTTACACAGACACGAGCATTTTTCCCATGACATAAAGTGGAGATTAAATTGTTGCAAGCACGTTTCTCTCTCTTTCTATCACACATACAACAGCAGTCAACCAGACGTGGCTAAAAGAACTACTTTTATTCAGCTGCAGAGGTGGTCTTGTTTAGGTCAACCCAACACCACCAGCAACAGTATGAAATTGGTTAAAAGTCACAGATAAAATAAAATAATCTACATTTTTCCTGATCTAAATGACAAACTAAAATAAAAATAAAGTTATGTCTCCCTGTTTGACCAACAATTTTTCAAAACAACTTTACACATTAATAGTATGGTATAGTTGATTTACACCCTGCAGCTGCAGTGAGGGCTACGGGAATAGGGGGGGGGGGGTAGTGGGACTAGCTGGATTGTTCTTACATAGAGCTGGCACGGACTCGATGGGCCGAACGGCCTCCTTCCATGCGCTAACCTTTCTATTATTCTATAGTAATAGTATAGTGAGAATGAAAGAGGAAGAGGTGGAGCAATTAGATAACTATAGATAAGGAAGTAGTACTGGGAAAATTGGTGACACTCAAAATGAAAAAAGCACTGCATCCTGATGGTATACATCCTAGAATGCTGCAGCAAGTCAGAGACAAAATAGCAGAGACCACAATCTTTTAAACATCCTTGGATATAGTGGGTTGCCAATGTAATACTTCTGTTCGAAAAGGGAGACAAGGATAAACCAAGTAACTATAGACCAGTTAGCCTGGGAAACTGTTGTATGCAATCTTAAATATTTGAGAAATTTAGCTGATTGGGCAGATAGAGAGAAACTATTTCCTCTGGTGGGGGAGTCCAGAACAAGGGAGGAGAACCTTAAAATTAGAGCTAGGCTGTTCAGGGGTGATGTCAGGAAGCACCTCTTCACACAAAAGGTAGTGGAAATCTGGAATTCTCTCCCCTAAAAAGTTGTTGCGGCAAGGGGTCAATTGAAAATTTCAAAACTGAGATTGATAAATTTTTGTTAGCTAAGGGTATTAAGAAATATGGAACCAAGGCAGGTAAATGGAGTTAAGATACAGACCAGCCATGGCCTAATTGAATGGTGGAATAGGCTGGAGGGGCTGAATGGCGGGCAGGATAAGATCACGTGGTCAATCAAGCCTGTGCCATATTCATGATGCCTGGAGCATCATGACGAGACACTTACTACCCCCAGTACTCCTAGGAGAGGCAAAAAAACCAGGGCCTAAGAGGGAAAAATAATCTGGAAAATTCCTCTCCGACCTCTCAGTTGATCAAAACCAGTCTAAGAGGCCACATTGACCATGAATTATAGAATCATAGAAAATTTACGGCACAGGAGGCCATTCAGCCCATCGTGTCCGTGCTGGCTGAGAAACGAGCCACCCAGCCTAATCCCACTTTCCCGCATTTGGTCCGTAGCCCTGCAGGTCACGGCTCTTCAGGTGCACATCCAGGTATTTTTTAAATGTGTTAAGGGTTTCTGCCTCTACCACCCTCTCAGGCAGTGAGTTCCAGACCCCCACTACCCTCTGGGTGAAAACATTTTTCCTCATTTCCGCTCTAATCCTTCTACCAATCACTTTAAATCTATGCCCCCTGGTTATTGATCCATCCGCTATCTAGGCCCCTCATAATTTTGTACACCTCAATTAAATCACCCCTCAGTCTCCTCTGTTCCAAGGAAAACAACCCCAGCCTATCCAATCTGTCATCAATGCTAAAATTCTCCAGTCCTGGCAACATCCTTGTAAATCTCCTCTGCACCCTCTCTAGTGCAATTACATCCTTCCTGTAATGTGGTGACCAGAACTGTACGCAGTACTCAAGCTGTGGCCTAACTAGTGTTTTATACAGTTCCAGCATAACATCCCTGCTTTTATATTCTATGCCTCGGCTAATAGAGGAAAGCATTCCATTTGCCTTCTTAACCACCTTATCAACTATCCTGCTATCTTCAGGGATCTGTGGACAAGCACTCCATGGTCCCTCACCACCTCTACACCTTTCAGAATCCTTATTTATTGTGTATTCCCTTGCCTTGTTTGCTCTCCCCAAATGCATTACCTCACAGTTCTCCAGATTGAACTCCATTTGCCACTTTTCCGCCCATCTGACCAGTCCACTGATATCTTCCTGCAGTCTACAGCTTTCCTCCTCACTGTCAACCACACGGTCTACCTTTGTGTCATCCGCAAATTTCTTAATCATGCCCCCTACGTTTAAGTCCAAATCATTTATATATACCACAAGAAGCAAAGGACCGAGTACCAAGCCCTGCAGCACCCCACTGGGAACAGCCTTCCAGTCGCAAAAATACCCATCGACCGTTAGCCTTTGCTTCCTGCCACTAAGCCAATTTTGGATCCAATTTGCCACATTCCCTTGGATCCCATGGGCCTTTACTTTT
This sequence comes from Heptranchias perlo, assembly GCF_035084215.1. Taxonomy (NCBI): domain Eukaryota; kingdom Metazoa; phylum Chordata; class Chondrichthyes; order Hexanchiformes; family Hexanchidae; genus Heptranchias; species Heptranchias perlo. The sequence goes on from NC_090335.1 coordinate 79,091,542, forward strand.
TTGACCAATCTGCCATATGGGACCTTGTAAAAAGCCTTGCTAAAATGCTAATGTTAACTGTTAAATTACTTACTTTTGAAGGATTTGGGACTTTTCGATACAGGCTTTTTTTTTTATTCGCTCATGGGATGTGGACGTCGCTGGCAAGGCCAGCATTTATTGTCCATCCCTAATTGCCCTTGAGAAGCCGCCTTCTTGAACTGCTGCAGTCCGTGTGGTGAAGGTGCTCCCACAGTGCTGTTAGGTAGGGAGTTCCAAGATTTTGAACCAGTGATGATGAAGTAACAGCGATATATTTCCAAGTGAGGATGGTGTGTGACTTGGAGGGGAACGTGCAGGTGGTGTTGTTCCCATGTGCCTGCTGCCCTTGTCCTCCTAGGTGGTAGAGGTCACGGGTTTGGGAGGTGTGGTCGAAGAAGACTTAGCGAGTTGCTGCAGTGCATCCTGTGGATGGTACACACTGCAACCACAGTGCGCCGGCAGTGAAGGGAGTGAGTGTTTAGGGTGGTGGATGGGGTGCCAATCAAGCACTCATCCAGGCAAGTGGAGAGTATTCCATCTCACTCCTGACTTGTGCCTTGCAGATGGTGGAAAGGCTTTGGGAAGTCAGGAGGTGAGTCACTCGCCTCTGACCTGCTCTTGTAGCCACAGAATTTAAGTGGCTGGTCCAGTTAAGTTTCTGGTCAATGGTGACCGCCCAAGATGTTGATGGTTGGGGATTGGGCATGGTAATGCCATTGAATGTCAAGGGGAGGTGGTTAGGGTTTCTCTTGTTGAACTGAATACTGTGCAATCATCAGCGAACATCCCCATTTCTGACCTTATGATGGAGGGAAGGTCACTGATGAAGCAGCTGAAGATGGTTGGGCCTAGGACACTGCCTTGAGGAACTCCTTTAGCAATGTCATTGGGCTGAGATGATTGGCCTCCAACAACCACCACCATCTTCCTTTGTGCTTGGTATGACTTCAGCCACTGGAGAGATTTCCCACTGATTCCCATTGATTTCAATTTTACCAGGGCTCCTTGATGCCACACTCGGTCAAATGCTGCCTTGATGTCAAGGGCAATCACTCTCATCTCACCTCTGGAATTCAGCTCTTGTGTCCATGTTTGGACCAAGGCTGTAATGAGGTCTGGAGCCGAGTGGTACTGGCGGAACCCAAACTGAGCATCAGTGGGCAGGTTATTGGTGAGTCAGTGCCACTTGATAGCACTGTCGACGACACCTTCCATCACTTTGCTGGTGATTGAGGATAGACTGATGGGGCGGTAATTGGCCAGATTGGATTTGTCCTGCTTTTTGTGGACAGGACATACCTGGGCAATTTTCCACATTGTCGGGTAGATGTCAGTGTTCTAGCTGTATTGGAACAGTTTGGCTGGAGGCGCAGCTAGTCTGGAGCACAAGTCTTCAGCACTACAGCCAGGATGCTGTCGGGGTCCACGGCCTTTGCTGTATCCAGTGCGCTCGGTCGTTTCTTGATATCAAGTGGAGTGAATCGAATTGGCTGAAGACTGGCTTCTGTGATGGTGGGGATATTGGGAGAGGGCAGAGATGGATCATCCACTCGGCACTTCTGGCTGATGATGGTTGCAAATGCTTCAGCCTTGCCGTTTGCACTCACATGCTGGACTCCGCCATCATTGAGGGTGGGGATGTTTACAGAGTCTCCTCCTCCCGTTAGTTGTTTAATTGTCCACCACCATTCACGACTTGATGTGGCTGGACTGCAGAGCTTTGATCTGATCCGTTAGTTATGGAATCGCTTAGCTTTGTCTGTAGCATGTTGCTTCCGCTGTTTAGCATGCATGTAGTCCTGAGTTGTCGCTTCACCAGGTTGGCACCTCATTTTTAGGTACGCCTGGTGCTGCTCCTGGCATGCTCTTCTACACTCCTCATTGAACCAGGGTTGATCTCCTGGCTTGTTGGTAATGATAGAGTGAGGAATATTCCGGGCCATGAGGTTACAGATTGTGCTGGAAAACAATTCTGCTGCTGCTGATGGTCTACAGTGCTTCATGTAAGCCCAGTTTTGAGCTACTAGTTCTGTTCTGAATCTATTCCATTTAGCACAGTGATAGTGCCACACAACACGTTGGATGGTGTCCTCAGTGCGAAGACGGGACGTCGTCTCCACGAGGACTGTGCGGTGGTCACTCGTACCAATACTGTCATGGACAGATGCATTTGCGACAGGTAGATTGGTAAGGACGAGGTCAAGTAGGTTTTGCCCTCGTGTTGGTTCACTCACCACCTGCCGCAGGCCCAGTCTGGCAGCTACGTCGTTCAGGACTCGGCCAGCTTGGTCAGTCGTGGTGCTAACGAGCCACTCTTGGTGATGGACTTTGAAGTCCCCCACCCAGAGTACATTCTGTACCCTTGCTACCCTCAGTGCTTCCTCCAAGTGGTGCTCAACATGGAGGAGGATTGATTCATCAGCTGAGGGAGGGCGGTAGGTGGTAATCAGCAGGAGGTTTCCTTGCCCAATACCTGCTTTTAAAAAAAACTAAAATATTGGACCTGGTGAAAGAGCATGATGTTCTAAAAGTATGAACAGCAAATAAAGGATACCTCATGTACAGTCAATACAATTGAGATGAAATTGCAGGTAGACAAATTTCGGATTGATAGCCTACTGAGGAACGGATCATTCGAACAAGGTGTATGGGAACTTGACCGAAATCAGAAAGCATGTTGGATGTTAACTTGACCAAGTTTGAAAGTATAATGAATGTTATTTTTACTTCACTACCTTGGAAAAAAACTGTCTGTTTTGTCTGTAGACAAGGACAAGGGACAGATAAGCAGAGAATAACAAAGGACAGCTTGAGCATGGCTATCCACAGGTCCAGGATGCTCACGGTCTGTGGGGGCGGTCGCTCGGCCTGTCTGCCTCTCTTTCGTGGGTTGCTCCGCGCCCGGGTGGCCCTGGAGATGGAGCACGCGGTGTCTGCCGGTACGCTTGAGGCTTTCCGCGACCGGTGGGCACCGCAGGGGCTGGAATGCATCCTGGACGAGGATAATAAAGTTTTAATTTGAACACTTGAAGGCCGATTTTAATAGGATAAGGCAGGATCTGGCCAAAATGGACTGGGATCAGCTGCTTGTAGGAAAATCCGCATCGGAGCAATGGGAGTCTTTCAGAAGGGAGATTGAGACCATACAATGGATTAGGAAAAAAAGGAGGGCTTTTGGCAGATACAAAAGGCTAAAGACGGAGGAAGCCCTAGAGGAGTACAAAAAGTGCAGGGGGATACTTAAAAAGGAAATTAGGAGATCAAGGAGGGGCCATGAAAAAACACTGGCAAGCAAAATAAAGGAAAATCCTAAGATGTTTTATAAGTACATTAAGGGTAAGAGGATAACTAGGGAAAAAATAGGGCCCATTAGGGACAAAAATGGCAATCTGTGTGTGGAGCCAGAAGATGTAGGAGGGGTTCTAAATGAATTTTTTGCATCTGTTTTCACTATGGAGAAGGACGACGTAGACAGAGAAATACGACAGTGGGACTGTGATATACTCGAACATATTAACATCGAGCGGGAGGAGGTATTGGCGGTTTTAGCAGGCCTAAAAATGGATAAATCCCCAGGCCCGGACGAAATGTATCCCAGGCTACTGTGTGAGGCAAAGGAGGAGATTGCGGGGGCTCTAACACATATATTCAGAACCTCTCTGGCCACAGGGGATGTGCCAGAGGACTGGAGAACCGCTAATGTAATACCATTATTCAAGAAGGGGAGTAGGGAAAAACCGGGGAACTACAGGCCAGTGAGCCTAACATCAGTGGTAGGAAAATTATTGGAAAAAATTCTGAAGGACAAAATTAGTCTCCACTTGGAGAAGCAAGGATTAATCAGGGATAGTCAACATGGCTTTGTCAAGGGAAGATCATGTCTGACTAATTTGATTGAATTTTTTGAGGGGGTGACTAGGCGTGTGGATGAGGGTAACGCAGTGGATGTGGTATACATGGATTTCAGTAAGGCCTTCGATAAAGTCCCGCACAGGAGACTGGTCAAGAAGGTACGAGCCCATGGAGCCCAGAGTGCCTTGGCACTTTGGATACAAAACTGGCTTAGTGGCAGAAGGCAGAGGGTGATGGTCGAAGGTTGTTTTTGTGACTGGAAGCCTGTGGCCAGTGGGGTACCACAGGGATCTGTGCTGGGGCCCTTGCTGTTTGTGGTCTACATTAATGACTTGGATATGAATGTAAAAGGTATGATCAATAATTTCGCTGATGATACAAAAATTGGTAGGGTGGTAAATAGCGAGGAGGATAGCCTCAGTCTGCAGGACGATATAGATGGGTTGGTCAGATGGGCGGAACAGTGGCAAATGGAATTTAACCCGGAAAAGTGCGAGGTGATGCACTTTGGAGGGACTAACAAGGCAAGGGAATACACAATGAATGGGAAGACCCTAGGCAAGACAGAGGGTCAGAGGGATCTTGGTGTGCAAGTTCACAGATCCCTGAAGGCGGCGGAACAGGTAGATAAGGTGGTAAAGAAGGCATATGGGATACTTGCCTTTATTAGCCGAGGCATAGAATATAAGAGCAAGGAGGTTATGATGGAGCTGTATAAAACACTGGTGAGGCCACAGCTGGAGTACTGTGTGCAGTTCTGGTCGCCGCACTACAGGAAGGATGTGATCGCTTTGGAGAGGGTGCAGAGGAGATTCACCAGGATGTTACCAGGGCTGGAGCGCTTCAGCTATGAAGAGAGACTGGGAAGATTGGGTTTGTTTTCCTTGGAGCAGAGGAGGCTGAGGGGGGACATGATTGAGGTGTACAAAATTATGAGGGGCATAGATAGGATGGATACTAAGGAGCTTTTTCCCTTCGTTGAGGGCTCTATAACAAGGGGGCATAGATTCAAGGTAAAAGGCGGGAGGTTTAGAGGGGATTTGAGAAAGAACTTTTTCACCCAGAGGGTGGTTGGAGTCTGGAACTCACTGCCTGAGAGGGTTGTGGAGGCAGGAACCCTCACAACATTCAAGAAGCATTTTTTTTTTGTTATTCGTTCACGGGATGTGGGCGTCGCTGGCAAGGCTGGCATTTATTGCCCATCCCTAATTGCCCTCGAGAAGGTGGTGGTGTGGTTTGCTCGGCCATTTCAGAGGGCAATTAAGAATCAACCACATTGCTGTGGGTCTGGAGTCACATATAGGCCAGACCGGGTAAGGGCGGCAGGCTTCCTTCCCTAAAGGACATTAGTGAACCAGATGGGTTTTTACGACAATCCGGTCATTTCATGGCCATCATTACTGATACCAGTATTTTAATTCCAGATTTTTATTTAATTAATTGAATTTAAATTCGCCAGCTGCCGTGGCGGGATTTGAACTCATGACTCTGGATTTTAGTCCAGGCCTCTGGATTACTAGCCCAGTAACATAACCACTATGCTACCGTACCCGGGTGAGCACTTGAAATGCCATAGCATACAAGGCTACGGACCAAATGCTGGAATATGGGATTCGATTAGACTGGGCTTGATGGCTGGCACGGACACGATGGGCCGAAGGGCCTCTATCTGTGCTGTATAACTCTATGACTCTATGACTTGGTTTTGGTTTCATTGGGTTTTAGTTCTTAAGCACACCCCACACCCCCCCTTCTTATAAAAGGGGGGCCTAATTTGGTAAGGAAAATTTAAAAAAAGAGAAAAAAAAGGGACAGCTTGAGCACAGATGTTGGCAAAGACAGAAAGTGAACCTGCTAACAGAGTGAGAACTTTCAACTGGGAATTTGGTGAGTGTGAGAATTCATTGGTAAGTGTGTTTTATTTTAAACTGAAATTTTACAAGACAGTGGCAGGTAGTAATTAACAGACAATCAGCTGCAAGTAGGTTCCTGACTAGATGTTGATTATTGTTGCTGGAAGTTGTCGAACCAATTGTAACTAGGGTGTGTCAGAAAGGTATATAATACAATAACTGCAACAGCACAGAGCTTGAGTACAAAGGTTGTGAAAGACAGTGTGGGAACTCTATAGACTGAGTGAGGACTTTCAACTGGGAATTAGATGCTAAGTGATTTAAACTATAGACTAAGACTGAGTGGTGCATAAAGGGAGCTGCAGAGGAATCAAAAATCAAGAAAAGTCAGTGATGTCACAAGATAAATAGGTGTGCTGAGGGTAAGTATTTAGTTCATTGATTAGTGGTTGGTTTGTGTTTTAGTATCAAATAAATAGTAAATTGCCTTAAAGCTAAACAAACAGCTAACAGTTATTTAAACTAACATGGCAGAACAGCTTGGGCCTGTTGCATACACATCCTGTGCTATGTGGGAACTCTAGGAAAGCTGTGTCCTGGAAAGCCACATGTGCAGGAAGTGCCACCAACTGCTTCAGCTCAGTTTCTGAGTATGTGGGGTGGCTGGTGTCACTACAGTGCATATGGGAAGCTGAGAGTTTTGTGCATAGCATGTTTCAGAGGGTGGTCACCCTGCAGTTATGGTGAATTGAGGGAGGGAGTGGGTGACCAGCAGGAGCAGGCAATGCAGGAGTTCCCTGGGAGCATAGCACACTCAAACTGAATACCAGTGAGGGTGTTGACTCCTATGGGGCAGTGCAGTCAGGAGAAAATCCATGGGACATTTGGCTGCATTGGGGGGGGGGGGGGCAAAAGAAATGCTGTTATAGGGAATTTGAAAGTCAGGGAAAATTGGGAGGGTTGTCCCACAGACTAGTTACATAGCCATACTCACAGAATCATACCTTTCAGCCAATGCCACAGACTCATCCATCACCATCCCTGTCCTGTCCCACTAGCAGGACAAACCAACAGAGGTGGTGGTACAGTGATATACAGTCAGAAGGGAGTGGCCCTGGGAGACCTCAACATTGACTCTGGACCCCATGAAATCTCATGGCATCAGGTCAAACATGGGCATGGAAACCTCCTGCTGATTACTACCTACTGCCCTCTCTCAGATGATAAATCAGTGCTCCTCCATGTTGAACATCACTTGGAGGAAGCAAGGGTACAGAAAGTACTTTGGATGGGGGACTTCAATGTCATCACCAAGAGTGGCTCGCTAGCACTACTGCTGGCCATGTCCTGAAGGTGGTGAGCGAATCAACATGTGGGAAATACCTACTTTACCTCATCCTCACCAATCTACCTGTTGCAGATGCATCTGTCCATGACAGTATTGCTAAGAGTGACCACTGCACAGTCCTTGTGGCATGTCTTTGCACTGAGGACACCATCCACAGTGCTAAATGGGATAGATTCAGAACAGATCTAGCTGCTCAAATCTGGGCATCCATGAGGTGCTGTGGGCCGGCAGCAGCAGAATTGTACTCCAGCACAATCTGTAACCTCATGGCCTGGCATATTCCTCACTCTACCATTACCAACAAGTCAGGGGATCAACCTTGGTTCAATGAGGAGTGTAGAAGAGCATGCCAGGAGCAGCACCAGGTGTACCTAAAAATGAGGTGCCAACCTGGTGCAGCTACAACTCAGGACTACATGCATGCTAAACAGTGGAAGCAACATGCTATAGACAAAGCTAAGTGATTCCACAACCAATGGATCAGATCAAAGCTCTGCAGTCCTCCCACACCCAGTTGTGAATGGTGGTGGACAATTAAACAACTAACAGGAGGAGGAGGGTCTGTAAACAACCCCATCCTCAATGATGGCAGAGTCCAGCACGTGAGTGCAAAAGGCAAGGCTGAAGCGTTTGCAACTATCTTCAGCCAGAAGTGCCGAGTGGATGATCCTCCTCCTGATATCCCCACAATCACAGTAGCCAGTCTTCAGCCAATGGTTGAGTGCACTGGATACAACAAAGGCTATGGGCCCTGACAACATCCTGGCTGTAGTGCTGAAGACTTGTGTTCCAGAACCAGCCGTGCCTCTAGCCAAACTGTTCCAGTACAGCTTCAACACTGGCATCGACCCGACAATATGGAAAATTGCCCAAGTATGTCCCGTCCACAAATCCAATCCGGCCAATTACTGCGCCATCAGTCTACTCTCCATCAGCAAAGTAATGGAAGGTGTCATCAACAGTGCTATCAAGCGGCACTTACTCACCAATAACCTGCTCAGTTTGTGTTCCACCAGGACCACTTGGTTCCAGACCTCATTACAGCCTTGATCCAAACGTGGACAAAAGAGCTGAATTCCAGAGGTGAGAGTGACTGCCCTTGACATCAAGGCAGCATCTGACCGAGTATAGCACCAAGGAGCCCGAGTAAAATTCAAGTCAATGGGAATTGGGGAGGGAAAACTCTCCAGTGGCTGGAGTCATACCTAGCACAAAGGAAGATGGTAGTGGTTGTTGGAGGCCAATCATCTCTGCCCCAGGGCATTGCTGCAGGAGTTCCTCAGGGCAGTGTCCTGGGCCCAACCATCTTCAGCTGCTTCATCAATGATCTTCCCTCCATCATAAAGTAAGAAACGGGGATGTTCGCTGATGATTGCAGTGTTCAGTTCCATTATCAATCCCTCAGATAATGAAGCAGTCCGTGCCCGCATGCAGCAAGACCTAGACAACGTCTAGGCTTGGGCTGATAAGTAGCAAGTAACATTTGTGCCAGACACTGACCATCTCCAAGAGAGAGTCTAACCACCTCCCCTTGACATTCAACGGCATTACCATTGCTGAATCCCCCACCATCAATATCGTGGGGGGTCACTGTTGACCAGAAACTTAACTGGAACAGCCATATAAATACTGTGGCTACAAGAGCAGGTCAGAGGCTGGGTATTCTGCAGCAAGTGACTCACCTCCTGACTCCCTAAAGCCTTTCCATCATCTACAAGGCACAAGTCAGGAGTGTGATGGAATACTCTCCACTTGCCTGGATGAGTGCAGCTCCAACAACACTCCAAGCTCGATACCATCCAGGACAAAGCAGCCCACTTGATTGGCACCCCATCCACAATGCTAAACATTCACTCCCTTCACCGGTGCCCCATCGCTGCAGTGGGTACCATCTACAGGATGCACTGCAGCAACTCCCAAACCCACGACCTCTACCACCTAGAAGGACAAGGGTAGCAGGCACATGGGAACAACACCACCTGCATGTTTCCCTCCAAGTCACACACCATCCTGACTTGGAAATATATCGCCGTTCCTTCATTGTCGCTGGGTCAAAATCCTGGAACTCCCTACCTAACAGCACTGTGGGAGAACCTTCACCACACAGATGGCAACGGTTCAAGAAGGCGGCTCACCACCACGTTCTCGAGGGAAATTAGGGATGGGTAATAAATGCTGGCCTTGCCAGCGACCCCCACATCCCATGAATGAATTTTTTTTTTAAAAGACAGGTGTTTCTGCAACCTCTGAGTCCTGCATGATGTGTTGCCTCTCTAGTACCAGAGTGAAGGACATCAGAGTGCAGAACATTTAAGGGGAACAGCCAGATGTCGTCATCCATTTTGGAACGTTTCAGGAGCTAGGGAGGAAGTTTAAAAAGCAGGACCTCAAAGGTAGTAATCTCTGGATTCCTCCCAGTGCCACGTGCTAGTGAGTATAGGAATAGTAGGATAAGACAGGTTAAGGTGCAGGAGGGATGGCTTCAGATTTCTGGGGCATTGGGACCATTTCTAGGGCAGAAAGATCTGTTCGAGATGGACAATTGCATCTCAACAGAGCTGGGACCAATGTCGTCGTGGGGAGACTAACTATTGCTGTGGAGGAGGGTTTAAACTAATTTGGCAGGGGGATGGACACCAGGATGAAACATTAGAGAAATGAAATAAGATGCAGAGAGGACTGGGAGGGACAAGTAGCACTAGAATAAAGAATAGTTCAGAAATTGGGATCAGGCATGGGGCAAATGTTGGCAGCCTAAGATGAGATTGGAGTGCATATGTGTAAATGCACATAGTGTGGTAAATAAGGTTGGTGAGCTGCAGGCACTTGGGTCTATGATATAGTGCTAATACAGAGACCTGGCTCAAAGAAGGGGAGGATGGCTACTTAATATTCCTGGCTATGAGAGCAAGAACTTTTATAACACTAAAAAATGGGTGATGTAATTGAGGGGTCAAAGACAGAATCTATTTGGTTAGAATGAAGGAGCAACAGAGGAGCTATTATGCTACTGGATGTATACTATAGGCCATCAAATAGTAGGGAGGAGCAAATTACAGAAAGATGCAAGAGCTATAGAGCTGTGATAATGGACTTCAATTTTCCCAATATAGACTGGGACAGGAACAGTGTAAAGGGCAAAGAGGGAGAGGAATTCCTGAAATTTGTTCGAGAACTTTCTGGAACAGTGTTTCCAGCCCAACCAGGAAGGAAACAGTGTTGGATCTAGTTCAGGGGAATTAAGTGTAGCAGGTGGAGCATGTTTCAGTGGGGAAGCATTTGGAACACAGTGATCATAATATCATTAGGTTGAGAACAGTTGTGAAAAAGGACAGGGAACAATCAATGTGAAAATGTCTAACTTGAGGGCAAATTTCCGTGAGTTAAAAAGGATTTAGCCCAAGTGGCTTGGAATCAAAAATTGGTTCGCAAAACCAGTAATTGAACAATGGGAGGCCTTTTAAGGAGGAGTTAGTTTGGGTACAATGTAAACACATCCCCACGAGGGGGAAAGGAAGGGTATCCAAAGGTTGAGCTTCCTGGATGACTAAAGAGATACAGAGAAAAGAGGCTTATGATGAATGTAAGGTTCATAATAAAGTTGAGAACCAGGCAGAATGCAAAAAGTAGAGATCTAAAAAGGGAATAAGAGGGGCAAAGAGAGAGTATGAGAATAGATTAGCAGCTAACATAAGAGAACCCAAAAGTCTTTTTTACAAATAGTGGAAGAGTGGACTGATTCTTGTGGAGACAGAGGGCATGGCTTGAAGTACTAAATGAATACTTCGCAACTGTCTCTATTCGAAGAAGATGCTGCCAATGTAGCAGTATAGGAGGAGGTAGCAGTGATATTGGATAGGGTAAAAATAGATAGAGCAGGTCTTAAAAGATTGGCAGTACTCAAAGTAGAAAAGTCACCTGGTCCAGGTGGGATGCATCCAAGGGAAGTAAGGTTGGAAATTGCAGAGGCTCTGGCCACAATCTTCCAATCCTTAGATATAAGGACAGTGCTGGAGGACTGCAAATACTATATGCCTGCTCAAAAAAGGAGGGGGATAAACCTGGCAATTACAGGCCAGTCAGCCTAACGGTGGTGGGGAAAGAGACAATAATCCAGGACAAAATGAATTGGCACTTGGGCTAATCAATGAAAGTCAGCACTGATTTGTTGAAGGAAAATCGTATTTGACTAACTTGACTGAATTGTTTGAAGTAATGGGGTGGGTTGATCAGAGTTGTGCAGTTGGTGTGCCAGAAAGCACAGAGTAGTGGTGAACGTTTTTTCAGACTGGAGGGAGATATACAGTGGTGTTCCCCAGGGGTCAGTATTAGGACCACTGTCCTTTCATATATGTTAATGACTTGAATGTACAGGCTATAATTTCAAAGTTTGCAGATGAGACAAAACTAGGAAATGTAGTAAGCAGTGAGGGGGATAGTAAGACTTCAGGAGAACATAGATGGACTGGTGAAATGGGCTGACACATGGCAGATGCATCATGTCACAGCGTTAAATTGCATTTTGGTAGGAAGAATGAGGAGAGGCAATATAAACTAAATGGCACAATTTTAAAGGGAGTGCAGGAACAGAGACCTGGATGAGTATGTACACAAATCTTTGAAGGTGGCAGGACAAGTTGAGAAGATTTTTTAAAAAAAACATGGGATCCTGGGCTTTATTAATCAAGGCATAGACTACATAAGCAAGCAAGTTACGCTAAACCTTTATAAAACACTGGTTGGACCTCAGTTGGAGTACTGTTTAATTCTGGGCATCACACTTTAGGAAGGATGTCAAGGCCTTACAGGGTACAGAAGAGATTTAGTAGAATGGTACCAGGGATGAGTGGTTTCAGTTCTGTGGGGACTGGAGAAGCTAGGGTTGTTCTTCTTAGAAATGAGAAAGTTAGGGGGAGATTTGATAGGTGTTCAAAATTATGAAGGGTGTTGATCGAGTAAATAAGGAGAAATTGTTTCCAGTGGCAGAAGGGTCAATAACCAGAGGACACAGATTTAAGGTGACTGGCAAAAGAGCCAGAGACACCATGAGGAATTTTTTTTCAGCAGCGAGTTGTAATGATCTGGAATGCACTGCCTGTAAAGGTGGTGGAAGTGGATTCAATAGTATCTTTCAAAAGGGAATTAAATAAATACTTGAAGGGAAAACATTTGCAGGGCTCTGGGGGAAAAGAGCAGGGGAACAGGACTAATTGGATAGCTTTCAAATAGCAGGCACAATGGGCCGAATGACTGCCTCCATTGCTGTACCTATGAAACTATACGGTGCTTTACTGAACTGAGAAACCGCTGTAAATACTAGTCTGTTCTGCCCAGCAACTAATTGGGAAAAGAAGATTTTTCTTAAAGGATTCACTACAAGGCTAGGACCTGGTAAACATGCTAACAGCTATGATAGGAGACACAGCCTGAAGAACTAATAGAATGGACTCACAGAATCAAGGGATATGGTGATCAAGCGGGAAAGTGGAGTTGAGGTCGAAGATCAGCCATGATCGTACTGAATGGCGGAGCAGGCTCGAGAGGGCCATATGGCCTATTCCTGCTCCTATTTCTTATGTTCTTAATGGAAAATATGCTCAAATATGGCATTCACCAGCCTGAAGGTGGGGAAAAACATATAATACACTCACTTACAGATCTCCAAAAAAATCATTGTATGTGATGTTGGGACAGGATTGCATAGGAGAAGAACCTTCTTATCTCAAGAAAAAGGACTTGATGATTCCTTTGTTCTTAAGTTGTTTGCCAGTAAGCTCGTATGAGAAGCTGCTACTTTCTGGTAAAAACATTTGTCTGAATGTCAAATATTCTTTAGTTAGAAAATAACTACAGTGTCTTGCTTCATCCGTGACCTTTCATATTCTGAACAAGAGGGGAAATTCCGACATTTATCAGATACAATCTCTGCCCTAGCGAAGAACCGGTCCAGCTCTTTTTTTGAAGGTGTGCAGAGTCAGCTCACACTGCACAAGCTGGCAATGTATTTCAAAGCAAAATACTGCAGATGCTGTGAATCTGAAATAAAAATAGAAAATGCTGGAAATACTCAGCAAGTCAGGCAGCATCTGCGGAGAAAGTGTCGAAAATTTAATTACCTATTATACACAATGCATTAACTCCAAACACTTATTTTCAGACAAGTAAGAATTTTAATTAAAAGAAACTTGAGCTCAAGTGGAAGGGTGTCTAATACAATGGTTAGAACCACCTCTTCACTGAACAGAGGAAACAGTTAACTTTTATACAGTTCAATTAGTAATGTCTATCATAGAATATGGGCGTACATGTACATTCTTATTGGTTCAAGTGGTTAGTCAATCAAAAATAGGGAACCCACCCTCTAGTTTCTCATGACTGCCTCGTGATTCTTAAACAATGCCTGGGAAAGTGCCTTTCCGCTAAGAAACTGTCTTTATTATCAGTTCTGTACTCAGTCTCAAGGCTATATGGTCATTCATTTCTATTAGTCAGACAGTTATCTCATAAGCAGACAATAGCTCTTCTGTGTGTCTTTGGTGAGAACTAATAACATAAGCTTTCTATTATATTCAGCTGGTCAGCTAACATGGTCAACTTATCCATCATGCTTTGCTTCTTTTATGGTCAAGTAACTGTTCAGTATTTCTACATTAATATGGTCAGCTTTATGGTTTAGGTGTATTAGAAAGTTAATTTGGTCAGGCATTTCTTTATGGTTTTCCACAAAAGGAATATAAGAAATAGGAGTAGGCTATACGGCCCCTCGAGCCTGCACCGCCATTCAATAAGATCAAGGCTGATCTTTGACCTCAACTCCACATTCCTGTCCGATCCCCATATCCCCTGATTTCCCAGAGAGTCCAAAAATCTATCAATCTCAGTCTTGAATATACTCAATGAGCATCCACAGCCCTCTGGGGTAGAGAATTCCAAATATTCACAGCCCTCTGAGTGAAGAAATTTTTCCTCATCTCAGTCTCAGGATAAGGGGTCGGCCATTTAGGACTATGTCCCCTGGTTCTAGACTCTCCAGCCAGGGGAAACAGCCTGGCAAGCCCCCTCAGAATCTTATGTTTCAATTAGATCATCTCTCGTTCTTCTAAACCCAAGTATAGGCCCATTCCACTTAATGTTTCCTCACAGGACAACCCTCTCATCCCAGCAATCAATCTAGTGAACCTTTGTTGCATCCCCTCTAAGGCAAGTATATCCTCCTTTAGATAAAGAAACCAAAACTGCACACAGTACTCCAGGTGTGGTCTCTCAAGCTCTGTACAACTGCAGCAAGACTTCCTTATGCTTGTACTCTGACCCCCTTGCAATAAAGGCCAACATACCATTTGCCTTGCTAACTGTTTGCTGTACCTGCATGTTAATGTTCTGTGTTTCATGTACAAGGACACCCAAGTCTCTCTGAACACCAACATTTAATAGTTTCTCACCATATTAAAAAACATTGTTCTATTCTTCCTACCAAAGTGAATAACCCCACATTATACTCCATCTGCCACCTTCTTGCCCACTCACTTAACCTGTCCATATCCCTTTGCAGACTCTGTCCTCCTCACAGCTTACTTTCCCATCTAGCTTTGTATCATCAGCAAACTTGGATACATTACACTTGGTCCCTTTCTAAGTTAATAACATAGATTGTAAATAGCTGAGGCCCAAGCACTGATCCCTGCGGCACCCACCTGGTCTAGGTGGATGTAAAATCTGCCAACCTGATGACCCATTTATTCCTACTCTGTTAACCAATCCTCAATCCATGCTAATATATTACCCCCAATCCCATGAACCCTAATCTTGTATAACCTCCTCTTATGTGGAAACCTTTTATCAAATACCTTTTTGAAAATCCAAATATACTACATCCACTGGTTTTCCCCTTATCTACCCTTATCTACCCTGCTAGTTACATCCTCAAACTTAGATTTGTCAAACACTATTTTCCTTTCATAAAAGTGACTCTGCCTAATCTGATTTTCTAAGTACCATGTTCCTACGTCCTTAATAAATTCTAGCATTTACCCTACTACTGATGTCAGACCAACTGACCTATAGTTCCCTGCTTTCTCTTCTCTCCACCGCCCCAACCCCCCCCTTCTTGAATAGCAGGGTTACATTTGCTACCTTCCAATCCACAGGGACCGTTCTCAAATCTAGGGAATTCTGGAAGATCAAAACCAATGCATCACTATCTCTGTAATCACCTCTTTTAAAACCCTTGGATGTAGGCCATCAGATCCAGGGGATTTCAGCTTTTAGTCCCATTTAATTTTTCTAAAATGTTTTCTTTACTAATCTTAATCTTAATCACTTAGTTCCTGCCTCTCATTAGACACTTGATTTCCCACTATTTCTAGTATGTTTTTGTCTTCTACTGTGAAGGCAGATATAAAATATTTAATGTCTCTGCCATTTCCTTATTCCCCATTATAATTTCTCCTGTCTCTGCCTCTAAGGGACCAATGATTACTTCTGCTATTTTTTTATGTACTTGTAGAAGCTCTTACGATCTGTTTCTATATTTCTCACTAGTTTACTCTCATTCAATTTTCTCCCTCTTTAATCAATTTCTTGGTTATCCTTTGGTTTTTTCTAACCCCACCCCTTGCAATCCTCAGGCATAGTAAGCCTGAGGATTGTGGGGGTTTCAGAAATCAGTTAACGTTTCAGGTCGATGACCTTTCATCAGAACTGGCCTTAAGGAAGACTAAAAGATTGGACCTGGTAAAAGCATGAAAGATTAAAAGTATGAACAACAAATGAAATTGTAGTCAATACAATTGCGATGAATTCCAAAAGTTCACTACTCTCTGGGAAAGGAAGAACTGCCTAACATCTGGCTTATTAAATGCATGACTCTGGTCTGGTCCAATCTGTCAAACTGAAACAATCGATCATTGGGTATGCAATCCAGCCCTTGCGTTATTTCATATACATCGATCAGGCCTACACTAAAGCAAATAGATCCAACTTTTCACACCTATCTGAGTAACTAAGGTTCTTTAAGCTGGGAATCGTTTTGTGGCTTTCCTCTGAACCTTTTCCAAAGCTTAGATGGTCAGTAATTCTAAATTTTGGGGAGTGAACTTTTTTTAGCAGATTGAAGGGTTGAAATAGTCATCTAATATTTTAGGCTGTTTGCATGAAATTATTCCTTGGACTATTTTAAAGCACTCATTAAACTGTCTACGTTAAATGGATTACAATAGTGGACAAAATAATTTCAAAGGAACATTAATTTAGTTACGTGGATAGACTGGAAGCTGGGATTGTTCTCATTGGAACAGAGAGGGTTGTGAGGAGATTTGTTAGAGGTTTTCAAAATCATGAAGGGTCTAGACAGAGTAGATAGAGAGAAACTGTTCCCATTGGCAGAAGGGTCCAGAACCAGAGGACATAGATTTAAGGTGATTGGCAAAAGAACCAAAGGTGACATGAGGAAAAACCTTTTTACACAGCGAGTGGTTAGGATCAGGAATGCACTGCCTGAGGGACTGGTGGAGGCAGATTCAATTGTTCCCTTCAAAAGGGAACTGGATAAGTACTTGAAAGGAAAAAATTTGCAGGACTACAGGGATAAGTTGGGGGAGTAGGACTAGCTGGATTGCTCTTGCATAGGGCCGGCACAGTCTCAATGGGCCTCCTTCCATGCTGTTACCTTTTTATGATTCTGTGAACATGCCAATATGTTTGATTATAAATACTGTAGAAAGGAATTTCAACTTATAAATTGGGTAGAGGGAGTTCACTATAAGAACAAATTATACATGATCCATACATTGATCAGGTTTAGTACACTTAATGCCTTCTCATTCAGAGAACTCCAGAACTGGCCACGCCTCTAGCCAAACTGCGCCAGTACAGCTACAACATTGCCATCTACCTGACAATGTGGAAAACTGCCTAGGTATGTCCCATCCACAAAAAGCAGGACAAATCCAATCCCTGTTCCATCAGTCTACTCTCAATCATCAGCAAAGTGATGGAAGGTGTCATTGACAGTGCTATCAAGTGGCACTTACTCACCAATAACCTGCTCACTGATGCTCAGTTTGGGTTCCGCCAGGACCACTTGGCTCCAGACCTCGTTACAACCTTGGTCCAAACATGGACAAAAGAGTTGAATTCCAGAGGTGAGGTGAGAGTGACTGCCCTTGACATCAAGGCAGCATTTGACCAAGTGTGGCACCAAGGAGCCCAAGTAAAATTGAAGTCAATGGGAATCGGGGAAAACTCTTCAGTGGCTGGAGTCATACATAGCACAAAGGAAGATAGTAGTGGTTGTTGGAGGCCAATCATCTCTGCCCCAGGACACTGCCCTGAGGAACTCCTGCAGCAATGTCCTATGCCCAACCATATTCAGCTGCTTCATCAACGATCTTCACTCCATCATAAGGTCAGAAATGGGAATGTTCGCTGACTATTGCAGTGTTCAGTTCCATTCGCAACCCCTCAGAAAATGAAGCAGTCCGTGCCCGCATGCAGCAAGACCTGGACAACATCCAGGCTTGGGTTCATAAGTGGCAAGTAACATTCGTGCCAGGCAATGACCATCTCCAACAAGAGAGAGTCTAACCACCCCCCCTTGACATTCAACAGCATTACCATCGCCGAATCCCCCATAATGCTGGGGGGCACCATTGGCCAGAAACTTACCTGGACCAGCCATATAAATACTGTGGCTACAAGAGCAGGTCAGAGGCTGGGTATTCTGCGACGAGTGACTCACCTCCTGACTTCCCAAAGCCTTTCCACCATCTACAAGGCACAAGTCAGGAGTGTGATGGAATACTCTCCACTTGCCTGGATGAGTGCAGCTTCAACAACACTCAAGAAGCTCAACACCATCCAGGACAAAGCAGCCCACTTGACTGGCACCCCATGCACCACCCTAAACATTCACTCCCTTCACCACCGGCGCATCATGGCTGCAGTGTGTACCATCCACAAGATGCACTGCAGCAACTCACCAAGGCTTCTTCGACAGCACCTCCCAAACCTGCGACCTCTACCACCTGAAGGACAAGGGCATATGGGAACAACACCACCTGCACATTCCCCTCCAAGTCACACACCATCCTGACTTGGAAATATATCACCGTTCCTTCATTGTCGCTGGGTCAAAATCCTGGAACTCCCTACCTAACAGCACTGTGGGAGAAACTTCACCACATAGACTGCAGCGGTTCATGAAGGCAGCTTACCATCACCTTCTCAAGGGCAATTAGGATGGGCAATAAATGCTGGCCTTGCCAGTGACGCCCACATCCCACGAACGAATAATAAAAAAAATTCCATACTTTACACTTCTATCATTTTGGACTTATATACACTAAGTGGATACCATTCACATGCTACATGTGAAACACTACACACTGTCATTTGGTCCCAGAGTAAATAACTGTTGTGACTGACCTCTGCTGCCACCACTCAGTTCACCTGAATTTGGCACATAGCAGATTGAACTCAGAGCTGCTAAACCTCTGTTGCTCCCACTGCTTCTATACAGGTGTGCAGGAGCAATCAGTGCTCTGTCAAGAGTTAGTATGTTCTGGAAAGGGAGAAAATTGGCAAAAAAACTATGCTTGGTATTTTAATCTACAATGTTGTATAAAAGGGAATTGAGTCAGTTTTTGAAAAGGTGGGAAATGGGCATGGAAAGAGCATTGAAGAGCTAACGCTGGCAGCAGTGCTATAGACTGAAGCCTCCATCTGTGCTATAATTTCTGCATTCATCATTCTAATCAAGTCTATATTCTCCATTCCAGCATTGACCACACTGGAATAAAACTATCATAGTTGATGAGAGATTCTTAAAGACCTACAGAAAGATAAATAAAATTGAATTTTAGCTGGCACTGCAATACAGAACCAATTTAGGATGATATCTAGAAAGAATCTGTAATACTGTCTCAGAACAACCAGACAATGTAAGCCACAAGAGCCTCATTAATTTGATAGTTTTGCTTTTACTTTTTTTTTTAAGTAATTTATATGAAGGTCAGCTTGTCTGACCCAGTGATCGAAGGTTAACCTATCAAACAATACAGCCGTTCTCATCTCACTGCATTTGACACAAAGGGATAGTAGCCAAGATAATGTTTCTGAAATCCAAACTCAATTATCTGTGCTTTACACAGGTAACTGTATTTCACCTGGTTGTTCATGTAGTCTTTAGCAATAATCACCTGTTTGGAAAACAGTTGTTAATTTCTGCATTTTGACATCAAAGAGGAAATAAATTCACTTAGAACTACTTTGTTGAAATGCAATGCTATTTCTCCTTTCCCTCCTTTTCTCCCCCCACACCCCCCCCACCAAATTAAGACTATTCCAGGCTAGCAAGTACCACACAACTTCCAACTGAACTGCAATGTAATCTGTAATTGATTGATTATAATATTTAAAGAAGGAAAGTCTTGAGATTATATTTTGTTCAAAGCTCTACCTGTTTATAGATAACACACTCCTCCATCAACAAGCAGGCCTGGGGCCAGGCCACACTCCAGGCCAGGCCTCAAGTGATGTGTTAGGAATGCCACAGCAATTCCACTGCAAAGAGTGGGACTATACCTTGAGACTAGTCTGAGAGAAGTCAGGAGCTACCTGATCTTGGAAAACCACACATTTTGGCAAATTTGCATTCCTAGCCTATAAAGAAAGGAAGAACTGTATTCATACAGCACTTTACACGTCCTCAGGATATCCCAGGGCATTCGCAGTCACTGAATGGCTTTTGAAATGTAGTCACATCAAAAAATATATGATCTGTAGGCAAACTTGACAGCTGATTTGCACAAAGCATGGTCCAACAAACCATAAAAGGGATAAATGACTAGGTAGTGGTGTTGGTTGAGAGATGAATGTTGGCTAGGACACCAAAACTCCCTGCTCTTCAGCTAGTGCTATGGATATTTTACATCCACCTAGAACGGATGGGTGCCACAAGGATCGGTGCTTGAGCCTCAGCTATTTGCAATCTATATTAATGACTTAGATGAAGGGACCAAGTGTCAAGTATCCAAGTTTGCTGACGATACAAAGCTAGGTTAGAAAGTAAGCTGTGAGAAGGACACAGTGTCTGAAAAGGGATATAGACAAGTGAATGGGAGGTGGCAGGTAGAGTATAATATGGGGAAATGTGAGGTTATTCACTTTGGTAGGAAAATTAGAAAAACAGAATATTTTTTAAATGGTGAGAAACTATTAAATGTTGGTGTTCAGAGAGAATTGGGTCTCCTCGTACAAGAAACACAAGGTTAGCATGGAGGTACAGCAAACAAATGGCATGTTGGCCTTTATTGCAAGGGGGTTGGAGTACAAGAGTAAGGAAGTCTTACTACAATTGTACAGGGCTTTGGTGAGGCCACACCTGGAGTACTGTGTACAGTTTTGGTCTCCTGATCTAAGGAAGGGTATACTTGCCTTAGAGGCGGTGCAGTAAAGGTTCACTAGATTAATTCCTGGGATGAGAGGGTTTTGCAATGAGGAGAGATGGAGTAGAATGGGCCTATATTCTCTGGAGTTTGGAAGAGTGAGAGGTGATCTAATTGAAACATAAGATTATGAGAGGGCTTGACAGGGTAGATGCTGGGAGGTTGTTTCCCCTGGCTGGAGAATCTAGCCCAAGAGGGCATAGTTGCAGGATAGGGGATCAGCCATTTAAGACTGAGATGAAGAGGAATTTCTTCACTCAGAGGGTTGTGAATATTTGGAATTCTGTACCCCAGAGGGCTGTGGATGCTGAGTATATTCAAGGCTGAGATAAACAGATTTTTGGACTCTAGGGGAATTAAGGGATATGGGGATCGGGCAGGAAAGTGGAGGTGAGGTTGAAGATCATCCATGATCTGATTGAACGGTGGAGCAGGCTCGAGGGGCTGTATGGCCTACTAGAGATGTGATAACAGGGCTCTTAGAAAATATCAACGGGATTAGACAAAGTCAACATAGATTTATTAAAGGGAAATCATGTTTGACAAACCTACTGGAGTTTTTTGAGAATGTAACTGGTAGAATAGATAAGGGAGAACCAGTAGATGTAGTTTATTTGGATTTTCAGAAGGCCTTTGATAAAGTCCCACATAAGAGATTATTGTGCAAAATTAAAGCACATGGGATTGGGGGTAATATACTGGCATGGATTGAAAATTGGTTAACAGACAGGGAACAGAGAGTAGGAATAAATGGGTCTTTTTCTGGGCGGCAGGCGGTGACTAGTGGGGTACCGCAGGGATCGGTGCTTGGGTCCCAGCTATTCACAGTATATATCAATGATTTAGATGAGGGAACCAAATGTAATATTTCCAAGTTTGCTGACAACACAAAACTAGGTGGGATCGTGAGTTGTGAGGAGGATGCAAAGAGGCTTCAAGGCGATTTAGACAAGTTGAATAAGTGGACAAATACATGGCAGATGCAGTATAATGTGGATAAATGTGAAGTTATCCACTTCGGAAGGAAAAACAGAAAGGCTGAGTATTATTTAAATGGTGATAGATTGGGAAATATTGATGTACAAAGGACCTGGGTGTCCTTGTACACCAGTCACTGAAAGCAAACATGCAGGTGCAGCAAGCAGTTAGGAAGGCAAATGGTATTTTGGCCTTCATTGCAAGAGGATTTGAGCACAGGAGCAAGGATGTCTTACTGCAATTATACAGAGCCTTGGTGAGCCCACACTAGGAGTATTGTCTGCCGTTTTGGTCTCCTTACCTAAGAAAGGATATACTTGCCATAGAGGGAGTGCAGCGAAGGTTCACCAGACTGATTAATGGGATGGCAGGACTGTCGTATAAGGAGAGATTGGGTCGACTCGGCCTGTATTCACTCGAGTTTAGAAGAATGAGAGGGGATCTCATTGAAACATATAAAATTCTGACAGGGCTAGACAGACTGGATGCAGGGAGGATGTTTCCCCTGGCTGGGGGGTCCAGAACGAGGGGTCACAGTCTCAGGATATGGGGTCGGACATTTAGGACCGAGATGAGGTGAAATTTCTTCACTCAGAATTTGGTGAACCTGTGGAATTCTCCACCACAGGAGGCTGTGGAGGCCAAGTCACTGAATATATTTAAGAAGGAGATAGATAGATTTCTAGACACAAAGGCATCAAGGGGTATGGGGAGAGAGCAAGAATATGGTATTGAGATAGAGGATCGGCCATGATCATATTGAATGGCGGAGCAGGCTCGAAGGGCCAAATGGCCTACTCCTCCTATTTTTCTATGTTTCCTGCTCCTATTTCTTATGTTCCGGACAGTCATTAGAGCCTCAGTTTAATGTCACATTGAGAGACAGTACCTGCCAACAATGTAGTACTCCTCCAGTACTGCACTGAAATGTCAATCCAAATAACAGTGGGGCTTGAACCAATACCCCTTTGAGTCAGACAATACTGCTACCAATTAACCAAACTGATGCTGCTTTCTCAGGATTGGATGGTTACTAAATGGCTCTCAGGCAGGTTGAGGTGATCAGCTGTCTGCAACAGAGTTGCTTGCTCATCTCCATAACTGATAGCACCTAGCAGTGAGGAAGAATCTATTTCATGGTCTGCATTTTATTCATAACATTCTTGCCTTCAATTTCTTTTTATTTTCTTTTACATAGGATGTACAGCACAGAAAAAGGCCATTCAGTCCAACAGGTCCATGCTGGTGTTTATGCTCCATACGAGCCTCCTCCCTCTCTACTTCATCTAACCCTATCAGCATATCCTTCTATTCCTTTCTCCCTTACGTGTTTATCTAATTTTCCCTTCAATACATCTATGCTAGTTGCCTCAACTACTCCTTGTGGAAGCGAGTTCCACATTCTAACCATTCTCTCGGTAAAGAAGTTTCTCCTGAGTTCTTTATTGGATTTATTAGTGACTATCTTATATTGATGGCCTCTAGTTCTGGTCTCCCCTGCAAGTGGAAACGTCTTCTCTACGTCTAACCTATCAAACCCTTTCATAATTTTAAAGATCTCTCAGGTCACCCCTCAGCCTTCTCTTTTCCAGAGAAAACAGCCCCAGCCTGTTCAATCTTTCCTGATAGGTATAACCTCTCAGTTCTGGTGTCATTCTAGTAAATCTTTTTTGCACCTTCTCCAGTGCCTCTATCCTTTATGGAGACCAGAACTGTTCACAATACTCAGTGTGGTCTAACCAAGGTTCTATACAAGTTTAACATAACTTCTCTGCTTTTCAATTCTATCCCTCTAGAAATGAACCCCAATTGGTCAGATTTTTTTAATGGCCTTATTAACCGGCATTGTTACTTTTCGTGATCTGTGTATCTGTATCCCCAGCTCCCTCTGCTCCTCACCCCATTTAGACTCTTATTATCCAAGTAGTATGTGCCTCTTATTCTTTCTACCAAAATGTAATACTTCATATTTGGCTATATTGAAATTCATTTGCCAATATCACACCCATTCTGCAAGTTTATTAATGTTTTCCTGTATTTTGTCGCAGTCCTCCTCGATATTAACTATACCCCCCAATTTGGCATCATCCACAAATTTTGAAATTGTATTTCCAATTCTTGAGTCCAAATTGTTTGTGTAATCTTCAACAAAATGTGAGAATACTTTGTACAGGCTGCCCTAGCGAGGTCAA
This sequence comes from Heptranchias perlo, assembly GCF_035084215.1. Classification (NCBI taxonomy): domain Eukaryota; kingdom Metazoa; phylum Chordata; class Chondrichthyes; order Hexanchiformes; family Hexanchidae; genus Heptranchias; species Heptranchias perlo. The sequence goes on from NC_090335.1 coordinate 79,115,231, forward strand.
TGAACTTCTAGCATTGTGTAGATGAGCATGAGTCACTAGAGGTGGCACTCGCTATCAAGACCACCTCCTTCCACTGAGCCTGGATCATGCCCTTGGTCCTCCTTCCCTCCGGACCAAAAAGCTGAAGTATCCTTTGCCACATTTCAGCCAATAACACCTCAACTGAACAGTTGCTACATTTAGGGGCTTGGTGCGCTGACGATCCACCAGTCTCAGACATTGCATTGGTTTAAATTATTTTGGACACAAAATGGCCATCATGTCCTATTATGTAGCTGCAGTACCACGGGATTTCCCTCACCAGGTCCAAAGGCTTGCTCCCAAAAAGCGCATGGAGAAGGTACTGGGAGCCAGCAGAAAATTTTAAAATGAAGTCGGCCAAGGAAAATTGGATAGAGACATATTGGGGTTACACCAGCAAACAGATGTGCGGCAACACCACCATGGAGGGAAATCTAGGCCTCCTACTCAAGTTGCTCTTTATAGCAGTTCTGTACTGCTCATGGAGGGAAAACACTTACACAGACTGGTTGGGCTGGACAGCCTGTTTCTGTGTGCAATATCTATGTAATTTCAAATGAAGAGAGCAGAATTCCTCCGTCACTAGAGGGAGCGCTATTTAAATGGCTCACTGAGGATCTCCAGTGGCCCAAAGTGGTATTGCACCATCATAAAACCATATATAAATTGCCTGAGGACCTAAACATTTTGACAGTTTAAATCCTGGAACAATGTTTCTTCTTACTCCTGTTGAAGAAAAATCATATTATTATGTCAGTCCTTCTCCTAACCTTAAGATTGAGTGCCTTACTGTAGCTGATTAAGCTTGCTCCCAACAGTGGCAACCAAGCTGGAGTGACACACTGTGCTAAAAAATTAATCACAAGCTAATTTCTTAAGTAGTTAAAGATTGGTAAGATCATGGTTAAGACAGGATGAAACTGATCTAAACCAATTCTTGATAGTATCTCTTTTGTCCTTTTACTGCAACAAGAAGGATGGGAATAAAATGGGATTTACATTTGTGACACTATCTGATTTTATTAGGTTTTGACCTTGAACTTTTAAATATACAGTAGAAAGCTGTGCAGATCAGCACTTAGACAAACATTTGCAATGGACTGAAGCTGTGAATAATGGCTGAATTTTTTTTAAGGTAGAGGTTGTTCCAATTAAAATGGTGAAAATTTTTGCTTTAGTCTTTTTCATCAATATCATTAGGGATAGTGACTGGTAATAACAAAAGTTACATTTTAATCACCTACCCCATTCAACAGTCTAACCTTAAATTAGAAACTTTTTTTTACAATCCAACCAATAGAACAACTGAGCTTATTACATCATTACTGATTTGCTGCCACCAATTCAACTATAACAAAAACCCTTTATGGATTGAGCTTCTGCTTAATACGAAGTCAATTTGAATTAATTCTGATCAATTAAATCACTAAGCTTTTATCCTACAAGTTTACATTTCTTTTAAATGTAATTGATCTTGAACTTTTTTGTCTTTGACAGTTGATGTCAAGTTCAAAAACACTAAAAATTTGCAAAATAACCGAACTCCAGTTCTGAAGAGAGACATGTGAAAATATGAAACTTTCTGACTTGTTTCTGTGAACTGCTAATGAATTGAAATGATTTATCTTACCAGCATAATAAACAGGACTGTCAAACCATTACTTAAGTAAAAAGTATTGCAGTTGCACCATTGTGTTCTAGTGTTCAAAGGGATCAAACTGTATAAGTTGTTCCTAAAAACAACAGAGCCCATTACAGACAACCCACTGTTCTTCCCCTCCACAAATGTTTTAGTTTAGTTTTCCCCTCTGGAGTTAAGATGGCCTTTTGTTTCCTGATCAGTTTCTTAGCTCCATCAGCAGTTTCCAGTAGCAATTAGAAAGTTTAATTTGTAAGTGTTTGCCACCCAGTGATGTGATAATTGAATGTGGAGAAATCGGGATTTCATTTACTGTACTGAATTCTCATTTAACACAGACTCTCCAGAAAGGTTTTGAAAAACTAACAATCCACATGGAACAGAGAGAGGATAACAGAGTTCATGAAACACAATATTTATTAATATGGCTGAAATTTACTAGAAAGTCTACATTGAATGGGTTACAGTCAACCTCACAATCATATAATTTGACAGGAGACCAGCTCATCATGCCTGTGCCAACTCTTTGAAAAATATATCTACTTTATCCCACAAGTGTGACTAAATATTGTATTTTATCCTGTTTATCAAACTTGCTGCATTTTTCCAGCTTCAAAAAGTCAGGTTTTTGCTTCAGTCAGAAATGCAAATAAAATCTTTATAAACCATCAATTGAGATTGCAAAACCATGACAGAGCTAGCACCAATGGGAAATATATAGAAATTCCACTATTTCCAGCATATACAAGTGTATATACTTTTTCACTCATGAGGGGTGACTTTTTCTGCAAGATGTTTCTAGTATCTCACTTTGGCATTTTCTCCCTGAGAGTTCTAATACAACAGGTACACAGTTCTGAATTTGATCTATTACTCATCTATGCTATGGTTTTTTTTCAAACAGAAAAACTCAATTTAAGTAATTTTTCAATGAAGAATTAAATACAGATTATCTCACATTAAGCCATGACAGCTTGTTTGTTAAAACAAGTGTACATTCACACTTCTAACACTCTACTTGACAAGTTACTGAATTTAGTTGGCACGCAACAAGGAAACATAAAAACATGGCCTGAGAGTCATACAATATAATCTCCTCCTTCCATAGACATGGGTTCCATAATATGGTTTTCATTCCACATATTTAATCATCTAAGGTAACATTTTGCTCATTTCTCCCTAACCCTCAACGACAGTGAAGCAATAATCCACATTCTCACCCTACACTTAAATATCCCATTATTCAAACATGAGCAGTTTCTTTCCACAAATGACGTTTCCATAGTCCCAGCAGCACACTTGTACTCCATGGAGTATTTGATTTTTTTTTTGCATACTTATGCCTATAACCTTCAATTCCAATTAAACTCCATAATTATCCAACCATTTTTGAAAGAGTTAACTTGACAATGTATTGTTCAGAGTGTGCTCCACATATCCCCTACACTTAGAGGACTTTTTTTTCGAATCCCTTGTCTTACTTGAGGCCTGTTAATATTGTATGCCCCCTTGTTCTACGTGTTAAATAATCTGCTTACATCTGCATTTAGTACTATAGAAGTTTACAGCACAGAAGGAAGACATTTGGCCCATTGCACCTGTGCCGTTCTTTACTAGAACAAATCAAAACTAATCCTCCTACCGCACTCTCCCCATTGCTTCTTCTGCTTCAAATGTTTATCCATTTTTTTCCTTAAAAAGGTGCAATAGTTTCTTCCTCAACTACTCGCTGCGGCAAAGATTCCAGCACAAACAACCCTCTACATAAAAGAAATTTTTTCTAATCTTTCTCCTCAATGACTATTTCAAATTAACGACTCCGGTCACCAACTCCCAACCAAAGGAAATACTCACTTCTCACTGAAAACTATTCATAATTTTGAAACCTCTGTTAAATCTCCTATTACCCTTCTCTACTCCAGTGGAAATAGTCCCAGTATTTCAGGCTTCCCTGTATAACTGGTGAATCTACGCTGTACGCTCACTATGGCATTGCCCTTACCTCTTAGCTATCCTCCAGCAATCTTTTTTCTCCAATGACACTATTCCATAGCACTATTCAAAAGGAGAGCAGGCACGATCTCCTATTACCCTGGCCAATATTTATCTTTGTCAACAACTCAAGAAACAGATTAACTGGCCTTTAGGATCACTGCTGTTTGTGGGACCTTTCTGTGCATAAATTGGTCACGTTTGCCTACAAAACAGTGACTACACTTAAAAAGCAATTAATCGGCTGTGAAACACTTTGGAACATCCTGAGGACAAGAAAGTTGCTATATAAATGCAAATTCTTTCTTTTGATTTCAAGTTCAGTTCCTGAAGCCTCTCTTTACAATTTAAAGGCCCAGAATTCAAGAATTATCCTTGTCCTGAGAAGGAACAAAGTGCTTCTTTGATGGAAAAGCCCACGTCAAATAAATGAGAGAGAACTCTTTTCAAAATGAATCCAAACTATCCTTCTCAAACTTACAATCAATAGCCTCACATGCAATAGAGTATTTTAAAGTGTAATGACTTATACAGGGTAATGTAGCAACCATTTTGCATATGGCAAAATCCTACAAACAACAATAAGATAAATAATTAGGGCATATGGGAAACTCCCAACTGGAGAAGTAGGTAGGACTTCGGTTTAATTTCTCATTCAAAAGGCAGCACATTTCAAAATGCAACAATCTCTCAGAACTACACCAGAATGTCAGTCTAGATTATTTGCTCATGTCGTAGGCTGTCTATGAAACCCAGGACATTCTGACTCAGATGCGAGATTGCTACAAACTGAGCTAGCCTGACACGACACATCTCGACAAATGCTGCTTTTTTTTATTCGTTCATGGGATGTGGGCATCGCTGGCAAGGCCAGCATTTATTGCCCATCCCTAATTGCCCGTGAGAAGGTGGTGGTGAGCCACCTTCTTGAACCGCTGCAGTCCGTGTGGTGAAGGTTCTCCCATAGTGCTGTTAGGAAGGGAGTTCCAGGATTTTGACCCAGCGACGATGCAGGAACGACGATATATTTCCAAGTCGGGATGGTGTGTGACTTGGAGGGGAACGTGCAGGTGGCGTTGTTCCCATGTGCCTGCAGCTCTTGTCCTTCTAGGTGGTAGAGGTCGCGGGTTTGGGAGGTCTGTCGAAGAAGCCTTGGCGAGTTGCTGCAGTGCATCTTGTGGATGGTACACACTGCAGCCACAGTGCGCTGGTGGTGAAGGGAGTGAATGTTTAGGGTGGTGGATGGGGTGCCAATCAAGCAGACTGCTTTGTCCTGGATGGTGTCGAGCTTCTTGAGTGTTGTTGGAGCTGCACTCATCCAGGCAAGTGGATAGTATTCCATCACACTCCTGACTTGTGCCTTGTAGGTTTTGGAAAGGCTTTGGGGAGTCAGGAGGTGAGTCACTCGCCACGGAATACCCAGCCTCTGACCTGCTCTTGTAGCCACAGTATTTATATGGCTGGTCCAGTTAAGTTTCTGGTCAATGGTGACCCCCAGGATGTTGATGGTGGGGGATTCAGCGATGGTAATGCCGTTGAATGTCAAGGGGAGGTGGTTAGACGCTCTCTTGTTGGAGATGGTCACTGTCTGGTGCGAATGTTACGTGCCACTTATGAGCCCAAGCCTGGATGTTGTCCAGGTCTTGCTGCATGCGGGCTCGGACTGCTTCATTATTTGAGGGGTTGCGAATGGAACTGAACACTGTGCAATCATCAGTGAACATCCCCATTTCTGACCTTATGATGGAGGGAAGGTCATTGATGAAGCAGCTGAAGATGGTTGGGCCAAGGACACTGCCCTGAGGAACTCCTGCAGCAATGTCCTGAGGCTGAGATGATTGGCCTCCAACAACCACTACTATCTTCCTTTGTGCTAGGTATGACTCCAGCCACTGGAGAGTTTTCCCCCTGATTCCCATTGACTTCAATTTTACTAGGGCTCCTTGGTGCCACACTCAGTCAAATGCTGCCTTGATGTCAAGGGCAGTCACTTTCACCTCACCTCTGGAATTCAGCTCTTTTGTCCATGTTTGGACCAAGGCTGTAATGAGGTCTGGAGCCGAGTGGTCCTTGCGGAACCCAAACTGAGCATTGGTGAGCAGGTTATTGGTGAGTAAGTGCTGCTTGATAGCACTGTCGACGACACCTTCCATCACTTTGCTGATGATTGAGAGTAGACTGATGGGGGGGTAACTGGCCGGATTGGATTTGTCCTGCTTTTTGTGGACAGGACATACCTGGGCAATTTTCCACATTGTTGGGTAGATGCCAGTGTTGTAGCTGTACTGGAACAGCTTGGCTAGAGGCGCAGCTAGTTCTGGAGCACAAGTCACTACAGCTGGGATGTTGTCGGGGCCCATAGCCTTTGCTGTATCCAGTGCAGTCAGCCGTTTCTTGATATCACGTGGAGTGAATCGAATTGACTGAAGACTGGCTTCTGTGACAGTGGGGATACCGGGAGGAGGCTGAGATGGATCATCCACTCGGCACTTCTGGCTGAAGATGGTTGCAAACGCTTCAGCCTTGTCTTTTGCACTCATGTGCTGGACTCTGCCATCATTGAGGATGGTGATGTTTACAGAGTCTCCTCCTCCCGTTAGTTGTTTAATTGTCACCACCATTCACGACTTGATGTGGCTGGACTGCAGAGCTTTGATCTGATCCGTTGGTTGTGGAATCGCTTAGCTCTGTCTGTAGCATGTTGCTTCCGCTGTTTAGCATGCATGTCGTCCTGAGTTGTAGCTTCACCAGGTTGGCACCTCATTTTTAGGTACACCTGGTGCTGCTCCTGGCATGCTCTTCTGCACTCCTCATTGAACCAGGGTTGATCCCCTGGCTTGTTGGTAATGGTAGAATGGTAATGGTAATGCCAATTCTCAGTTGACCTGCCAGGAGGCATCTTTTGCTGAAGAGGGCACAATTCTTGATCATCCTTTTCTTTCTCTTTTCCTTCCCATCCTCCACTCCAACTCTCCCCCCCCCCCCCCTCCCTCCCCCACCTCCCCTGCCAAAACGACAGGTTAAGTGAGATTTAGAACCCTCCCAAACCTAGGGAAGACAAGAGTTAAATATCAATCAAAACTGGAATTGGAATTGAGATATCCTAGTTTCAAATCCAACATTCTAGCCCTGCAGTTAATGGGCTGTCCAACCAAAACTTATTCATGGAAATCAAAAAGCAAAATCTGCTGTTTCCCAGAGCATCAGCTAACTACTGGTTTTGTTTCTGACAGTTTTTCCAGCTCTTAGTATTTCTTTTCCATCTGCCCATACATTTAGTTCACTAACCTCTTAAAATGTATGCAACTAATACAGGAAGCCATGAGCATCCTATTCCCACCACAGAAATCGCTCAGGTATTTTATCTGAACTGTCACTAACTGAGCAGTGACAAGCATTACAGAAAATCTGATCCCTTTGGGAGGCATCTGTGGATTCTGAGCTTAACTGCATATGTATAATAAATCAATTAAGAAAATACTTGGGATTGGACTAAGCCCCTCAGAAATGTCATGAGAAAGCATGCGTTTGTAAATAAACAAACAAACGTCAATTTACAAATCACAAAATAATAATTTTCACTTGGAGCAATTTATGTACAGATTACTGAGTGCAGCGGGCACCGAGTGAGACAGCTGAGAGTTTGGTGAGTGTGGGAGTTCGGTGAAGTGGGGGAAGGAGGTGCTGCTTGCCTTGCTTTTCCTAACTTTTTCTGCAGAGCGGTGGCGGACCTGAGCAGCAGAAGACTGAGAGTGGGGAATAAAAGCAGCAGCAGACCTGCAACAAGAGAAAACTATTGTGCAACGTCACAGGTGAGGCAGGAGAGTCCGAGAGGTGAGCACAGTATAAAAGGAGAGACTGAGAGCGGGAGGAGAGTCTGAGAGGTGAACGCAGTTTAAATCTAAGGCAAGTCATGGCTGCAGAGCTCGCACCCGTGATATGCTCCTCCTGCACCATGTGGGAAGTCATGGACACCACCAGTGTCCCTAGTGACCATGTGTGCAGGAAGTGTGTCCAGCTGCAGCTACTGGCTAACCGCATTTCGGAGCTGGAGCTGCGGGTGGATTCACTGTGGAGCATCCGGGTTGCTGAGACTATCGTGGAGAGCACGTTCAGTGAGGTGGTCACACCGCAGGTAAAGATTACGCAGGCAGAAAGGAAATGGGTCACCGCCAGACAGAGTAAAAGGACGAGGCAGGTAGAGCAGGAGTCCCCTGGGGCCATCTCCCTCTCAAACATATATACCGCTTTGGATACTGTTGGGGATGATGGCTTATCAGGGGAAAGCAGCAAGAGCCAAGTTCGTGGCACCATGGGTGGCTCTGTTGCACATGAGGGGAGGAAGAAGAGTGGCAGGGCTATAGTGATAGGGGATTCCATTGTAAGGGGAACAGATAGGCGTTTCTGCGGCCGCAAACGTGACTCCAGGATGGTATGTTGTCTCCCTGGTGCTAGGGTCAAGGATGTTGCAGAGCGGCTGCAGGGCATTCTGGAGGGGGAGGGTGAACAGCCAGTAGTCATGGTCCATATCGGTACCAACGACATAGGTTAAAAAAGGGATGAGGTCCTGCAAGGTGAATTTAAGGAGTTAGGAGATAAATTAAAAAGCAGGACTTCAAAGGCAGTGATCTCAGGATTACTACCAGTGCCACGTGCTTGTGAGTATAGGAACAGGAGAATAGACCGGATGAATGCATGGCTGCAGGGATGGTGTAGGAGGGAGGGATTTAGATTCCTGGGACATTGGGACCGGTTCTGGGGAAGGTGGGACCTGTACAAGCGGACAAGTTACACCCGAGCAGGACCGGGACCAATGTCCTCGTGGGGTGTTTGCTAGTGCTGTTGGGGAAGGTTTAAACTAGAGTGGCAGGGGGATGGGAACCTGAGCGGGGAGTCAGAAGACTGTAAAGTTGAGAGCAGCAAGAGAGGGGAAGACCCAAGGGAAATTTACAATACAAATAGTACAAACAGTTGTTCAAGAACAAGTGAAAGGGAAAAGCGTAGAGCAGCAGAAAGAAAGTGTACTTTAGACACTACAGATAAAGTGAAAACTAGAAGGCGTAAGGCGATTAACCCAGCATCAAAGCTGAAGGTCAGGCTAGGGTGTGGCCCAACTAAGAGTTCTATATACAAATGCATGGAGTATAAGGAATAAATTAAATGAACTACAGGTTCAAATTCAAATTGGAGGGTATGACATGATAGCTATTACTGAGACATGGCTGCAGGATGGTCAAGATTGGGAACTAAATATACCGGGTTATAAGGTTTACAGGAGAGATAGCGAAAATGGAAGAGGGGGAGGAGTAGCCTTAGTGATTACAGATGAAATCACTTCAATGATAAAGGAGGATATAATGAGAGGTAAGCAGCCAACAGAGACCTTATGGGTTGAATTGAGAAATAGGAAACGATCTAAGACTATAGTGGGAGTTGTGTACAGCACCCCTGGCAGCAGCTCTGAAGTGCTCGATTGTATAAATGCAGAGATTAGACAAGCGTGTAACAAAGGCATAGTGGTCTTAATGGGGGACTTTAACCTTCACATAGATTGGGGAAAGCCGACTAGCAACTGTCAGAAAGGTAGTGAATTTCTTGAGTGTGTCCGGGACAGTTTTCTACAGCAGTATGTCCTAGAGGCAACAAGGGGGCAAGCCATACTAGATTTAGTAATGAGTAATGAACCAGATTTAGATAACGGCTTAACTGTGCGTGAACATCTATCCAATAGCGATCATAACATGCTAAGATTCTAGACTTGGATAAGGCCGACTTCAATGGAATGAGACAGAGACTGTCCACAGTAAACTGGGCAAATCTGTTAATGGGTAAAACGACTGATGATCAGTGCGAAATGTTTAAAGAAACATTTAATATGATACAGAATTGGTTTATACCCCTGAGGGGCAAGAACTCTACTTGCCAAAAAAAAAGCCATGGACAACCAAAGAGGTAAGGGACAGTATAAGACATAAGGAAAGGGCATACAAAAAGGCAAAAAATGGCACAGATCCTGGCGAATGGGAAAGATACAAAGATCTACAAAGGGTCATAAAACAGATAGTAAGAGCTACAAAAAGAGAGTATGAAAAGAAACTTGCAAGGGATATCAAAACTAAGACGAAGAACTTTTATAGTTACATTAGGAAAAAGAGGAGCAGTGTTGGCTCCTTAAAAACTGAAAGTGGGGATATTGTCATTGACAATGGGGAAATGGCAGACATGTTGAATAATTACTTTGCGTCAGTATTTACAGTAGAAAAACAGGATAGCATGCCGGAAATCCCAGGAAAACTTAGATTGAATCGGGGACAGGGACTCGATAAAATTAACATAAGTAAAGCAACAGTAATGAAGAAAATAATAGCACTAAAGAGTGACAAATCCCCAGGACCTGATGGTTTCCATCCCAGGGTTTTAAAGGAAGTAGGTGAGCACGTTGCAGATGCCCTAACTATAATCTTTCAAAGTTCTCTAGATTCAGGAACTGTCCCTCTAGATTGGAAAATTGCATATGTCACTCCGCTTTTTAAGAAAGGAGAGAAAGGGAAACCAGGGAATTATAGACCAGTTAGCCTAACATCTGTTGTGGGGAAAATGCTGGGGTCTATAATTAAGGATAGGGTAACTGAACACCTCGAGAATTTTCAGTTAATCAGAGAGAGCCAGCATGGATTTGTGAAAGGTAGGTCGTGCCTGACAAACCTGATTGAATTTTTTGAAGAGGTGACTAAAGTAGTGGACAGGGGAATGTCAGTGGATGTTATTTATATGGACTTCCAGAAGGCATTTGATAAGGTCCCACATAAGAGACTGTTAACTAAGATAGAAGCCCATGGAATCGAGGGAAAAGTACGGACTTGGTTCGGATGCTGGCTGAGCGAAAGGCGACAGAGAGTAGGGATGATGGGTAGGTACTCACATTGGCAGGATGTGACTAGTAGAGTCCCGCAGGGATCTGTCTTGGGGCCTCAATTATTCACAATATTTATTAACCACTTAGATGAAGGCATAGAAAGTCTCACATTTAAGTTTGCCGATGTCACAAAGATTGGTGGCATTGTAAGCAGTGTAGATGAAAACATAAAATTACAAAGCGATATTGATAGATTGGGCAAAACTGTGGCAAATGGAATTCAATGTAGACAAATGTGAGGTCATCCACTTTGGATCAAAAAAGGACAGAACAGGGTACTTTCTAAATGGTAAAAAGTTAAAAACAGTGGATGTCCAAAGGGACTTAGGGGTACAGGTACATAGATCACTGAAGTGTCATGAACAGGTGCAGAAAATAATCAAGAAGGCTAATGGAATGCTGGCCTTTATATCTAGAGGACTAGAGTACAAGGGGGCAGAAGTTATGCTGCAGCTATACAACACTCTGGTTAGACCGCACCTGGAGTACTGTGAGCAGTTCTGGGCACTGCACCTTCGGAAGGACATATTGGCCTTGGAGGGAGTGCAGCGTAGGTTTACTAGAATGATACCTGGACTTCAAGGGTTAAGTTACGAGGAGAGATTACACAAATTGGGGTTGTATTCTCTGGAGTTTCGAAGGTTAATGGATGATCTGATCGAAGTTTATAAGATATTAAGGGAAACAGATAGGGTGGATAGAGAGAAACTATTTCCGCTGGTTGGGGATTTTAGGAGTAGGGGGCACAGTCTAAAAATTAGAGCCAGACCTTTCAGGAGCGAGATTAGAAAACATTTCTACACGCAAAGGGTGATAGAAGTTTGGAACTCTCTTCCGTAAACGGCAATTGATACTAGCTCAATTGCTAAATTTAAATCTGAGATAGATAGCTTTTTGGCAACCAAAGGTATTAAGGGATATGGGCCAAAGGCAGGTATATGGAGTGAGATCACAGATCAGCCATGATCTTATCAAATGGCGGAGCAGGCACGAGGGGCTGAATGGCCTACTCCTGTTCCTATGTTCCAATTACTGGATTTAAATTCTCTGCAAAGAAATCTTAAGCAATTTTATCAAAGAACTATTAGCTCTGAAGGACTACTAGCCAGCACTGTAAATCTCTCTCAATAAGACAGTTATAAATTTTTGCAAACCATTTGTTCTGTAACTTAATTTCTTCCAACTGTGCAAGTTAGTTTTTTCATATCCCGTACCTCAGCAAAGATTTGTTACACTCCTACTGGAAGCCTACAGTGTTCCAAGAACTACAGTTAGGATATACTGGAGCGCTTATGCAAAATATATTTACATTTCACAGATGTAATGGTTGATAAGATGGAGAGAAACATAATCAAATTTCAGAATGAAAAAATACCTAAAAACAAGTAACTAAAGAACAAGTAACTAATTCCCAGGAGTCTATGGCCATGAAGCACCTCAGAGCTGCTCCCGTTCCGCCACGTTAACTTCGCTGGTTCCACCGCACTTCCAGTGACGTTACAGTGTTGGAGTAGGAGCAAGTTCGAGAATTTCCCATCCTTTATGTATCTTATATTGTGCAAAATGTGACAATCAGAAAATGAAAGAAATAACCTCTAGGGCAACATTGGCCAGGAGAATATTCCTTAATGCTTCTGATTCGTCAAAACTTGCCAGACGTGAAAATTGCAAAATTTTCACTGAGATTTATGTCTTTTGAAGGGAGATCTCCCTTTTGTGGACCAGAAACTGAGATGCGGATCTTCCTTGGCTGACATCAATCACATCAGCACATTAGCTCCCTATGTGTTCGCAGAAGTAAAGGTTCAAAAGTAAATAAAAGTCTCAGTACCTATTTGTAATAGAATTTATTCATAAAATTACCTTTTCTTTCAAGTTAAATTTTAAAAAGCCATCTTAATTAAGCAGTGAATAACTTAAAATTTCCAGCACTGTTCATCCTGTAAATTACAGGACGTAAACTTCATCAGTAAAAATAAGCTTATTAATAGAATTCCGATCCAAAATATTTTTTAAAAACTAAAAATCCACAAATCACCACTACAAACCCACACAGGATGAGTTATAAAATGACTAACCAAGGAACTGTTTTGGGACTTTGGCAGATGGCGAAAGCACTTCACCCTAGCTCACGCCAAAATTACATCCTGGGTCAACAATCTGTCTCAGGCTTGATTCACTTGAAGGACCATATAGCTTATAAGTGCCTTCTGCCAGGTCAACTAAGCAGAGGTATTAACTACCAGAGGGGAGGTCACGGATTACAATGTCCTGTTCTCATGACAAGAGGACAAGCCTGACATGCTGAATTTAGCTTGGACTAGAGGAGAATCAGAGAAAAAGGTGTTACTGTTTCATTGAAACTGGAGTTAGTGCCTAATCAGCAATTAATAGTCTTAGAATACTACCCACCAGGAGGTAGTAAGATCAGGCTAGAATGCTGATAGTTTAAGCTTTCATTTTTAATAAGATTTCAGTTAGGGAATTAGTGAGACTGGAGTCAGATAGCAAAATAAGGCTCATCGCTTCAAAACAAATTCTGACTAGCAAACTGTTGTGGTCAAAGAACAGGATTAGGTTCCTTGGTCTGTTAGGTAGCAGGTCCCTTGGAAACAGATTAATACTTCCAACATTATGTATTCCATCAACCTTAGGCGCCAAACATTTTGGGAGAGAAATTGTTTGGTTGGCACCCGACTATGGGCGTGAAACGGATGGTGCAACTGCAAACGCATGCCCAAAGAGAATGGTCCAAGGATCTTCCGATATTGGTCCTCAGGCCTCGTTACCATGAAACCAATGAGCTACAAGTGCCAATTGGGTGTCCTAATGCAGCTCACCAGTCAAGCCCAGAGCAAAATTGGCAAGCTCCGACGCCGGCAGTGTCTCTCAAGTAGGACCTGTTTTTTGAGGGGGGGAAACGAACGGGAAGGGGTTCAGTATTGGCTGGCAGCGGCCCGCTATACTGCTGTGGAGCCAGGAGAAACGCTCCTGCTCTTCCTGGCTCCACGTTCAGGTAAGTAAAAATAAGTTTACTTACCTTGTCTTCGTCAGCCTCCAGCGGTCACTTCAAGGAGCGCTAGTTAGGCCACTACACAGCTAGTTTTTGGCTAGTTACACAGCAGAGTTCTTGCAGAGTTCTTAAACAGGCATTAGGCCACTCATTAGCACATGCAAGGGGCCTAATGCCTGTTTAAGACAGCCACCAGGCTGCCTGAATGTTGCCCGAGCCAATATGGCGTTGGACATATTTAAGGCACCCTTGGCATGTGAGACATACAAAGCCTTGCAAAATTGGTCAGTTTTGCCCCCATTACGTGCATAATGGGGTCCAATATCTCCCCTTTTGTGTATTATAACAAGGAGCATTGTACTGATGAATGTTTCATAATTAAAAAGCAAGTGAAATGACTAGCAGAAAGTTACAATGTTGAGATACCACCCACTAACACGCATAACTGCTCTTGCTCTAGCTCTTGCTAGTGTACCAGAAATGACATCAGTGCACAAAATAACTATTTGTCAACAGTTGCGATATATTTGATCTTTGGCTAAAAAAGACGCCCATGAAATAATGTCCTTAGCCTTCAGAACTGTGCTCTACCACATACTATTATTCACTAATGTCACCCGCAGAGTAATATTTTAACATTATGCAGCTCTAAAAATGTTCAGCAACAAATCTGATCTAAACTTATTGGGGCAGAAATTGCTTGGAGCGGCGAACCAACAGCGCTCGCCGCTCCATAGATTTATACTAACTCACTAACTTGCCACAGTTTTTTTCTCGAGCACTTCCTTGAATAGGAAGCGGAGAAAAGCCCAGCGTCAGTTCAAGCGAAGCTAGGACCCTGGAAGAAGTGAGAGGATTACACACTCCCCATAACCAATCTGATTACTGCATTTTTGACAAGCTGCGTAACTCTCTGCAGGCTTCCAATGTTAAAACCAGGAAGTGAAAGGTACATTAAAATCTTTCTAAAAACAGCTTTAGACAGTGAAAAAAGAGAAATAATTGAATTAAATAAAAGAGACAGAAGAGAAAAGTTTTTTAAAAAATAATTTTTTAATTTTAATTTTTTTTAAATGACTAAAAACTATTAAAATAAGAAGTAATGAGACTCCACATTTTTAAAAGTGAATTTTTAGTTGTTTGGCAGACTTACCACACTGTTAAAACCTACTTTAGACGTGATATTTTAAGCATACCTGTTTTGTGGCATTAGTTACTTTCCAGCTGGGTAGATAAGCAAATTGGCGCTTCTTCAATCATTAACCTGATTGCAGCGTGCAATATACCTTTAATTCGAAGCTGTCATATAACCAGCGAAACAGTAAGAGCGGGTTCCGGATTTCTGCGTTTCACTGCGCATGTGTGAACGCTCCTCCATTTCGCCACTAACAACGGTGAACGCTGTTGAGCTCACCGTTATTTCACAAGCAATTTCTGCCCCAATTATTTCTGCAGTGGTCCGGTAAAAATGGAAATCAACGAATCGCATTCTTCACTTGACTTTTAGCTATCTGAAATGATCTAAAAAGAAACATCCGTTTTATAGAATCATAGAATCATAGAAGTTACAACATGGAAACAGGCCCTTCGGCCCAACATGTCCATGTCGCCCAGTTTATACCACTAAGCTAGTCCCAATTGCCTGCACTTGGCCCATATCCCTCGATACCCATCTTACCCATGTAACTGTCCAAATGCTTTTTAAAAGACAAAATTGTACCCGCCTCTACTACTGCCTCTGGCAGCTCGTTCCAGACACTCACCACCCTTTGAGTGAAAAAATTGCCCCTCTGGATCCTTTTGTATCTCTCCCCTCTCACCTTAAATCTGTGCCCCCTCGTTATAGACTCCCCTACCTTTGGGAAAAGATTTTGACCATCGACCTTATCTATGCCCCTCATTATTTTATAGACTTCTATATTTCCAATGTCCATGCAATTTCTTTCTACTCAAATCCCAGCCAAAAATTTCAATCATCCCCTTCTCAAATTCAGTACAATTTAATAAAATAACTAATGTAGTTCAAAACTTAATTTAATGTGTATTGTTCCAATTACAGTTGATTGATTTTTTTTTTAAAGAGTGTTTTATATTTAGGTATAACAATGCAAGATATCTGAATCATGCATAAAGAACAATTTATTTTATGTCTCATCAGTCCCAAATGGCTGATTAACAAGTCCCAAGCTACATTTCTCCAAAGTGTGTTATAGTGCACAATTTAAACCATTATAGTGTAAAATGTAAACTAATCAACAAGTGTTTGTTCAGTTCAATGCATTGGTTTTCTTATACACAGTCTTTGCAAGTGTTACGACAATTAACACAAGTTTAGTAATGACTGGTAAATTCTAGTTGTTACAAATATTCTAATGAGTAAAAGACCTTGAGGTTTTGTTGCAGAGGATTTTATTCACTTTCTGCTCTAATGTAGATAACATTTACATGGTCCCAGAACTACAGAAATAAACATCCTACCAGTTGCATCTCAAGGAAACAGTAACATTGCAAGATCCACAGGGCTTATGTAGCAACTCTAGCCACCTACTTTAATTAGTGGAAGTCCTGCTATACAAATTATACACAGATGGGATCAACAGGTGGTACTTTAATCAATTTCCCCAAAATAATACAATTGAAAAAAGATTCTCAGAAAGTTCAGACAAGTACTCGCAGCACATTTTCACAGTGCATTAGTGCTCCAACATACCAGGGCGGTAAATGGTCGTTCACAGCCACAATCTATCATATGGCAAGTTTCAGTCTCACCTATCCATAGAACATAGGATTTCAACTGAGAAAGAGATCGGTGCGTGGGAGGGGTGGCGGCCAATGCGGGTGGCGCACCCGAAAGGCGTCATTAGCTCGAGGCCCAGTAGATTTTAACTGCTACGCCTCATTATGATATAATTGGCAGGCTAGCCAGCCGATCGCGTCAGCAACAGAACACCGGCCCACCATTTCTGCCAGTCAGCCAATCATATTATACACTAGCAAGAGCTATACTTGGGCGGGCGTTCTGTTGCTGTTGTGATCGGCCGGCCAGCCCCAACCACTGTTTTCATCTTTAATTATCATTGAGCTGCCCGCTGAGATGGCTGGAAGGGGGGGAAAGTTTGCCCCAGATCGTCAGACATCTCCCTGGAGGTGTTGCGGACAGGGCCAGGAGGGATGTGCTATTCCCACAAAGTAGGAAGAAGATGTAAAACAGCCTCTCAAAGAAAGCCTGGTTAGAGATGTTAAAGAAAGTGAGTTAAAGGAGCATCATCCCAAGAACCTGGATCCTGTCAGGAAGATATTCAGTGACTTCACATGATCAGTAAAGGCGAGTACAGCTTCTTCATTCCCCATCTCTTGCATTGCACCAAGTCACAGACCCTCTTCTCCCTCCTTCAGCATTCAAAGCAATGACCACCCCTGCATCACATCCCTAACCATCAATCGCAAGGACACACTACACCATCTATCATATTAACTCCTAATATACACTCACTCACCTGCTGCTTGCCATTCCCTTAATCCAGCATTCTATAACATCGAAACCATTCAGGCAATTTTACATCAATGACTTAGTGACAAGGCAGACGAATAAGCTGTTCTACCGACACACAGCAGACCAAAGTGCCAAAAGTAATGAAGGTCTTAATGTGCACCCAAATACAACTAGTTGCTTCAAATCATTAATCACACAAGTGTCAACCCATAGTGTTTTTTTTAAATAAGACTTACTCACTCTGCTACTTCTACGAGATGCTTCCCCAGTGACTCGGCTGCTGTGGATGATGTTGGGACCCTTGAGATGCTCATGGCTGGTGACCTCTGGAAGCTCGAGTCAGTGAGGGTAAGACTGTAGCTCCTTGGCTGCTGCCGGGGATGTCTAGCCTAGCCGGCTTTCAGACACCATAGCGGGTGACAAGGGAGCAGATGTGCTGCCATTCTGAGACAGCAGCAATCCTCTCTGGATAGCAAAACTGTACAGTACACAACATGTCATAATCATGCAGGAGACTCACTCCAGAACATATTTCCGGGAGACCCTAGATCTATCAAGGCACCTGTACCATTGCTTTAGGAGCCCGATAGTGAGCTTGATGATCCTCCTTGTGGTGTCATGGCTCTCGTTATACCTGATCTGTTCCGGCGTGGTGGGGTTGTGAAGCAGTGTCATGAACCATGTTAGAAGGGGGGATATCCCTTGTCGCCAAGCAGCCACCCTTAAACATTCCTGGCAGGTTAGAAAACTAGGGGGATATATGACTGCTGCAATCTGAATGCATCGTGACAACTGCCTGGGAACCGGGCACAGACTTGCATGATCCATTTGTTGTGCTCACAAATACGATGCAGATTAATCGAGTGAAATCCTTGTGGGTTACGAAACATCTTGGCTGGTCTTGAGTTGCCCTGATGGTAACATGAGTGCAGTCAATAGTGCCCTGTACTTGAGGGAAGCCAGCCACTGCTGCAAACCCCTCTCTCATTTTGACTGTTGTCATTAATTGGAGAATATATGTGTTGGTTTGCCTTGGGAAATAGTGCATTGGTCACCTGCTTAATGCACTTGTAGACCAACAGCCAGTTGCACCCTGAAATGATCCTAAGGCAAAGAAGTTCAAGCGGTTGTCACCTTTATAGCTACTGGCATAGCCTGGCCCAGCAAGCAGCAGTCCTTTTGCAGGAGGTTGCTGAGGTCAGAAACAATCTGCCTCGGGAAAAGCAGCCTTGTCAGGCATTGCTCCTCAAACATACATAGAACGGTCACCCTTGGCTTATCGATCCTGTTAGTTGGGTACGGCCTTCTGCAAAGAAACCCCTTCATCTGCTGTCTTCTCAGCCCATCTGCAGCTCCTCCTGCATGTTGAGGCCTCTGCTCCTGCTGTTGTTGCTGCTGCTCTTCTTCCTCTTCCTCTTCCTCCTCCACCACCCAATACAATGCAGCAAGAATACCACCCATCATACGCTTTCACTGCTTTTTGAGGATGAGTAAGCAAAAGAAAGTATAACAAATAAGCAATATTGAAAGTGCCAAATTACTCAAATTCCTTTTACCTAGCAAGCTGGGTGATAGGTGAGACTTCTGATTTTTTTGATTAACATCACGTCGGGGTCCTAATTGTAAAGAGAGAAAATTTAAAAGCAGCTGCAGGTGCCAGGACTGAAGTCAGATGAGGAGGGTTGCCATTTCAAAATCAGTGCTGGAGGAGTAGTTCTAAATTTAAAAAAATATATATATATATGCCAATGCAGCCAATGTGAAAATGAGAATTTTGATCGATAGAAGCTTTGTAATGTTGACCCACATTTTATACAAGTGCCACACGTTTTCAGATATTTTGAGGGGTCATCTTATACATGTATTGTCTTAAGCGTGAACCTATAGAAAATGTCACAAATACAAGATACTAATCAACTGCAATATTATCATCGGTAATCAGTTTTTTACAAGACAAGCCCACCAAAACAACAATTTGTGTTTACTTTTTTTTGTAGAAAACGTTCCAAGGCATTTCACAAAAGCGTAATCAAAAAATTGGACGTCAACATAAGAACATATACTGCCCCTCAAACTTGCTCCGCCATTCAATAAGATCACTGCTGATCTTCTACCTCAACTCCACTTTACCACACTATCCCCATATCCCTTGATTCCCACAGTGTCCAAAAGGTAAACAAGCAGCCTGAAGTGGCAGTTGGTCACCGAGTTAATTAGGTGACTGGTTAGAACTGGTAATCTACTGTCAGCTGGGGCTGACTCAGGTGATTGGCATTCCAGCCAGCATAAATTCGGAAGGGTTTTGCTAATGCATGGAGTGAGGGAGCACGGAGTAGCAACTATCGACAAGAGTCTGGTTTTGACACAGTCTATAATTGGGAATTTGGTGAGTGAGGGGATTCGGTGCAGTAAGGGGTGAGGTGCATTTGTTTAGACAGCGGAGCGGAGCGTACCGAGAGCGGAGCGGAGCGTACCGAGAGCGGAGCGGAGCGTACCGAGAGCGGAGCGGAGCGTACCGAGAGCGGAGCGGAGCGTACCGAGAGCGGAGCGGAGCGTACCGAG
This sequence comes from Heptranchias perlo, assembly GCF_035084215.1. NCBI lineage: Eukaryota > Metazoa > Chordata > Chondrichthyes > Hexanchiformes > Hexanchidae > Heptranchias > Heptranchias perlo. The sequence goes on from NC_090335.1 coordinate 79,134,867, forward strand.
AGCGGGTCACAGCAACAACAAAACAAAACTGCAGTGTGACATCATGGGTAAGGCAGGTAGGTGGTTGGTGGTGAGGATCTCTTCTGTTTTCTTCTTTCTTAGAACTGTGGGTTAAGTAACTTATAGCATAAAACTAAATTTTTTAAAAAACTAAACTTAATTTAATAAATTAAACAAGGACAATACTTGGTTCAACCTAAAAATAATTTGATTGGCATTGTAGTAATCAATTAAATAAATAAAATAGTTATGACAGGGTAGGAGACGTGTTGCAGCTGCAATATGTGGGAGCTACTGGACAGTTTTGTCCAGGGCGACTACATCTGCAGTAAGTGTCTGCAGCTCGAGGAATTTCGGCTCCGAGCTGAGGAGCTGGAGTCCGAGCGGCAGACATTGCGAGGCATCAGGGAAGGAGAAAGTTACCTGGACACTTTGATCCAGGAGGCAGTCACGCCCCTTAGACTAAATACTGTAGAATTGGCACATGGTCAGGGACAGGAGGGTGTGACTGCGAGTGAGACAGGTAGGGGGATCCAGGAGGTAGCATTGCAGGAGCCTCAGCCTCTGCACCTGTCCAATAGATAAGAGATTCTTGCAGCCCTTGTGGACGAGTGCAGGGACTGCAGGGAGGATAAGCAAATTGGCCACGGCACCGTGGTTCAGGGGCCATTCAAGTGGTGGGAGTAAAAAGGAATGTGGTTGTAGTAGGTGACAGTATAGTTAGAGGAATAGATACTGTTCTCTGCAGCCAAGAGCAAGAGTCCCGAAGGCTGTGTTACCTACCCGGTGCCAGGGTTAAGGACATCTCCTCAGGGTAAATCAGATCAGAGAGATGAATGCGTAGCTCAAAGATTGGTGTGGGAGAAGTGGGTTTCGATTCATGGGGCACTGGCACCAGTACTGGGATCAATCTAGTGAACCTTCGTTGCATCCCCTCTAAGGCAAGTATATCTTTCCTTAGGTAAGGAGACCAAAACTGTACACAGTACTCCAGGTGTGGTCTCACCAGAGCCCTTTATAATTGTAGCAATACCTCCTTACTCTTATGCTCTAACCCCCTTGCAATAAAGGCTAACATACCATTTGCCTTCCTAATTGCTTGCTGTACCTGCATGTTAACTTTCTGTGAGTCATGTACAAGGTCACCCAAATCCCTCTGAATACCAATATTTCTTTGTCTCTCACCTTTAGCCAAAGGATATATTAGGAGGGAAGCTTGGTCAAAGAAGTGGATTTAAGGAGGGTCTTAAAGGAGGAAAGGATGATGCCGAGGTAGAGGGGTTTCGGGAGGAAATTTAGAGTCTGGGGACTCCTACTTCTTACGATTGCAGGTGTGTGTGTGTGTAGTGTAGATGCCACACTACAGAAATCAAGATATTGTGACAAAATATATAATGTTCTACTGAACATCATGATAAATGAGCGGCTGTACCCGCCTCCCCCCCCCCCCACCCCTGCCTGGAAATTCACACCCAAAGCTTAAAAATTGATACAATGCACAAAATAAGCAAGCAATAACAATGCTAGAATAACAATGTTGCATTCTAGAAATACAAGACAGAACAGCCAAGAACTGCCAGAAATAACAGTTGGATAAAACAAAAACAACACAAGGTACTCTGGGGAAATGAACACAATAGGGCACAAAAGTCTGGAAAAAGATGAATGGAAATAAGTCAAAGTAGAGAAAAGAAACAACCCTAAACAAGTAGACCCTGAACATATCAGCAGGAGAGGTGATAATGTTCTGTCAAAGAGCAGGGCAAACCTCCGCTATAACCAAAATCATACTAAATATAAGAGTCAGAATGAGAGTGCATTATATAGAGTGGGAAGGGAAAGATCACCTGACTTCTTCAAGATGGGAATTTCTTAAAGATACATCCCAGGTCATTATCCTCCATGGGATGCTGCGAATTTTATGAGGTGGTTGAGCAAATGAGGAAGAATATCTCATTAAAATTGAAATATATGAGTCTTAAAACATAATAAAATAGAGTGCCTTTTAGGGCATATACTAAGATTGGGTTACCAAGGTAATAATGCAAACGTCATCATCATAGTCATTCTGCCTCACGAAGGAGTCTTCAGTGCCGTCAGTCACAATAAAGCATAAAATGCAATTTTAAAAAAATCCAGAATCATGTCAATCTGAGTGAGCAGTGAAATTGGAATTTTATCTTGTGATGGAACCGATGTCTTCTGGCTGCTACACTTACATAGTCATTCATGGAGAGAGAACTGGGAAAAATGTTTTCAGTACAATCTGAATAGTTCCAACAGAATTATTATTTTTGTTAGTAGTAAAAGACATTTTCTCAGATCACTGTACAACTGTTAACTAGAAATATCTGATTGGGTTCACTTGCCCAAACTTATGGAAATAGGAACCTAAGGAATAGGAATAGGTCAAGCCTGCACCGCCATTCAATTAGATCATGGCTGATCTACACCTCAACTCCATTTACCCGCCTTTGCTCCATATCCCTTGATACCCTTACCTAACATAAATCTATTGATTTCAGTCTTGAAAGCTCCAATTGTCCTATCATCCACAGCCTTTTGGGGAAGAGAGTTCCAGCTTTCTACTATCCTTTGTGTTAAAAAAGTGCTCAGCCCAGTTTAACATGACTTACGCCTCATTCCTTTGAAGTCAGCCTTACTTAAGTTTAAAACCTTGGTTTGTTTGTGATCTTTCTGCTTCTCAAACTTAATATCAAACTCTATCATGTTATGGTTGCTGTTTGAAAGATGCTTTTTTACTTTCAGATTATTAATGCTGCTTTCGCAAATTGATATTTAACTGGGAAACCTGACAAAAATATTTCTATCAGCTGTTAAGTGAGCTAACTTACTTGGCCAAACAACAATTTCATAAATCTGCAACCCAACTCAACTTCTGACATCAACTCTCATGACCTGAGCCAACTTGACACTTAATATGAGCTCTGCCAACCCAAGCCAACTCACAACATCAGCCCTCCTGACCAGAGTTCCAAATGCTGGTTTAATTTTTAAATTAGGAGAGAGCCAACAAAATTTCCTTATACTTCGTGCCTTTTGTATGGTCTGCAGTCAGACCATGACTTGACTGCTGGGTTACACTGCCAATTTTGTATTGGTGTACATCAAAAACTACTTTCCATCAATGCAAAAGTAATAGTATAACTTGTCTGGCATATCCAAAAAATAGCTGGCTCTCTGAACTCTTCAATATTGACTAATTTGAGCCCACAAACGTCACACATTGCCATGTCCATTCCATACTTAAAATATAAATGCCAAACCTGCCCAGGTTTTGAACACAGCTCCAGAAGCACAAAAGATTTAAAATTAAAACTGATGAAGCAGAATTAATTTAAGTTTGCTACTTGCTGAACTTTGCTAGTTTTGATTGGACAACTCATAGCCTGGAAGTAGTATTGCAATGTGACCCAACTGAACTCATCAAATCCAAATCCAACTGAACCAATCAAACGTGAACCCTGTCCAACTTATTAAAAGTGCCGTTCCAATTTCCACTGACTCAACAACACGAAAACCTGAATACCAATGGCTTTATAAAATCTTTTAAATTACAGAGTCGCTTATTGTGTTTCCCTTACTAATTACATCCATCGAGCCTCACTATTCTCAAATCAATTTCAATAAAAATCACATTAATGCATAAATACCATACGCTTTAAATGAGAGCTTCTGAGGGGGCATATTCTACTTTTAAAAAAGCCAAAGTATTAACACCTTTTCACAAAATATTTAAGGTTACAAAATATTATTATGAGAGAAGTATAAGGAGATATGATACATTTTAATGCAGCTTTTTACAATATGCTGTTCTAATTACTCTTTAATATACGTCACATTGTATATGAGAAACACTCCACAGGGTTCTTCGGTCTGCAAAAAGAAATCAAGGACCAGCAAACGTTCTCAATGACAAAGCATGAAATTGGTGAGCTAGTGCATCAATGCAGCTTAATTTGTGCATATGTGTTATCACAAACAACAGAACACAAGGAGGAAAAGTTGCTGAGTACCATCTGTTATTTCTGTAAGTGACCTATCCACCCACCAGTCTATTCACACTCCATTTTCTGTTGTCTGAATGCAGTCACTTTAACACAAATTATAGCAATTGCATGTTTGTTACTGTGTAAATGATGAGCCAGTAACAATTTAAAAATCATTTTGAATCAATTTCATGTTCATATTTTGGTAATGAACTGTCAAGAAACCTAAAGATATACATTCAAGAAAAGAAAATAGATCATGACATTCAATCCATCAATTTCAAGGGTACATAAATCAGATTCAAAGCTGCCATCACATCCATGAATGACTTCAGCTACAGTATCCCATTTCCTCATTCTCATCTACAATCTTAAGGTTTTGTGACCTATAATTCTTGGCACACAGGACAACTTAGCTATGCACAGAAGCCCTCTTCAAATTTTCAAGAAACCATTATACAGAAAATGGCATTTAATTGTGCCAACAGACAACATCCTTTTGGCACAATAGTTCGGAGCATGACGAATCTTTCTCAAACGCAATGGGGGTAATTTTCACCTTCACTGTCTGAACGGTAATCTGGTGGATTTCAATGGGAAGAAAACTGGGCGGGTTCCATAACAGGTGGGCGATCTGCTCTGCCAGATTACCACCCAAGCGATGAAGGTGAAAATTACCCCCAATGTATTTACTTGGTTCAAACGAAAGGTTTGCATCAGCCACTATAACTTCAAAATTTATCATACTTCCATCCTCCAAACCTATGTAAAAATTATTCCAAACATTTCTCATTCTTTGATTAAAGAAGTACTTAGATGGTAGTACATTTTAAATTTATTTTTCACCAATTTAAAATTAATTTTATGTCCTCTGGTTTATCTTGAAGATTCTGGATTTACCTTATCTATAACATTTAATATTTTATATGCCTCAATGAAATTACCCCTTAACTGCCTACATTCTAGACTGCACAGTTTGAACTTCTGTAATATTTCCTCGTAGTTCATCCATTTACATTTAGGATCAGCCTTCTTACCCTTCCCTGAACTCTCTCCAATGCATATTCCGATGGTTTGCAACACAAGGTTTTAAGCACGTCAAAACAAATCTTAAACTCCAGTCGTTGTATAGCAGGAATCCAACAAAAATTGTACTTTTAAAATAGGAACATAGGAACAGGAGTAGGCCATTCAGCCCCACAAACCCGCTCTGCCATTTGATAAGATCATGGCTGATCTGTGATCTAACTCCATATACCTGCCTTTGGCCCATATCCCTTAATACCTTTGGTTGCCAAAAAGCTATCCCTCTCACATTTAAATTTAGCAATTGAGCTAGTATCAATTGCCATTTGTGGAAGAGAGTTCCAAACTTCTACAACCCTTTGTGTGTAGAAATGTTTTCTAATCTCGCTCCTGAAAGGTTTGGCTCTAATTTTTAGACTGTGCCCCCTACTCCTAAAATCCCCAACCAGCGGAAATAGTTTCTCTCTATCCACCCTATCTGTTCCCCTTAATATCTTATAAACTTCAATCAGATCACCCATTAACCTTCGAAACTCCAGAGAATACAACCCCAATTTGTGTAATCTCTCCTCGTAACTTAACCCTTGAAGTCCGGGTATCATTCTAGTAAACCTACGCTGCACTCCCTCCAAGGCCAATATGTCCTTCCGAAGGTGCGGTGCCCAGAACTGCTCACAGTACTCCAGGTGCGGTCTAAATAGTAAAGATATTTTCATAACGTAAGAATAGGAGTAGGCCATTCAGCCACACCAGTCTGTTCTGCCATTCAATTAGATCTGGCTGTTAGATCAGTACCTCAACTCCATTTACCTGCCCTTGATACCCTTATCTAATAAAAATCTGTCAATCTCAGCCTTGAAAATTTCATTGACCCAGCATCCACAGCCTTTTGGGGGAGAAAATTACACATTTCTACCACCCTTTGTGCGAAAAACTGCTTCCTGATTTCACTCCTAAGTGGCCTAGCTCTAATTTTAAGATTGTGCCCCTTTGCTCTGGATTCCCCCACCAGAGGACATAGTTTCTCTGTTATCTACCCTATCAAATCCTTTCATCATTTTAAACAACTCAATTATATCACCCCACAACCTTCTAAACTCAAGGGAATACAACCTGTCATCATGATTTAACCCTTGAACGTATTCTGTTTCATAAACAATTACAGAAAATACTCAGGCCTTTATGTTCTATAGCAAACCCAACTTAAAACCTGCCCTTTGGGTTGGATTCAAGAGACCCATTCAGATCATCAGCTATACATCTGTTCAGGGAACTTACACTGACTGAAAGTACTTTCTAATACTTCTTCTTGAATGAGTCAGGAGGAGAAGGGAAATACTTTTATCCCAGTACAAGTCTAAAACTTGTGTGTTAGTGTAACTTTTGGGGAGATATTGGAGTAGAAATTAGACCTTGTTGCACCCATTTTACGGGCATTAAACGGGTGCAAAGAGCGCCAATTTCTGGAATCAACGTCATAAGCCCAAAGGACACCTGAAAGACGTCTGAACCAATACTGGATCAAGCCATTTTTCTGGGGTCAGTTCCCTTAAATATGTAAATGAGAGGCCTAATGCCTATTTTGGACTCCTGCTCAATTACATATCGCAGGACAGAGTAGGAGCTGGGTCTGCTCCGCTTGGGAGTCTTAAGCGATCACTGGGTGATGCCACCAAAAGGTAAGTTTTTTTTAAATTTAAACGTTGCTGTGGAGCCACGGGGAGTGCTCCCCCACTCCACAATATCCCGATCACTCCTCCCCCTATTGTTACTCCATCCTCCAGGACATAGTTTCAGCTGGTGCCATGGATGCAATAGGCCCAATATTAATTTCTTCAAATGAGTGAGCTGGCTGTGGAGACGCGACAGGCGCTGCAACTCACCCAATTAATATTAATGAGGCTCAATTTCAGGCCGGCCTCAGGCCACCAGATTTGGACGCATTGTGTGGCCACATATTGTGGCCTCATTGCCACCTTCATGCTTAAAACCGTGGAGATGAATTTCTACTCCATTACCTCTCAATTAAGCAAGTGAGCACAAATTTTGATAAATGCTGAACTGAAACACAGAGCACATTGCCAACAGAGTGGATCGTGAACCGAGTGGGAACTTGAGAATTTGGTGAGAGTGGGAATTAGGTGTTCCAGGGGTAGGACAGTGAACAGAAAGGAGGAGCGCTGAGAGACCTGGAATAAAAGGGTAGGTTAAACAGAGTAAGTAAACAGTAAGGGAGCTCAGAAAAAAAAGGTTTCTAAATATAATGGACGGCAGCTGACACCCACTGCCTGCAATTCTTGCACCATGTGGGAACGTCAGGACACTTCATGTGACCTGGAGGGCCACATGTGCAGGAAATGCCTCCAGCTGCTCGAGCTCAAGCTGAGGGTTTCTGAGCTTGTGGGGCAGCTGGAGTCACTGCAAAGCACAAGGGAAACTGCAAGTTTCCTGGATCGCACGTTCCAGGAGGTGGTCACCCCACAGCCACAGAGAGTTCAGCATAGCAAGTGGGTGGCCATCCGAAAGGGTAGGAAGAGGCAGGCAGTGCAGGAATATTCTGGGTGTGTGCCACTCTCAAACCGCTATTTAGCACTGAATACCAGTGAGGGTTACGACACCTCGAAAGAGTGCAGTCCTGAGCATGGTTCACTAATGCTGTGGGAGAGGGTTTAAACTAATTTGGCAGGGGGATGGGCACCAGGATATAGCATTAGAAACGAGAAACAAGATGCACAAAGGATTGGGAGAGACGGAAAGCACTAGAGTAAGAAATAGTACACTATTAGTTGGGATCAGACTGAGCGAGAATACGAAACGGTCGAAGGTAGGTTTAGAGTGCATGTGTGTAAACATATGAATCGTGGTAAATAAGGTTGGTGAGTTGCAGGTGCAAATAGCTACAAGGGAATATGATGTTGTGGTGATAACAGAGACCTGGCTCAAAAATGGGCAGGATTGGGTACTAAATATTCCTGGATACAAAGCGTTCAGGAAAGATAGGGAAGGGAAAAAAGGGGGGCAGTATTGATTAAGGAGAATATTGCAGTGCTGGAGAGAGAGGATGTCCTTGAGGATTCAAAGACAGAATCTATTTGGTTAGAGTTAATAAACAAAAGAGGTGTCATTACATTACTGGGTGTATTCTATAGGCCACCAACTAGTGGGAAGGATATAGACGAGCAAATTTGCAGGGAGATTACAGAGAGTTGCAAGAAACTATAGAGTAGTGATAATGGGGGACTTCAACTATCCTAATATAGATTGGGATAGTAATAGTGTAATGAGCAAAGAGGGGGAGGAATTTCTGAAGTGTGTTCAGGAGAACTATCTTGATTAGTATGTTTCCGGCCCAACGAGGAAGGAGGCATTGCTGGATCTAGTTCTCGGGAATGAAGTGGCTCAAGAGGAGCAAGTATCATTGAGGGAACATTTAGGGAACAGGATCATAGAATCATGAGGTTTAGATTAGTTATGGAAAAGGACAAGGTGCAATCTAGAGTAAAAATACTTAATTGAAGGAGGGCCAATTTTAGTGGGTTGAGAACGGATCTGGCCTGGCTAAATTGGAATCAAAGATTGGCAGGCAAAACTGTAATCGAACAATGGGCGGCCTTTAAGAAGAAGATGATTTGGGTACAGTCTAGGTACATTCCCACGAGGGGGAAAGGTAGGGCAACCAAAGCCAGAGCTCCCTGGATGCCGAAAGAGATAGAGGGTAAGATGAAGCAGAAAAAGGGGGCGTATGACAGATGTCAGGTTGACAACATAAGTGAGAACTATGTTGAATAAAGAAAGTACAGAGAAGTGAAAAAGGAAATAAGAGGGGCACAGAGAGAGTATGAGAATAGACTGGCGGCTAACATAAAAGGGAATCCAAAAGTCTTCTATAGGCATATAAATAGTAAATGGGTAGTAAGACGAGGGGTGGAGCCGATTAGGGACCATAAGGAAGATCTACTCATGGAGGCAGAGGGCACGGCTAAGGTACTAAATGAGTACTTTGCATCTGTCTTCACCAAGGAAGAAGATGCTGCCAAAGTCAAGGTAAAGGAGGAGGTAGTTGAGATACTGGATGGGCTAAAAATTGATAACGAGGAGGTACTAGAAAGGCTGGATGTACTTAAAGTAGTTAAGTCACCCGGTCCAGATGGGATGCATCTGAGGTTGCTGAGGGAAGTATGGGTGGAAATTGAAGAGGTGTTGGCCATAATCTTCCAATCCTCCTTAGATATAGGGGTGGTGCCAGAGGACTGGATAATTGGAAATGTTACACCCTTGTTCAAAAATAGGTGTAAAAATAAACCCGGCAACTATAGGCCAATCAGTTTAACCTCGGTGGTGGGGAAGCTTTTAGAAACGATAATCCGGGAGAAAATTAATAATCACCTGGACAAGTGTGAATTAATAAAGGAAAGCCAGCACGGATTTGTTAAAGGCAAATCGTGTTTAACTAACTTGATTGAGTTTTTTGATGAGGTAATAGAGAGGGTTGATGAGGGCAATATGGTTGATGTTGTGTACATGGACTTTCAAAAGATGAAATCAGAGTAATAGTGAGAAAGGATATTGGCTCAGAAAATCAAGATGTAGAATCAGTCTGGGTGGAGTTAAGAAGCACCAAGGGGCAGAAAACACTGGTGGGAGTTGTCTATAGGCCTCCAAACAGTAGTGGTATCAAACAGGAAATTAGAGATGCATGTAACAAGAGTACGACAGTAATCATGAGTGACTTTAATCTACATATAGACTGGCCAAACCAAATTAGCAATAATACTGTGGAGGATGAATTCCTGGAGTGTGTACGAGATGGTTTTTTAGACCAGTACGTTGAGGAGCCAACTAGGGAACAGCTATCCTACATTGGGAATTGTGCAATGAGAAAGGGTTAATTAATAATCTCGTTGTGCGGGGTCCTTTAGGGAAGAGTAACCATAACATGACAGAATTCTTCATTAAGAAGGAAAGTGAAATAGTCCCATCTGAAACTAAGGTCTTAAATCTAAACAAAGGAAACTATGAAGTTATGAGGAGTGAGTTGGCTATGAGAGATTGGGTAGATAGGCAACGGCTAACATTTAAGGAACAAATGCATGAATTGCAACAGTTATACATTCCTTTCTGGCGCAAAAACACAAAAGGAAATGCAGCCCAACCATGGCTAACAAAAGATCCAAAGAGGAGTCATATCAAGTTGCCAGAAAAAGTAGCAAGCCTGAGGATTGGAAGTTTAGAATTCAGCAAAAAAGGACCAAGAGATTGATTAAGAGGGGAAAAATAGAGTATGAGAGTAAACTTGCAAGGAACATAAAAGCGGACTGTAAAAGCTTCTACAAGTATGTAAAAACAAAAAGATTAGTGAAGACAAATGTAGGTCCTTTACAGTCAGAAACGGGAACATTTATAATGGGGAGCAAGGAAATGGCAGAGCAATTAAACAAATACTTTGGTTCTGTCTTAACGGAAGAGGACACAAATAACTTCCCAGAAATGCTAGGGAACCAAGGGACTAGTGAGAAGGAGGAATTAAAGGAAATTAGTATTAGTAATAGGGCCTGATAATCTGCATTCCAGAGTACTAAAAGAAGTAGCCATGGAAATACTGGATGCATTGGTTGTCATCTTCCAAAATTCTATGGATTATGGAACAGTCCCTGCAGATTGATGGGTGGCAAACGTAACCCCACTATTTAAAAAAGGAGGGAAAGAGAAAACAGGGAACTACAGACCAGTTAATCAGTAGTAGGGAAAATTCTAAAGCCTATTATAAAGGATGTGACAACAGGACTTAGAAAATATCAACGGGATTAGACAAAGTCAACATGGATTTATGAAAGGGAAATCGTGTTTGACAAACCTACTGGAGTTTTTTGAGGATATAACTGGTAGAATAGATAAGGGAGAACCAGTAGATGTGGTGTATTTGGATTTTCAGAAGGCCTTTGATAAAGTCTCGCAAAAGAGTTTAGTGTGCAAAATTAAAGCACATGGGATTGGGGGTATCATACTGGCATGGATTGAAAATTGGTTAACAAACAGGAAACAAAGAGTAGGAATAAATGGGTCTTTTTCGGGGTGGTAGGCAGTGACTAGTGGGGTACTGCAGGGACCAGTGCTTGGGCCCCAGCTATTCACAATATATATCAATGATTTGGATGAGGGAACCAAATATAATATTTCCAAATTTGCTGACGACACAAAACTAGGTGGGAATGTGAGTTGTAAGGATGATGCAAAGAGGCTTCAAGGCGATTTAGACAAGTTGAGTGAGTGGGCAAATACATCGCAGATACAGTATAACGTGGATAAATGTGAAGTTTTCCACTTTGGAAGGAAAAACAAAAAGGCAGAGTATTATTTAAATGGTGATAGATTGGGAAATGTTGATGTACAAAGGGACCTGGGTGTCCTTGTACACCAGTCACTGAAAGCAAACATGCAGGTGCAGCAAGCAGTTAGGAAGGCAAATGGTATTCATTGCAAGAGGATTCGAGTATAGGAGCAAGCATGTCTTACTGCAGTTGTACGGGGCCTTGGTGAGACCACATCTGGAATATTGTGTGCAGTTTTGGCCTCCTTACCTATGAAAGGATATACTTGCCATAGAGGGAGTGCAGCGAAGGTTCACCAGACTGATTCCTGGGATGGCAGGACTGTCGTATGATGAGAGATTGGGTTAACTAGGCCTGAATTCACTAGAGTTTAAAAGAATGAGAGAGGATGAAACATATAAAATTCTGACAGGGCTAGACAGACTGGATGCAGGGAGGATGTTTCTCCTGGCTGGTGGGGGGTCTAGAACAAGGAGTCACAGTTTCAGGATATGGGGTAGAACATTTAGGACTGAGATGAGGAGAAATTTCCTCACTCAGAGGGTGGTGAACCTGTGGAGGCCACGTCACTGAACATATTTAAGAAGGAAATAGATAGATTTCTAGACACAGAAGGCATCAAAGGGTATGGGGAGAGAGCGGGAATATGGTATTGAGATAGAGGATCAGCCATGATCATACTGGATGCCGGAGCAGGCTCGAAGGGCCGAATGGCCTACTCCTGCTCGTATTTTCTATGTTTCTATGTTTGATAAAGTGCCACATAATAGGCTTGTCAGCAAAATTGATGCCCATGGAATAAAAGGGGCACCGGCAGCATGGATACGAAATTGGCTAAGTGACAGGAAACCGAGAGTAGTGGTGAACAGTTGTTTTTCGGACTGGAGGAAGGTATACAGTGGTGTTCCCCAGGGGTCAGTACTAGGACCACTGCTTTTTTTGATATATATTAATGACTTGGACTTGGATGTACAGGGCACAATTTCAAAATCTGCAGATGACACAAAACTTGGAAGTGTAGTAAACGTGAGGAGGATAGTGATAGACTACAAGAGGACATAGTCAGGCTGGTGGAATGGGTGGACACATAACAGATGAAATTTAACACAGAGAAGTGTGAAATGATACATTTTGGCAGGAAGAATGAGGAGAGGCAATATAAACTAAATGGTACAATTCTAAAGAGCTTGCAGGAACAGAGACCTGGGGGTATATGTGCACAAATTTTTTTCATTACTCGTTCATGGGATGTGGGCGTCGCTGGCAAGGCCAGCATTTATTGTCCATCCCTAATTGCCCTTGAGAAGGTGGTGGTGAGCCGCCTTCTTGAACCGCTGCAGTCCGTGTGGTGAAGGTTCTCCCACAGAAGGGAGTTCCAGGATTTTGACCCAGCGACGATGCAGGGACGGCGATATATTTCCACGTCGGGATGGTGCGTGACTTGGAGGGGAATGTGCAGGTGGTGTTGTTCCCATGTGCCTGTTGCCCTTGTCCTTCTAGGTGGTATAGGTCGCGGGTTTGGGTGGCAAACAGGTTAAGAAAGCGGTTTAAAAAGCATACAGGATCCTGGGCTTTATAAATAGAGGCATAGAGTACAAAAGCAAGGGAGTTATGTTGAACCTTTATAAAACACTGGTTCGGCCCCAGCTGGAGTATTGTGTCGAATTCTGGAAACTGCAGTTTAGGAAGGATGTGAAGGCCTTAGAGAGGGTGCAGAAAAGATTTACTAAAATGGTTCCAGGGATGAGGTACTTCTGTTACGTGGACAGACTGGAGAAGCTGGGATTGTTCTGACAGCAGAGAAGGTTAAGTGGAGATTTGATACAAGTGTTCAAAATCATGACGGGTTTGGATAAAGTAAATGAAGAGAAACTGTTCCCATTGGCGAAAGGGTCGAGAACCAGAGGACACAGATTTAAGGTGATTGGAAAAAGGCGACATGAGGAAGCGCAGCGAGTAGTTATGATCTGGAATGCGCTGCCTGAAAAATTGGTGGAAGCAGATTCAATCGTGGCTTTCAAAAAGGAATTAGATAAATACTTGAAGGGAAAAGCAGGGCTATGGGGAAAGAGCTGGGGAATGGGACCGACTGGATTGCTCTTACAAAGAGCAGGCTCAATGGGCCGAATGGCCTCCTTCTGTACGGTAACCATTCTATGATTCCACGTATGTAGGCAGCAAGTGTGTCAAAGATTGTTGAACATGGATCAATATTTCTAAAAACTAGAGTCAACTAGCAAATGTTTGTACCACAATGGATTTAGGTGATGGACCCAAATCTTTTTTGTTGTCTCTAAGCAAAATCTGTCAATGAACTGACCACTAAATGTGCTAATTTTTTTTTGACAAACCATTGGAAATATTCTATGCAATGCGGGTACTCTATACAATAAGTGTGTCTATGAAGGAGTCTGACCTATTGCAATTCTATTAAGTGAGAATGACTTTGACAAATCTTGAATTTCAGAAGGCATTTGACGCCTCATGAAACGCAAGGCTAAAATGAAAGTTCTTGGGATAAAAGAAGTAGAAAGTTGGAAAATAAACTGGTTAAGTAACAGGAAATAAAAAGGTATCAGTGGCAGGAGTTCCAATTAATAACATAAGAAAGCATGGAATCTACACCACCCATTTAATGTGCTGAGGGAATGCTCAGCATAAAAACTCCCTGATTCCCAAAAGCAATTAAGCAAAATTCCAATATAATTATCCATCCTCAGGGCTTCACTATTCACCCTAGGCCTGTGTCCTTCAGACAACGTACCTTCCTCCCTAAAGCACGAGTTTCTGTGTTCTCTGATATCATCTCGGACTATACCTATCACTAATCCCATTCTCAACCAGATATCCAGCAGCTTTTCAAATTGTCCCAACCTCAACTGCTTTTGCTGGGAGTCTGTTCCACATTTCCAATACTCAATGCGGAAAAAGTTTCTTTTAACTTCTGTACTGGGATTCCCCTCTTCGGGAATGAAATTCAGGCAGGTTTTATAATCGATGGGTAATCTGCTCTGCCCAGTTACTGCCTAGGTGGCAAAGTTGAAAATTACCCCCACTGTTTTATAACTATAAGGGTGCTTATGGCATGTAGAAGATCTACAGTAACTGAATAAGACAAATTCCATTTTTATTAAATAGTATTCTGAGATTTTTACTAGTGCTTTGGATTGAATTCCACAACTAGGTTCATTATTCTGTGAAAACCATATTTATATTATATGTATGTGTATAGTCGGTTGTTGGTAGCACTGCACATGGGGAGTCGAGACCAAGTGTAATTTTCAAGTGAGGTGGGGTTAAAGGCTGGGGCATAATTGGACCAGGACATGTAGACATAATTCAGTCCACAATTTAAAGTCATACATTCTGTCCTTATTTTCATATTTCAATCCTAAATTCCTGTCAGGCAGTAACAGTTTACAGCTAAATTACCTTGTTAAAAAAAGTTTCCCGCACCATTTCTGCATGGTAAGTGCTCCAGAAACAGGGAGAAATTCATCTTCTACATACCTTTACCTACATAGATTAATATTTTTATCCCTTAACATTTTTAAAGCTGAGAATACTCAGAACCATTGTTTGTATGAGGTACCAGTTGCAACTAGATATCTGGGAGGCTAAACTGGGCCGCCTAGTGCCCATTGTGTTGGCGCTACAGGGACTCCTAATGACCCAAAATGACGTCCAAGATGCGTGTGCACATTTCCGGCGTGATGTGCGCAGGACGCCTTATTGGTAAAGGCATTTGCACGTGCACGCATACCTTAATGAACGGCGGCAGCATGTAAAGTATGGAGATTATGCGGTAGATCAATGTGCAACGCTGATTTGAAGAGACAAATGCGATTTTGGAACTCCACGCTCCAGCCAACGTACTGTCTTAACTTCGCACAGCTGAAAAAGTCTTAAATGGCATGGAGGACCCCCCACCAGTGCTATTTAAAGGGATCATGCAGGAGTTACAGGTTAGTTGCTGGATTATTGCTTCTGGCTGCTGATGCATTTGTTCCTGTTTTTGGAGGTCTCCTATACTTGAATACTAGGACGAGGGGACATAGCCTAAAATTAGAGCCAGGACTTTCAGGAGTGAAGTTAGGAAATGCTTCTACACGCAAAGGGTGGTAGAAGTTTGGAACTCTCTTCCGCAAATGGAAGCTGATGCTCGCTCAATTGTTAATTTTAAATCTGAGATTGATAGATTTTTGTTAACCAAAAGGTATTAAGGGATATGTGGCTACAGCGGATATATGGAGTTAGGTCACAGATCAGCCATGATCTCATTGAATGACGGAACAGGATCAAGGGGCTAAACGGCCTACTCCTGATCCTATAATAAAGTTTCAATACTCTATAGGGAGTGGGCTGGCTAGCTAACAGCCAACAGCAAGGGTACTGGCAGAGTGGCAGGGGTGGGACAAGAATGCTGTCATCCTGAGAGAGGACAGCAGGTTCATGTTCCATGGAGCCGCTGCCTTCTGTTATGCGCCACCTTCTTCTGTAAGAAAGCGGGAAGTGTGTCGGTGAGTATCCTGCAAAATGTTTGGGTGATGTGGCTGTCATGGTTGAATAGCTGCCAGTGTATGTGACCTGTGAGTTGTGGGTGTGCGGCTTGCAACAGTAGTAGTGTGTGAGGTAAGATTGAAGCATCTGATTGGAAGAGTTGAGTACTGTTGGAAAGGGTTTGTTGGTAGGTGGGTGATAGGGGGTGGTGTAGTGCTGAGCAACCTTTACTCAATGTTTTGAAGGAACCCTACTTTACAGTTTGTAAACATACGGACGGGACCTGCATCTGTATTTTAGATGTGTGATTTCTGGTCTCCATTCAGACCCTCATGTTATATTTTAAAAATATAAGAGTCCCGCAAACTTTGAGCAGCCAAGTTGTTGCTCATTAAAAATTCCAGAGTTCCCACCATCACGATGCTTCACCATATTGCAGCACAGTCACTTCACCATTGACTTCCACCACTTCCTGCAGACACAGTGCACCTTCCCTTTAAGAGGTGCAGGCTGCCTAATGGTCTTAACCCCCCTGATATTTAGCAGTACTGAGTAAGGGGAATGGATTTGACTGTAATGGGAGTAATCCTGCACTTTGGCTGCGCTGGAGCACGGCCCTGGGATTTGGCAGCGTTGGGGGGCAGCCCTGGGCTTTGACAGTATGTCAAGGCAGCCCTGTGCTTTGGCTGTACTTGGGGACAGCTCTGGGCTTTGGCAACACTGCGATATGGCTGCGTGGGTTTGGCAGGACTCACTGTGGAGGGGAGCCTGGGAATTGGCAGAAAGGGGTGAAATATGGGCTCTGTTTACAGGTTCCTGATATCTATCTGCAGTGAGGAGGCAGCATGGGCTTGACTGCAGTGGGGAGGAGGTGTGTGGTATCCCAGGTTTGTAATTTTCTGAGAAATCTCTACAAACATTAAATTTGTATTTAGTTCTTGAAATTGTTGGTCTCTATCTCTATTTTCTCTCTTTGTGTTTCTGTCTGGCTCTCAGTATCTCACAGGTGTCAGTAATTAGAATATTTACATTTTTGAATAACAAAATGTGGGCAATATTCATAATAGGGGCTTTCTGTCTTCAAAATTCAACTGATTTGCTTTTTTCTTTATAACTTGAATTAGGATGAGAAAAGACACAGGCCCAGATATTAACCTGGAGAGGGGAACGGAGCATGGAGTTGGGGGGGGGGGGGCGCCGTAGTGGGTGACGAGCCCACAACATCGCGCGACGGAGAAGCCTGGATGATTTTAACGGCCAGGCATTATTTCAATAACAATTCCAGGTTTTGCATAGTCATCACGCATCAGTGGGCATGACACTCACCCGCATGACGCAATTTCCTGGCACCTACTTAAAGGCCCTGTGCAGCTCTAGAAGGGAGGTAGAGGGTTAAAGGTATTTTGAAAGAAGAATAGAAGAACAAGATTGGTGAAATGGCTACATAGAGAGGGAAGGTGACCTCCCGATTTAGTGAAGCTTCCCTGGAGGTTCTGCTGTGTGCTATAAGGGCCAGGAGGGATGTTCTATTCCCTACAAGTGGTAAGAAAAAAACAGATGCCATAACGAAGAAGGCATGGGTAGAGGAGGCTGAAGAAGCTAATAGCAGGAGTAACAATGAGGTCGTGGTACAGTGTCGAAAATGTTTCAATGACCTGACTAGGTCAGGAAAAGTCAGCAAACGCCAATATTTACCTAACTCTTGCAATGCATCCCTTCCCACTCTCTCTTATCAATCCTACACCATTCACAGCATTCCTCACCCCTACGTAAATTTCCTCAGCACCAATCGGAGCGGGTCGATGCACCTCCTCTCATCCTCACTCCCTTCACATGCTCACCTACTGCTTCCTCCTTCCACCACTGGCAATAACTCCAAACCTCATCTCATCTGACCTAATCCACCTCCACCCACTCTGATTACACAACCTGAAATAGCACCATGGCCACTTTCCTCAAAGGTATGCCATTCCCACTGCTTTTACATCTGCCTGATTCTCACCTGAACTGTATGCTCTACATCCGTTGGATGCACACATTCTTGAGAGTCACTCATAGATCTGTCGTACCCCACCTTGCAGGAGGAGAGTACTCAAAATGCCAGGGAAAGGGCCTAGACCGGTGGAGGGCCACAGAAGATTGCTGAAGTGACCCCAACGGAGGAGGAGGCACTTGAGACAAGCGACACCTAGAGCGTCGGAGATGGCGAGGATGGCAGGCCACCTGAGCAGGATAACTGCATTAATCTTTCAGGCCCGCATCTCCCACAAAGCAACTTCACCTTCAGTGGACTTCAGCACGTCAACAACTCTGGTCAAGTGATTCCTGTGCATATCAACATTTTCAAAGTACTATCACTAAATCTTATTCCTTTCTTCTCTCCTCCAGGGCCATCATACGTAGAACACGAGCCCCTGCCCGAAGAGTATAAAGACAGAAGAAATAGGAGCAGGAGTAGGCCACATGGCCCCTCGAGCTTGTTCCGCCATTCAATCAGATCATGGCTGATCTTCAACCTCAACTCCACTTTCCTGCCGATCCCCATAACCCTTGATTCCCTTAGAGTCCAGAAATCTGTCTATCTCAGCCTTGAATATATTCAATGACTCAGCATCCACAGCCCTCTGGGGTAGAGAATTCCAAAGATTCACAACCCCGAGTGAAGAAATTCCTCCTCATCTCAATCTTAAATGGCTGACCCCTTATCCTGTGACTAGGCTCCTAGTCCTAGACTCTCCAGCCATGGGAAACAACCTCTCAGCATCTACCCTGTCAAGCCCCTTCATAATCTTATATGTTTCAATTTGATCACCTCTCATTCTTCTAAACTCCAGAGAGTATAGGCCCATTCTACTCAACCTCGCCTCATCGGACAACCCTCTCATCCCAGGAATTAATCTAGTGAACCTTCGCTGCACCGCCTCTAAGGCAAGTATATCCTTCCTTAAGACCAAAACTGTACACAGTATTCCAGGTGAGGTCTCACCATAGCCCTGTACAATTGTAGTAAGACATCCTTACTTTTGTACTCCAACTCCCTTGCAATAAAGGCCAACATTCCATTTGCTTTCCTAATTGCTTGCTGTACCTGCATGCTAACTTTTTTTGTTTCTTGTATGGGGACACCCAAGTCTCTCTGAACACCAACATTTAATAGTTTTTCACCATTTAAAAAATATTCTGTTTTTCTGTTCTTCCTACCAAAGTGAATAACCTCACATTTCACCACATTATACTCCATCTGCCACCTTCTTGCCCACTCACTTAACCTGTCTGTATCCCTTTGCCGACTCTTTGCATCCTCCTCACAGCTTACTTTCCCACCAAGCTTTGTATCGTCAGCAAACTTGGATACATTACACTCGGACCCTTCATCTAAGTCATTAATATAGATTGTAAATAGCTGAGGCCCAAGCACTGATCCTTGCGGCACCCCACTAGTTACAGCCTGCCAGCCTGAAAATGATCCGTTTATCCCTACTCTCTGTTTACTGTCCGTTAACCAATCATCTATTCATGCTAATACTTTACCCCCAACCCCATGAGCCCTCATTTTGTGTAACAATCTTTTATGTGGCACCTTATCGAATGCCTTTTGAAAATCCAAATATGCGACATCTACTAGTTCCCCTTTATCAACCTGCTAGTTACATCCTCAAAAAACCCTAATAGATTTGTCAAACACGATTTCCCTTTCATAAAACCATGTTGACTCTGCCTAATCATATTATGATTTTCTAAGTGCCCTGTTACCACTTCCTCAATAATGGATTCCAGCATTTTCCCAACGACTGATGTCAGGCTAACTGGCCTATAGTTCCCTGTTTTCTCTCTCCTTCTTTTCTTGAATAGTGGGGTCACATTTGCTACCTTCCAATCCACGGGGACCGTTCTAGAATCTAGGGAATTTTGGAAGATCAGAACCAATGCATCCACTATCTCTGCAGCCTCCTCTTTTAGAAGCCTCGGATGTAGGCCATCAGGTCCAGGAGATTTATCAGCTTTTAGCCCCATTAATTTCTCAACAGTTTATTACTTTTTCTCTACTGATATTAATTACTTTAAGTTCCTCACTCTCATTAGACCCTTGGTTCCCCACTATTTCTGGTACGTTTTTTGTGTCTTCTACTGTGAAGACAGATAGAAAATATTTGTTCAACGCATCTGCCATTTCCTGATTCCCCATTATGATTTCTCCTCAGAGGAACTCATACCTGCTGAGGACAAACCATCTCAGGATACATGCATTGCAGGCACCAGCGCAGATGCCAGCACATCGGTGGGCCTTTTAGTCAAATAGATGGGTCGGCAACTGATAACTCTCATGGCACAAGTCAGCAGGAGCAGACAGTGATGGCAGAGACAGCGAAAGAGAGTACATCGCAGAGGGCGTCGTCCTCAATTCAGCTGGGCCAGACTGCCCTTGCAAAAGTGCAGGGGGAGCAGTCAGTGGCAGGGCCCTGACGAGCAGTGTCCTAGGCCCAACCATCTTCAGCTGCTTCATCAATGACCTTCCCTCCATCATAAGGTCAGAAATGGGGATGTTCGCTGATGACTGCACAGTGTTCAGTTCCATTCGCACTCCCTCAAATAATGAAGCAGTCCGAGCCCGCATGCAGCAAGACCTGGACAACATCCAGGCTTGGGCTCATAAGTGGCGAGTAACATTCACGCTAGATAAGTGCCAGGCAATGATCATCTCCAACAAGAGAGAGTCTAACCACCTCCCCCTGACATTCAACGGCATTACAATCACCGAATCCCCCACCATCAACATCCTGGGGGTCACCATTGACCAGAAACTTAACTGGACCAGCCATATAAATACTGTGGCTACAAGAGCAGGTCAGAGGCTGGGTATTCTGCAGCGAGTGACTCACCTCCTGACTCCCCAAAGCCTTTCCACCATCTACAAGGCACAAGTCAGGAGTGTGATGGAATACTCTCCACTTGCTTGGATGAGTGCAGCTCCAACAACACTCAAGAAGCTCGACACCATCCAAGATAAAGCAGCCCGCTTGATTGGCACCCCATCCACCACACTAAACATTCACTCCCTTCACCACCGGCGCACTGTGGCTGCAGTGTGCACCATCCACAGGATGCACTGCAGCAACTCGCCAAGGCTTCTTCGACAGCACCTCCCAAACCCGCGACCTCTACCACCTAGAAGGACAAGAGCAGCAGGCACATGGGAACAACACCACCTGCACGTTCCCCTCCAAGTCACACACCATCCCAACTTGGAAATATATCGCCGCTCCTTCATTGTCGCTGGGTCAAAATCCTGGAACTCCCTTCCTAACAGCACTGTGGGAGAACCATCACCACACGGACTGCAGCGGTTCAAGAAGGCGGCTCACCACCACCTTCTCGAGGGCAATTAGGGATGGGCAATAAATGCTGGCCTCGCCAGCGACGCCCACATCCCGTGAACGAATTTAAAAAAAAGCTCCAGCACCCAGAGATCATCGGCTGCGAGCATCTCAGGAGACTGAGGAAAGTACACAGCAACCAGCCACCATCTCTGCTCAAGCCACTGGGGTAGCACCACGTAGAAGTGGTGGCGATAGCAAGAGAAAGGCAAGATAGATCACTGTGGGTTAACACATGGGTGTTTCATTATTTTGCTTTTTATGATTTAATTATTGGAGCACAATAAATCATTTGTCACTAAAACCATCCCCATGTGCCCCATGATGTAATGGCGATTTCAGTCATCGGTATGGAAGGTGCAGCTATGTTTTCAAAATGACAACTTGGAAGATGTGAAAGTAGTGGAGTAAGGATTCCAGGACTATTAGTGCGAGGGTGTATGGTTGTATGAGAGTGGTCGAAGTGACATCTGTCTAATTGAACCAACAGGCTGCGATAGTATCCCTTGCATCACGGGCTGCAAGATAATCTGCTCACCACACATTGGGTTTTCCCATCTTCCTCCTCACCATTCTCTTCCTCATCAGATGAAGAGTCCTCAATGCCTTCTTCCTCCTGCACCTCCAGTCCTCTTTGCTCAGTGATGTTGTGCAGCACGCAGCATGCCACAATGATTCTAGAGACACAATGATTCCAATGGCCTGTTCGATGACATACCTCGTGGTCATCTCACTGCTGTTGTATCTATCCTGCTGTTGAGTGGTGGGGTTCCCGAGAGATGTTATGATCCAGGGTAGAAATAGATATCCCTTGTCCCCAAGCAGCCATCCTAAAATTGGCCCCAGGCGAAAAATGGGGCTATTCGACTGTCATAATATGAATGCATCATGATAGTTCCCTGGGTATCGGGCAAACACCTGCATGAACCTTTTCTTTTGGTTGCAGACGAGCTGAACACTGATAGAGTGGAAACCCTTGTGGTTTACAAAGGCTGGTCAAAGGATGCCCTGATAGCCAGGTGGTGAAAGATAGAATACTAGAGCCTGGTCTTCAGTTGCTTCCAAGCCTTTATTCACAAAGCTCCATATCACAAGCTTCACACCCTAAATTAGCTCTCATATAAATAGATACCAGAGAGTCCCCAATTGATACGCACCACCTGAATGCAATTTAGCACTAATTGATATAAATCATACAATTAACCACATATATGCAGCCTATGACACCCTGCACTCTACCAGCCAGAGCTGCAAATCCCAATGTTCTCTCAGTCTGTCTGTTGTCATAGCTACGAGGATGATATACCTACTTGCCTCAGTAAATCATGCATTGGTCACCTGCCTGATGCATTTGAGGGTGGCTGACTGTGACACCCTAACTCTGTCTCTTGTGGCTGCCTGGAAGGATCCAGATGCTTAGAAATTGAGGGCAGTGATGACTTTCACTGCCACTGGCATGGCATGGCCATCAGGTCCAGTAGAGAGGAGGTCTTCCTCAAGAAGGCTGCAGAGGTCGGCGACCACCTGCCTTGGTATTCGGAGCCTCCAAAAGCACTGTTGCTCAGACAGGTCAAGGAAGCTGAGCCTCTGTCTGTACATCCTGTTAGGTGGGCAAGACCTTCTGTGAACATGGCCCCTCTGTTGCTGCCTTCTCTGCTGCCCACCTGCAACTCCCTCCTCAGCAAGCCCTTGCTGCTGATGCTCCTCCTCACTCTGCTCACCTTGTACGTGCTGTACTTGTGTCCCGTGCCATTTTAACAGGCATGTTTTGTGCAGCGTGCAAGGTCCTTGCCTCGGCAGGCAAGGGCCTCGTTGACATGCAACAGTTGAGGTCCGATGAAGTCATTCAGATCCCACCTTATCTCAACCCCGCAGCATGACTTGCGCACAGTACAAGAAGGCTCCAGGGACAAAAAAGAGGCCCAGGTAAGTAAAAATGTTTAAATGTTTTGAAGTAGAAGTGCTGCTCCAGGTCCCAGAAGCATTCCTTGGGTCTCCCCTGCCCTGGATTTGCTCTCCTCCCCCGACTGTGATCGGGACTGCCATCACCCCCCCTCCCCCGCCCCCAGCCTCCACCGATATACTCACCTGACTGCCAGTCCATTCCCATAGATCCCCAGCGCTTGTCCTGCACCAACTCCCACCCACCGGTCTCATGTCATTCCCACCAGGTTCAGCAACGTCCTAAGTTTCTGACAAGGAGGTTGCTTAACAAAAGTAACCTATAGTCTATATGTTCTTCTAGTGCTAGCGGTTAGCCATCCTTTTCAAAACTTACCGACTACAATAATGTTAAACATGTATACAGGTTACCAGACTCTACAATAACAAGAGTTAAATAAGTTCTTAAGCCTTTAATCCAGGCAACTAACAAATCTGTGCATCAAAATATAATTTCAAAATCTACCCAAATCGCTCTTCTAAAATTTAAGTAAATGACCACTTTTATTTAAGTACATTTTCAGGATGTGTGTATATTAGACCAGGCCTATAGATTACTGGTCCAGTAATATAACTACTACATTACCATATCTATAATAAATAAATAAGTCATAACATTCTCAAGAGTATAAATTAGTTTTATTGTACATTAGATCATTAGCTTTTAAGACATCCAGCTGATTTAGAAAATTAAAGATCTCGACATTAACCACGCATTAACCGATAGAAATAAATTAAACTTCAGATAAACTGCAGTTTTAATGGCGTACAGCAGCAAAACTACTATTGTAATCGACAAAGGCATTTTAATTAAAAGTAAAACAGTTGGCAAACTCTATTTTCATTTTAGGAACATAGAAATGTACAAGACTAGAAAGTCAACTTGGTCCATTTGGACAGCCCTAGAGTTCAAAAGAAGAATACCTATAATCCTCAATTGATTTTCTCACTATATACCTGTCCAACCCACTCTTAAAATTACTAATGTTACGAGCCTTCATCACCTCCCTGGTCAGTTCATTCCAAATCCTCTGTATTAAACAGTTTCAGCTAATCTGTCCACTCACCTTCACTCTTCTGAGCTTCAACTCATTCTCACTCATTGTCATTGTCAGAGGCCATGGTAAACAGTTTTGCATTATTCAATTTGTCAATACCCTCAAGGATACAGAATGCCTCAATAAGATCCACCTATTGGTCTTCTCTTGTGTAAACAAACTCAGCTTCTGTACTCTCTCCTTGTAGTTCAGATGGCAGGTATCTTTACGTTATTTTATTTAAAAATATAATTTTTAAAGTAAGTGGCGAGTGTAAAAACAGTTGGGTGACACTGGACCTCAATGAACTCGTTTTACCAATATCCCATACCTCGAAAAAGGGCACAGACAAATTTCTACACCACTTTACAAAATTGTGACAATCTTACAATGCAAACATTTTGCATCAGACAAGCAAACTAAGCATTTTCTTATTCTTTTAATACAGGATTACATGTATTTCTAGATATGAGTAATTTTAGTTGCACAAGCAATATTTTTATGCAGGGTTTCTTTGGTCGGACAATCACAGGCTGGGACTGAGGAACTTCCCGATATATGATTATGGCATGTGCCAGATAAATTTAAATAGAACATTCCAGCCAAAGTACCTTAAGAAAATACAGACAAAATCTCAGAATATTATGATGCTGTTTTTAGTTCTGTTTTATCATTATAGATAAAAACAGGAGAGATAAAACATTGCAGTATTTTACCTTTTACCCTCAGTGACTGAAGAGATGCTATCAATTTCCTCTATGCAACAGAAGTGCTCCATTATTGTACACTAACATGAAGTTTGAATATACATAATGTTTCAATGATAAACAACCAATAGTTGAACATGCAGATTTTTCATCTTTCCTACAAGCACTTTCTTTTCTCTGCGAAGTATCCTGTGTCACACCTGTATCTAATTAGAAGTCCAAGAGTGTGCAACACCAGCACAGTCCTCTCTCCTTTCCATATTTCATGCCATCCTTGAAGAAAGGGCCTCAAAGCTGGTTCTCCTCATGTAGGGCTAATGAAATCCAGACCTTCCAAACATATAGCTTTTAAAGGGGTAAAGTTTAATTGGAAGGAAGGGGAAAGTGAGATGGGATGAGATTTCCCCATTTTTTATAAAAGTAATTTCCTCCGTTTTTAGGTTCCCCAGTATCAATCCAAGCAAAGGTGTAGGCAACTTGTTCCTTTGCTTGAACCAATGATGCTCTAAAACCATCATCAATGACAGAGGTACAGGTTCATCTCTTCATTGAAACTCCTGCCCCTCCACCCTCTCCCAGATTGTACAAAGATCAGTAATTTGTTGAATTAATCTGTTGTGAACATCACAACAGCTTTAGTTTTAAATTCTGTTTAAAAATTAGTTACTTTCCCTTTATCATTTATCTGTTTTAGGAATCTCTCCTCATGGTAGATTTAGTCTCAAGTCCCACAACTCGGCAGTGATAGATTGCCGAGAAAATGAAGATCTCCAATGCAGAACCAGCCAGTCTGTTTCATCCAGAATACATCATATTATGTATATTCCAATTTCAAACATAAATTATTGAAGTATTTACAGTACTATTTTCACATTTTGTAACTGAAACCAACAAGAAACATGCTATTCAACAAAGTAACAGAAAATTATTAGTGAAAACTAGCTTTAGCTTAAACTTTTTGATACTGTTTTTCTTCTACGCGCCCCTTTGCTACACACCTTCAGCTGAGAGATCTGCCGGAAATATCGTTTCCAGGCCTTCATCAATCCTCCCCAAGACCATCCAATAGGAAGTGCACAACAGCACTTTATTTCAACTCACTTTTCAATTTTCCTTTCCTCACTATGCCAAAGCACCTAGACACCGTTTTCCATAACAGAATGGCTGTGATCTGAAAAACTTACCAAGTGAGAATCCCAGGTGTGAACCTGTGTCCAATCACTTCCTGAAACTGCATGCTGCACTTCAATACTACTGTAGGTCCCAGTAAAGAGGCTCGTAAAGTGACCTGTTTCTTGCCCTCCTGCCTATGCCACTTTATAACTAGGTGCTAGGAACTGCATGAGCAATAAAAAGGGTGACTTACCCGCCAAAAAAGTACAATGTCTCCAGTCTGCAACTCGCTCAGATAAAATAGCCAAGATAAGGAACTCACCATTTGGGGAAATTACAAGTCAAACCCCTATCTTACCATTTTACGACAAAGTGTACTTCAGTTCTAATATGCTGCATAACTGTTGTTCACTTAATGTTGCAACTTAATTAGTTATTCATAGGCCAAAAGATAAAATGTATCAATTAAGGAAGCCTTTACAACCTTTGAACTGAAAACTGGAGATTCATACTGATCTGCAGGACCATATGAGGAATATACGCAGCAATATAGTGGGACAATTAAAATGTATGTGATTGTTACAAATTTGTATGCATGTCCATATTTTTGTGTTCCATAATACACCATTTTAATAATACATTGGTATCAGTAGTATTCTGCACCATAGACTTGGTCACTCTGCAGAAACATAGAAGTTTATTTCAAAGAAGGAGGCCAATCGGCCCATCATGTCTGTACCGGGTCTTTGCTAGAGTAATCAAAACCAATCCCACTACCTCGCTTTCTCCCCATAGCTGTGTATTTGCTTCTGCTTCATCTTTGTTCTCAATAAAAATAAATATAAATAGCTACTTAGCACATTGGCAACAGTTTTGTATCCATAACAAACTAACAGGTAATTTCTATCAGGTAAAAGTAGTCACTTGCCTCGGGTTCTGAGCAGGAAAGCCCCAGGTTCTATCCCTGGTTTCCAATGAATTAGCTGATCTCAGCCAGAATGGAATTAAGAGTGCCACAACCGGTATCAAGCATCCTGGGCTGCAGGGTGGAGGGAGGGGAAATTAGCCAAGTTTTCAGCACTCCCGCCCCTGATTACTGTCCAGCTACTCCAACTGGAAATGTGTGACTGGCTATCAGACGAGGCCAGAATCAGGTTCAGCTGTGATATCCCACACTGCTGAATAGCCTGCCTACACTCACTGTCCAGTCTCACACATGAATAATTACCATTTTGAAGACTGTAACTGTACCCCAGAAATGAGTAAACAGTTTCAGGAGAGAGGGCAAAAGGAGAAAATTAGCAAGAATGAAGATCTTACATTCTTTGTATGCAGGGAACAAAAAATCAAACCAAATATTCCCATGGGAAGATACACAGCTTGTACCTGAAAAGAGAGCAAAGATGTAGCTATATAAATTACAAAAGTGCCCAAATACCAATGAAACGTATTCCCAATTGTAAAAGAGTGAATCATCTCCCCCTATTTGTATTTTATCTCCTCCGCCCCCCCCCCCCCCCATCACCTGCACTGTTACTGTATTTGATATATGCTTGGAAATGCTTACTTTAGGTACTTAGTAAGATGAGGGATGTCAGTGCTGGAGATTTGAAGATTTTTTTTGTCTACTGTTCTATCAAGCATTCCCAGGTTCTGTACAGGACCAATTAGATGCAGGCTTTAAGCTTCTTCTTCACTGCACTCCCTAATAAGGTGTAGCATGGGTGGGTCACAAGATAATGTCTTTGGTACTGGCCCAACCTAGCACTCTTCTCTACGACATGCTCCCACGAAATAAGAATTTTGTTGTTGTATAGGTTGTCAGCATTGAGGAGGCAGCCCACAAAGATGGCTTATGTGGGGAAACAGAAATACCACAATAGTGCAGTATGGGTTGTCCTTCTAAGGATTAGGATCTTAATTGCTCACAAACCTCAGAGGGCAATTAGCCTGAATGTAACTTAAGCTGTACAGAACGTCAGAGTGCTAGATTTATATATATGGAAATATAACTTTTCTCTATTTATTATAGAAAAGTAAATTAACTAAGATTGTCCAAGACACTATACTTTGACACTTCCTTTAATGTCTGCTAGCCTGTCTTCTTATAAAAGAAGTCTCACTCAGGTGCGATATAATTATCTCATTGTTCAGATGAGGATAAACTGCAGAAGTACACCTCCACATTATTTAGTATGACTGACTGAATATTCATAATAGACTAGAGGGGCAAGATCAAACCATCCTATTTGTACAGTGTTACCCAAATTAAGTTTTGTAGCTTTTAATGTGAAACTCACCAGCTGTGCCATGCACCACAGCACTAAATCAGTCTGATAAAACGTAATGCAATTTTAATTAGCATTACCACTCCAATTTATTACCCAGATAACAAAAAAAATCCTGCTAGACATTCGCTGTCTTGATAAAAACATAACTACCAATCCAAAAAAACCCAGATAATTGGTAAGATTTCATTTATACACACAAAAATATGAAATATTTTAATGAGAAATTTTATAACCTGCTGAGACTAATATATTTAATATATTTATTTAGGCACCAACACCTCCACCTGGTGTACAAAATGAGGATTTTTTTTGATATATATAGTTAAAGTTGCTTTGTGAATAAGATCACAAAAATTATTCAATTTCAGCAACAATCACCAGCTGTCCAAACATTTGCTTAAAAAAGTGAATTGAAAATGCCTCAATTTTTTTAAATGCCTTTTCAAAACAGACTTTCTACCACATAAATATGGTGATTTTGTATACAACAGTGCACTTATTACTATCAAAATGGGCTTGCCCTTCCAAAATCAAAAATGCAAGCATCACATAAAACTGCTTTGCCCACCCGCAAATAAATATAAATGCTCTTATTTCTCCCTGCTTGATCAGTGGGTATACAGCAATAGTAATCACAGCAATCAATTACAATTAAGGCTTTTTTACTGAATGTTAATAAACACTTAATAACTACTGATAGCAACTTCGAATAATGAACTTGCTAATTACTGCTGCATTATGGAACTTAATACATCATTAAAATGACCAAAGTCATTACATATTGTATATAATTACACAGCAGTTTATGGCTGTGACAGGAATTTTTAATCCCGAAGTCCTTAAATAAAATGTTGTACTAAGACGACACCAAGATGCAGACTACTGCAAGTACCTAACAGTCATTTACGTACACATACGTGCACAGAGTAGCTGGCAAAAAGGCTGAACTCTTCAAATCAGATCGCAACAAAAAATATAATTTCCTTTGCAATATAAACCGTATCTGTTTTCCATCATAACACTGCAATAATAATGCTAAAAAATAAAATCTACCTTAAAAATGACCACAAGAAACATCACCTTCCCCAGTAATTTAAACGAAGCAAACGTATTTAAGATTCAACTCGTTTTTAATATAATTTCCTAGACTTCAATCTTCGTAACACTCACTAAATGCAGAATTTTATGTATGTATATATTATTATATATATGTACACAAACACATGTACACATATATGGATTTTCTCTCGTAAAATGCTATTGGTCAATTTCTTAAAAATCACAAGTTTTCTCAAAACGTTACAGCGACCCTTCCCCAATAAAGAAATAAATAATAAATAAATATTCAGAAAAAGATCGTCTCCCAAAAGCCAGTTAGCATCCAGTCTGACAGAATTGGTAGAAAGGGACAACCACAGTAGCATGAATAAAAGCAACATTTCCTCTTTTAACAAAAAAATCCAAACCTTTTATATTCTTGGAGAAAAGGGATGGATAAAAATAAAGTTTATTCTTACCTTGGAGTTGAAAAAGAAACCCGCAGAAGCTGTACAAGCAGAAAAGGGACATATTCTGTCTGGTGAACATGGTTCTTCTTTCTTCTTTATTTCTTTATCTCTTTCTTTATTTTCCTCTTTTTTTTCTCCTCACATAAACGAAGCTGCCGATATCCAGAGGTGGTGATGGGGGCTGAGTGTCGGGCAATTTCTTCAATGTATTTTTCTCTCTCTCTCTATATATATATATATACTTCGATTTGGATGCCGAATATATATCTTCGGTTATTTATTCTCTCTTTTTCGGCTGAGTTTTAATGATTAATTTTAATAATTATTTTACCTCAGCGCCCGTTCGTTAATCCGTCCGCCGACCGTTGGCTCGTGCGCTCTCTCTGTCTCTGCCTCTGTGGCTCGCGCGCTGCCGCCGTCGCCGCCGCTGCTGCAAACGGACGGCCGAGAGTCTCGAGCGGGCTGGCTCCCCACCGGCCAATCTAACCTGCAGAGAGAGAGAGAGAGCGAGCGAGCGGGGGGCGGGACCCAAAGTCCTGACTGACACCGCAACTCGCCAATTACAGACGACTGTTGCTTCGCCACAACCAATAAAATTAGGAAGAAAGTTAGAGGCGGGACTGAAATGCTTGCCCGTCCGATAACCCGAACCTGCTAGATTGACAGAAGGTTTTTCAACCATTCTGAAAAAGAGCACCCTGAAAGAATGCGAGACTTTTATAATAATTTTTTTTTTTTGGGGGGGGGGGGGTGGGGGAGTATGATAAGCAATAAAATGGTTTGATGGCGATTGAATGTGTTTACGTATGTTTCCATATATACTGCATTTTGTTTTTTTTTATATCTCGGCAATTGATGGTCCCGCATACAAATTAGCCCCTACGACTGCATTTGAATCTTTGGTGGCCGCTTCCCATCATTGACACCTGTGTTCCTCCTGTTGGGATGGGGTGCCGGCGCCTTTAAGAAGAATTTAAGGGGGACGATGTATGTGTGTGTGTGTGTGTCGGGGGGGGGGGGGGCGCAGAGGGGGCGCGCGGAGATCTCTCCTGGCAACCGAGGCCTGTGATTGACAAGAAATGGGCTTTGCCCAATCGGAAAGTCGCCGCGGGTTTTCGGCGATCCAATAGAAACGAGGTAACGGTGAAAAGGGGCGGGACCGCGGAGGTGCTGAAAAAACAGCAGCTCCAGAGCGTTCAACCGAACTTGGACTGGGGGTCTGGGAATGATTGACAGGACCGTAGGAGAAGTTGGGTACAGGCAATTTCTATCTTTAACTCTGTTGCAACGAGTTTTAATAAATTGCAGTTTTATTTTATTGCAATGCAATAATTTTCCCCTGAATTCTTAATTAAACTGTAAGTTTTTAATATTTTTTTCCACATAACCATTGCACCAAAACGTGTAGCTTTTTCTGAAGCAATGTCAAATTAAATGTGTGAAATTAAAACAATATAACATTCCAGGTCAACCTAACGACGTAATGATGGGTAGTTTCGTGGAGGCGGTGGAATGCCCTACAGATGTTGCTAATAATGCAAAGGAGGGAATTATAGCTAAACTGAGCCTGCCAGCGAAGCACCAATAAAAAAAAGGTAGCCGATCCAGGAGGCGGTTCATTTCCAACCGAGGTGCTGAAAAAATACAGCCTGGGTTCAAAAGCCTGGCAAGGACGAAGGATTTAAAGTTGTCTGTGTATTATTGTATAGCACAGCAACATAATCATGTTTTGATAACAGTAAATCACTGTTATAATAGAGATTATTTACATCAACACTATAGAACGGTTGAAATGTACAACATGTAGGTGATAAAATATCCCTGACAGCGTTTTGATATATTAATAACCTGTCAACTGCAGGTCGAGATGTGGCTTCTGGCATTTTTACGAAGACGAGAAGTATACAAATCATGACAGCTTTAGATGCGGTAGTAGTTGTAATGTTGCTCCAAGGGCACCAGAATGACCATCATTGCACTGTATTATGTTACGGTGAGATACACATCAACAGTGTCATTGAAAATAAGAGGGTTCTGAAATCAGTGGTTTACTGAACATTGCTTCTAAAATTTTAATTGTGTTTCAGATGCAGCTCTGCATTGATATTCTGCCCACTACTGGAGGTAGCTGTCATTCCTTTGTTTAAAATCTGTTTTAAAACATTAAGCTTTTAAGCTGCAAGCTAAGACCATCAGAAATGGCATGGTTTGAGGAGTCTGAATTTTGTGATCATCAAAACGAAGGACACGGTGTCTTTTTTCTACCCAGTGTCAGCAGGTCAAGTATAATGCAAGTTAAAGCTCCCTCTATGCTTTCCCCTCAAGCATTCCAACAGTTACGAGAGAGTTAATGCTCCCTCTAAACCGTTCTATCAAGTATTCCCAGTTCCATTCTGAATATGACTGTAGAGTAATGCTCCCTCTATATCACCCCACCGAGCATTCTGAGGTCAGGAAGAGCACATCCAGATGTAGAGTAGAGTTTCCTCTCTTTTATTTCAATAATATGTCATAACCCCCATTTCAAAGGAGCACCCTTACTACACCGACCACGACAGTCATCCTTGTGAGTGAGATTGCCAATTATGAGCAGTTTTGTGCTGTAAATTCAGGACTAATGAATCTAGATTGAGACCACTCTAAACTCATGTCACTTAGCTCCCTTAAAACTGGAATTCGAAGGCATCATTTAGGGCACTCATGTGGCCCTATGGACCCTTCCACCCAATGAGATGGCCACCATGGACATAAGACCATCCACTCAATCAATGTACACCTTCGACAACATTGGCTTTTGTACTTAGTCAATTAACACAGATCCCATTCTTTTCATTTGCTATTATCTCACTTTGCCATCCCAGGAAAGCCCTCTGATATAGTTAAGATAAAATATAGCCAAATTGAACAGCTTAAAAGTAAATTGAGTATGTGCCTGGTGCTTCTCTTTATTTACAGTATGTGCATTGGGTGTTCCAGAACTTAGTCTAGTGACACTTTATTTCATGTGTTTACTCAGTAGCAGGAGTAGGTGAGGTGGCTGGTTGTTGGATAACAGAGGGATTGAGGAGGCCCTCTGCCTCCTTGTGCTGGGTCATGAGATTGTCCCACAACTGCATGTGCCATGTCCAGTAAAGCAATGGTTACCAGCTTTTCCCTGCTTTTTGCCACATCTATTGTTTGAGAGGGGCTTGAACAGTTGGATGTGGAATTGCCCCTAAGAGGCAGCTGCCTCATCCATCCTTTTCCAGTCCTGCCCCTCTTTCAGCATGTCCAGTGACCAGTATGAAAGCAGACCTCTGGGTAGCAGTGAGGGTTTTGAAGTCCCACATATTGGCTCTCTGCATCCAATCCCTCAGCATTTTGAAATTGGACATGACTGCTGATTGTAATCCAAGGCACCAATAACAATAGCCTGAGCATTCACAAGAGATGCAGCAAATAGGCTTGCTGGGGGCACTTTGTAGATGGCCCTGGATGTTGTCACATGCTTCATGGTGAACTGCAGTTTTTGTTTAATGATCTTGTACAACTATAGAATCATAGAACCATAGAAAAGATACAGCACAGAAGGGGGCCATTCGGCCCATCGTGTCCGCACCGGCTCGAAGAACAACCAGGTGTCTATTCTGATCCCACCTTCTGGCACCCGATCCGCAGCTCTGCAGCTTACAGCGCTTTAGGTGCAGGTCCAGATACCTTTTTTTTAAAAGAGTTGAAGAGCCCTGCCTCTACCACCAATTCAGGCAGTGAATTCCATACACCCACCACCCTTTGGGTAAAAAAGTTTTTCCTCACATCCCCTCTAATCCCTCCGCCAATCAGCTTAAATCTATGTCCTCTAGTTCTTGAACTCTCCGCTAGGGGAGACAGATACTTCATGTCTACTCTATCAGGGCCCCTCATAATTTTGTACACCTCAATCAAGTCTCCCCTCAGCCTCCTCTGCTCCAAGGAAAACAACCCCAGCCTATCCAATCTCTCCTCGTAGCTGCAATTTTCAAGCCCTGGCAACATTCTTGTAAATTTTCTCTGCACTCTCTCCACAGCAATTACATCCTTCCTGTAATATGGTGATCAGAACTGTGCACAATACTCCAGCTGTGGCCTTACCAGCGTTTTATACAGTTCCATCATTACATCCCTGCTTTTGTATTCGATACCTCGGCTGATAGTGGAGAGCATTCCGTATGCCTTCTTCACAACCTTATCTACCTGTACTGTCACCTTCAGGGACCTGTGCACATGCACTCCAAGGTCTCTCACTTCCTCTACCACTCTCAATATTTTCTCGTTTACTGCGTATTCCCTTTTACTGTTTTCCCTCCCTAAGTGCATTACCTCACACTTCTCTGGATTGAACTCCATTTGCCATGTTTCAGCCCATTCCACCAACCCATTGTATCTTCTTGGACTCTACAGCTATCCTCTTCACTATCAACTACACGGCCAATTTTTGTGTCGTCTGCAAATTTGTCAATCATGCCCCCTACATTCAAGTCCAAATCAATAATATATACCACAAAAAGCAAGGGACCCAACACTGAGCCCTGTGGCACACCACTGGAAACGGATTTCCATTCGCAAAAACATCCAATGACCTTTACCCTTTATTTCCTGTTACTGAGCCAATTTTGAATCCAATTCACCACATTTCCCTGTATCCCATGGGCTTTTACCTTTCTGACCAGTCTGGCATGTGGGACCTCGTCAAATGCCTTACTAAAATCCATGTAGACAACATCCGCTGCACTATCCTCATCAATCCTCCTTGTCACTTCCTCAAAGAATTCAATCAGATTTTTAAGGCATGACCTTCCCTGAACAAATCCATGCTGACTATCCCTGAGTAAACCATGCCTTTCCAAGTGACAGTTTATCCTATCTCTCAGTATTGATTCTAATAATTTGCCCACCACCAAGGTAAGACTAACCGGCCTATAATTGTTCGGCCTTTCCCTCGTACCCTTTTTAAACAATGGTACTATGTTTGCAGTCTTCCAGTCCTCCGGTACCTCCCCTGTATCTAGTGAGGATTGGAAAATGATCCTCAGAGCATCCGCTATTTCCTCCCAGGCTTCCTTCAATAGCCTAGGAAACAATCCATCCGGCCCTGGTGGCTTATCAACTTTCAAGGATTCCAGTCCTTCTAGTACTTCCCCTCTTGTTACGTTTACCTTATCCAATATTTCACACCTCTCCTCTTTAACTACTACGTCCGGATCATCCCTTTCCTTTGTGAATACGGAGACAAAATATTCATTTTAAACCCTACCCACATCCTCTGCTTCTACACACAAGTTACCCTTATCATCCCTGATGGATCCCAGTCTTTTCCTTAGCTATCCTCTTGTTCTTAATGGACTGATAAAACATCTTTGGGTTTTCTTTAATCTTACTAGCTAATATCTTCTCATGCCCTCTCTTTGCTTTCCTTATTTCCTTTCTTACGTCATCCCTGTACTTTCTATACTCCTCTAGGCTTTCTGCAGTATTTAGTTTTCTGTGACAGTCATTAGCTTTCTTTTTCTGCTTTATCTTGCCCCGTATACCTCTAGACAACTAAGGACTCTAAATTTGGCAATGCCACCCTTTTTCTTTGAGGGGACGTGTCTGCATTGTACCCGTAGAATTTCACTTTTTAATGCCTCCCACTGGCTTGCCACTGATTTCTCCTCAAGTAGTTGTGTCCAGTCCACTTCTGCCAAATCACCTCTTAGGTCTGTAAAATTTGCCTTCCCAATTTAAAACGTTTACTCCTGATTTAACTCTGTCCTTTTCCATAATAATGCTAAAACTAACTGAATTGTGGTCACTATCCCCAATATGGTCACCCACTGTCACTTCATCCACTTGCTCATCTTCATTTCCCAGGACTAAATCTAGAATTGCATCCCCTCTTGTTGGGCTTGTCACCTACTAGCTAAAAAAGTTCTCCTTGACACCAATCAAGAATTTTACGCCCTCTGGTTGAAGTCCCCCACTATTATTGCCCTCTTATTTTTGCACTCAGAAATTTGCCTACATATTTGTTCTTCCATCTCCCTTTCGCTATTCGGGGTCTATAGTACACTCCTAGTAGTGTGACTGCCCCTTTTTTATTTCTTAGTTCAACCGATATGGCCTCGATTGATGATCCATTTTGCATATCATCCCTTCTCACAACTGAAATTGATTCTTTAACCAATAATGCTACCCCCCCTCCTTTTTTTATCACCCACTCTATCCTGCCTGAAAACTCTATATCCAGGGATATTGAGCTGCCAATTATCCCCTCTTTAAGCCAGGTTTCCATTATAGCAATAATATCATGCTGCCATGTGTCTATCTGTGCCCTTAGCTCATCTGCTTTGTTTGTAATACTCCTTGCATTGAAGTATATACTCTTTAACTGTTGGTAATGGACTCCTCCAAAGATGAACCTGACGTTGTAGGGTGTTTGGCACACCTTCTAATGACTGGAAAAAGCAATAGTACACATATAACATCCTTCTTTTAAAAGCAGGCATGAACTCCGAATCCCAGGACTCTGCAGCTGAGGAAGGACACAAGCTGGCCTTTGGCCGGGAGCTCCCTGTTTCCCCAATGCCACCATGGAAACATGGAAACATAGAAAATTGGAGCAGGAGGAGGCCATTCAGCCCTTCGAGCCTGCTGCACCATTCAATATGATCATGGCTGATCCTCTACCTCAATACCATATTCCTGCTTTCTCCCCATACCCCTTGATGTCTTTTGTGTCTAGAAATCTATCTAGCTCCTTCTTAAATATATTCAGTGACTTGGCCTCCACAACCTTCGGTGGTCAAGAATTCCATAGGTTCACCACCCTCTGAGTGAAGAAATTTCTCCTCATCTCAGTCCTAAATGTCCTACCCCGTATCCTGAGACTGCGACCCCTCGTTCTGGACACCCAAGCCAGGGGAAACAGCCTCCCTGCATCCAGTCTGTCTAGCCCTGTCAGAATTTTATACGGTTCAATGAGATCCCCTCTCATTCTTCTAAACTCGAGTGAATACAGGCCGAGTCGACCCAATCTCTCCTCATACGACAGTCCTGCCATCCCAGGAATCAGTCGCTGCACTCCTCTATGGCAAGTATATCCGTTCTTAGGTAAGGAGATCAAAACTGCACACAATACTCCAGGTGTGGTCTCACCAAGGCCCTGTATAACTGCAGTAAGACATCCTTGCTCCTGTGCTCAATTCCTCTTGCAATGAAGGCCAAAATACCATTTGCCTTCCTAACTGCTTGCTGCACCTGCATGTTTGCTTTCAGTGACTGGTGTACAAGGACACCCAGGTCCCTTTGTACATCAACATTTCCCAATCTATCACCATTTAAATAATACTCTGCCTTTCTGTTTTTAGTTCTGAAGTGGATAACTTCACATTTATCCACATTATACTGCATCTGCCATGTATTTGCCCACTCACTCAACTTGTTTAAATCGCCTTGAAACCTCTTTGCATCCTCCTCACAACTCATAGTCCCACCTAGTTTTGTGTCGTCAGCAAACTTGGAAATATTACATTTGGTTCCCTTATACAAATCATTGATATATATTGTGAATGGCTGGGGCCCAAGCACTGATCCCTGCGGTACCCCACTAGTCACTGCCTGCCACCCCAAAAAAGACCCATTTATTCCTACTCTCTGTTTCCTGTCTGTTAACCAATTTTCATTCCATGCCAGTATGCCAATCCCATATGCATTAATTTTGTACAGTAACCTCTTATGTGGGACTTTATCAAAGGCCTTCTGAAAATCCAAATAAACCACATCCACTGGTTCTCCCTTATCTATTCTATCAGTT
The DNA here is from genome assembly GCF_035084215.1 of Heptranchias perlo. Taxonomy (NCBI): domain Eukaryota; kingdom Metazoa; phylum Chordata; class Chondrichthyes; order Hexanchiformes; family Hexanchidae; genus Heptranchias; species Heptranchias perlo. Next base: position 79,172,517 of record NC_090335.1, read on the forward strand.
ACGTCCTCAAAAACTCCAGTAGGTTTGTCCAACATGATTTCCCTTTCATAAATCCATGTTGACTTTGTCTAATCCCGTTGATATTTTCTAAGTGTCCTGTTATCACATCCTTTATAATAGACTCTTGCATTTTTCCTACTACTGATGTTAAGCTAACCGGTCTGTAGTTCCCTGTTTTCTCTCTCCCTCCTTTTTTAAATAGTGGGGTTACATTTGCTACCCTCCAAACTGGAGAAACTGTTCCATAATCTGTAGAATTTTGGAAGATGACAACTAATGCATCCACTATTCCCATGGCTACTTCTTTTAGTACTCTGGGATGCAGATTATCAGGCCGTGGGGATTTATCGGCTTTCAGTCCCATTAATTTCTCCAGCACTTTTTTTTACTAATACTAATTTCCTTTAATTCCTCCTTCTCACTAGTCCCTTGTTTCCCTAGCATTTCTGGGAAGTTATTTGTGTCCTCTTCTCTTAAGACAGAACCAAAGTATTTGTTTAATTGCTCTGCCATTTCCTTTTCCCCATTATAAATTCTCCCGTTTCTGACCGTAAGGGACCTACATTTGTCTTCACTAATCTTTTTCTTTTTATATACTTGTAGAAGCTTTTACAGTCCACTTTTACGTTCCTTGCAAGTTTACTCTTAATCAATCTCTTGGTCCTTTTTTGCTGAATTCTAAACTGCTCCCAATCCTCAGGCTTGCTACTTTTTCTGGGAACTTTATATAACTCCTCTTTGGATTTAATACTATCCTTAATTTCTTTTGTTAGCCATGGTTGGGCTGCTTTTCCTTTTGTGTTTTTGCACCAGAAAGGAATGTATAATTGTTGCAATTCATGCATTCGTTCATTAAATGTTAGCCATTGCCTATCCACCATCATGCCTTTTAATGAAACTTCCCAATCTATCATGGCCAACTCACTCCTCATACCTTTGTAGTTTCCTTTGTTTAGATTTAGGACCCTAGTTTCGGATTGGACTACTTCACTTTCCATCTTAATGAAGAATTCTATCATGTTATGGTTACTCTTCCCTAAAGGACCCCGCACAACGAGATTATTAATTAACCCCTTTTCATTGAACAATACCCAATGTAGGATAGCCTGTTCCCTGGCTGGCTCCTCAACGTACTGGTCTAAAAAACCATCTCCTACACACTCCAAGAATTCATCCTCCACAGTATTATTCTAATTTTGTTTGGCCAGTCTATATGCAGATTAAAGTCACCCATGATTACTGTAGTGCCCTTGTTACATGCATCTCTAATTTCCCGTCTGATGCCGTCCCCTACATTACCACTACTGTTTGGAGGCCTATAGACAACTTCCACCAGTGTTTTCTGCCCATTGGTGCTTCTTAACTCCACCCAGACTGATTCTACAGCTTTGATTTTCTGAGCCAATATCCTTTCTCACTGTTGCTTTGATTTCATCCTTTACGAACAACGCCACCCCACCTCCTTTTCCTTTTTGCCTGTCCTTCCTAAATATCGAATACCCTTGGATATTCAGCTCCCAGTCTTGGTCACCCTACAGCCATGTCTCTGTAATTGCAATTATATCACATCCGTTTACATCTATTCGCGCTGTTAATTCGTCTACCTTATTACGAATGCTTCGTGCATTCAGATGCAGTGCCTTTAGATTTGTCTTCTAACATTTTTCGACATCTTAATATTTTTTTGTACTCTGGCCCTATTTGTCTTTTTACCATTTTTTCTTACCCGGACCCTATTTGTTAGTGCACTCTTTTGTTTGTACACTCTGTCCCTTCCTGACACACTCTGGTTATCCTTACCCCAATCACTTTCCTGTACTGCTTCTTTGTCTTTTCTCTTTAGCATTCTAGATTTCTCTCCACCGGGACCCCCCCCCCACTTATTTAGTTTGAAGCCCCATCTCCCTCCCTAGTTATTCGATTCGCTGGAACACTGGTCCCAGCACGGTTCAGGTGTAGCCCGTCCCATCGGAACAGCTCCCTCTTTCCCCAGTACTGGTGCCAGTGCCCCATGAATCGAAACCCACTTCACCCACACCAATCTTTGATCCACGCATTCATCTCTCTGATCTGATTTACCCTGTGCCAATTTGCTCGTGGCTCAGGTAATAATCCAGAGATTATTACCTTTGTGGTTCTGCTTTTTAATTTATTCCCTAGCTGCTCAAACTCTCTCAGCAGAACGTTTTTTTTTAGTCCTACCTATGTTGTTGGTACCTACGTGGACCACGACAACTGGATACTTCCCCTCCCACTCCAAGTTCTTCTCCAACCCGGAGGAGATGTCCTTAACCCTGGCACCAGCAACTAGTGGCCCTTTCCTGTTCCTAAAATTATTTTTTTTATTATTATATGTTTAGAATCTCTGCCATGGAATGGCATGTAAGTGCCAGGCAACTGCTCATAATTTGAAGACCCCAATTAGTATTTGTTTATTACTCTATTATGTGGCTAGTTGCTTCCTGTACTTTAACAAGGTTTACATTTGGTGAAGCCATGGCACAGCACATTGGTGACATTATACGGTATTTAACGGTATGGGTTCATAGTCACTGATTGCACATGATAAGCTTCCAATCTCAGATTGATCAAAATGGCACGGTGCTGAATGGAAATGATACACTTTCACATTGAGGAGACGGGAAATCAGCAGGTCATCCTAGACACTTACTTGTGGTTGGTTATGGACTAGCACTGACAGTAGGCTTGAAAGCAGAATATCTGGCCAACCCTTGGTTGCTGGGTGATTCTGAATGGCTGGTAAGAACCAAAAGGTAGCTAAACACCACTGTGGGAGCACCATCACTGCAAGGACTTCAGCAGTTCAGAAGAAGGCTGACCACCATCTTCTCAGGGCAACTAGGGATGGGCGGTAAATGCTGCTTTGCTAACATTGTCCACATCCTGAGAACAAATTTTAAAAAGGGGGAAAAAGTAAAAAAAATGTACATGCAAATAATCTAGTGAATATAGAATAGAATAGAATGGTTACAGCACAGAAGGAGGCCATTCAGCCCATCAAGTCCGTGCCGGCTCTTACAAGAGCAATCCAGCTAGTCCCACTCCCCCTGCCCTTTCCCCGTAGCCCCGCTATTTTTTTCCTTTCAAATACTTACCCAATTCCCTTTTGAAAGCCATGATTGAATCTGCCTCCACCACCCCCTCAGGCAGTACATTCCAGATCATAACCACGTGCTGTGTAAAAGAGTTTTTCCTCATGTCGCCTTTGGTTATTTTGCCAATCACCTTAAATCTATGTCCTCTGGTTCTTGACACCACTGTATACCTCCCTCCTGTCTGAAAAACAACCGTTAAAAATAACCACTACTCTCTGCTTCCTGTCACTTAGCCAATTTTGTATCCATGCTGCCACTGCCCCTTTTATTGCACAGGCTTCAACTTTGATGACAAGCCGATTATGTGGCACTTTATCAAACGCCTTTTGGAAGTCCATATACACCACATCAACTGCATTGCTCTTATCGACCCTCTGCGTTACCTCATCAAAAAACTCAATCAAGTTAGTTAAACACGATTTGCCTTTAACAAATCTGTGCTGGCTTTCCTTAATTAATCCTCACTTGTCCAAGTGACTATTAATTTTGTCCTGGATTATCATTTCTAAAAGTTTCCTCACTGAGGTTGAACTGACTGGCCTGTAGTTGCTGGGTTTCTCCTTATACCCTTTTTTGAACAAAGGATGTAAGGATATCCCACTATGAGGCTGATAGACTTTTATTACCATCTTCTGTCCTTCAAAAGAGAAACTTGTTTCAGCAGAAAAAACGACGTTGAATGTATTTCAACCAATTTTATTAGAAATTGTAGTACAAAAGAAAATAACATTTTGGGAGACAGTATATGAGTAATTTGAGACATGACATGTGGTTAGTGTAACAGGCTTGGGATGAACAGGTGACTTTGAACCTATGGTTCCCAAAGCTCTCCACCACTGGGGGTTTTTCTCACCTCATGTCTGGGTCTGTTGTAGACTCACTGATAGAGATTGATTGTTATGAACAGTCCACAATTCCATTATCGTTGTATCATGCAATTACCGGGATGGTAGAAAGCGAACTAAATGTATCTTGGTCTTTTTTTGTCTAGCAATCCTAGGGGATGTTCCTAAGTGTATAATAAATGTATGTTGAATAACTAAAATGTCATTGCCTTTCAGTTGCTTGGTAGATTTGCTAAACATTTCTCACTCTTAGATTAAAGTTTTTCCTGATATCTGTTCCAAATTTACTTTTTACTAATTTCTATTTCTTTCTTCTGGTCCTATTTTCTTGGCATACTTTGAAGAAATAATCTGACTTACCTTATCTATCCCATTTAACATTTTATATACTTAGTTCATTTCCCCTTTAATCATCTTCTTTAAGACTGTAAAGCTTAAGCTTCTCTAATCTTTCCTTATAGTTCATCACATTTATACTTGGGATCGTCTTGTTGCTCTTTTTTGCACCATTTCCATTGTAAGTATATATTTTTGTGTCAGTAGCCAATATTGAACAAACTGGAGAAGAAATTGATCCCTGTTGCGCCCAATTTCTTGGTGAAAAATAGACTTCGGCGGATTAATTTCCAGGGGCAATCTCTGGCGCCTGATCACCCCCAGAACTGAGCCAACTGCTGAGTACTCAAGACGCCCGCCTAAAACAGGAGTTAGGCCTGCTAATCAGGGGTCTAATGCCTCTTTTAGTGGTCAAATTCAGCAAAAACTGGCCCTCGCTTGCCCCCCTACCGTTCGCTTCGCGCCCCCCCCACCCCTCTCCCGAGGACTTACCAGCAGGCTTGCTCAGCATCAGAGCTGGCTGAATTTTCCAGGCCCCTGACTGGTGAGCTCCATCGGGATGCCCGATTGGCGTTAGCAGCTCACTGGTATTATGTAGATGAGGCCAGAGGACTAATTTTCAGTGAACCTCGGGCCTTCATCTTTAGGTACATATTGCAGGCGCCACCGCCCAGTTCTCGCCACTTTTCAGCGTGAGACCAACCTCCCGGCCATTATTTTAAGTGTGGTTTGGCCACTACATTGTGATGCCTTAGCATAACCTCTGTAAACTCATTTAGATTTACGCTCCTCAGTCAGTAATGCGAGTGTGAATTTAAAATGTGACACCTGTTTTATACTTGCACCAATTTTTTTATTTGCATTTGCGACCAGAGGAAAATATAACCAGTATTTCACTTTTTAAAAAATTGCTTTGTTACATAGAAAGAAAAATTGCATTTACAGAGTGCCTTTCATGTCCTCAAGACGTCCCAAAGCACTTTATACTTAACGAATTATTTTTGAAGTGTAGTCAGTTGTTTTATGCACAACAAGATCCCACAGGCAGCAATGAGATAAATGACCAGTTAATCTTTTTTGATGATTTTAGTTGAGGAATGATTATTGAACTAGCCTCCAAGAGAACTCCCCTGCACTTCTTTTAATAGTTGTAAACAATTTTACAACACCAAGTTATAGTCCAGCAATTTTATTTTAAATTCACAAGCTTTCGGAGGCTACCTCCTTCCTCAGGTGAACGATGTGGATATTTCCACATCGTTCACCTGAGGAAGGAGGTAGCCTCCGAAAGCTTGTGAATTTAAAATAAAATTGCTGGACTATAACTTGGTGTTGTAAAATTGTTTACAATTGTCAACCCCAGTCCATCACCGGCATCTCCACATCATGACTTTTAATAGTGCCATGGGATCTTTTAAGTCCACCAGATCAAGAAGATACAACCTCGATTTAAAAAGATGGCACCACCAATGATGCAGGACTTAACAATTTTTTAAAAATAAATAAAATTGTCTGAATATGAAATGTGATGTCTCTAATAATTTTTCAGATCCTTTCATAAGTCTCCCTGTACTAATTCGAGTTCATTCATTGTATACTTACATTCTGCAATTTTTTGACCTGTGAATACTACTTTACATAGTGTTACATAGAATTTACAGCACAGAAACAGGCCATTCGGCCCAACAGGCCTATGCCAGTATTTATGCTCCATACGAGCCTCCTCCCACCTTACTTCATCTCAACCTACCAGCATATCCTTCTATTCCTTTCTCCCTCAAGTAATTATCTAGCTTTCCCTTAAGATTACTTTAGATTTATCAATGTTAAATTTTATTTGCCTCATGTTTCCCTGCTTTTACAAACAACCTGTCAGTTTGCAAATCTTTCGCTGAATCTCTTGTCTCTATTGCTTTTCCTATTTTTGTGTCAGCAGCAAATCTGATTAACTTCCAGTTGATTTTGATTTCTAGGTTATTTGTATAAATTGGAAACAACAAGTATCCAAACACTAACCCTTGTGAAATCACTCAAGGTTTCTCCTTTATCTTTTTTTCTATTTGTTCATGGGATGTGGGCGTGGCTGGCGAGGCCGGCATTTAGTGCCCATTACTAATTGCCCTTGAGAAGGTGGTGGTGAGCTGCCTTCTTGATCCGCTGCAGTCCGTGTGGTGAAGGTTCTCCCACAGTGCTGTTAGGAAGGGAGTTCCAGGATTTTGACCCAGCGACGATGAAGGAACGACAATATATTTCCAAGTCAGGATGACTTGGAGGGGAACGTGCAGGTGGTGTTGTTCCCATGTACCTGCTGCTTTTGTCCTTCTAAGTGGTAGAGGTCGCGGGTTTGGGAGGTGCTGTCGAAGAAGCCTTGGCGAGTTGCTGTAGTGCATCCTGTGGATGGTACACACTGCAGCCACTGTGCGCCGGTGGTGAAGGGGGTGAATGTTTAGGGTGGTGGATGGGGTGCCAATCAAGCGGGCTGCTTTGTCCTGGATGGTGGCGAGCTTCTTGAGTATTGTTGGAGCTGCACTCATCCAGGCAAGTGGAGAGTATTCCATCACACTCCTGACTTGTGCCTTGTAGATGGTGGAAAGGCTTTGGGGAGTCAGGAGATGAGTCACTCGCCGCAGAATACCCAGCCTCTGACCTGCTCGTGTAGCCACAGTATTTATGTGGCTGGTCCAGTTTAGTTTCTGGTCAATGGTGACCCCCAGGATGTTGATGTGGGGGATTCAGCGATGGTAATGCCGTTGAATGTCAAGGGGAGGTGGTTAGACTCTCTCTTGTTGGAGATAGTCATTGCCTGGCACTTGTCTGGTGCGAATGTTACTTGCCACTTATCAGCCCAAGCCTGGATGTTGTTCAGGTCTTGCTGCATGCGAGCTCGGACTGCTTCATTATTTGAGGGAGTGCGAATGGAACTGAACACTGTGCAATCATCAGCAAACATCCCCATTTCTGACCTTATGATGGAGGGAAGGTCATTGATGAAGCAACTGAAGATGGTTGGGCCTGGGACACTGCCCTGAGGAACTCCTGCAGCAATGTCCTGGGGCTGAGATGATTGGCCTCCAACAACCACTACTATCTTCCTTTGTGCTAGGTATGACTCCAGCCACTGGAGAGTTTTCCCCCGATTCCCATTGACTTCAATTTTACTAGGGCTCCTTGGTGCCACACTCGGTCAAATGCTGCCTTGATGTCAAGGGCAGTCACTCTCACCTCACCTCTGGAATTCAGCTCTTTTATCCATGTTTGGACCAAGGCTGTAATGAGGTCTGGAGCCGAGTGGTCCTGGTGGAACCCAAACTGAGCATTGGTGAGCAGGTTATTGGTGATTAAGTGCCGCTTGAAAACACTGTCGACGACACCTTCCATCACTTTGCTGATGATCGAGAGTAGACTGATGGGACGGTAATTGGCCGGATTGGATTTGTCCTGCTTTTTGTGGACACGACATACCTGGGCTTTGGAGCTCTCACACGTAGTCTCTGTTTCCTGTTTTTTAACCAGTTTCTTATTTGTCATTTCTTGTACTCTTGATTTCTGTAGCTTTTAATTTAATTCAGAGTCTTTCATGTGGAACTTTTTCAAAAGCTTTATGAAAATCTCAACAATGTAAATTATAGGAAGTTTCACTATTTACCTTATCTGTGACATCCTCAAAGAAGATAGGGAGGCTGTGCTGGAGATGCAGGGGCTCAGAAGGTATACTGCTCCTCCCTTTGGTGAATTGTCACAGTTACCAGCTTTTAGAAAGAGGTACAGATTATATTAAGTTGCAGTTCCTTCTGCCCCCAGCTTTTGCTTTATTCAGAGAACCTACCCCAACGTTTGCCCCTTCCCACAGATAGCTTTACATGTTAATTGGTCTAACAATAGGAAAGAAAGTAATCTGTCAAAGCAGAAATATTCTAATATTAGTTGCTGGCTAAAAGAGTGGGTGAGGTTACAGCTTTAGAGAGGGTGGTCTGCAGAGTGCCAAGGGAGAGGGGCATCTTTTTCTTGACCAAACTTGCATTTAGAAGTTTAAAATAAAAGTTTACAGAACAGAAGGAAACTTTTCATCCCTTTGTGTCTGTGTCAGCTCTTTGCTGGAGCAATTTTAAACTAATCCCACTGATCTGCTCTCTCCCCAAGGTCCTGCCTCTTCCTTTGCTTTTTGTTTATTCTTGGGATATGGGCAACAAGGCAGTATTTATTGCCCATCCTTAGTCGCCATGAAAGCATTACGTATCAGTCACATAGTATGGGACTAGAGTCATTTGTAGGCCAGACCAGGTAGGGATGACCCTCCCCCAGAAGGAAATGAGTGGAGAGTTGAGTTTTTGCAACAGGCCACAGCTTTCATAGTCAGTCTTCCCCTAAATGGGAGCCCATAAATGATCTGATTTTGTTAAATTCAATTTCACAGCTTGCCATAGTAATATTTAAACTCACCATCTTTGGGCTTCTAGTGCAGTACCATAACCACTAGGCTATTGTACCCATTGCTTCAAACTTTTATCCATTTTTCCCTTAAAAGATGTAATGATCTCTGACTGAACTATTCCCTGTGGCATAGCATTCCATGCTGTAATAACTCTGTGCAAATAAAGTTTTCTTATCTTTTTTCTTCACTCTCTTAGCAACGATTTTAAATTGTGATCCTTTGCCTCTAACGCCTTAACTATAGGAAATAATATTTCCGTATTCACCCTATAAAAATCTAAATACTTTAAAGACCTCTATTAAATCTCCCTTTAGCCTTCTCTATCCTGGTAACTCTAGTTTCTCATCCTTGTTATCATCTTAATCTATGCATTACACTCTCTGTGATTTTATACATTCTATAATGGGGTGCCCAAAACTACTCTAACCAATGCCATGTACAAATTAATCAGTATCTCTTTACTCTTGTCTTTATGCTCCTGTTTATAAAACCCATGTGCTACTGACTTGCATGTGCACTTTCAAGGAGTTAAGTATTAAATCTCTAGATCTCTCTGTTCCTCCACTCCCTTTAGTATCTTTCCATTGAGTGTGTACACCCATTTCTTTTTTTCCCTCACTTCTTTGCATTAAATTGAACCTGCTACCTTGTCTTTCCATTCTGCTAAATTGCCTCTGCGGTGGCTCAGTCAGAAGGTCGTGGGTTTAAGTCCCACTCCAGAGACTTGAGCACATAATCTAGGCTGACACTCTACGGTGCTACATTTCCACTTTTGCCATGTACCTGAACTTTTGTACAAAGCCTCCTATGAGACACCTTATTAAACATTTGGAAATCTATATACACTTCAGCTACTGCATTCCCTTTATCTATACAATCTTTAAAAAACTCTGGTAAGTTTGCCTTTAACAAATCCATCCTGGCTCTCTTTGATTATTCCATGTAAATACTCACTAATTTGGACTCGAATTATGCATTCTAAGAGCTTGACCACAACTGATGTTATGCTAGCTAGTCTATAATTACCTATTTTCTCCCATCTATCCTTTCTCCCTTCTTCAATTCCATTCACTGTTTTCCATAATTGTGGAAATTAATTGTTCCATTTAGTCCTCTTTCACCCCCTCCAGTTTTTTCCCTCTGCTCCTGAAAGCACTGACTAATGGTGGGGTTCATTTCCACGATCACCAGCCCACCTCCAGTACCTCACCTAATGGGGCATCCTTCAACTATCAGCATGGACAGTGAGAGTCAGTCGGCCATTTGACCCTCACAACCTTTCCTCACCCAATAACCACATGTGCACACTTCCAGCAGGGGTCATTGGATAAAGATGAGGAGAGGCAGCCCTGGCCAATGTTTCCCCCTCCCCCCATTACACAGGCGCTGAATCCCAGTTGTACTATTATCTCGACCAAGATCAGATGACTGAGCACAACACTGAGATACAACCTGGGCCTTGCTGGCCTGTAGGCAGAGCATATACCCATTAAGGAACTTATTCTATTTAATTAGATGGTAGGTAAAGGGTTAATCAGACTGTCCCATGGTCTGCTAATGTTATACTGCTATTGATTTCTCTTCATATTGTAGTAATAATAACCTTTAGCTTTTGCCTGTGATGGGAGGAAAAATAAGTCAATTTAGATGTAGTGACCACTGAACTGTTGAATTAAAACTGACCTTAAAGCAATGGTCAGTTTGGACAACATACCTAATTAACAAACATTCCAGTGCAAACTGCAGAGAACTTTAATTAGATGATAACAAGTTCTGCATGATACATCTGTGACTACATCATCCTTTTTAGAAAGCAGGAGATTGATATGAAATGGTACAGATTTATAATTAGAAGTTTCACTTGGTAGAATAGTAACAAGAGTAAAATAATCGATAAGATAACAAAGTAGAGGAGTTGTAGTGGTCTATAGAAAAAATAAATTGTTAAAACTAAAGTTATTGATAAGGGACAAGGGAAGAGGCTCATTAAAATTCACCTTATATGGAGTTGTATTAGGTAATGCAGAAACGTATAGATTGTCATGTAGAAGGGGTAACAAATTATGATCAAGTTCATATTTTATTTGTTCATTTCTCTCGAAGATAAGTTGTATTTAATACTTTAAGAGGTATAAAAAGTGAATGTTGAAACAGATACTTAGGATTCGCAAGTCTGCAGCCTGCATACCGAGCTCAGAACTGTAATGGGTTTGAGTCCTCCGACAAAACTCATAAGTTTTTGTTGTAAGTACTGCTGTTAAGTGTATATTTAATTATTGAATACTTAATAAATCTGTGACATATGACATTCAATGTTGCGAACCCTATTGATTTGAGGAGTAAATTATCAGTAAGAACAGATGCATTTACCCCATCTCTAACAAGATAGTGTGTGTATTTATGGTCAACCTTCTCCATTCTTCCCCGTGGCAAATGCACTTGTGCGTAGTATGGCATTACATGGTATGTGTGGGCCTGCAGCAACTGGTCTGGGTTATTCAGGTACATGTAAACATCATTATCAGCAACCTTCAGATTCAAATCTAAATTTAATTTTTTTTTGTTCAAAAACACATATATTGACTCTCTGAGTGGTTGATTTTTGCAAGCAGTTACATCGTAAATTATCACAACAAACTGTACATTTTATATTAAAATGAAAGAGCAGGGGAGTGGGACTAATTGGATAGTTCTTTCAAAGAACCGGCACAGGCACGGTGGGCCGAATGGCCTCCTTCTGTGCTGTATTAGTCTATGATTCTATAATCCTAAAAAAGATTCTAAAAACCTGTTTCAGTTCTAACATACTGCTGCTTTGATGTTGAGCATTTCTGATCCCTTAATGGAGTCCCAGTGTTACAAAACACCTATTGGAACTCTGAGAACCATAACAGAGAGAAAACATGACGAGAATAATTAATCTGAGAGGAATGGTGCAGCATGAAAACCTTTTCATTCCAAAGCACATAATTCTGGTTTATAGTAAATAGAAAATCTACTGAATCTAGCACATTTGGTTGTTTGACTATTTTCCAGTTATAGAAAGCCATCCTTTAGTCCTCTATCTTTGAAACCTTTTCTCTTGCAAATTCTGTGCTTATCAACGTAAAGGGTGATAGTGTCGGGGATTCTTTTTTATTTTGCATACCCAGCATCAAACAAGAGCAGCTTGAATTAAATACAGAGTAAAGCTCCCTCTGCACTGTCCCATCAAACACTCCCAGGGCAGGTACAGCACGGGATAGATACAGAGTAAAACTCCCTCTACACCCTCCCATCAAACATTCCCAGGGCAGGTACAGCACGGGATAGATACAGAGTAAAACTCCCTCTACACCCTCCCATCAAACACTCCCAGGGCAGGTACAGCACTGTTCATGGAGGGCATTGTAGCTGAGCCTGATCGTGCACACACACTTTTCACCAGCAGTCACTTGATTGTAATCAATTGTAAACAATTTTACAACACCAAGTTATAGTCCAGCAATTTTACTTTAAATTCACAAGCTTTCGGAGGCTACCTCCTTCCTCAGGTGAACGATGTGGAAATGAAGTCCTCGAAATGAAGTCGCATTTATAATTCACAGAACAATGCTTGGTGATAACAGACAGTTTTTTCAACTGCTCGTTGCCAAGGCAATCAGTGTGCAGACAGACAGGTTTTACCTGCCAGGTCTCAGAATATACAAATCACCAAAAAAAACAACAAACAAAAAAAAACAGAGATAGAGAGGTAGAAACATAGAAAAGACAGCAACTGACCCGTTATATTAAAAACAGATAACATTTGTTCGCTGGTGGGGTAACGTGTAGCGTGACATGAACCCAAGATCCCGGTTGAGGCCGTCCTCATGGGTGCGGAACTTGGCTATCAATTTCTGCTCGACGATTTTGCGTTGTCGTGTGTCTCGAAGGCCGCCTTGGAGTATGCTTACCCAAAGGTCGGTGGCTGAATGTCCTTGACTGCTGAAGTGTTCCCCGACTGGGAGGGAACCCTCCTGTTTGGCGATTGTTGCGCGGTGTCCGTTCATCCGTTGTCGCAGCGTCTGCATGGTCTCGCCAATGTACCATGCTCTGGGGCATCCTTTCCTGCAACGTATGAGGTAGACAACGTTGGCCGAGTCACAGGAGTATGAACCATGCACCTGGTGGGTGGTGTCCTCTCGTGTGATGGTGGTATCTGTGTCGATGATCTGGCATGTCTTGCAGAGGTTACCGCGGCAGGGTTGTGTGGTGTCGTGGACGCTGTTCTCTTGAAAGCTAGGTAATTTGCTGCGAACGATGGTCTGTTTGAGGTTGGGTGGCTGTTTGAAGGCGAGTAGTGGAGGCGTGGGGATGGCCTTAGCGAGGTGTTCGTCGTCATCGATGACATGTTGAAGGCTGTGGAGAACATGGCGTAGTTTCTCCACTCCGGGGAAGTACTGGACGACGAAGGGTACTCTGTTGGTTGCGTCCCGTGTTTGTCTTTTGAGGAGGTCTATGCGATTTTTCGCTGTGGCCCGTCAGAACTGTCGATCGACGAGTCGAGCGTCACATCCTGTTCTTACGAGGGCGTCTTTCAGCGTCTGTAGGTGTCCATCGCGTTCCTCCTCGTCTGAGCAGATCCTGTGTATTCGCAGGGCCTGTCCATAGGGGATGGCCTCTTTGACGTGGTTAGGGTGGAAGCTGGAAAAGTGGAGCATCGTGAGGTTGTCCGTGGGCTTGCGGTAGAGTGAGGTGCTGAGGTGCCCGTCTTTGATGGAGATTCGTGTGTCCAAGAAAGAAACTGATTCTGAGGAGTAGTCCATGGTGAGCTTGATGGTGGGATGGAACTTGTTGATGTTATCGTGTAGTCTCTTCAGTGATTCCTTGCCGTGGGTCCATAGAAAGAAAATGTCGTCGATGTATCTGGTGTATAGTGTTGGTTGGAGGTCTTGTGCAGGGAAGAAGTCCTGCTCGAACTTGTGCATGAAAATGTTGGCGTATTGGGGTGCGAATTTGGTCCCCATGGCTGTTCCGTGTGTTTGGGTAAAGAACTGGTTATCGAAGGTGAAGACATTGTGATCCAGGATGAAGCGGATGAGTTGTAGGATGGCGTCCGGAGATTGGCTGTTGTTGGTGTTGAGTATTGATGCTGTCGCAGCGATGCCGTCATCGTGAGGGATACTGGTGTAGAGTGCCGAGACGTCCATCGTGGTGAGAAGTGTTCCTGGTTCAACTGGTCCGTGGGTACTGAGTTTTTGTAGGAAGTCTGTAGTGTTGCGACAGAAGCTGGGGGTTCCCTGTACGATGGGTTTCAGGATGCCCTCGATGTATCCAGAGAGGTTCTCACACAGGGTTCCGTTGCCTGATACGATAGGACGTCCGGGTGTGTTGGCTTTGTGTATCTTTGGGAGGCAGTAGAAGTCTCCCACGCGGGGATTACGTGGGATGAGAGTGCGTAGGATGCTTTGAAGGTCTGGATCGAAGGTCTTGATCAGTTTGTTGAGCTGGTGGGTGTGTTCTTTGGTCGGGTCTGCGGGTAACCGTCTGTAGTGTTCCTGGTTGTCCAGTTGTCGGTATGCTTCTTTGCAATAGTCTGTTCTGTTCTGTATGACTATGGCTCCTCCTTTGTCCGCTGGTTTGATGACGATGTTGCGGTTGGTCTTGAGAGCGTTGATGGCGTTGCGTTGTGCTCGGGTGACATTCTGGACTGTCTTCTGAGCGCACCCATGAGGACGGCCTCAACCGGGATCTTGGGTTCATGTCACGCTACACGTTACCCCACCAGCGAACAAATGTTATCTGTTTTTAATATAACGGGTCAGTTGCTGTCTTTTCTATGTTTCTACCTCTCTATCTCTGTTTTTTTTTGTTTGTTGTTTTTTTTTTGGTGATTTGTATATTCTGAGACCTGGCAGGTAAAACCTGTCTGTCTGCACACTGATTGCCTTGGCAACGAGCAGTTGAAAAAACTGTCTGTTATCACCAAGCATTGTTCTGTGAATTATAAATGCGACTTCATTTCGAGGACTTCATTTCCACATCGTTCACCTGAGGAAGGAGGTAGCCTCCGAAAGCTTGTGAATTTAAAATAAAATTGCTGGACTATAACTTGGTGTTGTAAAATTGTTTACAATTGTCAACCCCAGTCCATCACCGGCATCTCCACATCATGATTGTAATCAGGAATGGGACCCTGGCTGATTATCATTCTCGAGAGGTACTTGGGTCAGTTGTGGCGCCACCCCCACTCTGAGTGAAATCAGCTAATTCAACACAGACTGGGATTCCAACCTGGGTTTGTGTGGCTGAGTTGCAAGCTGCTTTTACCAACTTATGTAAGGAATCTTACAACACCAGGTTATAGTCCAACAGTTTTATTTTAAAATCACAAGCTTTCGGAGATTATCTCCTTCGTCAGGTGAGTGAGTGAATGGGAGGTTCTCAAATCGCATATCTTATATTAGGCTGGGACACCATCACACCAATCAAAGGTGTCGTTGGTGTTCAGACAGGTTAGCCACGGAAAACAGTAGGTCCCAGTATGCTGAATACACATTGTGTACTGGGATACTGGGAGCGACTGTTTTCCGTGGCTAACCTGTCTGAACACCAACGACACCTTTGATTGGTGTGATGGTGTCCCAGCCTAATATAAGATATGCGATTTGAGAACCTCTCATTCACTACACACCTGACGAAGGAGATAATCTCCGAAAGCTTGTGATTTTAAAATAAAACTGTTGGACTATAACCTGGTGTTGTAAGATTCCTTACATTTGTCCACCCCAGTCCGTCACCGGCATCTCCGCATCATGTTTACCAACTTAGCCATTGGGGGTGTCAAAGTCGGTTGCTATTACCTCCATCCATTCTGCTCTGAAAGAAACAAAGAACCACTGTTGGTGCTTTAGCTGAAGATAAAAAAAAAGACTTGCATTTATACAGCACCTTTCACAACCTCAGGATGTCCCAAAGCACTTTACAGCCAATGAAGTACTTTTGAAGTGTAGTCACTGTTGTAACGTAGGTAAATGCAGCAGCTAATTTGCCCAAGTGATTAGAAAATGAAAATGAGATTATGGAGCCCTGGGACAGTAGTGATAACATTTTTGACATATATTTTTAATCATTGTAGAATAAATTGTGCAACCTCGTTATACAGATAATCTTTTACATCAAAGAATACAGCTATTTGTCGCTCTCTTAATACACTAGTGGCTGATTGGCAGAGACAGGAACGCGGTACTAATTTCTAGGCCTATGGATGGAAAGAAGTAGAAACTGTGGGAGTGTGGAATTAATGCAAAGGATGATTTAAATTGTATTTGGTGGATATTTTGTCCATTTTTCCCCTTGAACTAACGGATGAAATTAAATATACAGTTGTTTGCGTGCAATGAATAGCACCAGATGTGTACCAGTTACTGTTGTGTAGCTTTCACAGGGGGATTAAGACCAGCACATAAATCTTGTGTAAAAACTCTAAACTGCGATAATTATAGGCACTGTATGACCTTTGATAATCTACACATGCTGTATTGCAAAATCATTCATAAAAAAAACCTTCACAACCTGTCTATATAAACATGTTTCTGCTGAAAGGCAGTGCTTGTTGCTATGGTGACAGTTTTGAACACTTTTTTAAACAGCAGACAGTAGTTTTGAAGAATAACAGTTTTACATATTTTCTAGGAAGTCCTGTTTCCAACATGTTGATTCAAATATTTGCTGACCCTTTTACTTGTGCAACTATCCAAGTCTGGTCGACACAAATATATCAGATGTGCATGTGGAATACGGATAGACAGATAATTATATTCCTCATACACTTCAGATTCAGTGGGAGTTACTTTGAGCCAGGTCAGGTTGGGCTGCCTCAGCTTTTTACTCTTTTTTTCCCCTCTCCCAAGAGATTTCATGACTAAAAAGAAAGACTTACATTTATATAGCACCTTTCATGACCTCAGGACGCCTCAAAGCGCTTTACAGCCAATGAAGTACTTTTGGAAATGTAGTCGCTGTTGTAATGTAGGAAACATAGCAGCCAATTTGCGCACAGCAAGATCCCACAAACAGCAATGTGATAATGACCAGATAATCTGTTTTAGTGATATTGATTGAGGGATAAATATTGGCCAGGACGCTAGGGACGTGGCTGCACCATGTCTGGATTGATTACGCTTGATAGACTGGATAGTTTATTTCCATTCTTTTCTTACGTTTACATATGTATATATGCTATCCTACTCTTTCCAATGTTGGCGGTGACCTATTATGGGGCCTTGGGCCTTTTCCAGGATTTTCCAATTTTAAAAATATCGTAAGTTGTGTCCTTTCCTTAGACTCCACCTGGTGTGGTCTCGATGCAATGCTGGAGAAATTGAGAATTCAACTCACCAGCTTACAGGTGAAAGTTTCTCTTTTGTTGGAAAACAAAACAACTTCATTGTGTATCTCAATATTCCAGCTGTGCAGAGTGGATGCAGACTCTAGCTAAGTGGATGAGTCAGTGGAGAATGATTACAGCAGAGGGACATGCAAATCACAAGCATATACCCTAGTGAATTACAGCTACACCTAGACTGTTAGCAGACACCATTGTTCCTCACAGAGATAGGAAGATATGAATTTGTTTGATGTTTTTTCATTTTTTTTAACCAGTTTCCCCCCTGCCCCTAAAGATGCTGACCTGTTATAGGTTCCACAAACATCCACATCATTCCAGTGTGTTGCCCAAATGAGCAATCTTCATGTGTGAATCTATACAATGAACGTCAGGAGACTATTCACTCATGGACAGCATCACAGCAGAGCCCATCCCTATCCAAACCTGATATCCATACAAGTGCACCTTACAGCAGAGAAAGAAAGACTTACACGAGAAAGCGTCTTTCACAACTTCAGGACATCCCAAAGCGCTTTACAGCTTATGGAGTACTTTTTTTAAAGTGTAGTCACTGTTGTAATGTAGAGGCTAATGATAGCAATTAGAAATCTAGGAGTACAGGTTCATAGCTCCTTGAAAGTGGAGTCACAGGTGGATAGGGTGGTGAAGAAGGCATTCGGCATGCTTGGTTTCATTGGTCAGAACATTGAATGCAGGAGTTGGGATGTCTTGTTGAAGTTGTACAGGGCATTGGTGAGGCCACACTTGGAATACTGTGTACAGTTCTGGTCACCCCATTATAGAAAGGATATTATTAAACTAGAAAGAGTGCAGAAAAGATTTACTAGGATGCTACCGGGACTTGATGGTTTGACAGACTGGGACTTTTTTCCCTGGAGAGTAGGAGGTTAAGGGGTGATCTTATAGAAGTCTATAAAATAATGAGGGGCATAGATAAGGTAGATAGTCAAAATCTTTTCCCAAAGGTAGAGGAGTCTATAACGAGGGGGCATAGATTTAAGGTGAGAGGGGAGAGATACAAAAGGGTCCAGAGGGGCAATTTTTTCACTCAAAGGGGGTGAGTGTCTGGAACAAGCTGCCAGAGGCAGTAGTAGAGGCAGGTACAATTTTGTCTTTTGAAAAGCATTTGGACAGTTACATGGGTAAGATGGGTATAGAGGGATATGGGCCAAGTGCAGGAAATTGGGACTAGCTTAGTGGTATAAACTGGGCGACATGGACATGTTGGGCCGAAGGGCCTGTTTCCATGTTGTAACTTCTATGATTCTATGATTCTATGAAATAGGAACCCTGGTTGATTTTTTCCCCCCTACTTAGATCAATGGTTCTGAGGCCTATTGAGATCAGCTACCTTTGGCACAGACTTCAAATCATAAATGAGACCATTTGGACTATTTAGTGCAGCCATGTGTTGTCTTTACCCACGAGCCTATCAGAGGAACTGATTGTTAGTTTACCTTATTAATTCTGACTCGAAAAGCCTTTTTGAAACATAAGGCGTTAGGTAGACACAATAAAGTCCATATGTAATCAACATGAAAATTGGATTAGAGAGTAATCATTACATAGTTGTATGATGAATGGATTGTAATAGTTAATTCATCTTATCCACCTCTTTTGATGCCAGTAGATTTCTACTGCCACTGTTAGATGGTCATTGACAATTTTGCTAATCTATTCACAGTGAATAACGCATGCCACCAGCATATTGATCACTCCAGAGTATCTTAGAATATTGATGTGAATATCCAAGCTTTCAACGGATATATTTTTATCACTATCACTAGTAAATTAATACCACACTTATGTATTGAATTCCAGATAAAAGCAATGCAGTTTATTGGTACAATCAACCACATGATTGATTGCTTGTGGTACTTAACTCCGAGTGGATCTGCTGCATTCTACAACCATTCAATTTGGCCTCATGACATCCCTCGGCAGTGCAGACTCAGCAGTCGTATATTCAAATGGTAGAATTTCTTTTGGGGGGTGTGGAAAAAGGATTGGTAACTTTGTCACAATTCATATGATGCTTCCTACTCAATCGGAACGTTCTGTCAGTGAGTCTAAAGAGGCAATTTTACCCAAACACGCCTGTCGGGAATCTGATGGGATCGGGTGCAACACTGGTTTTACACCATTACATCAACAACTTGCATTTATGTAGTGCCTTTAACACAGCAAAACATCCCAAGGCGCTTCACAGGAGCAATTATCAAACAAAATTTGACACATAAGGAGAAATTAGAGGAGGTGACCAAAAGCTTGGTCAGAGATGGGGGTGTAAAACCAGCATTCCACCTGATGCTGGTCAAGTGAGGGGGGTTAAAATTACCTCTAAGTTTCTAGCAGAACACGACCTTGGTGATTCTGTCTTTACCACGGAAGACGATGCTGCCAAAGTCACAGTAAAAGAGGAGGTAGTTGAGATACTGGATGAGCTAAAAATTGATAAAGAGGAGGTACTAGAAAGGCTAGCTGTACTTAAAGTAGATAAGTCACCCAGTCCGGATGGGATGCATTCTAGGTTGCTGAGGGAAGTAAGGGTGGAAATTGGGGAGGTACTGGCCATAATCTTTCAAACATCCTTAGATACGGGGTGGTACCAGAGGACTGGAGAATTGCAAATGTTACACTCTGTTCAAGAAAGGGTGTAAGGATAAACTCAGCAACCACAGGCCAGTCAGTTTAACCTCAGTGGTGGGGAAGCTTTTAGAAACGATAATCCAGGACAAAATTAATGGACACTTGGACAAGTGTGGATTAATAAAGGAAAGCCAACACAGATTTGTTAAAGGCAAATCGTGTTTAACTAACTTGATTGAGTTTTTTGAAGGGTTTAGATCCTTCTCACAAACATCTGGGGACTTGTGCCAAAATTGGGAGAGCTGTCCCACAGACTAGTCAAGCAACAGCCTGACATAGCCATACTCACAGAAATATACCTTTCAGCCAACGTCCCAGACTCTTCCATCACCATCCCTGGGTATGTCCTGTCCCACCGGCAGGACAGACCCACCAGAGGAGGCAGTACAGTGATATTCAGTCAGGAGGGAGTGGCCCTGGGAGTCCTCCATATTGATTCCGGACCCCATGAAATCTCATGGCATCAGGTCAAACATGGGCAAGGAAACCTCCTGCTGATTACCACCTACTGTTCTCCCTCAGCTGATAAATCAGTCCTCCTCCATGTTGAGCACCACTTGGAGGAAGCACTGAGGGTAGCAAGGGCACAGAATGTACTCTGCGTGGGGGACTTCAATGTCAATCACCAAGAGTGGCTCGGTAGCACCACTGCTGACCGAGCTGGCTGAGTCCTGAAGGGCCTGCAGCAGTTGGTGAGCGAACCAACACGAGGGAAAAACCTACTTGACCTCGTCCTTACCAATCTACCTGTCGCAGATGCATCTGTCCATGACAGTATTGGTAGGAGTGACCACCGCACTGTCCTCATGGAGACGAAGTCCCGTCTTCGCACTGAGGACACCATCCAACGTGTTGTGTGGCACAACCACTGTGCTAAATGGGATAGATTCAGAACAGATCTAGTAGCTCAAAACTGGGTATCCATGAGGCGCTGTGAGCCATCAGCAGCAGCAGAATTGTATTCCAGCACACTCTGTAATCTCATGGCCCGGCATATTCCTCACTCTACCATTACCAACAAGCCAGGGAATCAATTCTGGTTCAATGAGGAGTGTAGAAAAACATGCCAGGAGCAGTACCAGGGGTACCTAAAAATGAGGTGCCAACCTGGTGAAGCTACAACACAGGACTACTTGCATGCTAAACAGTGGAAGCAACATGCTATAGACAAAGCTCAGCGATTCCACAACCAACGGATCAGATCAAAGCTCTGCAGTCCAGCCACATCAAGTCGTGAATGGTGGTGGACAATTAAACAACTAACGGGAGGAGGAGGATCTGTGAACATCCCCATCCCCATTGATGGTGGAGTCCAGCACATGAGTGCTAAAGACAAGGCTGAAGTATTTGCAACCATCTTCAGCCAGAAGTGCCGAGTGGATGATCCATCTCTGCCCTCTCCCAATATCCCCACCATCACAGAAGCCAGTCTTCGGACAATTCGATTCACTCCACATGATATCAAGAAACAGCTGAGTGCACTGGATACAGCAAAGGCTATGGGCCCCGAAAACATCCAGCTGTAGTGCTGAAGACTTGTGCTCCAGAACTAGCTGTGCCTCCAGCCAAACTGTTCACTTACAGCTACAACACTGGCATCTACCCGACAATGTGGAAATTTTACAGGTATGTCCTGTCCACAAAAACCAGGACAAATCCAATCCAGCCAATTACCGCCCCATCAGTCTACTCTCAATCATCAGCAAAGTGATGGAAGGTGTCGTCGACAGTGCTATCAAGCGGCACTTACTCACCAATAACCTGCTCACCGATGCTCAGTTTGAGTTCTGCCAGGACCACTCGGCTCCAGACCTCATTACAGCCTTGGTCCAAACATGCACAAAATAGCTGAATTCCAGAGGTGAGATGAGAGTGACTGCCCTTGACATCAAGGCAGCATTTGACCGAGTGTGGCACCAAGGAGCCCCAGTAAAATTGAAGTAAATGGGAATCGGGGGAAAACTCTCCAGTGGCTGGAGTCATACCTAGCACAAAGGAATATAGTAGTGGTTGTTGGAGGCCAATCATCTCAGCCCCAGGACATTGCTGCAGGAGTTCCTCAGGGCAGTGTCCCAGGCCCAACCATCTTCAGCTGTTTCATCAATGACCTTCCCTCCATCATAAGGTCAGAAATGCGGATGTACACTGATGATTGCACAGTTCCATTCGCACTCCCTCAGATAATGAAGCAGTCCGAGCCCGCATGCAGCAAGACCTGGACAACATCCAGGCTTGGGCTGATAAGTGGCAAGTAACATTCACGCCAGACAAGTGCCAGGCAATGACCATCTCCAACAAGAGAGAGTCTAACCACCTCCCCTTGACATTCAACGGCATTACCAGCGCCGAATCCCCCACCATCAACATCCTGGGGGTCACCATTGACCAGAAACTTAACTGGACCAGCCACATAAATACTGTGGGTACGAGAGCAGGTCAGAGGCTGGGTATTCTGTGGCGAACGACTCACCTCCTGACTCCCCAAAGCCTTTCCACCATCTACCAGGCACAGTTTGATGGAATACTCTCCACTTGCCTGGATGAGTGCAGCTCCAACAACACTCAAGGACAAAGCAGCCCACTTGATTGGCACCCCATCCACCACCCTAAACATTCACTCCCTTCACCACCAGCACACCGTGGCTGCAGTGTGTACCATCCACAGGATGCACTGCAGCAACTCGCCAAGGCTTCTTCAACAGCACCTCCCAAACCCGCTGCTCTACCACCTAGAAGGACAAGGGCAGCAGACACATGGGAACAACACCACCTGCACGTTCCCCTTCAAGTCACAAACCATCCCAACTTGGAAATATATCGCCGTTCCTTCATCGTCGCTGGGTCAAAATCCTGGAACTCCCTTCCTAACAGCACTGTGGGAGAACCTTCACCACACGGACTGCAGCGGTTCAAGAAGGCGGCTCATGACCACCTTCTCAAGGGCAATTAGGGATGGGCAATAAATGCCGGCCTTGCCAGCGACACCCACATCCCATGAACGAATAAAAAAAAAGATAAAGTAAATAAAGAGAAACTGTTCACATTGGCAGAAGGGTCAAGAACCAGATGATACAGATTTCAGGTGATTTTTAAAATATTTGTTCATGGGAAGTGGGCGTCGCTGGCAAGGTAACCATTCTATGATTCTACGTATGTAGGCAGCAAGTGTTTCAAAGGTTGTTGTACATTGATCAATATTTCTAAAAGCAAGAGTCAACTAGCAAATGTTTATACCACAATGAATTTAGGATTCAGCAAATTCTGGGGGAGGTGTGTCCCATTTAAATACTGTGCACTCCTTTTAAACCCCCTCAGATTGAGAAATGTGAACAAAATAAATTAAGCACACTTCAGACTTCCTTTATCCCACATTTCCTTTTCACTCACTCACAGATTTCACTTGGATTCCCCCACAAAGGATCGAAGTTGTGCTGTGTTTCAATATATCGGTTCCCAGCAGCAGTGGAAAATGGACTCGGTAGCCGAACCTTTTAGATCACGTTGCAGATTATCTGTAGCCCGTGGTTACATACTTGGATATCCTAGGTTCGATTGCTGGTCTGTGCTGGGTTAACTGATCTCGGAACATAGGAACATAGGAACAGGAGTAGGCCATTCAGCCCCTCGTGCCTGCTCCGCCATTTGATAAGATCATGGCTGATCTGTGATCTAACTCCATATACCTGCCTTTGGCCCATATCCCTTAATACCTTTGGTTGCCAAAAAGCTATCCATCTCAGATTTAAATTTAGCAATTGAGCTAGTATCAATTGCCGTTTGCGGAAGAGAGTTCCAAACTTCTACCACCCTTTGTGTGTAGAAATGTTTTCTAATCTCGCTCCTGAAAGGTCTGGCTCTAATTTTTAGACTGTGCCCCCTACTCCTAAAATCCCCAACCAGTGGAAATAGTTTCTCTCTATCCACCCTATCTGTTCCCCTTAATATCTTATAAACTTCGATCAGATCACCCCTTAACCTTCGAAACTCCAGAGAATACAACCTCAATTTATGTAATCTCTCCACGTAACTTAACCCTTGAAGTCCGGGTATCATTCTAGTAAACCTACGCTGCACTCCCTCCAAGGCCATTATGTCCTTCTGAAGGTGCGGTGCCCAGAACTGCTCACAGTACTCCAGGTGCGGTCTAACCAGGGCTTTGTATAGCTGCAGCATAACTTCTGCCCCCTTGTACTCTAGTCCTCTAGATATAAAGGCCAGCATTCCATTTGCCTTCTTGATTATTTTCTGCACCTGTTCATGACACTTCAATGATCTATGTACCTGAACCCCTAAGTCCCTTTGGACATCCACTGTTTTTAACTTTTTACCATTTAGAAAGTACCCTGTTCTATCCTTTTTTGATCCAAAGTGGATGACCTCACATTTGTCTACATTGAATTCCATTTGCCACAGTTTTGCCCATTCACCTAATCTATCAATATCGCTTTGTAATTTTATGTTTTCATCTACACTGCTTACAATGCCACTAATCTTTGTGTCATCGGCAAACTTAGATATGAGACTTTCTGTGCCTTCATCTAAGTGGTTAATTAATATTGTGAATAATTGAGGCCCCAAGACAGATCCCTGCGGGACTCTACTAGTCACATCCTGCCAATGTGAGTACCTTCCCATTATCCCTACTCTCTGTCGCCTTTCGCTCAGCCAACTTCCTAACCAAGTCCGTACTTTTCCCTTGATTCCATGGGCTTCTATCATAGCTAACAGTCTCTTATGTAAGGAATCTTACAACACCAGGTTATAGTCCAACAGTTTTATTTTAAAATCACAAGCTTTCGGAGATTATCTCCTTCGTCAGGTGAGTGAGTGAAAGGTTCTCAAATCGCATATCTTATATTAGGCTGGGACACGCTCACACCAATCAAAGGTGTCGTTGGTGTTCAGACAGGTTAGCCACGGAAAACAGTACTGAATACACAATGGGTCAGATTACAAAGCCAGAGAGAGAAAGAGACCCGAAAGGCAGAGAGAGAGAGAGAGAATGTCCAGTTGTATTAAAAACAGATAACTTTTTTTTCCCCTGCTGGTGGGGTTACGTGTAGCGTGACATGAACCCAAGATCCCGGTTGAGGCCGTCCTCATGGGTGCGGAACTTGGCTATCAATTTCTGCTCGACGATTTTGCATTGTCGTGTGTCTCGAAGGCTGCCTTGGAGAACGCTTACCCGAAGATCGGTGGCTGAATGTCCTTGACTGCAAGGACATTCAGCCACCGATCTTCGGGTAAGCGTTCTCCAAGGCAGCCTTTGAGACACACGACAACGCAAAATCGTCGAGCAGAAATTGATAGCCAAGTTCCACACCCGTGAGGACGGCCTCAACCAGGATCTTGGGTTCATGTCACGCTACACATAACCCCACCAGCAGGGAAAAAAAAAAGTTATGTTTTTAATACAACTGGACATTCTCTCTCTCTCTCTCTGCCTTTCGGGTCTCTTTCTCTCTCTGGCTTTGTAATCTGACCCATTGTGTATTCAGTACTGTTTTCCGTGGCTAACCTGTCTGAACACCAACGACACCTTTGATTGGTGTGAGCGTGTCCCAGCCTAATATAAGATATGCGATTTGAGAACCTTTCACTCACTCACTCACCTGACGAAGGAGATAATCTCCGAAAGCTTGTGATTTTAAAATAAAACTGTTGGACTATAACCTGGTGTTGTAAGATTCCTTACATTTGTCCACCCCAGTCCATCACCGGCATCTCCACATAACAGTCTCTTATGTGGGACCTTATCAAATGCCTTCTGGAGGTCCAGATAAATAACATCCATTGACATTCCCCTGTCCACTACTTTAGTCACCTCTTCAAAAAATTCAATCAGGTTTGTCAGGCACGACCTACCTTTCACAAATCCATGCTGGCTCTCTCTGATTAACTGAAAATTCTCGAGGTGTTCAGTCACCCTATCCTTAATTATAGACCCCAGCATTTTCCCCACAACAGATGTTAGGCTAACTGGTCTATAATTCCCCGGTTTCCCTCTCTCTCCTTTCTTAAAAAGCGGAGTGACATGTGCAATTTTCCAATCTAGAGGGACAGTTCCTGAATCTAGAGAACTTTGAAAGATTATAGTTAGGGCATCCGCAATGTGCTCACCTACTTCCTTTAAAACCCTGGGATGGAAACCATCTGGTCCTGGGGATTTGTCACTCTTTAGTGCTATTATTTTCTTCATTGCTGTTGCTTTACTTATATTAATTTTATCGAGTCCCTGTCCCCGATTCAATATAAGTTTTCTTGGGATTTCCGGCATGCTATCCTCTTTTTCGACTGTAAATTCTGACGCAAATCACTATCTGAACCAGGATAGTAGATCTAATATTGTGAACGGCAAATCATGAACTTCAGCTGGTCAAGAAATGTCAAAGATTAAGAATTAATACCCAAGCAAGGTTGGACTGCCGTAGTGTATCCCATCCTCACTCCCCTCTCACCTCCAATGGCCACACTCATCCTGAAGCATGTAACCCAACTATGCACACACATTAAAGGTGAACTAGATGGACCTTGGTCTTTTCTCGTCAAGCAATTCCTATATTCTTTTATGTAAGAAATTACCGCCCTGTTACTGATTTACTTTGCTGGGGCCCACCGAGGTAGGAGGCCACTCCAACTGCCTGAAGAGGACGCCCAGCTGATTGAAATATTTTAACTGAAGTCCCATGATGTCACTCTCCGGCCATTGTCACCTGCTGGCTGGTTAGAAGACGAGTCTGAAGGGTAAGATAAACTATTTTTGTGGGGCCAGGAGGATCAGGAGTGCTCCTTGAATTTCCACAAATCCAGCCTGGACTTCTGCGGTTCCATCTCCTCTCCTCCGCACCAGACAATGGGGGCACCCTCCCCAAAGACCAGCCTTCTACGGGTCCTTAGGTCAGTCGGGCATTGAGGCAGCCTGGAGCCGACATTCTGCCCAGGGTGCTCGAACTCTGACCGCAATCCGCCCTTTCTTGCACAAAGGGTAGTGGAAATCTGGAATTCTCTTCCCCCAAAAACCTGTGAAGCTTTGGATGCTGGGGGTCAATTGGAGCTTTCAAGACTGAGATAGATAGATTTTTGTTGGGTAATGGTATCAAGGGATATGGAACCAAGACGGGTAAATGGAGTCGATCAGCCGTGATCTCATTGAACGGCGGAACAGACTTGAAGGGCTGAATGGTCTCCTCCAGGTCCTGCGCCCTCTCAATGCAAATGATGCCCGACCCTCCCACTGGGACAACGGGCGTACCGCCAGCCAGCTCCCTGAAGTCCACTTGCAGGGGAAAAAACACCCCTATAATCTTGGTTCTTGTTATATAATTAATTATATTAAAAATTAAATCTGTAGCATTTCTCTTAGTTATTATTATAAGTCCAATAACAACAATTTAAATCTCGAGCCATTGTGATTGACAGAAAGGATAAATTTACACTGTATTGAGTTGCAAAATGCATTGTTGCATTCTGTTTCACCAATTAACACAGTAAAGGATCTTACAAGACACTTCACCATGGCAACAACATCACCTTTAAATGGTCCTGGACTGAAATAGTGATCTAAATAATTGATTTTAAGGGAAGTTTGATTTTTTTTTACATAAACCATCATGCAATGAATGGCAATAGTTCTGCACTGAATAATGTTGTTCATTCTGAGCACAATTTACTACCTTTTCAGCACAGGATTTTTTTTCATTTTTTATAAAGGAATATAAACAATTATCAGGATTTGTCTCCCCGCCTTGCACAGTAGATGTGTGTAGGTGGTGGATGGGTCACAGAGTGTTGTTCATCAATTTGGCTTTTTCTACTATTGGGCCAGTTTTACGATGTCAAAGGTGTTTTGTAAATGCAAGTTGACGTTGTTGGATACTTCATAGCTTTGGTGCTAATCAATGTTGCCTGGAAACTGTTTTTGTTATTTTTAAAATTATTTTGTTCTTCAGCTAAAAGAGAATGAAAGGTTTTAGTTACCAGACGTGATCAAACGCCTTCACGTACATTATTCCTTATTCTTGAGCTTGTTGAATGACTGACTGTTATTACCGGCATTGTGTTGGTTTGCCTTTGTGCCTTGCTGGATTTACTTGGGGAATAATAACTTTTTTTTCTTAAAAATAAGTCATTTTAAGCTGCACGGTCCGGCATCGCATCTATTTAAAAATTCTCATCCTTGAGTTTAAATTCCGTCCAAGGCCTCGGCCCTCTGTCACCTCCTCTAGCCCTACAACCCTCCGATTCTGGCCTCTTGCTCATCCCCGATTTTAATCGCCCCACCATTGGCGGCCGTGCCTTCAGCTGCCTAGGCCCTAAGCTCTGGAATTCCCTCCCTAAACTTCTCTGCCTCTCCATCTTTCTCTCCTCCTTAAAAACCTACCTCTTTGACCAAGCTTTTGGTCACCTGTCCTAATATCTCCTTATGCGGCTGGGTGTCAAATTTTGTTCGATAATCGCTCCTGTGAAGCGCCTCGGGACGTTTCCCCATGTCAAAGATGCAAAATAAATGCGAGTTGTTGTTGTTGTTGTTGTTGTTGTTGTTGAGTTGGTAATGGGAATGTGTAGTTGACCCATACAGACCAGATGATCCCAAGTTTTGTCCCATTTTTGTGCTGAGTTAGCTGATCTCAGTCATAGTGCTGGTGGCAGGGCACTCACTACAACTGACCTATTGATCAACATGCAGTGATTCCTGCTGAAAAGTGCTGTGACTGTTGGCATTGGGTGAGGATTATGAAGGGTCCAGTTACAATCCCTTCATAATGGAATAGACTGCCACTACTCACTGTCTGGGCTCACACATGAAGATTAGCTATTTGGAAAAGGAACCAGTGGACAATCTGCATCCCCTGAATCGTGCGCCAACATCAGCACGTCAGTTCTGGACATTTCCTCCCGCGTCTGTTGGAACAGAAGTTTTTTTTTATTCGTTCACGGGATGTGGGCATCGCTGGCGAGGCCGGCATTTATTGCCCATCCCTAATTGCCCTTGAGAAGGTGGTGGTGAGCCGCCTTCTTGAACCGCTGCAGTCCGTGTGGTGAAGGTTCTCCCACAGTGCTGTTAGGAAGGGAGTTCCAGGATTTTGACCCAGCGACGATGAAAGAACGGCGATATATTTCCAAGTCGGGATGGTGTGTGACTTGGAGGGGAACGTGCAGGTGGTGTTGTTCCCATGTGCCTGCTGCTCTTGTCCTTCTAGGTGGTAGAGGTCGCGGGTTTGGGAGGTGCTGTCGAAGAAGCCTTGGCGAGTTGCTGCAGTGCATCCTGTGGATGGTACACACTGCAGCCACTGTGCGCCGGTGGTGAAGGGAGTGAATGTTTGGGGTGGTGGATGAGGTACCGATCAAGCGGGCTGCTTTGTCCTGGATGGTGTCAAGCTTCTTGAGTGTTGTTGGAGCTGCACTCATCCAGGCAAGTGGAGAGTATTCCATCACACTCCTGACTTGTGCCTTGTAGATGGTGGAAAGGCTTTCGGGAGTCAGGAGGTGAGTCACTCGTCGCAGAATACCCAGCCTCTGACCTGCTCTTGTAGCCACAGTATTTATATGGCTGGTCCAGTTAAGTTTCTGGTCAATGGTGACCCCCAGGATGTTGATGGTGGGGGATTCGGCAATGGTAATGCCATTGAATGTCAAGGGGAGGTGGTTACACTCTCTCTTGTTGGAGATGGTCATTGTCTGGCACTTGTCTGGCGTGAATGTTACTTGCCACTTATCAGCCCAAGCCTGGATGTTGTCCAGGTCTTGCTGCATGTGGGCTCAGACTGCTTCATTATCTGAGGGGTTGCAAATGGAACTGAACACTGTGCAATCATCAGCAAACATCCCCATTTCTGACCTTATGATGGAGGGAAGGTCATTGATGAAGCAGCTGAAGATGGTTGTGCCAAGGACACCGCCTTGAGTAACTCCTGCAACAATGCCCTGGGGTTGAGATGATTGGCCTCCAACAACCGCTACCATCTTCCTTTGTGCTAGGTATGACTCCAGCCACTGGAGAGTTTCCCCCCTGATTCCCATTGACTTCAATTTTACTAGAGCTCCTTTACGACATTATTACGAATTATTCCCGCCGCAGCCATTTAGGGCTGGCAATTAATGTCGTAGAGAACCTGGTTAATGACGTGATTACTAATTCTCACGTGACACTCAACCTTGGAGGCCCAGAAAGGGACCAGTAAAGCTGTGGAGTCTCACTCCAGCAGACAGTGAATTGGTCCTCGAGTTCTTTATGAATCGTTTTATCTGTCTTGGCGGTTGTCTTGTGCCTGTCAGAACTTCTGATGAAGGGGTCTACACCTGAAATGTTAAATTATCTGTTCTCTCTCCACAGATGCCGACTGACCCGTTGAGTGTACCCATCCTGTTCTGTTGAGTCAAATATATCTCCCTATCTGGGCAAGAAGCTGTCAATCAACTCTTACCCCGAGTGACAGCCTGTGGAGCCTCCCTTACTGGCAGCGCTGGGTTACTTGAGATCAAGTCAGCCCTTTCGGAATGCCAATCAACAACCAAAAGATACAATACCACCTGGTTGGCTTTTATGCAGGACAAAAGTAACTCTGATAGCCTGCCTATTTTAGAAACGACAATATGCGTCTAATGCATTCAGACCTGTGACACTCTGCTGAAGTGATCAAATCAACAATCAGAAGTTGAGCTGATTGCTTACTGGCACCTGCCTTAACAAGAGGCAGACCGAGTCCCACAGCATTCACAGCCACAAGGTGAAGAATGTGGGTTCCCTCTCAATTGGATAACCTAAGCTTGCAGTAAGCAAAATGGCTAATCACACATCATAAAGGGATAATTAAGCCAATAAATTCTAACCCAGGGGTGGGGATTGGAATTAAGGTGCAGTTGTGCTGGGGAGCTCACAATTCAGGACAGAATCTGGATTCACCAGGTTTTCACCTCATTTAAGAAAGAAAGAAGAAAGGACTTGCATTTATATAGCGCCTTTCACAACCTCAGGACATCGCACAGCCAATGAAGTACTTTTAAAGTGTAGTCACTGTTGTAATGTAGGAAATGCGGCAGCCAATTTACACACAGCAAGGTCCCACAAACAGCAATGTGACAAATGCATAATACAGCGATCTCTCAGCACTGTACTGGGAGTGCTAGCCTAGATTTTGTACTTAAGTCTCTGGAGTGGGAATTGAAACCACGACATTCTGACTCATAGGCGAGAGTGCTGCCCACTGAGTCACGGCTGACACTGTCATTTTATGTTGCTATTTAATTAGCTCCTCATTTTCAAGATGGTGAGACTCCCTTTTCTTTTAAAAAGAAAGGTATTTCCCCGCCCCCTCCCACCCTCTTTCCCATTATATCTCCCGGCAACCTGCATTTCCCTAGAAGGTGGGCGGGTGATTTGTTCCCAGGCTTCTGCCAAAAGAGAATCCAGACAACGTGATATTTAAACCCCCCCCTCCCCACCCCAACCTGTTTCAATATGCTTGAAAACAGAAAGAAACGATTGCCACAACTGGGGTGGTGTTTTGTGCAATGAGATACGAAAGAAAGCACAAAAGAAAGAGGTTTTCAAAAATTAAAAATCACAAAGTGCCCTTTGGCTGACACCAACATTTTAGAATCGGGACTTAAGTATTTAATGTCCTTACCTAACCGTTCGCAAAGCAATTGCTAATAATGTATTCATTTTGCTAATGGTAACTAATTGGAAATGTTAAAGATTTGAATTGCAGCCAAGAAGATGATATTTGCACAGAGATTTAATTAAAGTGGGAGGTAACTGAGGGAGAAGTATTTACAGTGTAGAGTAGAGGCCTGCCCTGTCATATTCCACAGTGTATCTTTTAAACCCATTTCCTACCTGCTTGGAGCAGTCTTTCCCCCATCGGGCTCCTCCCGGAAGCCCAACTGACCCACACACGATAGAAATGAATGGTCTTCGCTGATATCAGGCAGTGGGGATCCTACAAAGTGCTAATGCTCAGAGCTGAAAAATTGGCAGGGACAGCAATAAAAATGTGAAAAATTCCAATACCAATTTGTCTGTAACTCTAAAAAAAGAAAGAACTTGGATTTATATAGTGCATTTCACGACTTCAGGATGTCTCAAAGTGCTTTACAGTCAATGAAGTACTTTTGAAGTGCAGTCACTGTTGTAATGTAGGGAAACGCAGGAGCCAATTTGCGCACAGCAAGATCCCACAATATTGGCCAGGACACCGGGGAGAACTCCCTTGCTCTTCTTCAAAATAGTGCCATGGGACCTTTTACTGCCTTGCAATGCAGAACTCTTTCAGTACTGCATTGGAACATCTGTTTAGATTGTACTCTGAGAGTGGGGTTTGAACCCTCAACCTTCTGATTCAGAGGCGGGAATGCTGAGCCAACCTGACACACAACAATTTGAAAGGAGTCTGCCCTTCCTCCAACTGCCTCGTTTTGAGATTGTGTTCTCGTTGATATGGCAATCATCAGGAGTCGATGGACATGGCTCTTTACAGCTGGGATGGATTTGAAACATACAATGGGGGACATATCAAGGGAGTTGCTAATGTTCCCCGTTTTCTTTTTCTGTTCCTCATATCCTTCTGCACCAAATACTATTCCCCAGACCGAGGGAGCAAGCAAAGGATGGGGCACAGAGTTGCCAACTCTGTTTGGACATATTCCTGGGGGTTTCATCGCATCACTTTCCCCATTCAAATGCCCTGCCCAGCCAGCCTTTTTTCCCACTTCTAATATTTTTATAACTAATAAATTAAAGTGTTCAAAAAAAAAGAATAAAACACACATTTTTTTGTTAATACCCCTATGATATTTCTCCTGGGTTTGCTCGCAGCAGTGTCTGGGATATTAATTATTAATTCCTGGAGACTGCAGGACAATCCTGGAGGTTTGGCAACCCTAATGGGGTCAGACTCTAACATTGTAACTGTTTGATAGGAGGCCTACGGAAGGTAGTCTGGGAGAGGATTTCCCTCCAAACTGGGGAAGTGGTGAGGCTCTGCTTCTTGTCTCTACCTCTGGCTCCACAGTTTTTATCTGAAGTCAATGCATTTTCTGCACCGGAGGCAATGTAAAGAAATACATGGGTGTGATTATAATGCAGCCAGTAACTAATAAAAAGCAAAGCCACCTCTCGGGATATGTAACTAGTGCTTCTATGCTGCACTTTGGTAGCCAGCATGAAGAAATTCACAATGCAATATCAGCTCCAATATAATGAGATTATTATCGTGAATACACTTCCCATTTGAGGAGTTATGGATAGAAAAGAAAGCAAGCAAGTTAATCTTAAATAACCATGGAGTTAATGACATTCTCATGTCCTTTAACAGATAGAAAAGCTCCTGTTGACTCAATTGTAAATGCCTCATATGGTTCTAAGCCATACAGCCCGCAAGATCCGTGCTGAGTTAGCTGGGATGGCAATAGGAACACTAAATTTGGTTTCAGCATTCCTGGGCCAGAGTGGGGAACAATCAGCCAGGGCTCTGACTCCAGATTGCTACCTGGTGAACCCCCCCAATGCCTGGAGAGTGCAGAAGTGTAGGCCCAGAGTCAAAAGGCCACCTGGATCAGTTGTGATACCTGCTGATACTCAGGCCTCCATTTTAACTCACCTCGCCCAGCGAGAATGGTGCGTTGGGCGGCGGGGGGGGGGGGGGGGAGGGAGGGTTTAAGATTGGGCCGAGCCTTCACTAGTTATCTTACCTTCACCATCTTTGAAGTCAGCCAAGGCTCTCGCTAGTTTAAATTTAGAAAGCGTGGCCGGATGACACCACGATTTTCACAACGGCTCGGGGGAGGCCCTGCCCGGTCTCAAACCCACCAGAGAAACCCAAGGCCGGATGTGCCAACTGTGAAGTCCTTGTAGGACAGGAAGAGCAGGAGTGGCCGCCCCCCACCCCTGCCCCAAATCCAGCAAGGAGTCCTTGGGCCTGCATAGGCCCCGGCCTGCCTCTTCCTCTCAGCACTGGCATTTGCCCAACGCTGACTTTATGCCAAGGGCCGTTCCCTTGGGCCCCCAGCAGCCTCGGGATCCCGACCCGATTCCCTGCTCCCACCCGATGGACCTAACATCAGTCCTGCCGGTTTCAGGAGGAAGACTGTCCTGGGATCATTTAAATGAAGCCCGGGAGTTACAATGTCCCAGGCCTCACGCTGAGAGGGGGGTTTTCCCTCCCGCCCGTCCTGAACGTGCCCCCAGTTAAAATCGAAACCTCACTGTCTAATCTCACGCACAAAGAATGGACGCTTGGCGAGGTGCCAGAGGGCTGTCAGTGCTCCTGAAACTGTATCTCTACAAATATCAGCCTCTGCAACGGAGAAGGGGAGGTATGGGAGAAAGGGAGAGAAAGTTGGAAATATAAATCCTACACAGGATTTGAGAGGTGATTCTGAGCTCCCAGAAAGGAAGCCACATTTGCAAGGAGTGCGGGTCAAAAATAGGGTTACAACAATTTAGCTCTGATTCTCCGACCCTCACTCCCTGCAGGCACAGCTCCCCGATGGGAGCGTAGGATGGTGGAATCATGTCTTTGATCATTTGGAATTTACCTTAATCCTGATATTTTAAAATTCAGTGAGATTTAAAATGGCTCTCCACAGTACACAGACAGTTGATTTGAGTGACCCTTTGCGCTAGAACTTGCATTTATACAGTGCTTTTCATGACCTCAGGATGTCCCAAAACGCTTTACAGCCATTTAAGTACTTTTGAAGTGTAGTCACTGTTGTTATGTAGAGAAACACGGCAGCTAATTTGCGCACAGCAAGGTCCCACAAACAGCAATGAGATCATCTGTTTTTTCAGTGATGTTGGTTGAGGGATAAATATTGGCCAGGACACCAGGAAGAACTCCCCTGCTCTTCTTTGAATAGTGGCCGTGGGATCTTTTACATTCACCTGAGAGGGAGACTGTTCAACGCCTCATCCGAAAGACGGCACCTCAAACAGTGCAGTGCTCCCCCAGTACGGCACCGATTGAACAAAAGAAGAAGCGTGTAATGATGGACATGAAAACATAGATCAAAACCTGCCTCAATTTACCGCGATGAAGGTTCCGGTATGTTTTACCGTGGTAACGGTAGGGGGATCCACCTTGAACTAATCACAATGGTGCTTGACTGCTCTTTATGCTTGAATCAGCTCTATGACCTCGACTCCAGCATTAGCCCTCTAGCAGTGTCTGTTATTAGCATAATGGCACATTGGAAGGGCAGACGTGACATTTTCAGTGATGCAAATCTGAAGCATTAAGGAGATGTTAATCCTAGTAATTATTATCGCACGATGTGACAATGTTGATGTTAATTCAGCTTGTGAATTCAGCACAAATTTACTGCTGACATGTCTGCTAGAGCTATTTTTGTGAAGTTCTCACAAATGTACAAGTGTGTGTGTTTTTCTTTTTCTCCACTTTGCAGAGGGGTAGAAACGTCTACGTTTTGAGCCAGTCTCTAACTGACAGTGAACCTGGGATTTTGGATCTCCACTTTGACAGATACCAACTAATAAAGATTGCACACGCATCAATAAAGCGGGCAGCTTCTCTGTCCAGCAGTCCTGAAGTGTTGCGGAAGATGTGGTTTCACTGATGTCAGTACTGTATCGTTTTTTTCTTTATCATCGTGCTGTTTTCCCATCCATCTTCTTCCCAGTTAGAATGAATATGGAAATGTGCCCAATCCCTTGTGAATGGATCTCTTCTCTATGTGACTGCAAGGTCAAGAGCTTTGGGCGGTGAGAAACTTCTTGCAATGACAACGGGGTCATTGGTCAAAGCAGCAAGTGAAGACAAGTAGGCAAAGTGTCAGTTTTGGCTTTTTTTCTCCTGCTGTTTTCCCTAAGGCCTCTTTACTGTTACTTCCTGAGGATAAAATTCCTTCTCTAGCAAGGGGTGAATGGTTTGCGCTAAGGCTTGTCCACTATCACTTCCTCAACTTCCCGACTGGCTGTTTCTGAATGATGAGACCAGTGTTGCCAACCTTTTTTTTCCTGTCATGCCTCCTTGCCCAGAGACACAGCAAAAGTGTGTCATCTTGACTCAGCTGCCAGCACTCTCACCTCTGGGTCGTACGGTTTTGGATTCTAGCCCTACACTGGGACACGAGGGCATAATCTAGACTGACACTCCAATACAGTCCTGAGGGGTTGCTCCAAAAAATAATTCATTGTGTGAAACGCTATGAGATGTTTCAACATTGTGTTGAGACAATAGGAAAGTAAAGGAAAGAACTTGCATTTATATAGCCCCTTTGACGATCTCAGGATGCCCCAAATTACTTTACAGCCAATTAAGTAGTTTTTAAAGTGTAGCCATAGGAACATAAGAATATTAGGAACAGGAAGAGGCCATTCAACCCCTCGGGCCTGCTCCGCCATTCAATTAGATCATGGTGGATCTGCATCTCAACTCCATTTTCACGTCTTTGCTACATTTCCCTTGATACCCTTACTTAACAAAAATCTATCGATCTCAGCCTTGAAAGCAGCAATTGACCCCCATCCACAGCCTTTTGAGGAAGGGAGTTCCAGATTTCTACTACCCTTTGTGTGAAAAAAGTGCTTCCTGATTTCGCTCCTGAATGGCAATAGTTTCTCTGTATCTACCCTATCGAATCCCTTTAACATTTTAAAAACCTCGATTAAATCACTCCTCAATCTCATCAAACATGAAAGGGAATGCAAGTCAAGTTTATCCAACCTGTCCTCATAATTTAACCCTCTAAGCCCCGGTATCATTCTGGTGAATCTGCGCTGCACCCCCTCCAAGGCCAATATATCCTTCCTGAGGTTTTGTGCCCAAAACTGAATGCAGTACTCCAGATGGGATCTGACCAAGGCTCTATATAACTGAAGCATAATTTCCTCCCCTTTGTATTCCAGCTCCCATAAGATAAAGGCCAACATTCCATTAGCCTTTTTGATTGCTTTTTATATCTGTCTACTGGCTTTTAATGATTTGTGTACTTGGACTCCCAGATCTCTTTGCTCTTCTACAGTCCCTAGTGTCTCACCATTTAAAAATACTCTGTTTTATGCTTCTTGGGTCCATTTGCAGTACTTACTGTCGCTCATAACTCCGTCCCCACTAGTCACTGTTGTAATGTAGGAAAGACGACAATGTACGCACAGCAAGGTCCCAGAAACATCAGTGAGATTCATGACCTGATAATCTGTTTTTTAGTGATGTTGATTGAGGGATAAATATTGGCCCAGGACACTGGGAGAACTTCCCAGCTCTTCTTCGAATAGTGCCATGGGATCTTTCACGTCTCACCCGAAAGACTACGTTATTTCAAGTATTTCTTTCAATCTCTTTGACAACATGCTGCACTGTATGACAAACCAGCTGACAACTGCTGAAACCAAAGCTAGTTTGATTGTTTGTCAAGGTCAAGCTTTGAACTCATGTTTGATTCGATTGTGTTACTGCTTGAAAAACTGCTTTGTGACATTTTAAAAAGGTTTTTTTCAGTCATTTTACTTTCCTTTTCTTTTGCCTTCTGCCATAGACCAGGGTAGACCGTAGGTTTAATCCCAGTCTGTGCTGACCGTGGTAGCAGCTCTCAGCCAGCGTGGCAGTAGTAGCATTAAAATTGACTGCAGCCAGTTGGATTGGAAAGAGGACAATTAACTGGAGCTCCTGCTCCTACCTACTATCCAGTGGTCCCTGCTGGAAGAGCACATGCATGGATGTTGGATAAGGATAGGATTGGGATTAGTGATGGTGCTGCCCCTCCCAAGATGACTAGCCTGCCGATACTCATTGTCTAGAGCAGACTCCCACGTGAAAAATGGCAGTTTGGGCAAGGCATTGTAAACTGTAACCCAACCAAGAGTCAGTGCTTTCAAGAAAAGGTGGGGAGAAAGCAAAGACTAAAGGGGCAATTCTAACCTTACCCGCTCCTAGGCAAAACCAGGCAGTTAAAATCGCCCAGGTTACTTATCCATCGAAAAGCTGTTCCGAATTTTAACCTCCTCTACTGAGCAGGCAGCAAGGACACCGACACAAAGGTGGCGGGGCTTTCTTTAAATATGCATGTTGGGTCCTGATGACGTTAACGGGGACCCACCTGCAATTTTAACTGCTGGCCTGAGCGGGGAAGCTGCTGTGGTTTCTCTGCCAGATGAAGCAAGCAGGGAAGAGGAGCTGGGGTCTGAAGAGGCCCAAACGGGTAAGCTTTTTTTTTTACTTTCCTTGTGGGGTCAGGAGGATGGCTTCCTCGGGTACACCAGAGGTGACCGTGGGGGTCTGGGAGAGGGAACCATTTTGTGGCGATGTGCAGTGTCTGTTGCGTGATTCGTAGGGGTGAAAACATGACAGAGCAGTATTACGAAGGAGGAAAGATGTTCGAAGAGGATTGGTGGTGTGCTTTTATACACCTGCAGGGGGACAATTTTAACCTAACCCGCCCGTCGGGAAACTGACGAAGATCGGGTGCAACGCTAGTTTTGCACCTGCCTGATTTTGCTCTCCACTGAAGTCAGTGGAGCGCATTATTGAGTGGGATGTAAAACCAGCATTCCACCCGATCCTGTGGGTTTCTTGTCTGACGAGTGAGATCAAAATTACCCCCTTGGTGTTGGAAAGTGTCTGGCCTCTGTCCTCTGCCCCGCTGTGGTGTTGCAGCTCAGATTGCGTGAGGATCACAAGTACAAACCCATATTCCATCAATATGGAGAAACAGTGTGGCACATTAGTACTCCAGCCCGGTCCATCATCACCCCATGAATAAGTCACGCGGCATTTTAATGTATTGTGCAAGTAACCAGGTTCAAATCCTCAACTTGGCTGTCGTTTGGATCCTTCTGAATAGGTCAACTTATCTTGAATGGGTTTGGTGATCAGCTGATATAGGAGTGGTATTTGCCTTGTGGGGTCCCCGTGCAAACAACAACAGCTTGTATTTATATAGCGCCTTTAACATAGTAAAACGTCCCACGGCATTTCTCAGGAGTGTTATGTGCCAGAAAATTGACACCGAGCCACATTAGGAGATGTTAGGATAGGTGACTAAAAGCTTGGCCAAAAAGGCAGGTGTTAAGGAGCATCTTAAAGCAGGAGAGAGAGAGGTGGAGAGGTTTAGGGAGGGAATTCCTGAGCTTAGGGCTGAGGCAGCTGAAATTGGGCCGCCAATGGTGGAGCAATTAAAATTGGGAATGCGCAAGAGGCCAGAATTGGAGGAGCGCAGAGATCTTGGAGGGTTGTAGGGCTGGAGGAGGTTACAGAGATAGGGGGGGCATGAGACCATGGAGGGATTTGCACACAAGGACCTGGATTTTATTCCGAGCTGTGGAAAGCATGGTGGGAGAGGGTTGGGGTGGGTGGGTGGAGCATTTCCGGATGGGAACTTGGAACTAAATGGGTTTCCCAGACATCCTGAAATCCTGATCAACAGGCTAGCTGCTTGTCAGCCAGGAAAGCAGCCGGAGAGCGGATGCCAGGTAAGGTCATCCGGGGTGGGGGGTGGGTCGGAGACATGGGTGGGTCGGAGATATCGGGGCGGGGGGGGGTCAGAGACATTGCAGGGGGCGGGGAAAGGTCGCCATGGCTAGATCAGGGGGTCGGAGACATTGGGGGATCGGATATGGGGGGCGGGGTCATCTGATCGCGTGTGTTGGATCGCGGCAGTAGGCTTGTTGGGCCTGGAAGAAACACTCCTGCTCCTCCTGGCCCACAAGCAGTGCAAGGAAGGCACTTACCCATTGATCCGGGCCTTCTCGCCTCCTCTTACGTGGCGTGAAGCAGAAGGCCTGGGAATCCCGGCCCCCAGGAGTTAAAAATAAAAAAGCTATTAAAATGGAGGCACACAGCCTCCTTAAAAGATTTATCTGATGGAACCGCCTCCGTTAGAACAGGAAGTAGGCGGGCTGGAGGCGAGTTGGGGTCGGGTTTTACATTTTTACAGTTTTTACCTTCCCACCTGCCCCCAACCCACTCGTACTTGGGGGTTAAAATTACCCTCAAGGATGAGAATTTCAAAATCGAGACATTGCCGGACCTGGAGCCAATGTAGGTCAGCGAGCACAGGGGTGATGGGTGAACGGGACTTGGCGCGAGTTTGGTTATAGGCAGCAAGGTTTTGGATGAGCTCAAGTTTACGGAGGGTGGAAGATGGGAAGCTGGCCAGGAGAGCATTGGAATAGCCTAGTCTGGAGGTAACAAAGGCATGGGCGGGGGTTTCAGCTGGCGATGGGAACAGGTTCAGTCGGATCCCTGTTTGTACTCCAACCCCCACCCCCCACCCCATTGAAGTCAATGGAGAGTAAGCTCGGGTAGGGGTCTAACATGAGCGTCCGATCCGAACCCGCCCATTTTCCACCCGACGGGTTAGGTTATAATTACTCCTGTATTCATCCAGTGTTGTAATATTTCCCCCGATTACTTGGAACCATAAAATCATAGAATCATAGAAAGCACAGAAGGAGGTCATTCGGCCCATCGTGATCTGTGAAACAGCTGTCCAATTTAGTCCCACACCCCAGGTTTTTCCCCATAACCCTGCAAATTAGTCCTCTTCAAGTACTCGTCCAATTGCCTTTTGAAAGTTGCTGTGGAATCTGCTTCCACCACCCTTTCAGGGAGTGCGTTCCACATTATAACAACCCCCTGTGTGAAAAAAATTCTGCTCATTTCCCCTCTAATTGTTTTGCCAATTATTTTAAATCTATGACCTCTGGTTACCGACCCACTTGCCAGAGGAAACAGTTTCTCCATACTTGCTCTATCAAAACCTCACATAATTTTGAATAACTCTATGAGGTTTCCCCTTAACCTTCTCTGCTCTAAGGAGAATAATCCCAGCTTCTCCAATCTCTCCACGTAACTGAAGTCCCTCTTTCCTGGTATCATCCTGGTAAACCTCCTTTGTACTCTCTTCATGGCCTTGACATCCTTCCTAAAGTGTGGTGCCCAGAATTGTACACAATACTCCAGCTGATGCCTTACCAGTGATTCTTAAAGTTTCAGCATGACTTCCTTGCGTTTGTATTCAATGCCCCTATTTACAAAGCCTACATCTTTTTACCGAGTATCTACTGCAGTGATCAGGTACATTGCTTGAAGTTTTCTTCGAGTCTTTCCCTCTAGACCAGTTTCAGGTCGCATCGTTGACTGCGGGGTTTGTCCTTCTGTGATGTCTTCTTTTTATGTTGTTCTTGCCGGTTGCAGCATAAGTAAAAGTTAGGAGAAGTCCCTTTCTAGCCATTCACCCACTGTTGCTGGGCCTAGGCCTCAGTAGTTCTGGGAAATGAAGTGGGGCAAATCGTGCATGTTTCAGTGGGAGAGCATTTGGGGAACAGTGATCACAATATCATTAGGTTTAGAGTAGTCATGCAAAAGGACAAGGAAAAATCAAATGTAAAAATAATCAACTTCAATGATTGAAAAGGAACCTGGCCCAGGCGGATTGGAATCAAAAATTGGCAGTCAATGAGCAATGGGAGTCCTTCAAAGAGGAGATAGTTTGGGTACAGATTAGACACATTGCCACGAGGGGGAAAGGAAGCGCATCCAAAGCTAGAGCTCACTGGATGACTAAAGAGATAGAGATTAAAATGAAACAGAAAAAGGAGGCTTATGCTAAATGTCAGGTTCATAATACAGTAGAGAACCAGACTGAATACAAAAAGTATGGGGGAGAACTGAAAAAGGGCAATTATGAGGGCATGAAGACAGAACTGGCTAAAGTGAATTGGGAAATTAGGTTAAGGGATAGGTCAGTAGAGATGCAGGGGCAGACATTTAATGAGATATTTCATAACACTCAGCAAAGATACATTCCAGTGAGAAAGAAAGACTCCAGGGGAAGGACGTTCCATCCGTGGCTAACTAAGGAAGTTAAAGATAGTATCAAATTGAAAGAAAAAGCATACAATTCCGCGAAGATTAGTGGCAGGTCAGAAGATTGGACAGAATATAAAAAAAACAGCAAAGAATGACAAAAAGAATAATAAGGAGGAAGAAATTAGAGTACGAGAGAAAGCCAGCTGGAAATATAAAAACAGATAGTAAAAATTTCTACAGGTATTTAAAAAGGAAAAGAGTAAGTAAAGTGAGTGTTGGTCCTCTAGAGAGAGAGTCTGGGGAATTAATAATGGAGAATAAGGAAATGGCGGATGAATTGAACTGATATTTTGCGTCCGTCTTCACTGTAGAGGATACAAATAACATGCCAGAAATAATTGTGACTCAAGAGGTGAAACGAAGGGAGGAATTTAAAACATTTACAATCGCCAGGGAAAGGGTTCTGAAAAAAATATTAGAACTAAAAGCTGACAAGTCCCCAGGTCCTGACGGACTTCATCCTAGGGTCTTAAAAGAAGTGGCTGCAGAGATAGTAGATGCATTGATATTAATTTTCCAAAATTTCCTAGATTCTGGAAGGGTTCCATCAGATTGGAAAATAGCGAATGTAACTCCTCTATTCAAGAAAGGAGGGAGACAGGAAGCAGGAAACGACAGGCCAGTTAGCTTAACATCTGTCATAGGGAAAATGCTAGAATCTATTATTAAGGAGATTATAGCAGGGCACTTAGAAAATCTCAATGCAATCAGGCAGAGTCAACACGGCTTTGTGAAAGGGAAATCGTGTTTGACTAATTTATTAGAGTTCTTTGAGGAAGTAACAAGCAACATGGATAAAGGGGATCCTGTGGATGTGGTGTACTTGGATTTCCAGAAGACTTTTAAACAGGTGCCACATCAAAGGCTACTACACAAAATAAGAGCTCATGGTGTAGGGGGTAACAGATTAGCATGGATAAAGGATTAGTTAGCTAACAGGAAAAAGAGAGTTGGCATAAATGGGTCATTTTCAGGTTGGCAAGATGTAACGAGTGGAGTGCCACAGGGATCAGTGCTTGGGCCTCAAATATTTACAATCGATAACAATGACTTGGATGAAGAGTCCTAATGTATGATTGCTAAATTTTTTAAAAATTTGTTCACGGGATGTGGGCGTCGCTGGCGAGGCCAGCATTTATTGCCCATCCCTAATTGCCCTCGAGATGACACAAAGGTAGATAGAAAAGTAAGTTGTGAAGAGGACATAGGTTAAGGGAATGGGCAGAAATTTGGCAGATGGAGTATAATGTGGGAAAATGTGAACTTGTCCACTTT
This sequence comes from Heptranchias perlo, assembly GCF_035084215.1. Taxonomy (NCBI): domain Eukaryota; kingdom Metazoa; phylum Chordata; class Chondrichthyes; order Hexanchiformes; family Hexanchidae; genus Heptranchias; species Heptranchias perlo. The sequence goes on from NC_090335.1 coordinate 79,215,374, forward strand.
GGTAGGAGGAATAGAAAAGTAGTATATTATTTAAATGGAGTGAGATTGCAGAACTCTGAGGTACAGAGGGATCTGGGTGTCCTAGTACATGAATCACAAAAAGTTAGTATGCAGGTACAGCAAATGATCAGGAAGGCAAATAGAATGTTGTCATTTATTGCAAGGGGAACAGAATATAAAAGTAGAGATGTTTTGCTACAGTTGTACAGGGCATTGGTGAGGCCACATCTGTGTGCAGTTTTGGTCTCCTTATTTAAGAAAGGACATAATTGCTTTGGAGGTGGTTCAGAGAAGGTTCACTCGACTGATTCCTGGGATGAGGGGGTTATCTTAAGAGGAAAGGTTGGACAAGTTGGGCCTGTATACTCTGGAGTTTAGAAGAATGAGAGGTGATCTTATTGAAACATATAAAATCCTGAGGGGACGAGAAGGGGTAGATGATGAGAGGATGTTTTCCCTTGTGGGAGAGACTAGAACTAAGGGCCACAGTTTAAAAATAAGGGGTCTCCCATTTAAGACAGAGCTGAGGAGAAATTTTTTCTCTCAGAGGGTCATGAGTCTGTGGAACTCCCTTCCCCAGAGAGCGGTGGAGGCAGGGTCACTGAATATTTTTAAGAATGAGTTAGATAGATTCCTGATGAACAAGGGAGTCAAAGGTTATAGTAGGTAGACGGGGAAGTAGGGTTGAGGTCACAATCAGATCAGCCATGATCTTATCAAATGGCAGAGCAGGTTCGAGGGGCCAAATAGCCTACTCCTGCTCTTAATTTGTATGCTTGTATGTTCGTATTAAGTAAGAGGGGCAAAGAGAGAGTATGAGAATAGATTAGCAGCTAAAATAAAAGTCTTTTATAAACATTTAATAGTAAAAAGGTAGTCAAAGTAAAGGTGGTGCTGATTAGGGACCAAAAAGAGATCTTCTTGTGGAGGCAGAGGGCATGGCTGAGATATTAAATGAATATTTTGCATCTGTCTTCATGAAAGAAGATGATGCTGTCAATATCACAGTAAAGGAGGAGGTAGTAGAGAATTTGGATAGAATAAAAATAGTTTAAACCCTCCCCCACAGCACTAGTTAACCTCCCTGTGAGGACATTGGTCCCAGCTCTGTTGAGGTGCAACTGGTCCATCTTGAACAGATCCCTCCTGCCCCAGAACTGGTCCCTATGCCCCAGGAATCTGAAGCCCTCCCTCCTGCACCATTTCTCCAGCCACATATCAACCTGTCTTATTCTACTATTCCTACACTCATTAGCTTGTGGCATTGGGAGTAATCCAGAGATTACTACCTTTGAGGTCCTGTTTTTTAACTTCCTCCCTAGCTCCTGAAATTCTGACTGCAGGACCTCGACCCTTTTCCTTCCTATGTCATTGGTTCCCACATGAACGACGACTTCTGGCTGTTCCCCTTCCCCCCTCAAAATGTTCTGCACCCTCTCAGTGATGTCCTTTACCCTGGCACCAGGGAGGCAACACACCATGCGGGACTCACGTTCACAGTTGCAGAAATGCCTGCCAATCCCCTGACTATTGAATCCCCTATAACCACTGATTTCCTACACTTTGCCATGTCTCTCTGTGCAGTCCTTTGCCCCATGGTGCCATGCTCCGGACTGCACTCCTTCGAGATGTCGTCACCCTCTCCGGTATTCAATACTGAAAACCGGTTAGTGAGCGACACACTCCCAGAGAATTCCTGCCTGCCTGCCTCTTCCTACCCTGTCGGATGGCCACACACTTACTGTCCTGAGCTCTCTGTGGGTGTGAGACGACCAACTCCTGGAACGTACAATTCAGGAAATTCTCAGCCTCCTGTATGCCCTGCAGTGATTCAGAAACTCTGAGCTCGAGCAACTAGAGGCACTTAACATAAGAACATAAGAAATAGGAGCAAGAGTCGGCCATACGGCCATTCAATAAGATCATGGCTGATCTTCAACCTCAACTCCACTTTCCCACCGGATCCCCATATCCCTTGATTCCCTTAGAGTCCAAAAATGTATCGATTTCAGTCTTGAATATACTCAACAACCGAGCATCCACAGCCCTCTGGGGTAGAGAATTCCATAGATTCATGACGCTCTGAGTGAAGAAATTTCTCCTCATCTCAGTCCTAAATGTCCGACTCCTTATCCTGAGACTATGTCCCCTAGTTCTAGACTCTCCAGCCAGGGGAAATACCCTCTCAGCCTCTACCCTGTCAAGCCCTCTTAGAATCTTATATGTTTCAATGAGATCACCTCTCATTCTTCTAAACTCCAGAGAGTATAGGCCCATTCTACACAATCTCTCCTCATAGGTCAACCCTCTGATCCCAGGAATCAATCTAGTGAACCTTTGTTGCACCACCTCTAAGGCAAGTCTATCCCTCCTTAGATAAGGAGACCAAAACTGCAGGTGTGGTGTCACCAAAGCCCTGTACAATTGCAGCAAGATTTCCTTACTCTTGTACTCCAACCCTCTTGCAATAAAGGCCAACATACCATTTGCCTTCCTACACACATGGTCACCCAGGACATCTGAAGTATCCTGGAGTTCCCACATGGCACAGGAATTCCAGTCAGCTGTCCCTTCATTCTATTTAGACTCTACTTATACTATATATATGCCTCTGATGTTATTTATATGTTTTATCTTAGTACCCCTTTAACTCTTATTTAATAGTTCTTCATTTATTTACCCTTTTTGAAGATAGTTATTTCTTAATCAATGATAACCAACTGCAATTAATTTGATAGTGTACACTAAATACAGGGTATAAACACAAGGAAGTTATGCTAAACCTTAATAAAACACTGATTTGCCCCCAGCTAGAATATTGTATCCAATTCTGGGCACCACATGTTAGGAAGGATGTCAAGCCCTTAGAGAGGGTGCAGAGGAGATTCACTGGAATGGTACCAGGGCTGAAAGACTTCAGTTAGGTGTAGAGACTGGAGATTCTGGGATTATTCTCCCTAGAGCAGAGAAGGTTAAGGAGAAATTTGATAGAGGTGTTCAAGATCATGAGGGGTTTTGATAGAGTATCAACATGGCAAAAGGCTGTGTCCATTGATGCATCCCACCTTTTGCTTCACCCTGACGGAAATGACACAAGTGGGAAACCAGATTATACCCCTGGTTGGCGCCCACAATGTGACCCTTATACGAATTAATATAACATTCCAGGCAGAGACCTTCCAAGAGGCCATTCTGCTTAGCACCCCATGTCCCCTCTATATATTAACGTATGACCTGAATCAGTACTTCACAGAAACACCTCGTTAAAATGGTACAGCAAAACCAAAAGTTCGATCAAGGGATCCAAATGTTGGGAGATCATGAGTGGTGGGAAGTAACGTATGATATGGGCAACACCCATAGATAAGACTGTTTAGTATGGCTCTGATATGTATGCAATGTATATTGGTGTTTGTTATGATAATTTGCTTCTCTATAATGAAACATCGAATACGGAAACATGGAAAGGAAATATTCTTTTTGCGTATGTCACGGCAAATCTGTCGTGAGCAGGAACGGGAACCAATAATGTTATCCTAACACCAAGGATAATGCTCAAGGTGTGTAAAGTGAATCAGTCAGAAGATCTGAAAGAGTCACTTGAGGAGGGAATGAAGGGGTTAAAGCTCTAAGCATTGTGAAATTAAATAAAATAACAGTATGTGCAGAAATCGTTGGACAAGCGCAAAAGACAGAAATAGAGATAAGCATGAAATGAGTCAGACACCTTATGATAGAACATTGAGGTTTAAAACCATTGATAAACATACGTGGGCAAAATTGAGGAAGGCGCTTAGGAGTTGAGTTGTAGCTGGTCTGACATAATCCCAGGAAATAGAGCAACGAATGAACAACAATCAATCATAGAAACATAGAGTCATAGAATGATATAGCACAGAAGGTGGCCATTCAGCCCATTGTGCCTGTGCCAGCTCTTTGAAAGAGCTATCCAAATAGCCCCACTCCCCCCACTCTTACCCTATCGCCCTGCAAATTTTTCCCTTTCAAGTATTTATCCAATTCCGTTTTGAAAGTCACCATTGAATCTGCTTCCACCGCCCTTTCAGGCAGTGCATTCCAGATCAGAACAACTCGATGTGTAAATATTTTTTTCCTCATGTCGCCATTAGTTCTTTTGCCAATTACCTTAAATCTGTGACCTCTGGTTATCGACAGCCAGTGGAAACAGTTTCTCCCTATCTACTCTATCAAAACCCCTCATGATTTTGTATGCCTCTATTAAATCTCCTCTTAACCTTTGTGCTCTAAGGAGAACAACCCCAGCTTCTCCAGTCTCGTCACATAACTGAAGTCCCTCACCCCTGGTACCATTCTAGTAAATCTCCTCTGCACCCTCTCCAAGACCTTGACATCCTTCCTAAAGTGTGCAGCCCGGAATTGGACACGATACTCCAGCTGAGGCCTAACCAGATCAGAAGGACCCAGGTTAGATACCTGATCCGTGCCAGGGCATCAGTTGGGGGGATGACAATTGTCCCGGGTACCTGCTCGGAATCACGATGCAGTGACCACGGCTGCAATGTGATGGGTGTGTGGATGTTAGGGAGGGCTTGACTGTAGTAACTCTCCACACTTAAATACCTTGCCAATACTCATTGTGTAGGCTCGCTCATAAACAATGGATTGCCGCATATGTTCTCATAAATATAAGACAGTTACCAAATAATCCAATTGGGAATTCAGGAGAAACTTCTTTACCCAGAGGGTGGTTAGACTGTAGAACTCGCTACCATAAGGAGTAGTTTTGGTCAATAGTGTAGATGCATTTAAGGGGAAGCTAGATACACACACAAGGGAGAAAGGAATAGAAGGATATGTTGATAGGGTGAGATGAAGTAGGGAGGGAGAAGGCATCAGCAAAGTAATGGAAGGTGTCGTCAACGGTCCTATCAAGCGGCACTTACTCACCAATAACCTGCTCAACGATACTCAGTTTGGGTTCCGCCAGAACCACTCGGCTCCAGACCTCATTACAGCCTTGGTCCAAACATGGACAAAAGAGCTGAATTCCAGAGGTGAGGTGAGAGTGACCGCCCTTGACATCAAGGCAGCTTTTGACCGAGTGTGGCACCAAGGAGCCCTAGTAAAATTGAAATCAATGGGAATCGGGGGTAAAACTCTCCAGAGTCTGGAGTCATACCTAGCACAAAGCAAAATGGTGGTGGTTGTTGGAGGCCAATCATCTCAGCCCCAGGACATTGCTGCAGGAGTTCCTCAAGGCAGTGTCCTCGGCCCAACGATCTTCAGCTGCTTCATCAATGACCTTCCCTCCATCATACGGTCGGAAATGGGGATGTTCGCTGATGATTGCACAGTGTTCAGTTCCATTCGCAACCCCTCAAATAATGAAGCAGTCCGAGTCCGTATGCAGCAAGACCTGGACAACATCCAGGCTTGGGCTGATAAGTGGCAAGTAACATTCAAGCCAGACAAGTGCCAGGCAATGACCATCTCCAATAAGAGAGAGTCTAACCACCTCCCCTTGACATTCAACGGCATTACCATCGCCGAATCCCCCACCATCAACATCCTGGGGGTCACCATTGACCAGAAACTTAACTGGACCAGCCATATAAATACTGTGGTTACAAGAGCAGGTCAGAGGCTGGGTATTCTGCGGTGAGTGACTCACCTCCTGACTCCCCAAAGCCTTTCCACCATCTACAAGGCATAAGTCAGGAGTGTGATGGAATACTCTCCACTTGCCTGGATGAGTGCAGCTCCAACAACACTCAAGAAGCTCGACACCATCCAGGACAAAGCAGGCCGCTTGATTGGCACCCCATCCACCACCCTAAACATTCACTCCCTTCACCACCGGCGCACAGTGGCTGCAGTGTGTACCATCCACAGGATGCACTGCAGGCAACTCGCCAAGGCTTCTTCAACAGCACCTCCCAAACCCGCGACCTCTACCACCTAGAAGGACAAGAGCAGCAGGCACATGGGAACAACACCACCTGCACGTTCCCCTCCAAGTCACACACCATCCCAACTTGGAAATATATCGCCGTTCCTTCATCGTCGCTGGGTCAAAATCCTGGAACTCCCTTCCTTACAGCACTGTGGGAGAACCTTCACCACAAGGACTGCAGCTGTTCAAGAAGGCAGCTCACCACCACCTTCTCAAGGGCAATTAATGCCGGCCTCGCCAGCGACGCCCACATCCCATGAACGAATTTTTAAAAAAGGGAGAAGGCTCGCATGGAGTATTAACACTGGCTTGGACTAGTTGGACCGAATGACCTGTTTCTGTGCTGCACATTCTATGTAATTCTATGTAATGCCACAGTATAAATCAGTATCTTGAGGAAAGGAGAGAAATGTAGGGTAAAATAACCAGTATTATTATAATCAACTCTGCACTTTTGGTGCTTCAGCCAGTTGGGGGTAAATCAAAACATCTGTTCTCATAAAAACTGGTTAGTTATTTCTTTCAGTTGCAGAATGTCTGACAGTGAATTCCAAATTTCAGCCATTAATTATAAATTTTTCCTTTTAGAGATTTACCACCATTAAGAGTCACTGTATTTGCGTTATAAATCTAATTAAGTATTTAGGCAGATTCACACACAGCCTCATCTGTGAATATTTCATCTGCCTCAAATGACATTGACATAAAACTTGTGTCAAAAATTTCCAACAGCACTTGTCAGTTTTGTATTTAATTACTTCCTTCCAAAGTTCTTCTCTCTGTCTCTTTCTTTCTCTCCTTTGTTCACTCTCTCTCTGTCTCTGTTTCTCTGTCTCTCTCTGTTTCTGTTTCTCTGTCTCTGTCTCTCTCTGTGTCTCTCTTTGTCTCTGTCTCTCTCTCTCTCTGCCTCTCTCTATCTCTGTTTCGGTATGTGTGTCTCTCTGTGTCTTTTTCTGCCTGTCTCTCTCTCTCTCTCTGTCTCTGTTTCTCTGTCTCTCTATGTGTCTCTCTCTCACTGTCTCTCTCTGTCTCTCGCTCTTTCTTTCTCTCTGTTTCTGTTTTCTCTCTCTCTCTCTGTTTCTCTCTTTCTCTGTTTCTCTGTATCCCTCTCTCTGCCTCTGTTTTCTGTCCACCTGTCTCTGTCTCTTTCACTGTTTCTGTACCTCCCTCTCTCTCCCTCTCTCCCTCTCTCTCTGTCTCTCCCTATCTAACTAGGCTCCTAAAATCCACAGAAGCATCTTCCTGACCGTAAGTGCCAGGATGTGTCTGCCAGCGGCCACTGACGTTGACCCTGTTAAAGTTCGTAGGGTCAGGGGGTGGGGTCAGGAGAAGTGCTGTCCCTCCAGAAGAAGAAGCCGCATATATCGGCATAAGTGGCCAACCAGAGCCACCCCAGAAATAAATATACCCTGCCCCCCAATGGCCTCCTTTGTAAGGAAGCCACTTCTAAATATATCCTGCCCCCCCCCAATGGCCTCCTTTGTAAGAAAGCCACTTCTAAATATATCCTGCACCCCCCCCTGCAATGGCCTCCTTTGTAAGGAAGCCATTTCTAAATATATTTTTAAAATTTGCGTTGTTCTCCTCTGGGGTGATGAATAGGACCCTGGCCTGGACCCACAGACAGGTCCCCCTTCTACTGTGCGTCGGGAAGGTACGCCTGGTGAGACCGGGCAACTCTGCCCACACCACTTCGGGTCCTGACGGAGGGCAGGGGCATAGGAAGTCTAGCCTTCTGGAGTCCCCACTCTCAGCCTTATGCCCCTATCACCGATGGCCTTTTAAGGGTTGACAGAGGCTCCATCCCTACTACTACAACAACAACATGTTCATATAGCGCCTTTTACATGCTAAAATGTCCCAAGGCACTTCACAGGAGCGATTATCAAACAAAATTTGGCACCGAGCCACATAAGGAGATATTGGGACAGGTGACTAAAAGCTTGGTCAAAGAGGTAGGTTTTAAGGAGCATCTTAAAGGAGGAGAGAGAGAGATGGAGAGGCAGAGAGGATTAGGTTTAGCTGAATCTAGGGAAGAAAATAACAGATGCTCTGACTGTAATTTTCCAAAATTCTGTGGAAAATTGTGCCAGAGGATGGAGAGTGGTAAATGTGAGACTCCTCTTTAAAAAATGAGACAACGATAAGCCAGGAAATCATAGGCCAGTTAGTCTTACTTCAGTTGTTGGTAAGCTATTAAAATTATCATTACATTGATAAAATTACTGAGCACTTGGAGAAATATAAGTGAATTAGGGCCAATCAGCACAAATTCCTAAAAGGCATGTCATGCTTGAGCAACCTTATAGAAATTCTTTGAAGATATTTAAGATAATCACAAAAAGAATTAGAGGAGATTAGAAAAAAATTACTTAGAGAAAGGTAATTGGAATTGAAAATAACATTTTGGGATACAGTATAAGAATAATTCAAAACATGACATGTGGTGAGTGTAATGTACTTGGGAGGAACAGGTGACTTTGAACTTATGGGGAGTGATTTTAAACACCCAAGATTGGGTGGGTTGGGGGCAGGTGGGAGTTGAAAATAGTTGTTTTTTTGGGTTGCAACCGCAAAATTTTCGGACTTTGCATTCCCAGTGGGAAGCCTGTACTTTAACGCGATGACATTAAACCCGGAAATAAAGCCGGGTTGCGGTCGCGACCCAATAAACAACTATTTTCATCTCCCACCCGCCCCCAACCCACCCGTTCTTGGGGATTAAAATCACCCCCATGGGGCATGATTTTAACAATAAAAAACAGGTGGGTTGGGGCAGGGGGACATTGAAAATTCCAACCATTTCAGACCCGTCCCCAAACACTTTCAATCCACCCATTTCAGGTTTTCACCGGGATGGAATGAGGGGTGGGCGACCAACCCGCTCCCAGGGTTTCCCGTCTGCAATTTGACCCCCCGCCCCCCTCCCTGCTTGGGGTCAAAATCATGCCTATGGTTCCCGAAGCTCTCCACCACTGGGGATTTTCCTTGCCTCATGTCTGGGTCTGTTGTAGACTCAATGGGCTCAATTTTAGGAGGGAGGCGGGTTGGCAGCGGGGGGGTCGATTGGGCAGGTGGGTAACGCACCCAGTGAATTCGGGGTGCTCCGCACGCGATCGCAGCCTAATTGAAGCCACTCACCTTGGCTTCCAGGTTTCGCGCTGGAAAGCTGCGCAGCGGGCGGACTGCGCAGCCGCATCATAGGCTGTCAGCTGGAGGAGCCCTATTTAAAGGGGCAGTCCTCCACTGACTGATGCTGCAGAAAGGAGCCAAAATTACAGCATGGAGCAGCCCATGGGGAAGGCTGCTCCCAGGTTTAATGATGCCTCACTCCAGGTCCTACTGGATGGGGTGAGGAGGAGAAGGACAGAGATCTTCTCCCCGGCGGGTGGGAGGAAGTGGGCCTGCCTCTGCCACCAGGAAGGCCTGGCTCGAGGTGGCAGAGGAGGTCACCTGCACCACCAACATATCGCGCACCTACATACAGTGCAGGAGGCGCTGCAATGACCTAAGTAGGTCAGCCAAAGTGAGTACACTTACTCATTCCCCTACACTCCGTCTGCCACATCACCGTCCCCACCCCACATCTCCTTCTGCACTGCTAACACTACTCTGTCACATCACTCCTCACACCCACTCAAAGCTCATCCTCATCTTACCTGCACTTACTCACCTCGCCAGTACTCATCCCACCACTACCACTCAACCCAATCCTCACACAATCTCATGGCTCCGTCTCATACTCACCCTCTGATGCATCTCTTTCACGGTCAGCCTCACCTAACCTGCCACTACCTGTGCTGCAGCCACAGGGCATGCATCACATGTGTGTAATAGGAAGTGTAAGGCAAACGTGTCGTGAGCATGAAGGGGATGCACAAGGGTGTTTGAGGGTTTGTCATGGTTGTTACTTATATTTGATTTCTGATCAACTCACATTACATATTATATTGTCACCACTACTGCCACGTCTTTGCAAATCCTGTCTGGTTTGTGCAATAATGCCCTTTCCTGAGGATCACCATGAAGACCCACTCCTGATACCACCCATTGTGTCACTGCAGAGTGGGTGTAGGTGTATTTGCAGGGCTCTTTTGTGCAGACGATTGAGAGACGCTGGCCATGTCCCTGGTGGCACCCTGGAAGGATGTGGAGGAGAAGTTGTTGAGGGCAGTGGTGACTTTGACAGCGACAGGTAAGAAGATGGTGCTCGGGCCAGCCAGGAGCAGCTCGGCATGAAGGAGGCTGCAGATGTCCACGACTACATGTCGAGTGATTCTGAGCCTCCGTGTGCACTGCTGCTCAGACAGGTCCAGGAAGCTGAGCCTCGGTCTGTGGACCCTGTGGCGAGGGTAGTGCCTTCTACGAAGCATCTCTCTCTGCGGTTGCCCTCCCTCCTGCTGTGCAGGTGGATGTGTCACAGCACTGTGTTGTGGAGCTCCACGTGTCAGAGGTGGACGGCGTGGCCGGCGAGGCTAGTGATGCTGTTCGTCCTCCGAGGAGGTCATGACTGCAGCTCTGGCGGCCCCCATCCGGAAGATGTACATCTGAGGGGGTCCGCAAGGTAGGTACATGTCTCTGGACACCGGGGTAAGTGTGGAAGTTTGTGAATTTCATTGTTAGGAGGAGGGTGGTGGAGGCCAAACTTTGTCCAAAGTGACAGAGTGGCCTCCTGCAATGAGTGAGGGTCTCCCCACCACACCTGTCAAATGGACCTTTGCAGCTGCCACAGGCTGATGGCTGCAACACGTCCAGTTCAACTGGGAGTGTTTCCCGCAGTACGGGAAACAGTCTCAGTTGAGTTGAAAATCCCACCCCTCCTAAAATATCGTACAAATCAGGTCTGCAAATGACCTGAACGATCTAATTAATTGGTTTAAGTGGGATCCCGCCAGCTTTAATTGCCGGTGGGAGTCCCGCATACGGGGGCTGCGCGCGCATCTAAGCGCGTCACTGGGGAACCCCGGAAGTGGGCGGGTTGGAGCCCGGCTCCGGACCTGCCCCGGGAATCCCCGATTTTCGGAGCCCCCCCGCCACGAACCCGCCGTCTCGGACGTCCGAAAATCAAGCCTAATGATAGAGATTGATTGCTCTGATTAGTCAACAACTCCATTATCGTCGCACCATGCGACTTCCAGGATGGTAGAAGGCGAACTAGATAGACCTCGGTTTTTATTCTCCTCTAATTCTGTCTTATTCCCTGTCTCTCTCCAACTACCTCTATCTGTCGCTCTCTCTTTCTCATTCCCTAATGTCCTGGGCTATATTTGCACTGTTAGGAGTTTTATTGACCATGTAGCAACAGTGGTGCACTTTCAGTAGACTCTGCATCTGTACTTACTACTACTCTGAGGATTGATTGTTGAGGCGTCATTAAAGACCGATCCTGAGAAGGTCTTAAAGAATTCACAATGTGAGAGGAAATGGAAAAGGGAATATTTAATTGTAGTTCAAATGCAGCCTTCAGTGAGCTGAGCGTAAGGTAAGATTTTGAAGTATCATTATAGCAGTGACTCACGTATGGAATAGTGGAGTTGCTTTGCCTCAGAGCATTGGCTTAGCAGCTATTGGTGGGCATCACACAATGCAGGAGGAGGAGGAGGAAAGAACCAACATAGGACCCAGAGGGCATAGGACGTGCACAGCTTGCATTAGGCACTACCTCAGGCAGCTTGTGCACAACAGAGTCAGCTAGATGGGCAGGCAGAGTAGCAATGCACGAGTAAGCTCAGGCTCAGCAGGGACTCTGTGATTGAGGTGAGTTGTGATTGAAGAAACCCTGCACGATCAGAGTTAAGAAAAAGATATCAACATTTACACTTGTTTCAATGTTTATAGGTGATGCTGGATTTAGCTCGCTCTGAAGTGTCCAATATAAACCCAACTCAGATTAAAATTAAAAGATCAAACTCCATTCAGCTACCCCGGTGGAGGGACCGACTGACACTCAAAGTTATCAAGGAATAAAAACAATTTATTTTTATTTAACTTCGACAAACAATGATTATATCGCTGCCATGTAATTATTACAACACAACACGTTTAGTTTAAAATGATCATAGCATAATGTCAGCTGTATTCAGTTCAACATTGTGTTCAATTCTGGGCACCACACTTTGGAAAGGATGTCAAGGTTTTGGAGTGGGTGCTGAGGAGATTTACTAGAATGGTACCGGAGATAAGGGACTTCAGTAATGTGGAGAGGCTGGAGAAGCTGGGATTATACTCTTTAGAGCAGAGAAGGTTATGGGAAGATTTAGTAGACGTGTTCAAAATTTTGAGGGGTTTTTATAGAGTGCATAGAGAGAAACTGTTTCCAGTGGCAGGAGGGTCAGTAACCAGAGGACACAGATTTAAGGTAACTGGCAAAAGAATCAGAGGGGAGATGAGGAGAATTTTTTTTACACAGCGAGTTGTTATGATCTGGAATGCACTGCCTGAAGGGGCGGTGGAAGCAGATTCAAAAGTAACTTTCAAAAAGGAATTGGACAAATACTTGAAGGGGGGAAAATTTGCAGGGCTAAGAGCGGGGGGAGTGGGACTAATTGGATCGCTCTTTCAAAGAGCTGGGACAAGCACGATGGGCCGAATGGCCTCCTTCTTTTCTGTATGATTCTAGGATTCTAACATAACATAACATACTATCATAATTAAATTACCACGGTGGCTGCAGTGTGTACCATCCACAGGATGCACTGCACCAACTCGCCAAGGCTTCCTCGACAGCTCCTCCCAAACCTGCGATCTCTAAAACCTAGAAGGACAAGGGCAGCATATACATAGGAACAACACCACCTGCACGATGAAGGAACGGCGATATATTTCCAAGTTGGGATGGTGTGTGACTTGGAGGGGAACGTGCAGGTGGTATTGTTCCCATGTACCTGCTTCCCTTGTCCTTCTAGGTGGTAGAGGGCGTGGGTTTGGGAGGTGCTGTCGAAGAAGTTAGCGAGTTACTGCAGTGCATCCTCTACACACTGCAGACACAGTGCGCCAGTGGTGGAGGGAGTGAATGTTTAGGGTGGTGGATGGGGTGCCAATCAAGTGGCCTGCTTTGTCCTGGATGATATCGAACTTCTTGGGTGTTGTTGGAGCTGCACTCATCCAGGCAAATGGAGAGTATTCCATCACACTCCTGACTTGTACCTTGTAGATGGTGGAAAGGCTTTGGGGAGTCAGGAGGTGAGTCACTCGCTGCAGAATACCCAGCCTCTGACCTTCTCTTGTAGCCATAGTATTTTGTGGCTGGTCCAGTTAAGTTTCTGGTCAATGGTGACCCCCAGGATGTTGATGGTGGGGGATTCGGCGATGGTAATGCCACTGAATGTCAAGGGGAGGTGGTTAGACTCTCTCTTGTTGGAGATGGCCATTGCCTGGCACTTTCTGGCACGAAAGTGGCGGCGGACCTGAACGGAGAGCGGCGGCGGACCTGAACGGGAGCAGAGGAGAGAGACCGAGAGCGGGGATAAAAGAGCGGCGGCCCGAGGCCCGAGGCCCGAGACAAGAGCGGCGGCGGACCTGAACGGGAGCAGAGGAGAGAGACCGAGAGCGGGGATATAAAGAGCGGCGGCCCGAGGCCCGAGACCAGAGCGGCGGCGGACCTGAACGGGAGCAGAGGAGAGAGACCGAGAGCGGGGATATAAAGAGCGGCGGCCCGAGGCCCGAGACCAGAGCGGCGGCGGACCTGAACGGATCAAAAACGACAACAGAAAACCAAGGAGTGACGTCACAGGACAGCAGGTAAGTGATTGGTTGGTGAATATTACTGTTTTTTTTCTCTAAATTAGGGCATTGGTTCAAACTAAGAGCTGGGAAACTAAGCAGCTTTTATAGCAGATAGTGTTTTTTTTAAGTGAACCTAGGTCCCTAGTATAGTTAACATTTTCTAATTTCAACGTAATTTAAAAGGAGTAACTAAGCTTAGGCAAGTCATGGCAGCAGACCTCGCACCCGTGATATGCCCCTCCTGCAAGATGTGGGAAGTCATGGACACTACCAGTGTCCCTGCTGACCATGTGTGCAGGAAGTGTGTCCACCTGCAGCGACTGACCGATCGTATCTCGGAGCTGGAACTGCGGGTGGACTCACTGTGGAGCATCTGCGATGCAGAGAAACTCATGGATAGCACGTTTAGCGAGTTGGTCACACCGCAGGTAAAGGGTGTACAGGCAGGAAGTGAATGGGTGACCACCAGCCAGAGTAAGAGGTGCAGGCAGGTTGTGCAGGGGTCCCCTGTGGCCATCCCCCTCTCAAACAGGTATACCGTTTTGGATACTGTTGTGGGAGATGGCTTACCAGGGGAAGGTGGCAGCGGCCAGGTTCATGGCACCGTGGCTGGCTCTGCTGCACAGGAGGGCAGGAAAAAGAGTGGCAGAGCTATAGTGATAGGGGACTCGATTGTAAGGGGAATAGACAGGCGTTTCTGCGGACGCAACCGAGACTCCAGGATGGTATGTTGCCTCCCTGGTGCAAGGGTCAGGGATGTCTCGGAGCGGCTGCAGGGCATTCTGGAGGGGGAGGGTGAAAAGCCAGTTGTTGTGGTGCATATAGGTACCAACAATATAGGTAAAAAACGGGATGAGATCCTACAAGCTGAATTTAGGGAGTTAGGAGTTAAACTAAAAAGTAGGACCTCAAAGGTAGTAATCTCAGGATTGCTACCAGTGCCATGGGCTAGTCAGAGTAGGAATGACAGGATAGCTAGGATGAATACGTGGCTTGAGAGATGGTGCCAGAGGGAGGGATTCAAATTCCTGGAACATTGGAACCGGTTCTGGGGGAGGTGGAACCAGTATAAATTGGACGGTCTGCATCTGGGCAGGACTGGAACCAATGTCCTAGGGGGAGTGTTTGCTAGTGCTGTTGGGGAGGGTTTAAACTAATGTGGCAGGGGGATGGGAACCGATGCAAGAAGTCAGTGGGAAGTAAAGTGGTGACAGAAACAAAAAACAGTAAGGGAGAGTGTACAAAACATGACCGGACAGATGGTCTGAGAAAGCAGGGCAAAGACCAAGGGAAGTCTAGATTAAGCTGCATTTATTTCAATGCAAGAAGTCTGATGGGCAAGGTAGATGAACTCAGGGCATGGATGGGTACATGGGACTGGGATGTTATAGCTATTACTGAAACATGGCTAAGGGAGGGGCAGGACTGGCAGCTCAATGTTCCAGGGTACAGATGCTATAGGAAAGATAGAGCAGGAGGTAAGAGAGGAGGGGGAGTTGCGTTCTTGATAAGGGAGAACATTGCGGCAGTAGTGAGAGAGGATATATCCGAGGGTTCGCCCACTGAGTCTATATGGGTAGAACTGAAAAATAAGAAGGGAGAGATCACTTTGATAGGATTGTACGACAGACCCCCAAATAGTCAACGGGAAATTGAGGAGCAAATATGTAAGGAGATTACAGACAGCTGCAAGAAAAATAGGGTGGTAATAGTAGGGGACTTTAACTTTCCCAACATTGACTGGGACAGCCATAGCATTAGGGGCTTGGATGGAGAGAAATTTGTTGAGTGTATTCAGGAGGAATTTCTCATTCAGTATGTGGATGGCCCGACTAGAGAGGGGGCAAAACTTGACCTCCTCTTGGGAAATAAGGAAGGGCAGGTGACAGAAGTGTTAGTGAGGGATCACTTTGGGACCAGTGATCATAATTCCATTAGTTTTCAGACAGCTATGGAGAATGATAGGTCTGGCCCAAAAGTTAAAATTCTAAATTGGGGAAAGGCCAATTTTGATGGTATTAGACAGGAACTTTCAGAAGTTGATTGGGAGAGTCTGTTGGCAGGCAAAGGGACGTCTGGTAAGTGGGAGGCCTTCAAAAATGAGTTAACCAGGGTTCAGGGTAAGCACATTTCTTATAAAGTGAAGGGCAAGGCTGGTAGAAGTAGGGAACCTTGGATGACTCGGGAGATTGAGGCTCTAGTCAGAAAGAAGAAGGAGGCATATGACATGCATAGGCAGCTGGGATCAAGTGGATCCCTTGAAGAGTATAGAGATTGCCGGAGTAGAGTTAAGAGAGAAATCAGGAGGGCAAAATTGCTTTGGCAGATAAGGCACAGGAGAATCCAAAGAGCTTCTACAAATACATAAAGGGCAAAAGAGTAACTAGGGAGAGAGTAGGGCCTCTTAAGGATCAACAAGGTCATCTATGTGCGGAACCACAAGAGATGGGTGAGATCCTAAATGAATATTTCGCATCGGTATTTACGGTTGAGAAAGGCATGGATGTTAGGGAACTTGGGGAAATAAATAGTGATGTCTTGAGGAGTGTACATATTACAGAGAGGGAGGTGCTGGAAGTCTTAACGCGCATCAAGGTAGATAAATCTCCGGGACCTGATGAAATATATCCGAGGACGTTATGGGAGGTCAGGGAGGAAATTGCGGGTCCCCTAGCAGAGATATTTGAATCATCGACAGCTACAGGTGAGGTGCCTGAAGATTGGAGGGTAGCAAATGTTGTGCCTTTGTTTAAGAAGGGTGGCAGGGAAAAGCCTGGGAACTACAGACCGGTGAGCCTGACATCTGTAGTGGGTAAGTTGTTAGAGGGTATTCTGAGAGACAGGATCTACAGGCATTTGGAGAGGCAGGGACTGATTAGGAACAGTCAGCATGGTTTTGTGAGAGGAAAATCATGTCTCACGAATTTGATTGAGTTTTTTGAAGGGGTAACCAAGAAGATAGATGAGGGCTGTGCAGTAGACGTGGTCTACATGGACTTTAGCAAAGCCTTTGACAAGGTACCGCATGGTAGGTTGTTACATAAGGTTAGATCTCACGGGATCCAAGGTGAGGTAGCCAATTGGATACAAAATTGGATTGACGACAGAAGACAGAGGGTGGTTATAGAGGGTTGTTTTTCAAATTGGAGGCCAGTGACCAGCGGTGTGCCTCAGGGATCGGTGCTGGGACCGCTGTTATTTGTTCTTTATATTAATGATTTGGATGAGAATTTAGGAGGCATGGTTAGTAAGTTTGCAGATGACACCAAGATTGGTGGCATTGTGGACAGTGAAGAAGGTTATCTAGGATTGCAACGGGATCTTGATAAATTGGGCCAGTGGGCCGATGAATGGCAGATGGAGTTTAATTTAGATAAATGTGAGGTGATGCATTTTGGTAGATCGAATCGGGCCAGGACCTACTCCGTTAATGGTAGGGCATTGGGGAGAGTTATAGAACAAAGAGATCTAGGAGTACAGGTTCATAGCTCCTTGAAAGTGGAGTTACAGGTGGATAGGGTGGTGAAGAATGCATTCAGCATGCTTGGTTTCATTGGTCAGAACATTGAATACAGGAGTTGGGATGTCTTGTTGAAGTTCTACAAGACATTAGTAAGGCCACACTTGGAATATTGTGTACAGTTCTGGTCACCCTATTATAGAAAGGATATTATTAAACTAGAAAGAGTGCAGAAAAGATTTACTAGGATGCTACCGGGACTTGATGGTATGACTTATGGGGAGAGGTTGGATAGACTGAGACTTTTCCCCCTGGAGAGTAGGTGGTTTAGGGGTGATCTTATAGAAGTCTATAAAATAATGAGGGGCATAGATAAGGTAGATAGTCAAAATCTTTTCCCAAAGGTAGGGGAGTCTATAACGAGGGGGCATAGATTTAAGGTGAGAGGGGAGAGATACAAAAGAGTCCAGAGGGGCAATTTTTTCACTCAAAGGGTGGTGAGTGTCTGGAACGAGCTGCCAGAGGCAGTAGTAGAGGCGGGTATAATTTTGTCTTTTAAAAAGCATTTGGACAGTTACATGGGTAAGATGGGTATAGAGGGATATGGGCCAAGTGCAGGCAACTGGGACTAGCTTAGTGGTATAAACTGGGCGACATGGACATGTTGGGCTGAAGGGCCTGTTTCCATGTTGTAAACTTCTATGATTCTATGAATGTTACTTGCCACTTATCAGCCCAAGCCTGGATGTTGTCCAGGTCTTGCTGCATGCGGGCTCGGACTGCTTCATTATCTGAGGGGTTGCGAATGGAACTGAACACTGTGCAATCATCAGTGAACATCCCCATTTCTGACCTTATGATGGAGGGAAGGTTATTGATGAAGCAACTGAAGATGGTTGGGCCTAGGACACTGCCCTGAGGAACTCCTGCAGCAATGTCCTGGGGCTGAGATGATTGGCCTCCAACAACCACTACCATCTTCCTTTGTGTTAGGTATGACTCCAGCCACTGGAGCATTTTCCCCCTGATTCCCATTGACTTCAATTTTACTCGGGCTCCTTGGTGCCACACTCGGTCAAATGCTGCCTTGATGTCAAGGGCAGTCACTCTCACCTCACCTCTGGAATTCAGCTCTTTTGTCCATATTTGGACCAAGGCTGTAATGAGGTCTGGAGTCGAGTGGTCCTAGCAGAACCCAAACTGAGCATCGGTGAGCAGGTTATTGGTGAGTAAGTGCCGCTTGATTGCACTGTTGATGACACCTTCCATCACTTTGCTGATGATTGACAGTAGACTGATGGGGCGGTAATTGGCCGTATTGGATTTGTCCAGCACTACAGCCGAGATATTTTCGGAGCCCATAGCCTTTGTTGTATCCAGTGCACTCAGCTGTTTCTTGATATCACGTGGAGTGAATCGAATTGGCTGAAGATGGTTGCAAACGCTTCAGCCTTATCTTTTGCACTCACGTGCTGGACTCTGCCATCATTGAGGATGCTACCTCCTTCGTCAGGTGAACGATGTGAAAATTCACCTGACGAAGGAGGTAGCCTCCGAAAGCTTGTGAATTTAAAATAAAATTGCTGGACTATAACTTGGTGTTGTAAAATTGTTTACAATTGTCAACCCCAGTCCATCACCGGCATCTCCACATCATCATTGAGGATGGGGATGTTTACAGAGCCTCCTCCTTCCGTTAGTTGTTTAATTGTCCACCACCATTCACGACCGGATGTGGCAGGACTGCAGAGCTTTGATCTGATCCGTTGGTTGTGGAATCGCTTAGCTCTGTCTTTCGCATGTTGCTTCCGCTGTTCAGCATGCATGTAGTCCTGTGTTGTAGCTTCACCAGGTTGGCACCTCATTTTTAGGTGTGCCTGGTGCTGCTCCTGGCATGCTCTTCTGCACTCCTCATTGAACCAGGGTTGATCCCCTGGCTTGTTGGTAATGGTCGAGCGAGGAATATGCCGGGCCATGAGATTATAGATTGTGCTGGAGTACAAATCTTCTGCTGATGATGGCCCACAGTGCCTCATGGTTGCCCAGTTTTGAGCTTCATGGGACTAAAAACCAACAAATCCCCTGGACCTGATAGCCTCCATCCTAGGGTTTTAAACGAGGTGGCTGCAGAGATAGTGGATGCATTGGTTTTGATCTTCCAGTATTCCTTAGATTTGAGAACGGTCCCCATGGATTGGAATGTAGCAAATGTAACCCTGCTATTCAAGAAAGGAGGGAGAGACAAAACAGGGAACTATTGGCCAGTTAGCCTGACATCAGTAGCAGGGAAAATGCTGGAATCCATTATTAAGAATGTCGTAACAGGGCACTTAGAAAATCATAATATGGTTAGGTAGAGTCAACACAGTTTTATGAAAGAGAAATCGTGTTTGACAAATTGATTAGAATTTTTTGAGGATGTAACTAGCAGGGTAGATCAAGGGGAACCAGTGGATGTAGTATATTTGGATTTTCAAAAGGCATTCAATAATGTGCCAGACAAGATTCGGGTTCATGGGATTGGGGGTAATGTATTAGCATGGATAGAGGATTGGTTAACGGACAGAAAACAGAGAGTAGGGATAAACAGGTCATTTTTGGGTTGGCAGGCTGTTACTCGTGGGGTGCCACAGCTATTTACAATCTATATTAATGATTTAGATGAAGGGACCGAGTGTAATGTATTCAAGTTTGCTGACGATACAAAGCGAGGTGGGAAAGTAAATTGTGAGGAGGACGCAAAGAGGCTGCAAAGGGATATAGACAGGTTAAGTGAGTGGATGAGAAGGTGGCAGATGGAGTATAATGTGGGGAATTATGAAATTATCCACTTTGGTAGGAAGAGTAGAAAAATAGAATGTTTTTTAAAAGGTGAGAGACTAAGAAATGTTGGTATTCAGAAGGATTTGGGTGTCCTTGAACACGAATCATAGAAAGTTAACATGCAGGTGCAGCAAGCAATTAGGAAGGCAAATGGTATGTTAGCCTTTATTGCTAGGGGGTTGGAATATCAGAGTAAGGAGATCTTGCTGCAATTATATAGGGCTCTGCTGAGACCACACCCGGACACCAGTGTACAATTTTGTTTTCCTTACCTAAGGAATGATATCTTGCCTCAGATGGGGTGCAATGGAGGTTCACTAGATTAATTCTTGGGATAAGAGGGTTGTCCTATAAGGAGAGATTGAGTAGAATGGGCCTATATTCTCTGAAGTTTAGAAGAATGAGAGGTGATCTCATTGAAACGTTTAAAATTCTTGGAGGGCTTGATAGGGTAGATGCTGAGAGGCTGTTTCCCCTGGCTCTCGAACTAGGGTTCATAGTCTCAAAATAAGGGTTGGCCATTTAGGACCGAGATGAGGAAAAATTTCTTTCCTCAGAGGGTTGTGAATCTTTGGAATTCTCTACCCCCGAGGTCTGTGGATACTCATTCGTTGAATATATTTAAGACTGAGATCGATAGATTTTTGGACACTAAGGGAATCAAGGGATGTGGGGATCAGGTGGGAAAGTGGAGTTGAGGTTGAAGATCAGCCATGATCTGATTGAATGGCGGAGCAGGCTCGAGGGGCTTTATGGCCTACTCCTGCTCCTATTTCTTACTTTTATCGTGCTTTCTTCTTATCGATGGTGAGATATGGTAGATGGAATTTAATGTCCGTAAACTTGAGCTCATCCATAACTCTGCTGCCTGTGTCCTAACTTGCACCAAGCCCTGTTCACCCATCACCCCTGTGCTCGATGACCTACATTGGTTCCTGACCTGACAACGCCTCGATTTAAAAACTCTTATCCTTGTTTTCAAATCCCTCCGTCGCCTCGCCCCTCCCTATCTCTGTAACCTCCTCCAGCCCTCCAACCCTCCGCGATCTCTTCACTCCTCCAATTCTGGCCTCTTGTGCATCCCCGATTTTCTTCGCTCCACCATTAGCGGCCGTGCCTTCAGCTGCCTCGGTCCTGAGCTCTAGAATTCTCTCCCTGAACCTCTCTGCCTCTCTACTTCTCTCTCCTCCTTTAAGATGCTCCTCAGAACATCTTTGACCAAGCTTTTGGTCACCTGTCCTAATATCTCCTTAAGTGGGTCGATGTCAAATTTTGTTTCCTAATCGCTCCTGTGAAGCACCTTGGGCTGTTTTACTACATTAAAGTCACTATGTAAATGCCAGCTGTTGTTGTACAGTAATTCATATAGCAAAATGTAAAAATAAACATATACGTAACAAGAAAGGGTCTCTACTAACAGAGGTTGAAAAGGAAAAGTATTGGGGAGTGATCATTGATGGTATCTTGAAAGCATCTGGTGAGTACGAGGGAATTATCTGAGAAGTTGGAAAGCATTGTATTACAAGCCAGAACAAGTTATACAGACAATGTACAGATCAGTGGGAGACCACTTTTGAGGTATGGTGTGCTGTTTTGACTGCCCTACCTCAAGAAACGTGTAGATGTATTGGAAAGGGTCCAGAGAAGATTGATAGCTAATGATTTTCTACGAAACAGTCTTCAAGTCATTTGACCCATTATTTGTCTCTCTGTGATTGGTGCATCTGTTGATTCTCTCCCCTTCACCTTCTGCCTTTTTTCTTTCCCTATTTCTCCCAACTGTACTAAATGCCTACTCATCCATCAGTCTTCAGTTCTGATGAAGGTAATGCACCTGATACGTCTTTTTTTTTCACAGAAGCTGGCTGAACTGTTCATAGAATCAAAGAATCATACAGTACGGAAGGAGGCCATTCGGCCCATCATCACTGTTCTGTACCACCGGCATTTTATGTTGATATTTCAGGCACCCAGTGATTTTAATTGATTTGATGCCTTTTTTTCTATAAAAAGAGCTAGATGATTATTTTCTCAGAAGGGGGTTTGAGAATTACAGAAATATTAACATCACTTGATTTATTTTTTAGGAAGGGAGGGGAAGGAACTCAGGGTGTAATTTTCCGACAATGTGCGGCTGAGAGCAATGTTCCACAGGGGTTTAGCGTTCCTTTAAAAAAAAGAAAGACATGCATTTATATAGCACCTTTCATGACCTCAGGTCAACCCAAAGCGCTTTACAGCCAATGAAGCACTTTTGAAGAGTAGCCACTGTTATAATGTAGGAAACGCGGCAGCCAATTTGCACACAGCAAGACCCCACAAATAGCAATGTGATAATGACCAGATAATCTGTTTTTTAATTATGTTGGTTGAGGGATAAATATTGGCCCAGGACATTGGGGAGAACTCCCCTGCTCTCTTCGAATAGTGCTGTGGGATCTTTTACATCCACCTGAGAGGGCAGATGTGGTCTCAGTTTAAGGTCTCATCTGAAAGATGGCATCTCCGACAGTGCAACACTCCCTCAGTATGGCACCGGGAGTGTCGGCCTAGACTATGTGCTGAAGTGTAGACATTCATGGGGTCTCTTTGAATTGATCTCTTATGGTGGGGCTCACCCGGGCCATGGCCTGGACCCCCAAAGGATTTGCGGAAAACATTTTGGCCAATGGGCACAAGTTCCTGTTTGTCCCAGAGTGGGGGTGGGGGGGCGTCCTGTCACCCTCTCCGGCCACTCCCACACAGACCCAGCTCCTTCTGCTGGGATTCTCAGCCAATCCATGAAGGTGGGTGCCTCAGATGCACCCGAAGTGGGCCAGGCACCTGCGCAGATTACATAAGGTAATGTATGTGATCTCCTCCTGATGCCGCTAACTTTGGCGTGATCAGTGCTGGAGGTCAACAGTGGGCAGATCCCGGCATTCACTGGGGTCAAGGTGAAAGGCCCTCGGGTTTCAACACAAAAACTTAACTGAAACCTGAATCATTGGCAGAAAATGCTGCAAATTGATAAAGTGCTACACAAATGTAAATCATGATGAGGTCAGTCAGCATCTGAAAGCTAAAAGGCAGGTTAATGTTTTGGAAATGGCTGTACCTCTCTAATGTCCCATTTTAACTCGGAGGTTTAAAACTCATGATTTTGTTTAAAATCATGAAGGGTTTTGATAGAGTAAATAAGGAGAAACTGTTTCCATTGGCAGAACGGTCGGTAACCAGAGGACACAGATTTAAGGCCATTGGCAAAAGAACCAGAGGGGAGATGAGGAAAAATGTTTTTTACGCAGCGAGTTGTTCTGATCTGGAATGCGCTGCCTGAAAGGGCGGTGGAAGCAGATTCAATAATAACTTTCAAAAGGGAATTGGATAAATAGTTGAAGGGAAAAAATTTACAGGGCTATGGGGAAAGAGTGGGGGAATGGAACTAATTGGACAGCTGTTTCAAAGAGCTGGCACAGTCACAATGGGCCGAATGGCCTACTTCTGTGCTGTATTATTCTATGATTCTATGAGGTTCCTCTGTTAATCAGCACCAGTGAGAAACCCAGTGCCACATCGGTAAAATCAGCCCATTTTAGGTTTCTAATGAAAATCTGCTCAAGCACTGATCCGAATCCGAAGATTGCGAGATCTGGCTATAACTCTTCATCAAGACTTTCATTCTAATGCACAACTATTTATCTTTCTCTTCCACTTGCTGATTGACCTGCTGGACTATTAAAAGTCCCCCCCCCCCTCCCTCCGTCTGGTATAATACAGCGTTCGAATCTTCATTAATTTAAATAACAACTCAAACAGGTGCTTTTTATAACACATTTTCATGAATATTCTAGTGCCTTATGTCATTTACCTCTGTTAATCCATTTGAACAATTAACTGACTCATGCATGTAATTTTTAATATGATGAAGAGTTTCCCTTATGGTCTATTAAGTGCCTGTGTGGGTTTTTAATTGTTTATGGGATGCATGTGATAAGCCTGCGATCTTATTTGACTTTTTTTTCCCCCATTCTCCAGTTTTCACTCCTCCTTTCTCTCCTTAATTACTCTAATCGATGCGTCACACTGAGATCCATTGCCTGAGGTGCCAACAAGCCTCTGGTAATGCCTAAAGCATATAGAAAGAAATAACTTGCATTTATTTAGCGCCTTTCATGACCTCAGGATGTTCCAAAGTGCTTTACAGCCAATGAAGTACTTTTGAAATGGTCACTGTTGTAATGTAGGAATCGTGGCAGCCAATTTGAGCACAGCAAGATCCCACAAACAGCAATGCGATAATGACCAGATAATCTGTTTTAGTGATGTTGGTTGAGGGATAAATATTGGCCCAGCACACCGGGGAGAACTCCCTGGGCTCTTCTTCAAAATAGTGCCATGGAATCTTTTACATCCACCTGAGAGGGCAGACGGGACCTCGGTTTAATGTCTCATCTGAAAGACGGCACCTCCAACACCGCAGCACTCCGTCAGTACTGCACTGAAGTATCAGCTTAGATTATGTGCTCAAACTTCTGGAGTGGAGCTGGAACCTACTTTATCTCAGAGGCGTGAGTGCTACTGACTGAACCACAGCTGACACTAGCGAATGTGCGAAGAAAGGAAATTGGGGAACTGGGTGATGCATGAGGTTACACACTATCCTTTCACCCACTGGGACCTGAGTTCAAATCCAGCCCATTCAGATAGAATGAGAGCCTCCTCTAGTTGCTGGCTGTAAGGTGCCTGTATGAAATTAGCTTTGGGTGGCCAGCTCCCAATTCCTTTAGTACTAATTGCCATGACGATGGCTCTGGGGGAAATGTCACTCTGGAGCAGTGGTGAGAGGGGAGACCTCCTCCCCAGTTGGGGGTGATGTCTATTGCTGGGGCAGAGTGCAGGGAGTTTTTGTCTACTTCAGTACCTGTCCTGGGTGGAAAATGTTCCATTTTCAGCACCAATGTCCTTCCCCCCAGACAAGCACGAAAAATAAAAATACCCAAAGAGAAAGTGGTTTCCAAAGCTCTCCACCACTAAGGGTTTTCCTCGTCTCATGTCTGGGTCTGTTGTCATTGGCGGCCGTGCCTTCAGCCATCTAGGCCCTAAGCTCTAGAATTCCCCCCCTAACCTCTCCGGCTCTCTACCTCTCCCTCCTCCTTTAAGACACTCCTTAAAACCTTTGACTAAGCTTTTGTTCACCTGTCCTAGTATCTCCTTATGTGGATCGGTGCCAAATTTTGTTTGATAATCGCTCCTGTGAAGCGCCTTGGGACGTTTCACTATGTTAAAGGTGCTATATAAATGCAAGTTGTTGTTGTAGTTTAATTGATAGAGATTAATTGCTATGATTAGTCAACAACTCCATTATCATTGTATCATGGGACTACCAGAATGGGATCTTCTACCATTTCTAATGAATCCATAAAGATTACACTGGGTTGCCCTAGTGTCATCAACAAAAAAACAAATTTACATATCCCCCCTCCCTTTTTGAAAAAAGGGCACAACGTGGTCTGTGGAAGGAGATTAAATGGGTGGGTAGTCCATGATAGGGGAGAGTGTACATGACCTATGGGAAGAGATTAATTAATTAAATTAATAAATAAAATCTCAAACTAAAATATACATCCAACAAAACTAAAGGAAACAAAAAACCACATTGTAATATTATTCCTGGTCTCTATAGGACACTCCAGTCCTTGTGGTGCTAACCGGCCGCGGAAGGCCTCAAAGTTACTGGCGGACACCGTACGCTTCATCTCCAGAGCCACCCGGGTACGGATATAGACCTTGATCTAAGATGGACCTTGGTCTTTTCTCGTCTAGCAGTTCCTATGCCCCTATGAGGAGAGGGAATTAACATCGAGCCAGGACTGGAAATAGTACACACAGTAAAGCCGTGAAAGGGAAACAGCATCGTTCAGTGGCCACACAAAGAGCTACAGTTGTGGTTTGAAAGCAAACACAATGAACGGAACGTTGAAAAAAGGCAACTTGATCTTTTGATCCTTTAAAATAACAGGCTCCTGGTGAATGTTTATCTATTGCATTAGCTTCATCGCTCTTATATTTATCAACTGGTGAATTTACCATTAATCTGTGCCAAGAAAATAAACAAATATTGACATGTAAGCAGTTCATCCCCTTAATTGCATAAGATCATGAGCATGGGTTTGTGACCTTATAAGCTCTCTGTGTAATTTCTGTTTCAGTGAGCTGTTAACAACCTATTCTTAGAATTGATCCTTACCTGTAAGCCTACTGTTTCACACATATTTGTTGAAGGTTATCCACCGCTCTCTCTTAACCCATTTAATGTCTCCTTGTCTTTGCTTTAATCTCATGAGAACAAACAAAGCATGGAAGGAAGAAAGGGTAACCACCTCATCAAGTCTTCACTTCCACAGCCAATATATGCTTCACTCCATCATGCACTCTACCCACCCATGAAACCTCCCTCCACAGTCTATGGGCACCATACCCTATCATAGAATCTATCCAGCCATTTAACCTCTTTCACAGTCCATGTACATTCTACCCTATCATGGACTCTAGCCCACCCCTTTAATCTCTTCCCGTAGCTCATGTTCACTCTCCCTATCATGGACTCTCCCTACCCCTTTAATCTCTTCCCGTAGCTCATGTTCACTCTCCCTATCATGGACTCTACCTACCCATTTAATCTCCTTCCACAGACCCTCTCCTACCATGAACTTTATCACGCACATTTATCTCCTAAGGGAAAGGTCTGAATACAAACTCTCTGATTCACAAAGGTAAATCAAGCAAACCAACAAACTATTCATCCATTTTCACATCTCCAAAATTCAACCTAGGTCTGCTGCCTGCCATAGACATCAGCCAATCCCTCACCTGCCCGAGAACCAGACCACCATGTCCCAGGGTGTATTTGATCATCTGAGACTAAAACTATCCCATCACCTAATCCCTCCACAGATACTGCCTCCAGGAAAAGCATAGGCATGTTCAACTTCTCACTCCCTGCTGCCTTACTCCACTACCCTGTATCACATCGCATTGCAATAGTGAGATGGAATAAACTCACTACAGCGATGGTCTTGCTCGGCCAAAAGGACGACCTCAGCTGCCTCCACCAGTGCCATCCGTTGTGACCTCTAGGCCCAGACATGACTTGTTCATCTCACCCTCTCCCCAATGAAGAGATGTCCGGCCTCTGCTTGCTGCAGTCCGACTCATCAAGGCAAAGACATGGAGCTCCGCAGGGACTGGAAGATTCAATCTACATCTCTCCAGTCTCTAATGTATTGTGTTGCAGCTGAAGATAAAAAAAGAAGTAACCTGCATTTATATAGCGCCTTTCACGACCTCAGGACATCTCAAAGCGTTTTACAGCCAATGAAGTACTTTTGAAATGTAGTCACTGTTGTAATGTAGGAAACGCGGCAGCCAATTTGCGCACAGCAAGATCCCACAAACAGCAATGAGATAATGACCAGATAATCTATTTTTTAGTGATGTTGGTTGAGGGATAAATATTGGCCCAGGACACCGGGGAGAACTCCCCTGCTCTTATTCTAAATAGTGTCATGGGATCTTTTACATCCACCTGAGAGAGCAGAAGGGGTCTCGATTTAAGGACTCATCCAAAAGACAGCACCTCCAACAGTATAGTGTTCCCTCAGTACTGCATTGGAAGTGTCAACCTAGATTAGGTGCTCAAGTCTCTGGAGTGGGACTTGAACCCATATCTTTCTGATTCAGAGGTGAGCAGGCGACCCACTAAGCCACAGCAGACACCACAGCATTGTTAATTAAAACCTTCCTCGTTACGCATTTTCATACAGGGTCTCCTGACAGGCTTCGTTCCACTGGCCTCTGTGCTTACTAATACTAACCTTGTATGGACCTGCTGATCTTGTACGTTTCACTATCAAGAAAGAAGGCAAGGTAGAATGGAAAAAGGTGTACACAGCTTCCTGGCTCTGGCTCAGTTCAAAAGCCAAGCACACAGATAAGCACTGTACAACTTTCCTATTGTCTCATGGGTGAAGCCCCTGTACATTGTTCCATTAAACCATACAGACCAGGTTCGATTCCTGGACTGTACTGAATAAGCTGATCTCAACCTAAAAGACAGTGGAAATGGTGTTAAAATTGGCCACTGAGCCCTATGGGTTTAGGAATGAAAATCCAGCCCAGGTTCTGGAATGCTGGTCTTTATATCTAGAGGACTGGAGTACAAGGGGGCAGAAGTTATGCTGCAGCTATACAAAACCCTGGTTAGACCGCACCTGGAGTACTGTGAGCAGTTCTGGGCACTGCACCTTCGGAAGGACATATTGGCCTTGGAGGGAGTGCAGCGTAGGTTTACTAGAATGATACCCGGACTTCAAGAGTTAAGTTACGAGGAGAGATTACACAAATTGGGGTTGTATTCTGTGGAGTTTCGAAGGTTAAGGGGTGATCTGATTGAAGTTTATAAGATATTAAGGGGAACGGATAGGGTGGATAGAGAGAAACTATTTCCGCTGGTTGGGGATTCTAGGAGTAGGGGGCACAGTCTAAAAATTAGAGCCAGACCTTTCAGGAGTGAGATTAGAAAACATTTCTACACACAAAGGGTTGTAGAAGTTTGGAACTCTCTTCCGCAAACGGCAATTGATACTAGCTCAATTGCTAAATTTAAATGTGAGATAGATAGATTTTTGGCAACCAAAGGTATTAAGGGATATGGGCCAAAGGCAGGTATATGGAGTTAGATCACAGATCAGCCATGATCTTATCAAATGGCAGAGCAGGCACGAGGGGCTGAATGGCCTTCTCCTGTTCCTATGTTCCTATGTTCCCACTCTTGAATGTTGTCCCGTGATCCCTTTTGGGAAGTGTGTGTCGACATCGGTCGAGGAAGGGATGGGTAACACAGTAACCTTAAGAACAAGAGGAGGCCATTCAGCCCCTCAGGCCTGCTTCGCCATTCAATTAGATCATGGCTGATCTGTACCTCAACTCCATTTACCCGCCGTGGCTCCATATTCTTTGATACCCTTACCCAACAAAAATCTATTGATCTCAGTCTCAAATGCTCCAATTGTCCTAACACCCGCAGCCATTTGAGCAAGAGAATTTCAGATTTCCACTACCCTTTGTGTGAAAAACTACTTCCTCTTTTCTCTCCTGAATGGCCTGGCTCTAATTTTAAGATTACGTCCCCTCATTCTTGATTTTCCCACCAGAGGAAATAGTTTCTCCGTATCGACCCTATCGAGTATTTTTAACATTTTAAACACTTTGATCAGATCACCTTGTATTCAAGGGAATACAAGCCATGTTTATGCAACCATCCTAACTTAACCCTCTAAGTCCCAGTATCATTCTGGTGAATCTGTCGCCTGTAGCACTGCTCTCCGGAGAGCGTTAGCATTTCAAGAAAGGGGGGGAGTATTAGAAAAAGAAGTTAAAAAATTCTCCTTTTTTTCTCCCAACCAAAAATGAATTCCAGTGCAGATCAAGGTTAGAAAGGAAGCTCCTTTAAGATGAACAGGATGCTGATGTACAATTCAGACGCTGGGATATATTTAGCAAAAATAATGTTGGTCCAGGACAGAAATATAACCAATTTATTCAGATGTTGCACAGTACTTTAACACTGAATAAATTCTCACTTGTGTTAGGTTTATTTATGATTAGGCTTCACCGAAGTTAGTAGTTCAGAACAAGTTGAGCAGAACTAATTTTGACAGAATAGCTTTGAACTTAGATACGCACATGTACATGCATATAGGGGTAGAGTTTCCGCTTTGGGCACAATCAGCAAATTGGGCACAAATTGCACTCGAAATTGGACTGGTTTGGTTACAGTTCAAGTTTCTGCTAAAATGTATTTGCATAATCACAAGCGTAAAATCTTCTACAAACAATTGGGCAGCATAATAGACCGAAATCGTTCCTTTTTTTGCATTAAAAAATATTAATTGATGTTTTTAAAGTAGCAACCTGGTGCAGCCTTATTAATACATGGGTTTATCACCAAAGATAAGCATTTTTAATAAGGATGTCCAGTCCTCCACCCGTGAGTGACCTGGAGGTAGAGTTTCTGGTTTTATCATCGCAATCCGCACGAACCAGCGCAAAAGAATGCGGAATATCAAGCGTAAGTTATGTCAAGTGTTAATCGAGTTTCTGCGATCTTTAACACTGCTTCAAAAATCATTGCACCCAAAGATGGCCCCGCCCACAAAACCGGCCACGCCCCCAATCGAAATAACGAGGATGGTGAGTTTCTGCCGATTGTGCCCGTTTGCGGCCGTTCGAGGAGGGTCTTCAAATTGCGCTCATTCTCTTAGGCGCACAGGCTCAAGTAGACACGTTTTAAACGTTTTTAAACGCTAAAAAATATTTAATTTACTAAGAAACTGACTAGTGTACACCAATGGAACTCGTAAATGGCTCATTGTAGCTTTTTAAAGTCATTTTCAGTGATTTTAAATCAGGTTACACACTGGTGGAGGACCAGACACTCTTATTAAAAATGCTTATTGTTTGTGATAAACCCATTTTCAGTTAACTGCACCAGATTACCACTCTTAAATACATCTCTTAAATACATCAATGAATATTTTAATACCAAGAGAAAGAAACAATTATGTTCTATTATGCTTACGATTGCGCTGTTTCGTGGAAGATTTTACGTTTGTGATTATGCAAATGCATTTTAGTGGAAATTTGAACTGTAACCAAACAAATGCAATTTCGAGTGCAATTTGCGCTCAATTTGCCGATTGCGTCCAAAGTGGAAACTCGACCTTGAAATCACAGAAAATGACTTGTAAAAGCTACACTGAGCTATTTACGAGTTTCATTGGTCAGTTTCTACTCTAGTCAGTTTCTTAGTAAATTAAATATTTTTTAGCGTTTAAAAACGTTTAAAACGTGTCTACTTGAGCCTGTGCGCCTAAGAGAATGAGCCCAATTTGAAGACCCTCCTCGAACGGCCGCAAACGGGCACAATCGGCAGAAACTCACCATCCTCGTTATTTCGATTGGGGGCGTGGCCAGTTTTATGGGCGGGGGAGCTTCGGGTGCAATGATTTTTGAAGCAGTGTTAAAGATCGCAGAAACTCGATTGACTCTTGACGTAACTTACATTTGATATTCTGTGATTTCCCACAATGTTTTGCGCTGGTTCAGGTGGATTGCACGGATAAAACCACCACAATCTAGGCGAAACTCTACCCCACAGTACACACCAGGGAAGTGGGAACGATTCACTCCCGTCTGGTACTGTACGGCCTGTGTGTGTCTCAGTGTCAGCTCCTGTACATGTACAGTACATATTACGTAAAGGGAAACGCTTCACTCCCGTCTGCTACTGTACTGCTCAAGCATGTCTGCATTGGCTCCTGTATGTATGTCGTACACATGTAGCATGGCCAAATTAGGATCATGAGTATCTAATTAATATTTATAACAAGCTGAGACAAGCGAACGGTGTAAGTTTTATGAATTAGGGCTCCTGCTGAAGGTCTGCCGCATCGAGTGTGTATATTAATTCTCATGGGCTGATAATGGTGCAGGGTACACTGGCCTCCATGCCCAGATACCTGACGTTCTCCATTCACACGAGGCTCTGAGCTGGCAATGCTAATTTGTAAACCCACCCCATAAAACCCTAGCTGATGTATGGAGAGTCTAGGCACCGATTAGAATTGGGAAGATATGTTTGCCCATCATTGCTAACACAGTGAGAAAGATAAACTGGAGGGCAAATCACGTCCCCCCGCCCATCGATGATCAGCTGAAGAGCTAGACTGGGACGGCCTGCGTACATTAGCATAGCATTAGTATATTTGCATATCATTAGCATTCCATTATCACATTGAGGACCCCATTAACGACAGTGATGGTTTACCTAGGTCATTTCCTGTCCTGGCTTGGCCAAAGGCTACTCGCTGGGCTAAAGGGCCTGTCAAAGTGATGGGCCAAAGATTAATAGTTGGCACTTTCTTTCTGGAAACAGGTGGGAATTCATTGTATTAATATTTATTGCCAGTGCTTCTGTCCATATTGTCTGCTGTTGCCTTGATAATAGGAAGCAGAAAGGTGATGATAAATGGAAGCAGCTCTGTCCTTGGAGGCAGAGACTGTATCTTCCCTGCTGCTCTCCATATTCATACCTGGTTGAATACCCTGCTGACATTCACTGTTTGGGCTCACACTGAAGACTGGCCACTTGAGCACGGTACCAGAGGGGTGCCTGGCATCAGAACCCCGGGGACAGGCAGCAGCGTTGGGAGAGGAGAGGAGAATGGAGGAGAGGAAAATAAAATTAGAATGTTCGCAGGGTGCTGCAGGGGGAGAGAGCTGAGCCAATGAAGAAAGAAAGAAAGAACTTGCACTTATTTTGTGCCTTTCACGACCTCAGGACGTCCCAAAGCGCTTTACAATCAATAAAGTACTTTTTGAAGTGTAGTCACTGTTGTAAACGCAGCAGCCAATTTGAGCACAGCAAGATCCCACAAACAGCAAAGAGATAATGACCAGATAATCTGTTTTAGTGATGTTGGTTGAGGGATAAGTGTTGACCAGAACACCGGGGAGAACTCCCCTGCTCTTCTTCGAAATAGTGTCATGAGATCTTTTACGTCTGCCTGAGAGGGCAGACGGGGCCCTCGGTTTAACGTCTCATCCAACAGTGCAGTGCTCCCTCAGTACTGCACTGGGAGTGTCAACATTGATTCTGTGCTCAAGTCTCTGGAGCGCGGCTCGAAGCCACAACATTCTGACTCCGAGGCGAGAGGGGTACCCACTGAGCAACGGCTGACACTAAGGGAGTCGGAGAGGAATTTTCCAAACTTTTTCCCCCCCTAAATTGGCCTTGGTTTATTTTTCATCTGTTTTTTTTGCCTCTCCCTTGGAGATTACAATGGTTTGCAATGGGATGGGTGGGTGGCGTGAATCATGATGCGTAACAGCATCACGAGAGTGTGGGGCTGGTTTGATGGAGCAACTGTTCTTTTTGTCTGTCCTTTTTGTACGTTCGTGTCATTTACCCTCCGGCAGCACAGTCTGCGTCCTTGTGTCACCTCACAACACCAATGTGCATTTATTTAGCGTCTTTAACATAGTAAAACGTCCCAAGTGGCTTCACAGGAGTGATTATCAAACAAAATTTCACTCTGAGTCACATAAAGAGATATTAGGAGAGGGAAAGGGGTAGGTTTTAAGGAGTGTCTTAAAGGAGGAGAAAGAGGTAGAGAGGCGGAGAGGTTTAGGGAGGGAATTCCAGAGCTTAGGGCCCAGACAGCTGAAGGCACGGCCGCCAATGGGGGAGCAATGAAAATCAGGGACATGCGAGAGGCCAGAATTGGAGGAGCGCAGAGATCTCGGAGGGTTGTAGGGCTGGAGGAGGTTACAGAGATACGGAGGGGCGAGACCATGGAGGGATTTGAAAACAAGGATGAGAATTTTAAAATTGAAGTGCTGCTGGACTGGGAGCCAATGTCGGTCAGCGAGCACAAGGGGTGATGAGTGAACCAACATGAGCCGATCACTGTGCCCACAGCGTTACCAGTGCAACGTGTAGGAAGCCCAGGAGGATGAACGAGAACTGCACACGCGTCAAGGTCAGACTATCACCAAACAGAAGAGACATTATGTAGAAAAAAATAAATGACAGAACGTTTGCAAATCCTTGTTGAAATGAACAGAGCTGTCTTCACTTTAATTGTGTTTTGTACTATAAGACGCACAGAGACAGGTTATGTTATATCATGTTTCCCTCCCATAAAATCATTGAGTCTGGCTGAAAATAAATAAGATTTGACAGGATTGTAACTTTCTGCTAAGATTAGCTCTTTACCCCACTAGGTAAACGAAACTAAATCTTTTAAAAACAGAAAAAACAACAGATTCCTTGTAATTTGAGGTGACCGTTCACCATTTCCCCTGCTCGATTAATCAGTCTATGATCCCTTCAGAGGTTTAGAAAATATTTTTTGTATCGCCTTTCTTCCACAGCACATTTGACTACAGGAGCTTCCTAATATGGTGCCTGTCAGCAGCTGCTTAATGGCACTTGCTCTGCTTTCGATGAAACACTCGCGACCATGTTACCTACCCCCTACTCATCTGTGCGCGTCACTTAATCTGTAAGGGTTTCGAATAACCTGTTTGTTAAAGAGGAAGTGAACTGTGTTGAGACGCCGTATAATCCTCAAGGTTATAAAAGAGCGATTCCTTTGTACTGACAGCAGCTCTTTGGCAAGATGGAGGATGCAACTGACGATCCGGATTCTTTCCCCTCAGTCTGGTTCAGTAATAACTGAAGTCGAATACATTTTAAAGTCCAACACTCTTTAATAGCAGGGTTCTTAGTCTGCAGCATTGATTTGGACTCCTGATGGAGTCCCTCTATGCTGGCAGAGCAAGAACAACAACATACAGAAATCCACACGTTTTTATACAAATCAATAGGGTTGGAACATACTTAACGAGGGTCAACACCAATCATAAGCCGGGCATAGGTTGCCATGCGAGGTTACATTATTTCCGACCAATCATAAATCGTCCATGTGCTGATCATGCTGCTGTTAGACATCAAAGGGGATAACTTCCTCACTTTCCAACTTGGAATGTTCTTCCCTGTTCCTTCTGTTCCTTATCTCCCAACCTGGAATGTCTTTCAACTTTGGCTAAGCTCGTTCCCTATATTGATCTGCCATAAACATGGAGACATTCAGACCAGTCATCAAAGACCTATCATTGATAAGACAATGCAGGCCTGCTGACTAAGCAAACATATGGCCCAGCAGGAGGGCCAGGCCACTTGTATCAATCTCAGTTACTAACTAATTAACCCTTTCTAACCATTTTGCATTCTGCTTCTTTGCCACGTAGGCATTTTAATATTTTACCGAAAACTGACCACGTAGGGATTCTCATTCCCCCCTTTTATCATTTCATGATAACCAATTATTACGGTGCTCACTGGTTCTGCAGGTTCTGCAGTGCAGCAACATTTAAGTAAGCAATAAACTATAAGAATTATAACAATGAATATGACTAGCCCTTGAACTAGAGAAGTCCCAATAGAACACAGACATGTTTCATCAATACGCCTTTGTATCTTATCTGTTCTCAGGAACAGACTCCTTCTAAACATCTCTCAAGTAAGCTGCGAATGTCCTTGGTCAGCTAAACCTATTCATGTTAGTTTGAAAAGGCTAACATAGTCAAATATCCTATGGTGATTTATATTTTGTTTCCAGCCTAACTAGACTGAATGGTACCTTTCAGACCATTTTACACCTGTGAATTGGTGCCCTCCCCATTATATCCCTTAATCCAAATTCTCCCTACAATATCCCATTAGATGCTGTACCTCTTCTTAACCAGGTTCCCTTCGTGTTGGCCACCAGTCCGGGTGGAAGAGAGGCAGAGCATCTGATAATCCTATCAAACTATAATTGTCTTCCCTTTTACATGCACCTTACCCCAGCGGGTGCTACTCCCGGTACCATTAAGATGTGTGCTTAGTTGAAACCACAGAGACAATGGGGACATTCTCACCCAGGCTCTGTTTTACTATCTTTGCCAAACCCTTCATCCTCTACTTACATTTATTACATGCAATGAAAATCAAGAAGCACATTACAACAAACTGCACTACGACTAATACATATGAAATTAATCTAATCCAAGGATGGATCTGTATATTCAGTCCCAAATTCCAGGGGTCATTTCACCAGGTGGTGACTTTAATTTGGTCAATGTCATGCTTAATGTTACTGTCCTGTTGTAGGTTATAATAAACCTTCTGGGAGAGGCGTATCTCCATTCACAATGCTTCCAAGTATTTAGGCAACAGGGGTGTCAGATACCCAAATGTGTCCTGATATGCTTTTAAGTCCTTTCTGACATTCTCAGAAACTTGTAAGGTGGTGAGGTTATGCCGATGTATCTCTACCAGTTCCTCGGGTCCAATCCAAACCAGGACTTCAGAAATGGAGTAGAATTCTGGACTTAAAATATCACAAGTTAGATTGGCATATTTAAACGTTTTCAAATTAGTTGTAACACAGTATTCGCCCTCTCCGGCATATACCACTTAAGTGGGTTTTAGATCCGCCTCTAGGGCCTCCATGGTACAGTTAATATCCCGATTGGTACCGGTATTATTAAACCCACACTGTGCTTCTGGGCTGTGTCCAACACTATGTGGACACACAGTGACAGCATGTCTAGTAACACATCCCTTTAATTTTGTTCCAGCCAATCAGCTTAAATCTACGTCCTCTAGTTCTTGAACCCTCTGCTAGGGGAAACAGGTACTTCCTGTCTACTTTATCTGGGCCCCTCATAATTTTGTAATTTTGTATCCATCGTGCGGATATCTTCTAAATATTGTTTCTCCCAATTTTATTGTTAACTGATGGGAACCTAACCCTGAATTTTGAAAATCCAAATTACTGTGTCCCTCTTTACTTTAATTTCAGTCCTTTTGATTGATACCAGTGTTTCCTGACTGTTTCATTAATTAGTTGGTTTCTCTATGGACCATGTGTCAGTGCCTTGTTTAAAAGGATTTCTCACTCGCCTGGACCACATTAACCATTTTCCTGTTGTGCTGTTGTCAAGTAACTGAGCCTGTCTGAGACTCATTCTTCACTGTATCTTCTTCATGTATCTCCGCATACTAGCAGCATCTCATAGGAATGAGCTTAGTGTTCTTGGATATTAACTTTCTGCTGGCCAGTCTCTTCTTCCTCATGGTATTTCCGAACATTTTCCATGGCACACATCATATGTCCTGTAGGATTCAGTCCTGTAAAAGCAACTGGTTTGTTTAAAGAGTGGTTGCAATAGCTCACCAGGCCATAGGCCTATGTAATCATGTTCTTCATCCTGGTCTCCGTTTCAGATGATGGCAACATACATTTGTATCTTTTATGTCCACTGTAGCCATTCTTAGGTTTTCAGGTTATCTTATCAAAAAGATCAGGGGTGTCTAGAGTGCTTATCTCCCCCTGCATGGTCCCGATGTCAGGGTAGTGGCCAGGATTTTGAGTGTAGTTTTCTCATTATTCATTATAGGCAAGGACACAAATATCTCCACGAGAAAGCTATCAATTTACTATTCTCAACTACACTTTCCTGACTTCCACTAGATTGTATATTTATGCCAGATTGATTTTTTTATCATGCCCAATTCAATGACTTTAGAGAAATTCCCATATCTCCCCACCTCGAGCATTCTGTCTCGGAAGACAACAAATAGGCTAAAACAAAACAAATCAAAATGTTTTCAAAAGAAGAGAATCAGGTTGATATCACCACGCTGTGACATTTGGTATCCGCTAATGTCTGCAGCTAAAGTCTTAAATCTTTAACACCACTGGATCGTTTCCTGCACCAAATTTCTCCAGCAAAGGTTGCACCGTAACTTTGTAACTACTCTTGGTAATCCTGCACCATCAACACTCACGTGGTCCCAAAAAAAAACCAGGGTCACCTGTTTTAAAAGAAACACAGAAAATCCATTGCGGCTCTTCTTGAGAGCCCAAGTGATTAATTTGTCAAATCTTCATTTATTATTTATTTATCCAAAGGAATAATCCCTATACCCGAAACAAATTTAGAAAACAAAACAGGAGAGAGAAATTGCCTAGTTCCACGCTCTCTGAAGCCCGCAGCCTGTCTGAAATAAACACTGTCTCTCCCACATACAGATGTACGCAGGGCTGCAGACTGGAATTTCTAACTCCAAGTCCTAATCTCTGTGTTTTCAAGATGTAACCACATTAAGCAGATATCATTAGCAGCCGCCTGCTAAGATACGTTATATTCTCTTTTATTAATTTATTAATGGTTTGGGCATGTGTTTCTAGCACTGTAGCTATCCTTTGCAAATATATGGTCAGCATTTGATCCTCAGCCAATTCCTTATCTGTATCTTCATTTATCTTTTAATATATCTTTAATGCGAGACCCTAAATCTCTGACCTTTTGATCTAATGTTGTCAAATCAATGGTGTTAACAACTGAGGCAAAGGCAGTTGCTATATCACTTATCACAGATCTTTACGTCTCCATATTTGCCTATCTCTTTTTACGATGTCCACCTCCATTCCATGTCGCTCTTTGTTTTAACACTTGAGTTAGGAGGTGTTGATCTAATTGTTGAGTTTTCTCAGCAGTCTCAATGCGAGTTATATAATTTGTCAGGGAAGGTCTCCCCTCTTTGGTCAGATCTTGTATTCTACTATTAATTTCAAATAAAATTGAATAGCCCCAGAACTTGTCAAAACTTCCTTATCATACTGTGGCAGGGTAAAACTGATAGGCGTTTAGTACCCTGTGTCAGTACATAGCTCAAGTAATGGACTTCCAATTGTCTAACCTATGCTTCCTTTTCATATGATTTGTTTTACATTCCTTTCTTATCAATTTTTCACTGTAGCGTGAAAACTTATATCTCAGTCAATTGTAGCCTTTGGCATTTCCGAGTAATTGGGACAATTTTACTAATATAACCTATACCAATTATTACCTCATGTTCACCTGTGTTCTGGGCAAGCCTCAGACAGTTCTCAACCGACTGGGTCATTTCTATCTGTTTGAACTGCTCTTGGCATGACAGTCTGGCTTCTTGGGATGGAAGGGGTTAATATTAACTTGCTCTTGTGGTAGGAGTAACTTGATCCTTCTCCCTTTTGAGATTAAGTTCCCACCTTCAAAATTTCACTTCACACAGGTTTGACTGATTTTTTTACTTCTCACATTTGTGGATTGCTTTATACTATATTTTTGCACACTATTTTTCACATACTTTTAGTGGATCTGATTATAATCAACGCTCCGAGCTGTTCCAGCTTTCCGACTTTTCCTATCACAGTGATACCAGATAGTTTTTTAATCTATCCCATTAATTTTTAACCTCTTTTTAAACTACAGCCAATCACAAAATAAACAATCAAAATGCCAATTTTTTGAAGATCCCATGTCTGGAATTTAACATGCCCACACTTTATAAGAACCAGAATTTAATAGGTCACTTAACCTCAATAACTCCAATTTTAATTCAGCAGTATCAGAATTAAACACACGACAAGACAGATACATTACACAAAGGAAGAAAACACACAAGACACAGTAAGAAGGGGGCGTAGCCCACAACACCGACAAAAAAAACACTGATCAAGACAGGCTTTTTAAAGGGACAGTACACTGAAACAACAAAACCTTTCTTTTTCGGGTCTCTGTCTTTTAAACATTTGTCTAGTCACTTAATTCTATCCATATTTTTTTACAGTACTGTCTCCATAAAGCAA
Source organism: Heptranchias perlo (assembly GCF_035084215.1). NCBI lineage: Eukaryota > Metazoa > Chordata > Chondrichthyes > Hexanchiformes > Hexanchidae > Heptranchias > Heptranchias perlo. The sequence goes on from NC_090335.1 coordinate 79,254,606, forward strand.
TTAGTTCTTTGGCTGAGGTACCTCTGTTATTTTCCAAATTAATTCCTGAGCCTTTTTTTTCCGGCATCTAAGTTTTATCAATAGTTCCTGTTTATATCCAATCATCAGGAACTTAAACCCTGACTACCCTCAGTGATATTAACCACTGACCTACCGCTTACAAGTTATTCCCTCAGTGATATTCGACCACTGACCTCTTCCTGCTATTTCTGTGTATTCGCCAGACTGACCTGAATCTTGTAAGGACACCACGCGAGTGTTAGCGATTGGACGATTCGTCGTCAGACTGACGGATTGGAGGAAAACCGACATAGTAAATTAAGACTACTTACATCGGGGCGCCATTTCCTTCCTCCGTGTCTGAGACAATCCGCCTCTTACTCCGCGAACTCTCGGTGAACGACCGTTAAGATCCCACCGCTGCCACCAAATGACGATCCGGATTCTTTCCCCTCAGTCTGGTTCAGTAATAACTGAAGTCGAATACATTTTAAAGTCCAACACTCTTTAATAGCAGGGTTCTTAGTCTGCAGCATTGATTTGGACTCCTGATGGAGTCCCTCTATGCTGGCAGAGCAAGAACAACAACATACAGAAATCCACACGTTTTTATACAAATCAATAGGGTTGGAACATACTTAACGAGGGTCAACACCAATCATAAGCCGGGCATAGGTTGCCATGCGAGGTTACATTATTTCCGACCAATCATAAATCGTCCATGTGCTGATCATGCTGCTGTTAGACATCAAAGGGGATAACTTCCTCACTTTCCAACTTGGAATGTTCTTCCCTGTTCCTTCTGTTCCTTATCTCCCAACCTGGAATGTCTTTCAACTTTGGCTAAGCTCGTTCCCTATATTGATCTGCCATAAACATGGAGACATTCAGACCAGTCATCAAAGACCTATCATTGATAAGACAATGCAGGCCTGCTGACTAAGCAAACATATGGCCCAGCAGGAGGGCCAGGCCACTTGTATCAATCTCAGTTACTAACTAATTAACCCTTTCTAACCATTTTGCATTCTGCTTCTTTGCCACGTAGGCATTTTAATATTTTACCGAAAACTGACCACGTAGGGATTCTCACAACGATTGACCTCAGCTAAGGAAGAAATAATCAGCCGTAGTTACTACTCCTGGGGGGTGATTTTAAACCCCAAGAACGGGTGGGTTGGGGGCGGGTGGGAGTTGAAAATAGTTGTATTTTGGGTCGCGACCGCAACCCGGCTTTATTTCCGGGTTTAACGTCGGTGTGTTAAAGTACAGGCTTCCCACTGGGAATGCAAAGTCTGAAAATTTTGCAGTTGCGACTCAAAAAAAAAACTATTTTCAACTCCCACCCGCCCCCAACCCACCCGTTCTTGGGGTTTAAAATCACCCCCCTGGTCTCTGCCTTAGCGGCTCCCACTGAAATGTGAATTTCGGTGGACGACAGACTCAGGCTTGGCTGGGTCTCCCCCAGACGCCTGAACAGTGCGTCGAAACTCAAGCTTAGATTTACATCTAAAGCCTCCAATCCGGTGGATGTCGGGCGGTGAGTAATTAGCACGCACCCCGGCCATTATTATGTTAGCTCTGCCTGCATTTCCGTGGCCGACCGAATTGGCAATCTGTGGACAAGCTCCGGGATAGACTTGAGCATCTGATTGGGAGCTCGCGTTTTTCTTGGCAGTAAACCACACATTTACAGCCTGTGGTAGTTTAAAGAGGCATCGAGAGAGAAGCAACCGGAAAACCTAGTGCTGTCTATCCGCTTCCAGCTGTGAGAGCCACGGGCAGTCCAGGTTTCAGACGGGGGCAATTAAAATCTCATTGAAGCGGTAATGCCAGAAGAGGGAGGCCTCTTTTGGGGGCTAATAAAAAGAAAGAAAGAAAGAAAGGAAGACATTGAGCGGGCATCACCATTCTGCCGATCAAAAGTGAAAATCAGTCCAATTAAGTTGGGATGGTCCCTTTAATTCTGGGTGTCACAGGAGATAATTTTGAGGGATTCATACCCCAAGCGGTGGGGCAATCAGTTAACCTGTTTGATTAACATGCCTATGGACGAATCCCTGAATGGAAAAAGAGGTGAGGGGGCAGCCCTTCCCACTTCCTGTGAACACATGGAAAAAGGAACACATGTGAGTCCAGATGGGTTTGGGAAGGAAGATTGGCCCAGCAAGGAGAAGCCTGCTCATCCCAAGTCCAAAGACAACCAGAAACAGAAGTCTGACCAGGAAACGTTAAGTAAGCCAGACAACAAGGAATAGAATGGCATATTTTTACTATTTTTTTTTCTTCACGAGGTGGGATCTGAAGTTATTTGTAAAGTAAAGCAATTTAATGATTTGTGTCAGACCTCATTTCTCTAAAGTGTTTTGAGTTTGCTGTGGAGCAAAGGGAGGTAAATGGAATTGAGGTGCAGATCAGCCATGATCTGATTGAATGGCGGGACAGGCTCGAGGGGCTGAATGGCCTCCACCTGTTCCTCCTCCTCCTCCTACCTGAGTCACGTGCATATTGACTTTGGGACAAACAAATCAGAGAGTTAAATGTGTGGCTCAAAGATTGGTGTGGGAGACAGGGGTTTCGATTCATGGGGCACTGGCACCAGTACTGGGGAAAGAGGGAGCTGTTCCGATGGGACGGGCTTCACTTAAACCGGGCTGGGACCAGTGTCCTGGTAAATCGAAGAACTCGGGCTGTAGAAAGGGCTTTAAACTAAAAGAAGGTTTGGAGGAGTGGTGTCAGGTGAGGGGAAATTTAGAAAACTAATGGGAAAAGTTAAGACAACAGAGCAGTGTAGTGATTTGGGTAAAGATAAGCAGAGTGTGGCAGGAAGGGACAGAGAGTTTACCAATAATAGAGCATCAACAAGTACGGTCAAAGCAGGAAAAAATGGTAAAAAGTCAAAAGTAAAGGCTCATTATCTGAATGCATGGAGCATTCGAAAAGAGATAGATGAATTAGTTGCACAAATAGAAATAAATGGGTTTGATCTAATAGCCATTACAGAGACATGGTCGCAAAATGACCAAGGTTGGGAACTAAATATTCCAGGGTTCATGACATTTAGAAAAGACAGATAGAATGGAAAAGGAGGGGGAGTATCCCTAATAATAAAGGATGAGATAAGGACAGTGGTGAGAAAGGATCTTGGCTCGGAAGATCAGGAAGTAGAATTAGTCTGGGTGGAAATAAGAAATAACAAGGGGCAGAAAACACTGGTGGGAGTAGTTTATAGGCCCCCTAACAGTAGCTATACCATTGGAGAGTATTAATCATGAAATAATAGAAGCTTGTAACAAAGGAAATGCAGTAATCATAGGGGACTTCAATCTTCATATAGATTGGGCAAATCAAATTGGCAAAGGTAGTCTGGAGGACAAGTTCATGAAATGTACTCAAGCAATACGTCATGAAACCAACCAGGGAACAGGCTATTTTAGATCCTGTATTGTGTAATGAGACAAGGTTAATTAGTAATCTCACAGTAAAAGAAACCTCTGGGGAAGAGCGATCATAATATGATAGAATTTCACATTGAGTTTGAAAGTAACATACTTCAGTCCGAAACTAGAGTCTTAAACTTAAATAAAGCCAATTACGACGGTATGAGGGGCGAGTTGTCAAAGGTAGATTGGGAAATTAAATTAAAGGGCTTGAGAGTTGAAAAGCAATGGCAAACATTTAAATAAATGTTTCAATATTCTCAACAAATATACATTCCATTGAGAAATAAAAACTCCACGGGAAAAGTGATCCACCCGCGACTAACTAAAGAAGTTAAGGAGAGTATTAGATTAAAAGAAGAGGCCTATAATGTTGCCAAGAAGAGTAATAAGCCTGAGGGTTGGAAGAGGTTTAGAAACAAACAAAGGTTGACCAAAAAATTGATAATAAGAGAGAAAATAGAATATGAAAGTAAACTAGCAAGAGATATAAAAACAGATTGTAAGAGCTTCTACAAGTATGTAAAATAGAAGAGAGTAACAAAAGTAAATGTTGGCCCCTTAGAGGCTGAGACAGGAGAAATTATAATGGGGAATCAGGAAATGGCAGAGACGTTAAACAAATATTTTGTATCTGTCTTTACAGTGGAAGACAAAAAAGCATATCAGATATAGTGGGGAACCAAGGGGTAAATGAGAGTGAGGAACTTAAAACAACTAATATCAGTACAGAATAAGTACTGGACAAACTAATGGGACTAAAAGCCGACAAATCCCCTGGACCTGATGGCCTACATCTGAGGGTTCTAAAAAGAGGTGGCTGAAGAGATAGTGGATGCATTGGTTATGATCTTCCAAAGGTCTCTAGATTCTGGAACAGTCCCAGTGGACTGGAAGGTAACAAATGTGACCCCGCTATTCAAGAAGGGAGGGAGAGAAAAAACAGGGAACTACAGGCCAATTAGCTTGACATTGGTCGTTGGGAAAATGCTGGAATCCATTATTAAGGAAGTGGTAACAGGACACTTAGAAAATCATAATATGATTAGGGAGAGTCAACATGGTTTTATGAAAAGGAAATCGTGTTTGATAAATTTATTAGAGTTTTTTGAGGATGTAACTGGCAGGGTAGATAAAGGAGAACCAGTGGATGTCGTATATTTCGATTTTTAAAAGGCATTCGATAAGCTGCCACATAAAAGGTTGTTATGCAAGGTAAGGGCTCATGGAGTTGGGGGTAATATATCGGCATGGACAGAGGATTGGTTAAAGGACAGAAAACAGAGAGTAGGGATAAACGGGTCATTCTCAGGTTGGCAGGCTGTAACTAGTGGGGTGCCACAAGGATCAGTGCTTGGGCCTCAGCTATTTACAATCTATATTAATGACTTGGATGAAGGGATCAAGTGTAACGTATCCAAGTTTGCTGATGATACAAAGCTAGGTGGGATAGTAAGCTGTGAGGAGGACACAAAGAGTTTGCAAAGGGATATCGAAAGGTGAGTGGGCAAGAAGGTGGCAGATGGAGTATAATGTGGGGAAATGTGAGGTTATTCACTTTGGTAGGAAGAATAGAAAAACAGAATATTTTTTAAATGGTGAGAAACTATTGAATGTTGGTGTTCAGAGAGACTTGGGTGTCCTTGTACAAGAAACACAAAAAGTTCGTATGCCGGTACAGCAAGCAATTAGGAAGGTAAATTGCATGTTGGCCTTTGTTGCAAAAACAAGGAAGTCCTACTACAGTTGTACAGGGCATTGGTGAGACCTCACCTGGAGTACTGCGTACAGTTTTGGTCTCCTTATCTAAGAGAGGATATACTTGCCTTAGAGGTGGTGCAATGAAGGTTCACTAGATTAATTCCTGAGATTAGAGGGTTGTCCTATGAAGAGAGGTTGAGTAGAATGGGCCTATACTCTCTGGAAGTTAGAAGAATGAGAGGTGATCTCATTCAAACATATCAGATTATGAGGGGACTTGACAGGGTAGATGCTGAGAGATTGTTTCCCCTGGCTGGAGGGTCTAGAACCAGGGGACATAGTCGCAGGATAAGGGGTCGGCCCTTCAAGACCGAGATGAGGAGGAATTTCTTCACGCAGAGGGTTCTGAATCTTTGGAATTCTCCACCCCAGAGGGCTGTGGATGCTCAGTATATTCAAGACTGAGATCGATAGATATTTGGACTCTAAGGGAATCAAGGGATATGGGGATCGGGCGGGAAAGTGGAGTTGAGGTCAAAGATCAGCCATGATCTTATTGAATGACGCAGTAGGCTCGAAGGGCCGTATGGCCTACTCCTGCTCCTATTTCTTATGTTTTTATATTCCTACTTTTGGGCAGGATGTACTGAATGCATGAAGGTTTGCCTGCGGTTTTCAATTGTTGCACATTACGACAACATTACCAGCATCAGCTGATAAATGTTTAAACACGGGAGAAAGTTCAGCCCAATGATGGATGACTCAAACATTTTTAAGGCATAATGTATGATGCTTGATAGTATTTAAGTATGTGTAAAGTGAATGTGTCGGGATGCAGAATGCTGCCGTCTGTATAGGTATTCCCATCTGTTTTGAGATTTCCCACAACAAAGATGGATTTTCCTAAAAACCCTTCACTTTTATAGGATCTGTGGTGCATAAATGAAATCCATAAAATGGCACCTCTGGCTGCTGGTGTCCCACATAGATATTTAGGCTCTGGGGTGAGTGGTGTGTCATGGAGATGATTGGCAGCAGCAAATACAGATGGTCAGGGAACAAATTAAATATAGCTGTTTCATGAGTCATTGGTGAGGGAAAGTCTGAGGTGGAGAAACATCAAACAGTGAGATGGAGCTAAAGACAGAAAGAAAGTAAGAACAAAAATAAACTTTATTTGTTTTCATTCTTTCTCTGCTCCGGGATCGAGAGAGGAGAATGGATAAGGGTGGTGGGAGAAAGAAGTTGAAGGAAGCAGAGACTGAGAAGAGTTACCACACTTGGAGCACTGTGCACAGTTTTGGTTTCCATATGATAAAATGGATATAGAGACACCAGAGCAGGTGCAAAAAAGATTTACTAGGATCATACCAGAACTGAGAGGTTATACCTATTAGGTAAGGTTGAACAGGCTGGGGCTCTTTTCTCTAGAAAAGAGAAGGCTGAGGGGTGACCTGGTCTTTAAAATTCTGAAGGGATTTGATAGGGTAGACGTAGAGAAGATGTTTCCACTTGTGGGGGAGACCAGAACGAGGGGCCATAAATATAAGATAGTCACTAATAAATCCAATAGGGAATTCAGGAGAAGCTTCTTTACCCAGAGAGTGGTTAGAATGTGGAACTCGCTGTCACAAGGAGTAGTTGAGGCAAATAGCAGAGATGCATTTATGGGGAAGCTAGATAAACACATGAAGGAGAAAGGAATAGAAGGATATGCTGATGGGGTGAGATGAAGAGGAGTGGGAGGAGGCTCGTGTGGAGCATAAACACCGGCATGGACTAGTTGGACTGAATGGCCTGTTTCTGTGCTGTACATTCCATGTTAAAAAAAAGTACTGAGAAGAAATGCATCATACAGATGCAGCTGGACTAAGTAACTTCAACTAAGTGCACAGAACTGGAGGATATAATTATCAGATTAACAAACTTCAAACAAGAGTTGAGATTGGTGCAATGACTTGAGATTGGAGCAATGGTGCAGGAGGGAGGGCTTCAGATTCCTGGTGCATTGGGACCAGTTCTGGTGCAGGAGGGATCTGTTCAAGATGGACGGGTTGTACTTCAACAGAGCTGGGACTCATGGGGAGGTTAACTAGTGCTGTGGGGGAGGGTTTAAACTAATTTGGCTGGGGAATGGACACCAGGATGAAACATTAGAGAGGAGAAACAAGGTGCACAGAGGAGTGGGAGGGACAAATAGCACTAGAGAAAAGAATGGTTCAGAAATAGGAGGCATCAGGCAGGGGGCAAATTTTGGCAGTCTAAGATGAGTTTGGAGTGCATGTGTGTAAATACACGGAGAGTGGTAAATAAGGTTGGTGAGCTGCAGACACAAATCGCCACATGGGACTATGATATAGTGTCAATAACAGAGACCTGGCTCAAAGAAGGGGAGGATTGATAACTTAATATGTAAGGTATCAGAAAGGATAGGGAAGGAAAGAAAGGAGGAGGGTGGGGGTGGCAGTATTGATCAAAGAAACTATTATAGCAGTGGAAAGGGATGATGTCGTTGAGGGGTGAAAGACAGAATCTATTTGGTTAGAATTAAGGAACAATAGAGGATCTATTACACTGCTGGGTGTATTCTAAAGGCCACCAAATAGTGGGAAGGAGATAGAGGAGCAAATTTGGAAGCAAATTACAGAAAGATCCAAGAACTGTAAAGTAGTGATAATGGACTTCAATTATCCCAATATAGACTGGGACAGTAACTGTGTAAAGGGCAAAGGGGGGGGAGGAATTCCTGAAATTTGTTCAAGAGAACTTTCTGGAACAGTGTTTCCAGCCCAACCATGCGGCCTTCGAGACACACGACAACGCAAAATCGTTGAGCAGAAATTGATTGCCAAGTTCTGCACCCATGAGGACGGCCTCAACCGGGATCTTGGGTTCATGTCACGCTACACGTTACCCCACCAGCGAACAAAAGCTATCTGTTTTTAATATAACGGGTCAGTTGCTGTCTTTTCTATGTTTCTACCTCTCTATCTCTGTTTTTTTTTTGTGTTTGTTGTTTTTTTTTGGTTTTTTTTGGTGATTTGTATATTCTGAGACCTGGCAGGTAACACCTGTCTGTCTGCACACTGATTGCCTTGGCAACGGGCAGTTGAAAAAACTGTCTGTACTCACCAAGCATTGTTCTGTGAATTATAAATGCGACTTCATTTCGAGGATTTCATTTCCACATCGTTCACCTGAGGAAGGAGGTAGCCTCCGAAAGCTTGTGAATTTAAAATAAAATTGCTGGACTATAACTTGGTGTTGTAAAATTGTTTACAATTGTCAACCCCAGTCCATCACCGGCATCTCCACATCATAACCAGGAAGGAAACAGTGTTGGATCTAGTTCAGGGGAATGAAGTGTAGCAGGTGGAGCATGTTTCAATGGGGAGGAATTTGGAGAACAGTGATCATAATATCATTAGGTATAGTATAGTTCTGGAAAAGGACAAGGAACAATCAAATGTGAAAATGCTTAACTGGAGGAGGGTAAATTTCAGTGAGTTAAAAAGTGATCTTGCCCAGGTGGATTGGAATCAAAAATTGGTAGGTAAAACAGTAATTAAACAATGGGAGGCCTTCACGGATGAGTTGGTTTGGGTACAGAGAAGACACATCCCTGTGAGGGGGAAAGGAAGGACATCCAAAGCCAGAGCTCCCTGGATGACTAAAGATATAGAGATTAAAATGAAATTAAAATGGAACCCAAAAGTCTTTTATAAACATATCAATAGTAAAAGGAAGGGTGGGACTGATTTAGGGACATAAAGGAAATCTTCTTGTGGAGGCAGAGGGCATGGCTGCGGTACTAAATGAATATTTTGCATCCGCCTTCACTAGTGAAGAAGGAGATGATAGAGAAATTGCATATGTTAATATTAGATAAAGAGGAGGTATGAAAAAGGTTGGCAGTGCTCAATGTAGAAAGGTCATCCCGTCCCGATGGGATGCATCCTCGGTTGCTGAGGGAAGTAAGGGTGGAAATTGTAAAGGCTCTGCCCACAATCTTCCAATGTTCCTGAGATATGGGAGTGGTGCCAGAGGACTGGAGGATTGCATATGTTACACCCCTGATCAAAAACTTGATAAACTCAGCAACTACAGGCCAGTCAGCCTAACGTCGGTAGTGGGGAAACTTTTAGAGACAATAATCCGGGACAAGCTAAATTGGCTCTTGGAATAGTATGGGCTAAAAATGATTTGTTAAAGGAAAATCGTGTTTGAGTAACTTGTTTGAGTTCTTTGATGAAGTAGCGGAGATGGTTGATGAAGGTGATGTTGATACGGTTGATGGACTTTCAAAAGGCCTTTGATAAAGTACCACATAATAGACTTGTTAGCAAAATTAAAACCCATGGGATTAAAGGGACAGTGGCAGCATGGATACTAAATTGGCTAAGAGACAGAAAGCAGAGAGTAGTGGTGAACGGTTGTTTTTCAGACTGGAGGGAGTATACAGTGGTGTTCCCCAGGGGTCAGTATTAAGACCACAGCTCTTTTTGATATATATTAATGACCTGGACTTGGGTAAGAGGGTATAATTTCAAAGTTTGCAAATGACACAAAACTTGGAAATGTAGTAAACAATGTGGAGCATAGTAACAGGTCATGGCATCAGGTCATGGCATCAGGTCAAACATGGGCAAGGAAACCTCCTGCTGATTACCACCTACCGTCCTCCCTCAGCTGATGAATCAGTCCTCCTCCATGTTGAACACCACTTGGAGGAAGCACTGAGGGTAGCAAGGGCACAAAATGTACTCTGGGTGGGGGACTGCAATGTCCATCACCAAGAGTGGCTCGGTAGCACCACTACTGACCGAGCTGGCCGAGTCCTGAAGGACATAGCTGCTAGACTGGGCCTGCGGCAGGTGGTGAGCGAACCAACACGAGGGAAAAACTTACTTGACCTCGTCCTCACCAATCTACCTGTCGCAAATGCATCTGTCCATGACAGTATTGGTAGGAGTGACCACTGCACAGTCCTCGTGGAGATGAAATCCCGTCTTCGCACTGAGGACACCATCCAACGTGTTGTGTGGCACTACCACTGTGCTAAATGGGATAGATTCAGAACAGATCTAGCAACTCAAAACTGGGCATCCATGAGGCGCTGTGGGCCATCAGCAGCAGCAGAATTGTATTCCAGCACAATCTGTAACCTCATGGCCCGGCATATTCCTCACTCTACCATTACCAACAAGCCAGGAGATCAACCCTGGTTCAATGAGGAGTGTAGAAGAGCATGCCAGGAGCAGCACCAGGCGTACCTAAAAATGAGGTGCCAACCTGGTGAAGCTACAACTCAGGACTACATGCATGCTGAACAGCGGAAGCAACATGCTATAGACAGAGCTAAGCGATTCCACAACCAACGGATCAGATCAAAGCTCTGCAGTCCTGCCACATCCAGTCGTGAATGGTGGTGGACAATTAAACAACTAACGGGAGGAGGAGGCTCTGCAAACATCCCCATTCTCAATGATGGCGGAGTCCAGCACGTGAGTGCAAAAGACAAGGCTGAAGCGTTTGCAACCATCTTCAGCCAGAAGTGCCGAGTGGATAATCCATCTCAGCCTCCTCCCGATATCCCCACCATCACGGAAGCCAGTCTTCGGCCAATTCGATTCACTCCACGTGATATCAAGAAACGGCTGAGTGCACTGGATACAGCAAAGGCTATGGGCCCCGACAACATCCCAGCTGTAGTGCTGAAGACTTGTGCTCCAGAACTAGCTGCGCCTCTAGCCAAGCTGTTCCAGTACAGCTACAACACTGGCATCCACCCGACAATGTGGAAAATTGCCCAGGTATGTCCTGTCCACAAAAAGCAGGACAAATCCAATCTGGCCAATTACCGCCCCATCAGTCTACTCTCAATCATCAGCAAAGTGATGGAAGGTGTCGTCGACAGTGCTATCAAGCGGCACTTACTCACCAATAACCTGCTCACCGATGCTCAGTTTGGGTTCCGCCAGGACCACTCGGCTCCAGACCTCATTACAGCCTTGGTCCAAACATGGACAAAAGAGCTGAATTCCAGAGGTGAGGTGAGAGTGACTGCCCTTGACATCAAGGCAGCATTTGACCGAGTGTGGCACCAAGGAGCCCTCGTAAAATTGAAGTCAATGGGAATCAGGGGGAAAACTCTCCAGTGGCTGGAGTCATACCTAGCACAAAGGAAGATGGTAGTAGTTGTTGGAGGCCAATCATCTCAGCCCCAGGGCATTGCTGCAGGAGTTCCTCAGGACAGTGTCCTCGGCCCAACCATCTTCAGCTGCTTCATCAATGACCTTCCCTCCATCATAAGGTCAGAAATGGGGATGTTCGCTGATGACTGCACAGTGTTCAGTTCCATTCGCAACCCCTCAGATAATGAAGCAGTCCGAGCCTGCATGCAGCAAGACCTGGACAACATCCAGGCTTGGGCTCATAAGTGGCAAGTAACATTCGCACCAGATAAGTGCCAGGCAATGACCATCTCCAACAAGAGAGAGTCTAACCACCTCCCCTTGACATTCAACGGCATTACCATCGCCGAATCCCCCACCATCAACATCCTGGGGGTCACCATTGACCAGAAACTTAACTGGACCAGCCATATAAATACTGTGGCTACGAGAGCAGGTCAGAGGCTGGGTATTCTGCGGCGAGTGACTCACCTCCTGACTCCCCAAAGCCTTTCCACCATCTACAAGGCACAAGTCAGGAGTGTGATGGAATACTCTCCACTTGCCTGGATGAGTGCAGCTCCAACAACACTCAAGAAGCTCGACACCATCCAAGATAAAGCAGCCCTCTTGATTGGCACCCCATCCACCACCCTAAACATTCACTCCCTTCACCACCGGCGCACTGTGGCTGCAGTGTGCACCATCCACTGGATGCACTGCAGCAACTCGCCAAGGCTTCTTCGACAGCACCTCCCAAACCCGCGACCTCTACCACCTAGAAGGACAAGGGCAGCAGGCGCATGGGAACAACACCACCTGCACGTTCCCCTCCAAGTCACACACCATCCCGACTTGGAAATATATCGCCGTTCCTTCATTGTCGCTGGGTCAAAATCCTGGAACTCCCTTCCTAACAGCACTGTGGGAGAACCGTCACCACACGGACTGCAGCGGTTCAAGAAGGCGGCTCACCACCACCTTCTCGAGGGCAATTAGGGATGGGCAATAAATGCCGGCCTTGCCAGCGACGCCCACATCCCGTGAACGAATAAAAAAAAACAGATTTCAGGAGGACATAGCCAGATTGGTGAAATGGGCAGACACATGGCAGATGAAATTTAAAGCAGAGAAGTGTGAAGTGATACATTTTGGTAGGAAGAATGTGGAGAGGCAATATAAACTAAATGGTATAATTTTAAAGGGGGTGCAGGAACAGAGAGACCTGGGGGTGCTCATACACAAATCTTTGAAGGTGGCAGGACAAGTTGAGAAGGCTGTTAAAAAAAGCATATGGGATCCTGGGCTTTATTAAGAGGCATAGAGTACAAACGCAAGGAAGTTGTACTAAACCTTTATAAAACACTGGTTAGGCCTCAGCTGGAGCACTTCAATTCTGGGCACCACACTTTAGGAAGGATGTCAAGGCCTTAGAGAGGTTGTGGAGGAGATTTACTAGAACGGTACCAGGGATGAGGGACTTCAGTTATGTGGAGAGACTGGAGAAGCTGAGGTTGTTCTCCTTAGAGCTGAGATGGTTAAGAGGAGATTTGATCGAGGTGTTCAAAATCATGAACAGTTTTGACAGAGTAAATAAAGAGAAATTGTTTCCAGTGGCAGAAGGGTTGGTAACCAGAGGACACAGATTGAAGGTGATCGGCAAAAGAGCGACATGAGGAAAGATTTTTTTTATGCAGCCAGTTCTAATGATCTGGAATGCACTGTCAGATTCAATAGTAACTTTCAAAGGGAATTGGATAAATACTTGAAGGGAAACAATTTACAGGACTATGGGGGAAAGAGCAGAGGAATGGGACTAATTGGATAACTCTTTCAAAGAGCCGGCACAGGCATGATGGGCCGAATCGCCTCCTCCTCTGTTGTACCTTCTATGATACTATCATAAACTTTCTTCCCACAGACTTGCTGATATGTAGAATTGAATCTCGGAGAAAGCAATTAATGCTGTGCCGACTAATACCTTTAAACAGGAGCTTGATGAACATTTCGTTAGCAACGGGATTAAGGATTTATAGAGATAATTTGCGGCTCCCGAATTTCTGGCACCAAGGAAGGGTAGATTTTCTTTACCTGTGAGGAAGGTGGTGAATGCATTCATCTTCCTCTGGATGTTTACATGGCCCGGAATAAATCCAGGCTCAGGGCTGCACCCAGGCTGGGCCTAGCAACTAAAAAAAATGGCTGCAAACCTAATCGGCCTACAGCTGTCTACGCTGCTGCTGTGGAGTTTGCCAACCTTCCAGGATTTTCCTGGTGTCTGCAGGAATTGGCAGATTAATCTCCAGCACGTCCTGGAGAAAAATCATAGGGACATTAAACAAAATTGTGTGGTTTTTTTTCATTTTCTTTGAACACTTTCATTTATTAATTGTACAAATATTGGAGATGGGGGATAAAAGTCTGTTTGACTGACAGTCAAGATTAATCCCATTGAGTAACAGAGTCTATTCTCTTTCCAATTGGTCATGAGAAGACTGTGGCACCCGGAGGATGGACCAATGGCGGGAGTGTGGGGGCGGGGTGGTTTGAGGCGGGAGGTCATGTGATGAAACCTCCAGGAATACACCCAACCAGAGATGGCAACCCCAAGCTGCTGAGTTCGGGTGTGGTGTATAACGGGCTGTGAATTCGATATCACCCAAAGTTAAAATGGCCCCCAAGGAATCAATAATCAATTGGTACGAATTAAAAAGACCATTGATTAGCTGTGGACTTTAGAGGATCGCATTACCTTGTGTGATGGGATTAAGCCAGTTACTTTCTCTGATTAATTTAATACGTTATGACAGCACAACTGAATTCAAGTTCTGAGGAAAAGTTAAGGACGTTGGGTTTGATTTTGTTCAAAAAGAGGAGGCTTTTGATGCGATTTTAATTGAAGTTTTCAAGGTTATGAAGAGGATTGACAGAGTTAACCCAGACAACTTGTTCCCTGTGGTGAAAGGTTCAAATCCCAGGAGGTTGATTTTAACCCAGAGGAGGGGAGGGGTGGGGGGCTCGGGGATGAATCATACCCACAGGTCTAAGTTTCAGGCCTGGGGTATTTTAACCCTCAGGCCACATTTCGGTCCACTCAGGGCCCAGAGTGGCTGCTCACAGGGTAGATCGGCATGGGCCACTTGCCAGCTTCCAGGTAAGAGGCGGGGAGTGTGTTTCGAGAAGATCTGGCAGGAGGGGGTCTGGGGCAGGGGCGGGGCGACTTTCCTTGTGAGGCCCGGAAGAGTATGCTCACTTCTCTTGGTCCCACAAAGGAAGTTTGTTTCACTTACCCAGGGGGACTCTTCACCCTTCTCACCACTTGCCAACTTGCATTTGATTTTCTGCTATAATAGAGGGGATTCTCTGGTAGATAGTGAAATCTGATTGAGGGACCTTAAATTTTATTCTTGCACGATTGGGCACAGGTCAGGAACGTAGCCACTACACTGCCAAAATAACATCGGAATAGCTAGACGAAGAAAGAACAAGATCCATTGAGTTCGCCTTCTACCATCCTGGTAGTCACATGATCCAATGATAATGGGAGTTATTGACTAATCATAACAATCAGTCTCTATCAATGAGTCTACAACAGACCCAGACATGAGGTGAGGAAAACCCCCAGAGGTGGAGAGATTTGGGAACCATAGGTCCAAAGTCACCTGGTCGTCCCAAGCCTGTTACACTCACCACACGTCATGTCTCAAATTACTCATATACTGTCTCCCAAAATGTTATTTTCTGAAAGAAATCTAACTAATTTATATTTGAATCAATCAATACCGTCTCCCTGGAGAGCCTGTTCCATAGATTGACCACTCGCTCACTGAAATATTGTTTCAACAGAGTAGTTTTGAATTTACCTCCCTTCGAGCTCAGGCCGTGTCCTCGGGTTCTATTGTTCTGGACAAGGTGAAACAGCTGGTCATGGTCGACATTATCTGGTCCCTTTAGAATCCTAATGAAGAAAGTTTTATTGCATCAAATATCATGAGGATCATCTCACTGACTTTCATTCTGTGAGGCAGGCACTGTTTGAGCTGCAAACAGAATGGATATGTCTCCTCACAGAAGAAAAATAAGCCAAATATAACCCCAATGTGAAAGAAAGAACTAGGATTTATATAGCGCCTTTCATGACCTCAGGACATTCCAAAGCACTTCACAGTCAATGAAGCACAATTGAAATGTATATTGTATTGTAGGAAACGCGGCAGCCAATTTGAACACAGCAAGATCCCACAAACAGCAATGCGATAAATGACCAGATAATCTGTTTTAGTGATATTGATTGAGGGATAAATATTAGCCAGGACACAGGGGAGAACTCCCCTGCTCTTCTTCAAAGTAATGCTATGGGATCTTTTACATTGACCCGAGAGGGCAGTGGGGGCTTCGGTTTAACGTCTCATCCAAAAGACAGCACCTCCGACAGTGCAGCACTCCCTCAGTACTGACCCTCTGACAGTGCAGCGCTCCCTCAGTACTGACCCTCTGACAGTGCAGCGCTCCCTCAGCACTGACCCTCTGACAGTGCAGCACTCACTCAGTACTGACCCTCCGACAGTGCAGCACTCCCTCAGTACTGACCCTCTGACAGTGCAGCACTCCCTCAGTACTGACCCTCCGACAGTGCAGCGCTCCCTCAGTACTGACCCTCCGACAGTGCAGCACTCCCTCAGTACTGACCCTCCGACAGTGCAGCACTCCCTCAGTACTGACCCTCCGACAGTGCAGCGCTCCCTCAGTACTGACCCTCCGACAGTGCAGCACTCCCTCAGTACTGACCCTCCGACAGTGCAGCACTCCCTCAGTACTGACCCTCCGACAGTGCAGCACTCCCTCAGTACTGGCACCGGGAATATCAGCCTTGATTAATGTGCTGCAAGTCTCTGGAGTGGGACTTGAACCCATGACCTTCTGATTCAGAGGGGAGAGTGTGACTGGAGTCACGGCGGACACACTGTGCTACACAAAGTGTGCTAAAACCCAAAGTGCCAGTTAAAAACTCCATCCCTGACTGGAGACGCAATAACACAGAAAGATAGACAGACTCAGTGTGATGTAAACTCCTGCTGACTTCACTAAAGACATTGTATTGGCCTTTTATACAATACAAGCTATTATATTTCACCTGTGAGGTATCAAGATGTCAGAAAATGTTATGGCTCAGACTGGGATTAATATTTTATGGGTTTTTCACTTTTGTTTTTGCAGATTAAAAATGTAATACCTCAAGCAGAGGCTGACCTAACAGCAGCACCTATCAGCTGCCTTAACAGATTTATTGGGCTCGATTTTAAAAGGGCGGTGAGATGGCAGCGGGGTGTGGAGATCAGTGGGCACAGCAAACCCGGATAATAAAAACTTACCTTTCCCCACCCGATCGCCACTTAATTGGTGGTCCTTAACGTGGCTGCCGGGTTTGCTGTCCGAAAGCTGCGCAGTGGGCGGACTGCGCACGTGCATGGCAGGCTGTCAGCTGGAGCGTCTGTATTTAATGGGCCATTGCTCCAACGGATTTTTCTGGAGCAAAGACCAAAAAGGCCCAATGGAGCAGGACAGGGGCAAGGCTGCTCCAAGATTCAGCGATGCCTCACTTCAGCTGCTACTGGCCGGGCTGACGAGGAGGAGGGGACTATTTTGCCCGGCTGACAGGAGGAAGTGCCCAGCCTCTGCCACCAAGAAGGCCTGGCTCGAGGCGGCTGAGGAGGTCACCAGCAGGAGCAACATCTCCCGCACCTGGATCCAGTGCAGGAAGAGCTTCAATGACCTAACTAGGTCAGCAAAAGTGAGTACACTTACTGATTCTCCTGCATTCTGTGGTGCACATCATCTGCTCCCCCCCCCGCAACCCCCCAACTCATTCTGCACTGCCAAGACTACTCCATCACATCACTCCTCACACCCACTTAAGGCTCATCCTCAACTTACCTTCACTTCCTGAGCACTTCCTCACCTCCCCATTTGTGACCCCACCACTACCACTCACCCCAATCCTGATCCAATGTGATGTCTCTGTCTGATACTCACACTCTGATGCACCTCTTTCACGGTCAGCCTCACCCAAAGGAATGCATTCATCGGTTGGCTACTTCATCATCACTCACTCACATGTCTGTACTTTCCCCCCTTCTAGGAGGAGAGCGCAAAATGCACGCGAGAGGGCGAGGACTGGAGGGGGGCCACAACAAATAGTGGTCCCCACAGATGCGGAGGAGGAGGCCCTGCAGATCAGCCGCACCCTCAAGTGCCTGTCCATTGCGGACGCTGGACTGTTACCCCACAAACGTCTGGTGACACAACTTTAACATTCATCACACATAACATGAATTGACGTTAACAATGCTTGGCATGTTCAACACCTCAGTATGCTCATCGTAACATGACACATCTGTGATGATGCTTAATACTGCCTTCTGTTCTCTTACAGGCCCTTCAACGACCAGGGTGATGGGAGAGGGCGTTTGCTCGGAGGAGATCCCTCTGAGGGCGCACTGTTACATCTAAGTGAGCCATCCACCAGCGCAGATACTCAGACCTCGGTGGGCCCTAGTAGTCAGTTAGTTGACACCGGGTGAGCACGAGCAGACACTGGTGGCAGGGGCAGCTGTGGAGAGTGCGCGTCGGTGGGCGCACTCCTATCCAGGCTCTGCTCAGCTGGTCACAGATGCTGAACCCTGGGAGCCATCCTTTAAATGGAGAATGATTGAGGGACAGCAGCACACTTGCGAGGTCCTGGAACAGGTGCCTCACGCACTCTCCACAATAATGCAGAAGATGGAGGAGTCCAACTCCCACATTAGTGGAATGGTGGCACAGGTATGGGAGGGAATCTCTAAGATAGTGTCACAGGGACATGAGGAACTGTCTGAGATAGTGTTGCATGTGACTGCTGAAATGTCTGAGATAGTATCGCAGGTAAGTGCGGGAATGTCTGCGATGGAGAGAAGGCTAGCCTCCGTTGAGCTTCAAGCACGGCTCACAAATGAGTCCGGTCAGGCCCTGACAACAGCCGTTCGGACTCAGGGTGAATAACATTCTGCCGCCTTAAACAGGCAAACAGAAACTTTACAACTGGGCTTCCAAGGCATCATACATGTCCTCCAAACTGTTCTCAAGCAGGGTGGTGGGAGGGATGTGGGCCTGGTCCAGGAGAGGGATGATGGCAAAAGGGGACATGGAAATGGGGACGCCACTCAAAGTGCTCCCACGTCTCACCCGTTGACCCCCTCTCAACCAGTACCCGCAATGCTGCTCCTCTCCAGGTGGCCGAGACTGCCCCTGCACAGGTGCAGGTGGAGCAGTCTTTGGCAGAGCACTCACGGGCTCCAAAATCCAGAGGGCGTAGGCCGAAAGCATTTAAGCAGTCCGGGCATGGACATGAGCAACCTGCCACTACCTCTGCTGCAGCCACAGGGGATGCACCACGTAGAAGCGGTAGGAAGAGAAAGGCGAAGGATTTGTGATTACGAAGGGTATGTACAAGGGTGTCTGACAGATTGTCATCTTTTTCATTTATATTTGGTTTCTGTTAAAGTCACATTAAATATTATCATTCTCACCACTAATGCCATGTCTTGCCCATTCTTGACTGGCTTTTGTGTTCGGGCCCGTTCATGTGATTCATCACGAACAGCGACACTTGATGCCACCCAGTGGGTCACTATACAGTGGGTGTATGTGTAGTTGCAGGACTGTTTTGTGCAGGGAGGGGTGGGGGTGGGGGTGTGCTGGTGTTGGTGTTGATCTTTCCAGGTGGTGTGAGGACTGGACTCTTCACACTTTCTGATCTTATAAGAACCATTCACATGTGAGTGACTCCCTGGCCTCACGAGCAGCCAGGTGAGCCGCTGCTCTGCCCATGGGTTCATCCTCCTCCTCCTCCTTCTCCTGCTGCTCCTGCTCAGTGTGGATGGCAGATGTGGATCGTGGATGAGGGAATGGGGCCTCCTCAACCAGAACCCGTCTCTGTTGCACCATGTTGTACAGGACACAACACACTACTATAATGCGACCCACTCTCGTTGGTGCGTATTAAAGTGTTCCCTCAGAATAATTGAGGCACCGAAATCGCATCTTCAGCAGCCCCATCGCAGATTCAATTATAGACCCGGTTGTGATGCGGCTGTCGTTGTATCAACACTGTAGCTCGCTGATGGGGTTCCTCAGAAGTGTCATGAGCCTCGTGTGCAGGAGGTATCCCTTGTCCCCGAGAAGCAAGCCCTTAAGGGTGTTCGGTGCATGGAAGAGGCCCGGGAAGTTGGATTCCCTCAGAATGAAGGAGTCGTGGTAGCTGCCAGGGAATCTGGCGCACACACGTGAAGAAATCTTTTGCAGTGGTCACTAACGAGTTGAGCGTTGATGGAGTGATACCCCTTCCTGTTGGTGAACAGTCCTGGCTCACGTGGAGGTGCCCGGATTGCTATACGTGTGCAATCGATTGCACCCAGTACCCGTGGGAAGCCAGCCACAGAGTGGAATCCCACTGTCCTCTCCGTCTGGCTGAGGTCATCCATGGGGACGTTGACGTATTGCAAGGTTGTGCGAAACAGGCCGTTGGTGACCTGCCTCATGCACTTGTGTGCAGACGACTGAGAGACCCCCGCGATGTCACCGGTAGCACCCTGGTTTGATGCGGAGGCGAAGAAGTTGAGGGCAGTGGTTACTTTAACTGCGACGGATAATGAGATTCCGCCAGACCCAGCCAGGGGCAGCTTAGCACGAAGGAGGCTGCAAACGTCTGTGACCACTTGGCGACTCACTCTCAGCCTCCATATGCACTGCTCCTCAGAGAGGTCCAGGAAGCTGAGCCTCGGTCCGTAGACCCTCTGGCGAGGGTAGTGCCTCCTGCGCAGCACTGGATTGTGGAGCTACATGTGGTGGAAAGTGCACGCCGTGCCTGGCGAGGATGGTGATGTTGCTCGTCCTCGGATGGACTGGTGAATGCAGCCATTGTGCCCCCCCATCCTGATGGTGTTAGTTTGAGGGGGTCCGAAAAGTTAGTAATTATGTGTAAACCGAACAATTCTGAGTGGAAGCCAAGAATTTTCAGTCCAAACACAAAGATCTCCCAGCCAAAAGTTTGTCTGCGAGAACTGAGTGCCCTGCGGCAATAACTCACCTTTTATCCCCATCTGTCAAACAAGCATTGAAATGTCCAAATGGCTGCCGGATGAAACATGACTCCTTCATCATGTTTCACACAGCACGGAAAACACGCTGAGGCAGCGCTGAAATCGCTTGCCTTCATAGTTGATTGGATTTATGTGCCTTTCAAGTACTTTAAGTGTTTTAAATACTTTCCGGGTTCGGGAACAGCGCGCGCACGCACGCCCAGGTGGCCCTGGGTCATGCACGTTCTTCACCCTGTTGGAGCCGGGATTCCTGCCCGCTCCAGAAGATCCCGATTTTCATTGCTCCTCCGCCCCCAACGCACCCGGACTTTTCTTTTAAAATTGAGCCCAATGTGTCTAAGGTTTAATGTGCTGACCATAACTAGCTTCATCACAGTAAGGTTTTTAATAGGGGCTGAAATATGAAGAGAAACAGCAGATCAGAAAGATACGACATAAAATATTCATTGAATAATACGGCTTGAAGTTGGGAGGGAGGAGGAAGGGCGAGGTCATTATTTTCTTACAATTGCCGATATGTCTCTCTGAGAACTTCTGAGTCATAACAACAACAACTTGCATTTATATAAAAAAAGCAAAATACCGCGGACACTGGAAATCTGAAATAAAAATAGAAAATGCTGGAGAAGATCAGCAGGTCAGGGAGCATCTAGTGGAGAAAGAAACAGAGTTAATGTTTCAGGTCGAGGACCTTTCGTCAGAACTGGAAGATATTAAAGAGTTAACATTTTTGAGCAAATACAGAGCCAGGGAAAGTGGGAGAGGGAGGGGAGGAAAGAACAAAAGGGAAGGTCTGTGATAGGGTGGAGGGCACAAGTGATTAAATGACAAAAGGGGTGATGGTGCAAGGCAAGGAAGGTGGGAATGGGACAGGTTAAGAAACAAAAGATTGATCAGGGGTAGCTGTAAATGGCGGCAGCAGAACCATTACCAGCTCCTGCTGTCCGAAAAAATGGGAGCAGTGGATATGATCTGAAATTATTGAAATCAATGTTGAGTCTGGAGGGTTGTAAAGTGCCCAAACGATAGATGAGGTGCTGTTCCTCGAGGTTACTTTGAGCTTCATTGGAACAGTGTAAGGGGCCGGGGACAGAGAGGGCAGAGTAGGAGCGGGAAGGGGAATTAAAATGGCAAGCGACCGGCAGGTCAGGATGTTGGAATAGCTGAGAGATATGAGGCATAATTTTTTTTTATTCGTTCATGGGATGTGGGCGTCGCTGGCGAGGCCGGCATTTATTGCCCATCCCTAATTGCCCTTGAGAAGGTGGTGGTGAGCCGCCTTCTTGAACGCTGCAGTCCGTGTGGTGAAGGTTCTCCCACAGTGCTGTTAGGAAGGGAGTTCCAGGATTTTGACCCAGCGACGATGAAGGAACGGCGATATATTTCCAAGTCGGGATGGTGTGTGACTTGGAGGGGAACGTGCAGGTGGTGTTGTTCCCATGTGCCTGCTGCTCTTGTCCTTCTAGGTGGTAGAGGTCGCGGGTTTGGGAGGTGCTGTCGAAGAAGCCTTGGCGAGTTGCTGCAGTGCATCCTGTGGATGGTACACACTGCAGCCACAGTGCGCCGGTGGTGAAGAGAGTGAATGTTTAGGGTGGTGGATGGGGTGCCAATCAAGAGGGCTGCTTTGTCCTGGATGGTGTCGAGCTTCTTGAGTGTTGTTGGAGCTGCACTCATCCAGGCAAATGGAGAGTATTCCATCACACTCCTGACTTGTGCCTTGTAGATGGTGGAAAGGCTTTGGGGAGTCAGGAGGTGAGTCACTCGCCGCAGAATACCCAGCCTCTGACCTGCTCTTGTAGTCACAGTTTTTATATGGCTGGTCCAGTTAAGTTTCTGGTCAATGGTGACCCCCAGGATGTTGATGGTGGGGGATTTGGTGATGGTAATGCCATTGAATGTCAAGGGGAGGTGGTTAGACGCTCTCCTGTTGGAGATGATCATTGCCTGGCACTTGTCTGGCGTGAATGTTACTTGCCACTTATCAGCCCAAGCCTGGATGTTGTCCAGGTCTTGCTGCATGCAGGCTCGGACTGCTTCATTATCTGAGGGGTTGCAAATGGAACTGAACACTGTGCAATCATCAGCGAACATCCCCATTTCTGACCTTATGATGGAGGGAAGGTCATTGATGAAGCAGCTGAAGATGGTTGGGCCAAGGACACTGCCCTGAGGAACTCCTGCAGCAATGCCCTGGGGCTGAGATGATTAGCCTCCAACAACCACTACCATCTTCCTTTGTGCTAGGTATGATTCCAGCCACTGGAGAGTTTTCCCCGATTCTCATTGACTTCAATTTTATTAGTGCTCCTTGTTGCCACACTCAGTCAAATGCTGCCTTGATGTCAAAGGCAGTCACTCTCACCTCACCTCTGGAATTCAGCTCTTTTGTCCATGTTTGGACCAAGGCAGTAATGAGGTCTGGAGCCGAGTGGTCCTGGCGGAACCCAAACTGAGCATTGGTGAGCAGGTTATTGGTGAGTAAGTGCCGCTTGATAGCACTGTCGACGACACCTTCCATCACTTCGCTGATGATTGAGAGTAGACTGATGGGGTGATAATTGGCCGGATTGGATTTGTCCTGCTTTTTGTGGACAGGACATACCTGGGCAATTTTCCATATTGTCGGGTAGATGCCAGTGTTGTAGCTGTACTGTAATTTTAGCCCAGAGTTGGGAAGGGGGGCAGGGGGTGGGAGGGGGCATCGAATTGTGGACGGGAAACCTGTAAGTACGTACGTAAGTACGAGTTTCCCGGAGATCCTTACGATTTTGACGTAAAGATGTCTTTTATTTTTCTTTTGACAGTTTGCTGCCCAACAGGCCGGCCTGTTTGACAGGCTGGTCTCAGTCGGACGGGAGAAGAGGAAGAGGTAGGTGTTCAGGTAAGTCTTAGATTGGATCGATGGGGTGGGGGGCATGGGGGCATTGGAGGGGAGTTAGTCACTGGGGGGAGGTCAGTCATCAGGGGATTGGGAATCATCGGGGGGCATCGTGGGCCATCAGGTGGGGAATCGGGGGTTCAGTCATCAGGGGGTGGAGGTGGTTAGTCACCAAGGAGGGGTATCGGGGGTCATCGCAGGGGTCGTGATCGTGGGGGGGTTAGCCATCGTTGGGGGGGGTGTCACTGCAGGTAGGCTTGTTGGACGTGGGGGAAGCACTCCTGCTCTTCCGGGCCCACAAGCTGTGCCAGAAAGGCACTTACCTGCAGTTTCAGGCCTTTTCGCCTCCTCTCACGTGGCCTGAAGGAGAAGGCCCGGGAATCCCGGCCCCCAGAGGCTAAAATCACAAACCTGATAAAATGGAGGCCCGCAGACTTCTTGGAAGGTTTTAGTGACCAACCTGCCTGCTGAGAGCGGGTTGGCCGCCCGCCCCTCGTCCCACCCCCATGAAAACCGGAAATGGGCGGGTTTGAAATTGTTGCCATTTTTAATGCCCACCCCCGCCCCCCAACCCACCCGTTTTTCCGAGTTAAAATCATGCCCATGGTGTGATTGGATTATTGAGAGGTGTAGTGTGATGTTGGGATAGTTGAGGGATCAGTCCTGGGAGGTGGATGGGGCTCGGTTGGGGAAGGTTGAGGTTATTCCGCTCCTTGTGAGGAAATGCCTGACCTTTCATGTCAAGGATCAAAACTGAACGCGAGGTGCGGGATGAACGTAGAGTCCGACTGTTCCCTGACACTGCACGTGGAAAACCCTAACAGCCCTGACCTGGCAGCTGTGCACGTGGCCCACAAATAGAATCACAATGGACAGCGACCATTGATTAGGTGGACGTAAAAGATCCCATGGGGCTATTTCAAAGAAGAGCAGGGGGACTTCTCCCCCGTGTCCTGGGCCAATATTTATCCCTCGACCAACATCACTAACAAAGCAGATTATCTGGTCATTCTCACATTGCTGGTTGTGGGATCTTGCTGTGCGCAAATTGGCTGTTGTGTTTCCTACATTACAGCAGTGACTACACTTCAAAAAGTACTTCATTGGCTGTAAAGCGTTTTGAGATATGTTGAGGTCGTGAAAGGTGCGATATAAAAGCAAGTTCTCTCTCTTTTTATTTTTATTATACTTTCTGCCTTTAAGATTTCTAAGCCTTAAGAAAACATCTGAATGTAGCCAACATCTGGTTAACTGTTATCTTCAGATACTTTAAAGACTTAACGGAACAAAGATAGCGGCCTCCTGTCTGTAATGTGTCTGTAATTGGTGATGGGAATACTTGATGTGAATGTGTCAGTCCTTATTGTACATCCCAGCAGGATGCAAAGGATTGCGTAACTCTCCTTTGTCGAGGAAGCTCTATTATAGCCACTTCTGCGTTCTCACGCTGAGATGTGCTCTGACTCTGTACCAGGGAAGAAAGGGACAGAATGCAGAGCAGGTGAAACAGTCGGCCACCGGTTTTCAAAAGAAGCAAGGTCACTGCCCTGATAATATCTGATTTGTTACAAACTTCAGACAAAGTGAGGTCCCTGCCTCCACGGTAACACCTGCTGGGAGACAGAAAGCTACTTAAAGGCGTAACTTGGCAGCTTAAGTTCTGAAGAGAATGCGATACCTTGTTCAGGGCATTAGCTTTAATTGCCTGTTCACACACATCTGACATATCCAGCTTCTCTTTTATATGGCCAACCAATCAGTCTCCATTGTGAAGGCAGTGCTCTCTTTTTTATTGCTTCCCTATTGTCCTTTCGCAGGTAGCTCTCCGATGTGGCCCTGGAGCTGCTTCTACCCCCATTACCAGTGTCGCTTTTCAGCGGGGCCCCAAGAACCTTCATGGAGCACCCCGCCCCCCCACTTCGCTTCCCCCCCCCCCCCCCCCCGTCGCTTCCCCCCATCGCTTTCCCCCTTCATTTTCCCCCTTTGCTTTCCCCCCCTTCACTTCCCCCCGTCGCCTTCCCCCACCCCCATCCATAGGGTAGATTTCTGTTCAGAATAGCTAAAATAGGGATTAACCAACATATGATGACTTATCTTTTGTATATGTGCGTGAGAGTGAATCTGTGTGTTTATGTGTGTGTATACGTGTGTGTTTACGTATGTGTATACGTGTGTGTTTATGTGTGTGTATACATGTGTGTTTATGTGTGTGTTTACGTGTGTGTTTACGTATGTGTATACGTGTGTGTTTACGTGTGTGTATACGTGTGTGTTTACGTGTGTGTATACGTGTGTGTTTACGTGTGTGTTTACGTATGTGTATACGTGTGTGTTTACGTGTGTGTATACGTGTGTGTTTACGTGTGTGTTTACGTATGTGTATACGTGTGTGTTTACGTGTGTATATACGTGTGTGTTTACGTATGTGTATACGTGTGTGTTTATGTGTGTGTATACATGTGTGTTTATGTGTGTGTATACATGTGTGTTTATGTATGTGTATACGTGTGTGTTTATGTGTGTATACGTGTGTGTTTATGTGTGTGTTTATGTGTGTGCTTATGTGTGTGTATACGTGTGTGTTTACGTGTGTGTTTATGTGTGTGTATACGTGTGTGTTTACGTGTGTGTATACGTGTGTGTTTACGTGTGTGTTTATGTGTGTGTATACGTGTGTGTTTACGTGTGTGTTTATGTGTGTGTTTATGTGTGTGTATACGTGTGTGTTTACGTGTGTGTTTATGTGTGTGTTTATGTGTGTGTATACGTGTGTGTTTATGTGTGTGTTTATGTGTGTGTATACGTGTGTGTTTATGTGTGTGTTTATGTGTGTGTATACGTGTGTGTTTACGTGTGTGTATACGTGTGTGTTTACGTGTGTGTTTATGTGTGTGTTTATGTGTGTGTTTACGTGTGTGTTTATGTGTGTGTTTACGTGTGTGTTTATGTGTGTGTTTATGTGTGTATACGTGTGTGTTTATGTGTGTGTTTATGTGTGTGTTTACATGTGTGTTTACGTGTGTGTTTACGTATATGTATACGTGTGTGTTTATGTGTGTATACGTGTGTGTTTATGTGTGTGTATACGTGTGTGTTTACGTATGTGTATACGTGTGTGTTTATGTGTGTATATGTGTGTGTTTATGTGTGTGTTTACGTGTGTGTTTATGTGTGTGTTTATGTGTGTGTTTATGTGTGTGTATACGTGTGTGTTTACGTGTGTGTATACGTGTGTATATGTGTGTGTTTACGTGTGTGTTTATGTGTGTGTATACGTGTGTGTTTATGTGTGTGTTTATGTGTGTGTATACGTGTGTGTTTACGTGTGTGTATACGTGTGTGTTTACGTGTGTGTTTATGTGTGTGTTTACGTGTGTGTTTACGTGTGTGTTTATGTGTGTGTTTATGTGTGTGTATACGTGTGTGTTTACGTGTGTGTTTATGTGTGTGTATACGTGTGTGTTTATGTGTGTGTTTATGTGTGTGTTTATGTGTGTGTATACGTGTGTGTTTATGTGTGTGTGTATGTGTGTGTATACGTGTGTGTTTATGTGTGTGTTTATGTGTGTGTTTATGTGTGTGTATACGTGTGTGTTTATGTGTGTGTTTATGTGTGTGTATACGTGTGTGTTTATGTGTGTGTTTATGTGTGTGTTTATGTGTGTGTATACGTGTGTGTTTACGTGTGTGTATACGTGTGTATATGTGTGTGTTTACGTGTGTGTTTATGTGTGTGTATACGTGTGTGTTTATGTGTGTGTTTATGTGTGTGTATACGTGTGTGTTTACGTGTGTGTATACGTGTGTGTTTACGTGTGTGTTTATGTGTGTGTTTACGTGTGTGTTTACGTGTGTGTTTATGTGTGTGTTTATGTGTGTGTATACGTGTGTGTTTACGTGTGTGTTTATGTGTGTGTATACGTGTGTGTTTATGTGTGTGTTTATGTGTGTGTTTATGTGTGTGTATACGTGTGTGTTTATGTGTGTGTGTATGTGTGTGTATACGTGTGTGTTTATGTGTGTGTTTATGTGTGTGTTTATGTGTGTGTATACGTGTGTGTTTATGTGTGTGTTTATGTGTGTGTATACGTGTGTGTTTATGTGTGTGTTTATGTGTGTTTATACATGTGTGTTTATGTGTGTGTTTATGTGTGTGTATACATGTGTGTTTATGTGTGTGTTTATGTGTGTGTATACGTGTGTGTTTACGTGTGTGTTTATGTGTGTGTTTACGTGTGTGTTTATGTGTGTGTATACATGTGTGTTTATGTGTGTGTTTATGTGTGTGTTTACGTGTGTGTTTACGTGTGTGTATACGTGTGTGTTTACATGTGTGTTTATGTGTGTGTTTATGTGTGTGTATACGTGTGTGTTTACGTGTGTGTTTATGTGTGTGTATACGTGTGTGTTTACGTGTGTGTTTATGTGTGTGTTTACGTGTGTTTTTACGTGTGTGACACGTGTGTGTTTACGTGTGTGTTTACGTGTGTGTATACGTGTGTGTATACGTGTGTGTATACCTGTGTGTTTACGTGTGTGTTTACGTGTGTGTTTATGTGTGTGTTTACGTGTGTGTTTATGTGTGTGTATACGTGTGTATACGTGTGTGTTTATGTGTGTGTTTATGTGTGTGTATACGTGTGTGTATACGTGTGTGTATACGTGTGTGTCTATGTGTGTGTCTATGTGTGTGTATACGTGTGTGTATACGTGTGTGTATACGTGTGTGTATACGTGTGTGTATATGTGTGTGTATACGTGTGTGTGGAAGAACTTGAACTGAATTACCTCCACGGATAGAGAACATTCTCAATGTAACAGATTAACTTTTGCTTGAAAGTTTTACAGTGACTTCGCCGTCAGAGCAACAGAGAGATTCTCCTACACCTGGTGTAGAATCTCCAGTTTCAATACTCTTTAATTGGCTGATCCCTGGAGACCTCATGGATTGTTTTCCCATCTTCTCTTTCTGATTCATCACTGACAACATCCTGCTATTGACATCCTTGGGACCTCTGTAATACCTTCCCATCTCAACTCCCACCGATTCTATTGGCACTAAATGTGCCTTTGTGTGTGTGATTTTGATATATAGATCTGCGATGGGGCCGTATCTACAAACTCTACAGTTACCTTACTGTGTGCAGTAAACTGGAAGAGAAATTCAATAAGCTGTAAATAAAAATAATCTTACATTCTATAAAGGGAGAAGCTTTTTGCAATGTTTCATTTATTCTCTTTTAAATTACTGATCTTTGCCACCAAGCATTTTATTGAATTTGATTTGTTCTACAGCGTAAGTCACACAGGACACTCATTTATAACCATTATTAAAATATTCAGAAAGATACATGTCACAATTTTATGCCATGTTTGGCCAATTGAGTAACACAAGTTACATGGCATCTTATCACACTGAGAGATGATCAGATACACCCTCTTTACTGTCGGAAAGAAACATGGACTCATTGCTACAAAAGATGGAGTGTAGGTGGTGCAGTGGCTTAGTTCATTGCCTTTTCTCGTGCGTGCATGAGTGTGCGTGTGCAAGCATGAGTGTGAGCGAGTGTGTGCATGTGTGTGAGCGAGTGTGTGCATGTGTGTGAGTGAGTGTGTAAGCGTGTGTGATTGCAGCTACGCCCAATCCTGTCCTAATCTCTTGCTCCCTTGCACCCATTTCCAGCTGGTGTCAGGGAAGTGCTTCTCCCGTGAGACACAGCAGCCTGAATAAAACTACAGTCACCCAGATGTTGCGCCTTTCGAGACCCTTGGGTGAATCCTGCTCTGATCCCTGTTTCGTTTTAAAAATTCTTCACGAGAAGCATCCTCCGAAATTGGAAGAAAACAAATATTTCAGTAGCCTTGAATGGGGATACATTCCTGTCCGAGTCCGGCACTCCCTTGGTCCAATGTGTCCTCCTGCAGCTATCCATGAAGCGAAAGGCACCAAAATGTAAGCCAGTGTACAATTCTAAAGTAATTATGAAAATAATATTACTCCTTTAAAATATTAATGTGCTTGTGTTGATCCAGCACACTTCAAACTCAGTTTGCCCAACCTTGCTCTGTCTCATCCCCTGTCACTGATGCACCAGCAGCCTGTGGGGGAAAAAATTGCAAAAATGCATCAATTTTTAATAATCAGACTGTTGGTGTTAGAATCTCAATGACTAGAGTTTCTACCTGAATAACACTGAATATCCTGCTCTTCTGCAGACACGAACCCTCACTAGGATACGGTTCCACAGGCACTGGGTAATTGTCACTACCTCACTCAAGTGTGAATCAAGTAAATGGGTGTTGGCCAGCTATTTGACCATGGGAGGAGGTCACACGCACACGTTTTTATGAACACATTAGGAAAAAGAGAATCACAAAGGTGTGGGTGAAGTGACAACGATAGGAACATAGGAAAAGCTAGAAAAAAAAGATCAAGGTCCCTCTAGTTCTCTTTCTACCATCCTGGTAGTCACATAATACAACGATAATGGAGTTGTTGACTAACCATAACAATCAATCTCTAGCAATTAGTCTCCAACAGACCCAGACATGAGGTGAGGGAAACCCCCAGTGGTGGAGAGCACTTTACAGCCAATGAAGTACTTTTGAAGTATAGTCACTGTTGTGATGTAGGAATCATGGCAGCCAATTTGCGCACAGCAAGATCCCACAAACAGCAATGTGATAATGACCAGATAATCCGTTTTTAGTAATGGTGATTGAGGGATAAATATGGGTCCAGGACACCGGGAGAACTCCCCTGCTCGTCTTCGAAATAGTGCCATGGGATCTTTTCCTTCCACCTGAGAGGGCAGACGGGGCCTCGGTTTGACACCTCATTTGAAAGACGGCGCCTCCGATCCAGTGTCAGCCGAGATTTTGTGTTCAAGTCCCCAGAGTGGGACTTGAATGATGTGGTAATTAGTAGGAAACAATTTTCTTTCAATCGGATAGATAGAGAGAAACTATTCCCTCTGGTGGGGGAGTCCAGAACATGGAGGCATAACTTTAAAATTAGAGCTAGGCCATTTAGGAGTGAAATCAGGAAGTCTTTTTCCACACAAAAGTTGGGGAAAAGTAACATAAACCAGTACCCTACTGGGGCAGAGATCTGGTAATGAGCCGTGACCTCCTGACTTTCCTCTGTTGGTCTAAATGTAGGAAAACCCCAACCTGTGCTGTCGGAGGAGAATAAATGACAAGAAAAGAAATTGAGGTTATCAGAGTTTGATGCTGTCAGTCAGTGCTCAAGGAATGAACTCTCTGCTGCAGAATTTTATTGACTGACCTGGAATTCAGAGCGAGGTAACATGAAGACTTCTCTCTGTCATACAGTTTCTAACAGACTTTTTAACTGCAGTGAAGTACTTCCTGAAATATCTGTGTTGCTATTGATTTTAGTTTCGTGTAGGTTGTGAGGATAATAGAAGAGTCAGGCAGCTGGCACGGAAGGTGTGTGCAGGCTGAATACCATAGATTTTCATAAAATCAGAATCCAACAGTACAGAAGGAGACAATTTGGACCATCGTGCCTGTGCCGGCTCTTTGAAAGAACTGTCCAATTTAGTCCGACACTCCATCTTTTTCCCCGTAAATTCGTCCTCTTCAAGTATATGTCCAATTTGCTTTTGAAAGTTCCTATGGAATCTGATTCCACCGCCCTTTCAGGAAGTGTGTTCCAGATCATAACTACTCTCTGTGTGAAAAACTTTCTCCTCACTTCCCCGCTGGTTCTTTTGCCAATTATTTTAAATCTATGACCTCTGGTTACTGACCCACTTGCCAGAGGAAACAGATTCTCCCTACTTGCTCTATCAAAACCCTTCATTATTTTGAATACCTCAATTAGGTCTCCCCTTAACCTTCTCCGCTCTTGGACCAATATATTTGCTTAAAGATAACTCCAACGCTCAGTGTTATCAATGTAAAGCAAATTTACTTTAAATTAAGATGAATGGGTAAGGTCAA
Source organism: Heptranchias perlo (assembly GCF_035084215.1). Lineage (NCBI taxonomy): Eukaryota > Metazoa > Chordata > Chondrichthyes > Hexanchiformes > Hexanchidae > Heptranchias > Heptranchias perlo. Next base: position 79,285,903 of record NC_090335.1, read on the forward strand.
TAACTCATGAAAGTGAAGGAGAAAAAATCAGAACAATCAAAAAGTCATGGTTAATGAACACATCTCGAGTTGGCTTTCCCACAAAGGGTAGTGGGATTCTCTTCCCCAAAAGGCTGTTGAGGTTGGGGGTCAGTTGGAGCTTTCAAGACTGAGATCGTTAGATTTTTGTTGGGTAAAGGTATCAAGGGATATGGAGCTAAGACAGGTAAATGGGGTTCAGGTACAGATCAGCCGTGATCTAATTAAATGACGGAACAGGATAGAGCAGCTGAATGGCCTAGTCCTGTTCCAATGCCCTCCTTGCCAGTCTCCCCAGCTCCTGAGAGATGCAGAATTTGATCCAGAATCACAGTGCCCGTATCCTGTACAAAGCCCTGTTCACCTGTTACCCCTGTCCTCGCTGACCTCCACTGGACACTCAATTGTCAGCAAACCAACACCAATATCCCCATCCTCATTGACGACTCCTTTCACACCCTCACTTGGTGGCAGCTGTGGCTCAGTGGGTAGTGCTCTTGCTCCCTGAATCATGTAGGTCATGGGTTTAAATCCCACTCCATGCGACTTAAGCACAAAATCCAGGCTGACAGTCCCAATGCTGTACTGTCTCAGGTGCTGTCTTTCAGATGAGATATTAAACTGAGGCCCTGTCTGCCCTCTCAGCTTGGATGTAAAAGATGCCATTTGAAACCAAAAGAAACAGATCTAAGATCATTGGCAAAAATTCCAGGAGCAGAAGTGTTTTTACGCAGCAAGTTTTTATGATCTGGAATGCACTGCCTGAAAGGGTGGTGAAAGCAGATTCAATAGTAACTTTCAAACTCTCAACCTGCCCTGCCACCTTCAATGATTTGTGCACATATACCCTCAAATCTCTGTGTTCCTGTACCACTTTTAGAGTTGTGCCCTCTGGTTTATATTGCCTCTCCTCGTTCTTCCCACTGAAATGTATATGTACCTTGATAAGGAAAGATTTGCAGCGGTATGGGTTAAGAGCAGTGGAGTGGGACTAATTGGATAGCGCCTTTCATAGAATCATAGAAGGTTACAGCACGGAAGGAGGCCATTCGGCCCATTGAGTCCACGCCGGCTCTATGCAAGAGTAATCCAGCTAGTCCCACTCCCCTGCCCTATCGCCGTAGCCCTGCAAATTTTTTCCTTTCAAGTACTTATCCAGTTCCCTTTTGAAGGCCATGATTGAATCTGCCTCCACCACCCCCTCGGGCAGTGCATTCCAGATCCTAACCACTCGCTGTGTAAAAAAGATTTTCCTCATGTCACCTTTGGTTCTTTTGCCAATTACCTTAAATCTTTGTCCTCTGGTTCTTGACCCTTCTGCCAATGGGAACAGTTTCTCTCTATCTACTCTGTCTAGACCCTTCATGATTTTGAATACCTCGATCAAATCTCCTCTCAACCTTCTCTGTTCCAGGGAGAACAACCCCAGCTTCTCCAGTCTATCCACGTAACTAAAGCCCCTTATCCCTGGAATCATTCCAGTAAATCTCTTCTGCACCCTCTCTAAGGCCTTCACAGAATTGGACACAATACTCCAGTTGTGGCCGAACCAGAGTTTTATAAAGGTTCATCATGACTTCCATACTTTTGTACTCTATGCCTCTATTTATAAAGCCCAGGATCCCGTACGCTTTTTTAACCGCTTTCTCAACCTGCCCTGCCACCTTCAATGATTTGTGCACATATACCCCCAGATCTCTCTGTTCCTGTACCCCTTTTAGAATTGTGCCCTCTAGTTTATACTGCCTCTCCTTGTTCCTCCTACCGAAATGAATCACTTCACATTTTTCTGTGTTAAATTTCATCTGCCATGTGTCCGTCCATGCCACCAGCCTGTCTATATCCTCTTGAAGTCTATCACTATCCTTCTCACTGTTTACTACACTTCCAAGTTTCGTGTCATCTGCAAATTTTAAAATTGTGCCCTGTACACCCAAGTCCAAGTCATTAACATATATCAAGAAAAGCAGTGGTCCCAGCACCGACCGCTGGGGAACACCACTGTACACCTCCCTCCAGTCCGAAAAACAACCGTTCACCACTACTCTCTGTTTCCTGTCCCTTAGCCAATTCTGTATCCATGTTGCTACTGCCCCCTTTATTCCATGGGCCGCAATCTTGATGATAAGCCCAGCATGCGGCACTTTATCAAACGCCTTTTGAAAGTCCATATACACCACATCAACTACATTGCCCTCATCGACCCTTTGTTACCTCATCAAAAAACTCTATCAGGTTAGTTAAACACGATTTGCCTTTAACAAATCCATGCTGGCTTTCCCTAATCAATCCACACTCGTCCAAGTGATTGTTAATTCTGTCCTGGATTATCGTTTGTAAAAGTTTCCCCACCACTGAGGTTAAACTGACTGGCCTGTAGTTGCTGGGTTTATCTTTACACACTTTTTTGAACAAGGGTGTAACATTCACAATTCCCCAGTCCTCTGGCATCACCCCCGTATCTACGGATGTTTCGAAGATTATGGCCAGTACCTCCGCAATTTCCACCCTTACTTCCCTCAGCAACCTAGGATGCATCCCATCCGGACCGGGTGATTTATCTACTTTAAGTACAGCCGGCCTTTCTAGTACCTCTTCTTTATCAATTTTTAGCCCATCCAGTATCTCAACTATATCTTCCTTTACTGAGACTCTGACAGCATCTTCATCCTTGGTAAAGACAGATCCAAAGTACTCATTTAGTACCTCGGCCATGCCTCAGGACATCCCAAAGTGCTTTACAGCCAATGAAGTACTCTCGGAGTGTACTCATTGTTGTGATGTAGGAAACGTAGCTGCCACTTTTTGCACAGCATGATCCCACAAACAGCGAAGTGATAAATGTCCATATCATCTGTTTTTAGTGATGTTGGTTGAGGGATGAGTATTGACCGGGGAGAACTCCCCTGCTTTTCTTTGAAATAGTGGCCACGGGATCTTTTACCTCCACCTGAGAGGGCAGGCGAGGCCTCGGTTTAACGTCTCATCTGAAAGACAACACCTCCAACAGTGCAGCACTTCCTCAGTACTGCACTGGAGTGTAAGCCTAGATTGTGCGCTCGAGTGGGGTTTGAACCCATGACCTTCTGCACTGTCTCATGGTATCAGAAGATAAAAAGGCTCCACAGCACTGTCGCAGGACATCACATAAACTACCTTATCTATTTACACGTACAGAAATAGTCCAATCGGATGATAGATCTTCCAAATCTATCTTAGATGCTGACAGTGGTACCAGTTTTCTTGACATTCTCCAGACACTAGGGCCTGGAGTTTCCAACTGAAGATTTACCCGATAAATGCGCTCATTTTGCTGATGTCAAGTTACGCCCAAGTATCTTGCCAAACTCATTAGAATTTGCTCGAACTCAAAACGGACGTAAATCAGCGGAAACATCAGGGCCCAAGGGAATGTCGAACCCACACCAGGATGTTTCTTCTTTAAGTTCTAAAATTTAAAGTTTCAACTTATTTAACCATCATTCACACACATCAGGCACAGCGTGTTTAAGAACCTGCAATCGGGGAAGCTTTTCAATTTTTAATGTGACTTAGAACATAAGAACATAAGAAATAGGAGCAGGAGTAGGCCAATCGGCCCCTCGAGCCTGCTCCGCCATTCAATAAGATCATGGCTGATCTGATCCCAACCACAAATCTAAAGAACACAAGAAGTAGGAGCAAAACCCGGCCACTCAGCCCCTGGGCCCTGTCCGCCACCCACAGGGCCTTGACCGATCCGAACTCAGCTTCATGTCCAATTTCCTGCCCGCTCCCCATAACCCCTAATTCCCTTTACTTCTAGAAAACTGTCTATTTCTGTTTTAAATTTATCTGGTGATGTAGCTTCCACAGCTTTCTGGGGCAGCAAATTCCACAGACCTACCACCCTCTGAGTGAAGAAGTTTCTCCTCATCTCAGTTTTGAAAGAGCAGCCCCTTATTCTAAGATTATGCCCCCTAGTTCTAGTTTCACCCATCCTTGGGAACATCCTTACCGCATCCACCCGATCAAGCCCCTTCACAATCTTATATGTTTCAATAAGATCGCCTCTCATTCTTCTGAACTCCAATGAGTAGAGTCCCAATCTACTCAACCTCTCCTCATATGTCCACCCCCTCATCCCCGGGATTAACCGAGTGAACCTTCTTTGTACTGCCTCGAGAGCAAGTATGTCTTTTCTTAAGTGTGGACACCAAAACTGTATGCAGTTATACTTTGTACAGAGCAGGTCTCAATGAGGATCATTTCATTTTAAAACGCTCAAAAAAATTGCAATTAAAAGACCAGAAGGATTACTTCCTTTTCTGCTCTGCCTGAAAATTTCATCGCGATGTTGAGAGACGCGCGGACAATCGCAATCGGAGAATACTTGGGTTCGAGAAGCGGGGGCGGGGCCAGATTTGTGGGCTGGGACTCGTTCAGGCTGAGAGTTTGATGGACGGAAGAAAGTTTTGATGGATGAACGGCAAAGATCGAGGTGACTCGAGAATATTGAGTTTCTGAGCGTAACTCATTTGCGCACAAAACTCCATGATCTTTTAAGCCGCGTAACTTGTTTTCGTACAATTTGCACAAGTCTTTCGGCGCGAATGCGGTGGGAACTCTGAGCTCAGCTGTTTGAGCAAGTCTCTAAGGAAGCTGCCATTTTACCCACAAGATAGATGCTTTAATGAAAACCTTTCCTGCTCGTGTTCCTAACAGTAGAAAGCGTTGGAATTGGTCTCAGCGTTGCTTATTTAGAGAGAGTCCCAGCTCCTGATCACTATCCAGTCACATCTGTCAGAAAGTGCATGGATGTCAAGGGAAGCCCATTGTCTTTGGTCTCCGCCACAAACTCTGTTCCCCAGTCACCGACTCCATCCCTCTCCCTGGCTACTGTCTGAGGCTGAACCAGACCGTTCGCAACCTTGGCGTCCTATTTGACCCTGAGATGAACTTCCAACCACATATCCACGCCATCACTAAGACCACCTTCTTCCACCTCCCTAACATCGCCTGTCTCCGCCTCTGCCTCAGCTCATCTGCTGCTGAAACCCTCATCCATGCCTTTGTTGCATCCAGATTGGATTATTCCAATGCTCTCCTGACCGGCCTCCCATCTTCCACCCTTCATAAACTTGAGCTCATCCAAAACTCTGCTGCCTGTATCCTAACTCGCACCAAGTCCTGTTCTCCCATCACTCCTGTGCTCGCTGACTTTCATTGGCTCCCGGTCCGGCAATGCATCGATTTTTAAAATTATCATTCTTGTTTTCAAATCCCTCCATGGCCTCGCCCCTCCCTATCTCTGTAACCTCCTCCAGCCCTACAACCCTCCGAGATCTCTGCACTCCTCCAATTCTGGCCTCTTGCGCATCGCTCCACCATTGGCAGCCGTGCCTTCAGCTGCCTAGGCCCTAAGCTCTGGAATTCCCTGCCTAAAATATCTCCCTATGTGACTTGGTGTCAAATGTTGTTTGATAATCGTTATTGTGAAGCCCCTTGGGATGTTTTACTATGTTAAAGGCGCAATATAAATGTATGTATGTATGTATGGTGGTGGTGGTGGTGGTGGTGGTGGTGGTGGTGGTGGTGGTGGTGGTTGTTGTTGTTGTTGTTGTTGTTGTCAGCCTGTGATGATCCCCATGGTAAAATAGTCTGTCGACATTTACTGTCTAGGCCCCCATATGAAGAAAGGCCACTTGAGTGAAGTACAGGGGAGCAGCTGACACCTGTGAATCCTGTACCCCAGTAAGAGACAATGCCTTCAGGTAATAATAAGGTCCTTGGGATTGCTGGGGACATGGCCAGTTTTTTGGGCAGGGACTCAATCTATCATGGATTCGACCTCATGCATTTAATCTCCTTATCGGAAGTTCTGTATAAATACTCCTTCATTCCAAGAGGTAACCAAGCATAACTCCAGAATATTTATCCTTCCTCCCATCTCCAGTTAACTTTCCCATGGAGGCCCATCCTTCAAAGACCCTAGCTGTCCCATCCGAGCATCCAGCAACATTTTGAAGATCCCTAATTTTTTTGTATTTATTACCTCACCTAGTAAAGTTATACAAACATTTATCAATCTTTGCATAAAGATGTTCTGTCCTAACATTTCTATTTTAAATTGCTGATTCAATCATTTAAATTTAAGTCCTCTGGTCCTAGTAGTCAGAGTTACTTTGAAGTAATCATCTCGTCTGTACAATTTAATATTTTGTGTACTTTGAAAGTCAGGTGCCAAAAATTCTACACAAAAAGGCAAATTTTCCAAGATTGTATTGGTGGCGATCCTAATATTCCAAATGTTACCTCACCGGTGAACTACACAAGGTTGCAGCAAATTCATTCAACTAACAAATAAAACATTTGTCTTCATCTACCCCTCTGGTTCTTTTGCCAAATACCTTAAATCTGTGTCCTCTGGTTACCTTCCCTTCTGCCACTTTTCTTTCTTTAACTTTGCTAAAGGACCCATTCATCAAATGTACTTTTGTTTCCTGTTCCAATATGCATTCGTTTACATTTATCTACATCATAAACCATCTGCCATTCCTGAGATGATTGGACCAGTTCTCTTTGAATATTCTTTATATCCCTTATTCTCCACTTGGCTATATAGGTTGCTATCATCAACAACATCTATAATAGAAGTGCTCTCCTGCACGTCTTTTATGAATAAATAATATGAACAGCAGGAGACCAAAATGGGCTGTGTTAGAATAACTTTGTGAATCCAACTCCCCTCAATAGAGCTTTTTCCATTACCTCCTTCTGTTTCCTATTTTCAATCCAACAATCTAGTTTCCCAACAATTCCGTGAGCCCTAACTTCCTTTATAAGTCTCGCATGTGGAACATTATCAGATACCTTTGAAAAAAATCCAAGCAAATTATAGGGTAAATTCACCAATTTCCCCGATTCCCAGTGTGGAGACAGACTTGCAGGGAGGATAATTTTGATTCTCTGACCTGCTCTTCCATCAAGTATTCCTCCCCCGAGAGCTAAGATTGGTGAATTTAGGAACATAGGAACATAGGAACAGGAGTAGGCCATTCAGCCCCTCGTGCCTGCTCTGCCATTTGATAAGATCATGGCTGATCTGTGATCTAACTCCATATACCTGCCTTTGGCCCATATCCCTTAATACCTTTGGTTGCCAAAAAGCTATCTATCTCACATTTAAATTTAGCAATTGAGCTAGTATCAACTGCCGTTTGCGGAAGAGAGTTCCAAACTTCTACAACCCTTTGTATGTAGAAATGTTTTCTAATCTCGCTCCTGAAAGGTCTGGCTCTAATTTTTAGACTGTGCCCCCTACTCCTAAAATCCCCAACCAGCGGAAATAGTTTCTCTCTATCCACCCTATCTGTTCCCCTTAATATCTTATAAACTTCGATCAGATCACCCCTTAACCTTCGAAACTCTAGAGAATACAGCCCCAATTTGTGTAATCTCTCCTCGTAACTTAACCCTTGAAGTCTGGGTATCATTCTAGTAAACCTACGCTGCACTCCCTCCAAAGCCAATATGTCCTTCCGAAGGTGCGGTGCCCAGAACTTTTTTTTATTCGTTCATGGGATGTGGGTGTCGCTGGCGAGGCCGGCATTTATTGCCCATCCCTAATTGCCCTTGAGAAGGTGGTGGTGAGCTGCCTTCTTGAACCGCTGCAGTCCGTGAGGTGACGGTTCTCCCACAGTGCTGCTAGGAAGGGAGTTCCAGGATTTTGACCTAGCGACGATGAAGGAACGGCGATATATTTCCAAGTCGGGATGGTGCGTGACTTGGAGGGGAACGTGCATGTGGTGTTGTTCCCACGTGCCTGCTGCTCTTGTCCTTCTAGGTGATAGAGGTCGCGGGTTTGGGAGGTGCTGTCGAAGAAGCCTTGGCGAGTTGCTGCAGTGCATCCACTCCGTATTGAGAAGGCTGTTAAAAAAGCATATGGGATCCTGGGCTTTATTAATAGAGGCACAGAGTACAAAGGCAAGGAAGCTATGCTAAACCTTTATGAAACACTGGTTAGGCCTCAGCTGAAGTATTGTGTTGAATTCTGGGCACCGCACTTTAGGAAGAATGTCAAGGCCTTAGAGTGGGTGCAGAGGAGATTTACTAGAATGGTACCAGGGATGAGTGATTTCAGTTACATGGAGGGACGGAGAAGCTGGGATTGTTCTCCTTAGAACAGAGAAGGTTAAGGGGAGATTTGATAGAGGCATTCAAAATTATGAATGGTTTTGACAGAGTAAACATGGAAACATAGAAAATAGGAGTAGGAGTAGGCCATTCAGCCTTTCGAGCCTGTTCCGCCAACAAGGCGAAACTGTTTCCAATGGCAGATGGGTCGGTAACCAGAGGACACAGATTTAAGGTGATCGGCAAAAGAGTCAGAGGCGACATGAGGAAACATTTTTTTACGCAGTGAGTTATAATGGTCTGGAATGCGCTGCCTGAAAGGGCGGTGGAAGCAGATTCAATACTAACTTTCAAAAGGGAATTGGATAAATACTTGAAGGGAAAAAATTTACAGGGCTATGGGGAACGAGCAGGGAGAATGGAACTAATTGGATAGCTCTTTGAAAGAGCTGGCACAGGCACGATGGGCTGACTGGCCTCCTGTGCTGTATCTACTATGATACTATGATATCTCTCATTCATTAGTTTAGTTACTTTCTAAATGAATTCGAAGTGTTAGTGAACCATGAACTATTGTTTCCAAATTCATTTGAATAATCCTTAAGGGCTTTGTACTTTTTAGAATATAAATTATTAGCATCTAGTATAATGCTCTCAAACATTTTCCTCACTACATAGGATGACTGTAATTCCCCAGTTAATGTCTCACTCCTATGTGTCAGCCCTGGCTCAGTTGTAGCATTCTCATAGCTGAGTCCGAAGGTCATGGGTTCAAGTCCCACTCTAGAGACTTGAGCACGTAATCTAGATACTGCGCTGTCATTTGTCTCAGACGTTAAACTGAGGCCCCACTGCCCACTCAGGTGGATGTGAAAGGTCCCATGGTACTATTCGAAGAAGAGTGGGGGAGTTTTCCCAGTGTCCTGGCCAATATTTATCCCTCAGCCAACATCGTTAAAAAGATTTTCTGGTCATTTATCTCATTGCTCTTTCTGGGACCTTGCTGTGTGCAAATTGGCTGCCGCGTTACTTACATTACAACAGTGACTGCATTTCAAAAGTAATTCATTGGCTGTAAAGCGCTTTGGGACGTCCTGAGGTTGTGAAAGGCGCTATATAGATGCAAGTCTTTCTATCCTATTCTGAATATCAAGACAATGTTGGTAGCACCCAGTTCTCGTGTATATTTCTGGTGTTTGTTGAGCCCTTAAAATATTATGCAGAGTTGCATTTATTTCCTTTTCTCATTCAGTTGAAGATTCTCACGTGTTGCCCATTTGGTCCAAGCTCCTCATAGACATCAAAGGGTAAACTCTGCTATACGGCGCTGTGGTGAAGATCCCCAATTGATGGCAATGCAGGTCAGAGAATTGGGCGCCCAGGTCAGCGTATCTGATTCCCGGTGTCCTGAATTCCACGCCCGGTTCTCCGATCTGTGCCCCTGTTGTGCGAGGCTTTCTGTTGGGAACTTAGCCTCGGAAAATTTATCCTCAATTCTTTGACTTTCTTCATGCCATGTAGATTCCTGATGTCAACGTGTGTTACAGATTCCTGAGTTGGGATGACAAGGTCGGCAATTTAGGAACTTAGGAACATGGAAACAGGAGTAGGCCATTCAGCCCCTCGCGCCTGTTCCGCCATTCAAATAGATCATGGCTGATCTGTATCTTAACTCCATCTATCCGCCTTGGTTCCGTAACCCTTAATACCCTTGACTAACAAAGGGTGGGGTGTAAATTGGCACTCCAACACAAACCCACCCTTTCCCCGCTGTGCGAGCTAGGTTAAAATTCGGGCTTCTAGTTAACTCGCCTGTACCACTCTTCCCAATTAAGCCCTAAAAGGAGTTGATTTTTCCCAGGGAATTGTGCACAGTGAGTCGGATGATTTGCTTTCTCCTACCTGTCTCATTCGTGTTCCTTTTGCTGTTGTTCTCCTTGAACTGTTCTGTTTCCATCTCTCTCTCTTCCTTTTCTCATTCTGCTGATCTCTGAGCTTCTCTTTATTCTGTTTCTCTCTTTCTTTTACACTCTTTTCTTCTCTCCTTTTGGGTGGGAGGTGGTGGGGTTGGGGAGGACATGGTGGGGTAGGGAGCTGCCGAAGGCTGCAGGTCACATTTTCCAGCGAATGTTACCTGCCGCCTGTCCTTTCAAGCCTGGATGTTTTCCAGGTCCTGCTGCAGGCTAGGATGGGGTTTGTTATTGAAGGGGTTCGTTATCGGGGGGGGGGTTCATTATCGGAGGGGTTCGTTATCGGGGGGGGGGTTCGTTATCGGAGGGGTTCGTTATCGGACGGATTGTGAATATTGCTGAACATTGTGGAATTTTCAGTGAACAGTCCCACCTGACCTTATGACGGAGGGTAGATCATTAATGAAGCAGCTGAAAATGTTCTCCCATCCTTGCATTACATAGATTACATAGAATGTACGGCACAACAACAGGCCATTCGGCCCGACTGGTCTATGCCGGTGTTTATGCTCCACATGAGTCTCCTCCCTCCCTCGCTTCATCTCACCCTATCAGCATATCCTTCTATTCCTTTCTCCCTCATGTGTTTATCGAGCTTCCCCTTAAATGTATCTACACTATTCACCTCAACTACTCCTTGTGATAGTGAGTTCCACATTCTCACCACTCTCTGGGTAAAGAAGTTTCTCCTGAATTCCCTATTGGATTTATTAGTGACTATCTTATATTTATGGCACCTAAGTCTGGTCTCCCCCGCAAGTGGAAACATCTCTACGTCTACCCCATCAAACTCTTTCATAATCTTAAAGTTCTCCATCATGCCTCCCCTCAGCCTTCTCTTTTCTAGAGAAAAGAGCCCCAGCCTGTTCAATCTTTCCTGATATGTACAACCTCTCAGTGCTGGTATCATACCAGTACCTATCTATGTAAGGAATCTTACAACACCAGGTTATAGACCAACACTTTTATTGGAAAATCACAAGCTTTCGGAGGCTTTCTCCTTCGTCAGGTGAGTGTTGGATTCCTTGAAAATTACCACATATATAGTCACAGAACAATGCCTGGTGATTACATATAATCTATAATGTTGAAGGCTGCGGAGAACATGGCGTAGTTTCTCCACTCCGGGGAAGTACTGGACGACGAAGGGTACTCTGTTGGTTGCGTCCCGTGTTTGATGAGGTCTATGCGATCTTCTGAGGAGGTCTATTCTGAGAAGGTCTACGCCATGTTCTCCGCAGCCTTCAACATGTCATCGATGACGACGAACACCTCGCTAAGGCCATCCCCACGCCTCCACTACTCGCCTTCAAACAGCCACCCAACCTCAAGCAGACCATCGTTCGCAGCAAATTACCCAGCTTTCAGGAGAACAGCGTCCACGACACCACACAACCCTGCCACGGCAACCTCTGCAAGACATGCCAGATCATCGACACAGATACCACCATCACACGAGAGGACACCACTCACCAGGTACATGGTTCATACTCCTGTGACTCGGCCAACGTTGTCTACCTCATACGTTGCAGGAAAGGGTGCCCCGGAGCATGGTACATCGGCGAGACCATGCAGACACTGCGACAACGGATGAACGGACACCGCGCAACAATCGCCAGACAGGAGGGTTCCCTCCCAGTCGGGGAACACTTCAGCAGTCATGGACATTCAGCCACCGATCTTCGGATAAGCGTTCTCCAAGGCGGCCTTCGAGACACAAGACAACACAAAATCGTCGAGCAGAAATTGATAGCCAAGTTCTGCACCCATGAGGACAGCCTCAACCGGGATCTTGGGTTCATGTCACGCTCCACGTAACCCCACCAGCGGAAAAAAAAGTTGTCTGTTTTTAATACAACTGGTCATTCTCTCTCTTTCTCTTCCTTTTGGATGTTTCTCTCTCTCTCTCCCTCCCTGTCTTTGGTTCTGGCCGTTTGTATATTCAGTAGTCTGGTATCTAATGTTTTTCTGTCTGAACACTATTCAATTCCTTTGATTGCCTTGATAACGGGCAGTTGGAAAGATTATATGTAATCACCAGGCATTGTTCTATGACTATATATGTGGTAATTTTCAAGGAATCCAACACTCACCTGACGAAGGAGAAAGCCTCCGAAAGCTTGTGATTTTCCAATAAAACTGTTGGTCTATAACCTGGTGTTGTAAGATTCCTTACATTTGTCAACCCCAGTCCATCACTGGCATCTCCACATCACAGTACCTATCTATGGCATAGATGTATTTCAGGGGAAGCTCGATAAACACATGAAGGAGACGGGAATAGAAGGATATGCTGATGTGGTTGGATGAAGAAGGGTGGGAGGAATCTCGTGTGGAGCTTAAACATCAGCATGGACCAGTTGGGCCGAATGGCCTGTTTCTTTGCTATAAATTCAATGTAATTCTATGTAATAATTGCCGCTTTTCTTTCTCAGGTTAGACCCAGTCTCTTCCTTGTTGGACTAAAAATATACTCACCTAGAACATATTGTAGAAACCCCTCCTCTTCTTTGCCTACTTAAATCATTCATACTCCAGTCCATCTTTGGATAATTAAAATTGCTCATTTATATGACGCTGCTTTCTTTTCCAATTTGTTTACATGTATCCTCCCCTATCCCCTGTTCAGTATATATATCTATATATAAATATATTCCCAATAAAGTAACAGTTCCCTTCTCATTCCTTGACTCTAACTGATACTCACCTTCAGTTTAGCATCACCAGCCATTCCTGTAAAGAGACTTTGCATCATTTGCTTAACTAATATCTGGGTAAATGTAATGGGAACCAGAGTTGCTGCTGGAATATATCATGTTCCATGATGTGATCTCCTCATCTTTGGTAGATAGATGACTACAGTTTATTGGACCAAGGCCAGGAGTTTCCTCGGAAAACCTGTTTGTGAGTGTAAACAGAGCACCTGGCAAAATTACACCAATGGAACAGGAGCAACTCCAAGGAAATTCTTTGGGCTAAAAGGGTTAAATTATGAGGACAGGTTGCATAGACTCGGCTTGTATTCCCTTGAGTATAGAAGATCAAGGATGATGTAATTGAGGTGTTTAAGATGATTAAAGGATTTGATAGGGTAGAGATCAAAGGGCCATAACCTTAAAATTAGAGCTCGGCCGTTCAGGGGTGATGTCAGGAAGCACTTCTTCACACAAAGGGGAGTGGAAATCTGGAACTCTCTCCCCCAAAAAACCGTTGAGGCTGGGGGTCAATTGAAAATTTCAAAACTGAGATCAATAGATTTTTATTAAGCGAGGGTATTAAGGGATACGAAACCAAGGTGCGTAGATGGAGTTAAGGTACAGATCAGCCATGATCTAATTGAATGGCAGAACAGGCTTGAGGGGCTGAATGGCCTCCTCCTGTTCCTTTGTTCTTCCTACAAGGCGCAGCCTCCGAACCAACAGAAAAATTTATTTAACATTAAACAGGTAAATAATCAGTATATTTATAGTAAATACAACCACAGAGCCACTGATATAATTCATTCTCTCTGGGCTTGAAGCTGACCCAAATATATATCCTTCAAAATCCAATGAAGACGTACTGAAACAAACGACACTGGACAATTGTATCGCTCACAATTACATGAGGTGAACAGCCATTCACAAGTTATCAATACACAGGATGGTTGTCCACATCACCACCTCAACCACTTACAGTAAAGTTCAAAGACATCTCTCAGCCTGTCTGTACCTGATGAAAATGTCAAGTTGAACCAAATTGTGTAGAACAACTTGTAAGCAGGGTTTGAAGAAATGCTTCTAAGGAATAGTTCATCTGAAGTAGCCCTATGCATTCCAGATAAATATTCTTGTAGCTTGCTGGGAAAGATAGCAGTAGCTCTTCCTCCTCCCCCCCCCCAAACCCACTCCACACCACCCCCCAACCAAAAGGCTGTGGATGCTATGGGATAATTGGAACTTTCAAGATTGAGGTTGATGGATTTTTTTTGTTAGGTAAGGGTATCAAGGGATATGGAGCAAAGGCGGGTAAATGGAATTAATTTCCAGATCAGCCGTGATCTAATTGAATGGCAGAGCAGGCTCGAGGGGCTACTCCTGTTCCTATGATCCTAGAAACCAATATTAACCCCGTGTGTGCTGTGACCAGCAAGAACGAATTTGCTAATGAGTCCAACAAAAAAGAGAAATATTTCTGGCCCGATATTAGGAAGGAGGCGACTTGGCAGCGGGGGGTCGACTGGGCGCATGGGTAACGCGCCCAGTGAAACCGGTGGGTTTGGCACGCGATCGTAAGTAAATTGAAGCCACTCACCTTGGCTTCCGGGTTTCGCGCTGGAAAACTGCGCAGCGGGCGGACTGCGCACCCGCATCATAGGCTGTCAGCTGGAGGAGCCCTATTTAAAGGGGCAGTCCTCCACTGACTGATGCTACAGAAAGGAGCCAAAATTACAGCATGGAGCAGCCCATGGGGAAGGCTGCTCCCAGGTTTAATGATGCTTCACTCCAGGTCCTACTGGATGGGGCGAGGAGGAGGGGGAGGACAGAGATCTTCTCCCCGGCGGGCGGGAGGAAGCGGCCTGCCTCTGACACCACGAAGGCCTGGCTTGAGGTGGCAGAGGAGGTCACCTGCACCACCAACATATCGCACACCTGCATACAGTGCAAGAGGTGCTTCAATGACCTAAGTAGGTCAGCCGAAGTGAGTACACTTACTCATTCCCCTACACTCCGTCTGCCACATCACCGCCCCCACCCCACATCTCCTTCTGCACTGCCAACACTACTCTATCACATCACCCCTCACACCCACTCAAAGCTCATCCTCATCTTACCTGCACTTACTCACCTCACCAGTACTCATCCCACCATTACCACTCAACCCAATCCTCATACAGTCTCATGGCTCCGTCTCATACTCACCCTCTGATGCATCTCTTTCACGGTCAGCCACACCCCGCCTGCCACTACCTGTGCTGCAGCCACAGGGCATGCATCACATGTGTGTAATAGGAAGCGTAAGGCAAACGTGTCGTGAGCATGAAGGGGATGCTCAAGGGAGTTTGAGGTTTTGTCATGGTTTTTATTTATATTTGATTTCTGATCGACTCACATTACATATTATATCGTCACGACTACTGCCACATCTTGGCCATTCTTGACTGGCTTGTGCAATAATGCCATTTCATGAGGTTCTCCATTAACATCCTTGATGCCACCCATTGGGTCACCCTACAGTGGGTGTATGTGTAGTTGCACGACTACTTTGTGCAGGCGCCTGTTGTGCAGCACTGTGTTGTGTAGCTCCACGTGGCGGAGGTGGACGGCCTGCCTGGCAGGGCTGGTGATGTTGCTCGTCCTCCAATGGAGTGATGAATGCAGCAATGGACCCCCCCACACCGTCCTGACGGTGTGAGTGTGAGGGGGTCCACAAAGTAGGTAAATGTGTTTGGACAGCAGAGTTTAGGGTATGATATAATAGTTTGGAGTGTGGAGACAACGGTGTGGCAGGCAAAACTTTATCTGAGGTGACAGAGTGCCCTGCTGCAATGAATGAGGGTTTACCCCGCACCTGTTAAATGGACCTTTGCAGCTGCCTCTGGCTGCTGGCTGCAACACGTCTGTTTAAACAGGGAGTGTTTCCCTCAGCATGGGAAACACGCTTTGGGTAGTCCAAAATCCGAATCCTCCTAAAATCTCCAACTAATGAGGTCTGTAAACGACCTCAACTATCCAGATAATGATCTTAAATGGGATCCTGCCGGCTTTGATTGCCGGTGGGAGTCCCGCATGCGGGGGCTGCGTGCGCACCGATTCGCATCATTGGGGAACCCGGAAGTGGGCAGGTTGGAGCCGGGCTCCAGACCCGCTCCGGGAATCCCCAATTTTAGGAGCCCCCCCTCCACGAACGCACCCGCTCGGCCATCCGAAAACTGACCCCTTCATTTTTGTCGCAGTTTATAAGCTATCTTCCCGGACACAACAAATTAAGGATTTTTTGATTGCTTGTTGGAAAATAAGTACATGTGGGCTGAAACTCTGCAGAGGCTCCACTGGTTTCTCACTGTAATTCTGCTGGGAGATCATGGGAACCCCCAGGGAAATGTTTGTACCGTTTCCCTGTGGCCTCTGCCAGTCCTCTGAGAGAGAGAGAGAGAGAGAGAGGACTTACATTTATATAGTGTCTTTCACAACCTCAGGACATCCCAAAGCTTCACACCTAATGAAGTACTTTTGAAATGTAGGAAACGAGGCAGCCAATTTGCCCACAGCAAGGTCCCACAAACAGCAATGTGATAATGACTAGTGATGTTGGTTGAGTGATAAATCTTGGCCAGGACACCGGGGAGAACTCCCCTGATCTTTTTTGAAATAATGGCGATGGGATCGGTTCCATCCACCTGAGAGGGCAGACGGGGCCTCGGTTTAACGTCTCATCCGAAAGACGGTGGGCTCGAATTTAACAGGCCTGCGGGTTCCCAGCGGGTGGTCCTCCGGGAGCGTCGAAAACGCGAACGGCGAAATTAGTGGGTTGCCCACACGATCGTAGCAGGCAACACACTAATAGGAATCAATTACCTGCTCCTCCGGGGTCCACGGCGCTGGCCTGCGCTCTCTAGTTAAAGGGGCAGTCCTCCACTGACAGATGCTGCAACCAATAGAACAAATTGCAGCATAGAGCAGCCCAGGGGGAAGGCTGCTCCCAGTTTAATGATGCCTCACCCCAGGTATCATCAGATGGGGTGAGGAGGAGGGGGAGGACACAGATCTTCCCCCCGGCGGGCGGGAGGAAGCGGCCTGCCTCTGCCACCAAGAAGGCCTGGCTCGAGGTGGCAGAGGGGGTCACCTGCGCCACCAACATATCGCCCACCTGCATACAGTGCAGGAGGCGCTGCAATGACCGCAGTAGGTCCGCCACAGTGAGAACACAAAGTCTTTCCCCTACACTCCGTCTGCCACAACACTGCCCCCACCTCAAATCTCCTTCGGCACCGCCAACACTATTCTGTCACATCACCCCTCATACCCACTCACACCCCATCCTCATCTTACCTCCACCTACTCACCTCGCCAGTACTCATCCTGCCACTAACACGCAACCCAATCCTCATACAATCTCATGGCTCCATCCCATACTCACCCTCTCGTGCATCTCCCTCACGGCCAGCCTCACTCAACCTGCCACCACCTGTGCTGCAGCCACAGGGCATGCATCACATATGTGCAGTAGGCAGCGTAAGGCAAACGTCTCGTCAGCATGAAGGGGGTGCACAAGGGTGTCTGAGGGTTTGCCATGGGTGTTACCCATATTGAATTTCAGAGCAACAAACAGCACACATTATATTGACACCACCACTGCCATGTCTCCGCGAATCCTGTCCGTTGTGTCCAATAATGCCCGCTCCTGGGTATCACTATGAGGACCCACCACTGATGCCACCCATCGTGTTACTGCAGAGTAGGTGCAGGTGTATTTGCAGGGCTCGTCCGTGCAGACGACTGAGAGACATCGGCGGTGTAGCCGGCTGCACCCTGGAAGGATGCGGAGGAGAAGGTGTGGTGGGCAGTGGTGACTTTGCCAGCGACAGGTAAGCAGTTGGTGCTGGGGCCAGCCAGGAGCAGCTCGGCATGAAAGAGGCTGCAGATCTCCACGACTACATGTCGAGCGAATCTGCGCCTCCCTGTGCACTGCTGCTCGGAGAGGTCCGGGGAGCTGCGCCTCGGTCTGTGGACCCTGTGGCGAGGGTAGTACCCTCTGCGACGTGTCTCTCTCTGCGGTAGCCCTCCCTCCTGCTGTGCAGGTGGGCGTGCAACAACACCGTGTTGGGGGGATCCACGTCTCTGCGGCGGACGGCGTGGACTGCGAGGCTGCTGGTGCTGGTCATGCTCTTCGTCCTCCGAGGGTGTCCACACACCACCCAACTGGCAGGTGTTGGTCTGAGGGGTTGTGCAGGGTAGGTGTGTGGGTCCTCGGACTGGGGCTGCGGTTTCGTGTCGGTCTGTCCTCTGGCTTGGCGGGGGGTGGTGGAGGGCAGGGGTTGCCCTATGTGACGCGGTGGCCTCCTGCGTGGGTGAGGGCTCTCCCCCGTGGAGCGCACCTTGGCACCTGCCACAGGCTGCTGGCTGCAACACGCCTGGTTGGAGGGAGTCTGTTTCCCCCAGTGTGGGAAACTGACTGCCTTGAACCTAAAATCCCACACTTCCTCTTTTGACAGCTGCTTCAGCTCATTAACTGACCACAACGAGCAAGTTAAGTGCTCTCAAGTGGAACCCCGCTGGCTTTAATTGCCTGCGGGATTCCCACCAGCGGGGCTTGTGCGCGCAGCCCCGCACGTCAGCGCGGTACCCGGAAGTGGCCGGGATTTCGTCGCGATCCGGTCACGTGACCGGAGATCGGGATTTTCGGGGCCACCCCGCTGGTAACCCGCCGGAAACCCGACCCTAAAATCGAGCCCGGTATCTCCGACAGTGCAGCACTCCCTCAATGCTGCACTGGGAGTGTCAGCCTGGATTTTGTGCTCAAGTCTCTGGAGTGGGATTTGAACCCATGACCTTCTGACATCAACTGAGACACGGCTGACACCTAAAAACAACAGTCATTGCACTTCAGGGTAACTAATTGTACGTGAAGATGTTACTAAGGAGATGTGATATCGCGCCATATAAATTCAAGCCTCTCTTTTTGAAATTCGTGCGAATAATTTACGTTATGCTGATATTCTCAAACGATGTTACTATTTGCCCGGGAGCTTCTGTTTCTTCGAATGTAGGTCACACACATGATTTTTTTTAAAGCATTAAAAGGGTTTCAATTTGGTGTTTGGTTTTTGTTTTGTTTCTTTTACTTTTTTAGACTATAAAAGAAAGTGTTTAATGTAATATCGAGTCCTAATGCATTCCCATTAACTTCTGAAACACAGGAAAGAGCGAATCAATAGGTAAGGACATTTATTCACTTTGTAATGCTATTGTGATGTTGTTCCCATGTACCTCTCTGCAAACCTCTTTTTCTTATTAAGGAAAAATCAATCATCAGTATATTACGTTTCTCAATAGACTAGGTAAGGTGCTGGCATTAAATTCTAAATTTACCTTTTTATATCCTTTGTGAATCAGGACTTGATCTAAAGCCTCATAAATATTCAATAAAGGTTTTAATACAATTTAATTTTCCCTCTCATTTTACTCATCTTCCTATTCTTTTTTTTCAATTGTGTCTCACTTCAAACCTGTTCTGTCTGTTAGGTTAAAGGAGGCGGAGGAAAGATCGGATAAATGGTAGCAGGAATTTGAGAGCTGGAATGATTCAGCTTTCTTCGCTAACACGGCAACTTCAAGAGCGACAGACGGATACTCTGGCGGCACTGAGCTCTATCTGCTTTTGCAGGGCTCCGTCTTCCTTTTTTTGAGCTGGCTATCTAGAAAACTCTAAGATAAAATCGGACACCAAAGGGCCAGTCTTAGGACTGACGAAGGATGAATTCCTCACCTGTTTTCAAAATTAGTCTGCAACAGTCCAACGTTACAGAACTTTTCCCCCATTTAATTCTGTGTCTGATGATGTGGAGGGGTTTGTTAGTTATCTGGAGTATTAGTTATTAAGAGTGACTCAGCATTTGTTGCCCTTCAGGACATTGATTCAAGCACGGATTGTGCGATTGGAGTCACGTGTAGGCCAGGGTGGGCGGAGGGGTGGGACCACGGGTGAGTTGGGGGGTGGTGGATGAGGGTGGGGGGGAGCGGGGGTGGGGGTGAGCGGGGGTGGGGTGAGCGGGGGTGGGGGTGAGCGGGGGTGGGGGTGAGCGGGGGTGGGGGTGAGCGGGGGTGGGGTGAGTGGGGGTGGGGGTGAGCGGGGGTGGGGGTGAGCGGGGGTGGGGGTGAGCGGGGGTGGGGTGAGCGGGGGTGGGGGTGAGCGGGGTGGGGGGGCAGGTTCCTTTCCTGAAGGACACGAGTGATCTAATTGGGTTTTTATGTCACTTTCCTGGTGCTCGTCACCAATCACCAGATTCAACTTCTGGGTTACTAGTCCAGTACAACTAGGTTACAATTCCCTAGTCATTAGAGCTGTTAGTTATTAAAGCTAGTTAGTCATTTGGCAAGGTTAGTTATTCAATTGGGTCTTAGTTATTAAGGTTAGTTATTCATTTGGAGGTGTTTCTTATTAAGGGTTCCAATAAATTTCCATTAGCAGAAAGGGAAAAAAAAATCAGAGTTTGAGCCATGATCCCACCCACATCCCCACCCCACCCGTCCTCTCTCTTATCCATCTTCCTCTCTGTCCTTCCCTTATCCTGCTTTACCCCTCTCCTTCCCCTGCCATTAATCTAGACTGACTGTGCAACACCCCTATTCTCTCCTGTCCCCTGCCCGATTTTGGATTCGACAAAAGATGAGAGCTGATAGTCTGCACACCGACCGTCTGCGCACCGACCGTCTGCACACCGACCGTCTGCACACCGACCGTCTGCACACCGACCGTCTACACACCGACCGTCTGCACACCGACCGTCTGCACACCGACCGTCTACACACCGGCCGTCTACACACCGACCGTCTGCACACCGACCGTCTGCACACCGACCGTCTGCAAACCGACCGTCTACACACCGGCCGTCTACACACCGGCCGTCTGCACACCGGCTGTCTAAACACTGACCGTCTACACACCGGCCGTCTGCACACTGGCCGTCTAAACACTGACCGTCTGCACACCGATCGTCTGCAAACCGACCGTCTAAACACTGACCGTCTGCACACCGGCCAGCTTCCTCCTGATGACCAGCCTCATGCTGACCACCTCCTTCGTTACCACCATCTCACTGGGTGCTTGGTTCATTAATTACCTGTATTTGTGGTTTGCATCTGAGAGGTTACGAAGAATAAAAAAAAGACTTGCAATTATCCAGCACCTTTCACACCCTCAGGGCGTCCCAAAATACTTTTACAGCCAATGAAGTACTTTTTGAAGTGTAGTCACTGTTGTAATGTAAGAAATGCGGCAGCCAATTTGCGCACAGCAAGATCCCACAAACAGCAATGAGTAATGACCAGATAATCTGTTTTAGTGATGTTGGTTGAGGGATAAATATTGGCCCAGGACACCGGGGAGAACTCCCCTGCTCTTCAATATAGTATCGTGGGATCTTTTACCAGACGGGGCCTTGATTGAACGTCTCATCCAAAAAACCGCACCTCTGACAGTGCAGCACTCTGTCAGTACTGCACTGGGAGTGTCAGCCTAGATTGGCCAGCGACATTTTTGTAGTTAACGGTCCAGTCCGGGGCTGTGTTGTCACGGATTGCAGAGTTTATGTGGGTGCCTCACACTGATATTGTCTTGTTTATAAATACAACCATTAAACAGATTTTTTTTCTTCACCAGGCAAAACCTGCTCCACAGATTTTCTTTTTTACCTCATTACCCTGCACATAAAATATAGCAAACTGTGCTTAGAGTGAATCAGCAGCGAGCCCTGCAATGTGAGACACGCACAGTTGATTTTCTTTCAAGCAGAATCAACCTCCTCCTACATTTCTCTCTCCTCTACTCCCTGTTAATGTTGTTCCAGGCCTGGCAGATAGGAAGTGACGCTCCCTGCAATGTTCCTTTTGATGCTGGGAGTGGGGGTGGGGGGTTTGAGTGGGTGGTATCTCTTTCTGCTTCGCTGCCCCCCAACCAACAACAGATGGGGCAGCGATTTGGGGCACGTGGCTTGTAGGGAACCCAAGGCCCACACCCAAAGTTCCACCGCTCTGTGACACAGCATGTTGGAGTACCCGATACGTTATGCTGACCCCTCTGACCCATGCTGACCCCTCTGACCCGTGCTGACCCCTCTGACCCGTGCTGACCCCTCTGACCCGTGCTGACCCCACTGACTCGTGTTGGCCCCTCTGTTCCGGGCTGACCCCACTGACCCGTGCTGGCCCCTCTGTTCTGGACTGACCCCACTGACCCGTGCTGACCCCTCTGCCCCTTGGTGACCCCTCTGTCCCATGCTGACCCCTCTGTTCCGGGCTGACCCCATTGACCTGTGCTGACCCCTCTGTCCAGTGCTGACCCCTCTGCCCCTTGGTGACCCCTCTGTCCCATGCTGACCCCTCTGTTCCGGGCTGACCCCATTGACCTGTGCTGACCCCTCTGTCCAGTGCTGACCCCTCTGCCCCTTGGTGACCCCTCTGTCCCACGCTGACCCTTCTATCTCATGCTGACCCTTCTATCTCGTGCTGACCCCTCTGTCCCGTACTGACCCCTCTGTCCCATACTGAACCCTCTGTCCCATGCTGACCCCTCTGACCCGTGCTGATCCCTCTGACCTGTGCTGACCCCTCTGTCCTGGGCTGACCCCTCTGTCCCATCCTGACCCCTCTGTCCCGGGCTGACCCCTCTGACCCATGCTAACCCCTCTGTCCCATCCTGACCCCTCTGTCCCAGACTGACCCCTCTGACCCATGCTGACCCCTCTGTCCCATGCTGACCCCTCTGTCCCATGCTGACCCATCTGTTCCGGCTGACCCTTCTATCTCGTGCTGACCCCTCTGTCCCATGCTGACCCCTCTGTTCCGGGCTGACCCCTCTGTCTCATGCTGACCCCTCTGTCCCATGCTGACCCTTCTATCTCATGCTGACCCTTCTATCTCGTGCTGACCCCTCTGTTCCGGGCTGACCCTTCTGTCTCATGCTGACCCCTCTATCCCATGCTGACCCCTTTTAGACACCTCCATGCGTTGCTCCTTACCTCACCTGATGTCTCGGGCATCTGACAACACGGAGTTGTTGCTTTCTTACCTTTCCTGGGTAGACTCTTGCAGATGACAATATTTATCCCGCAACCTTCATCTCTAAAACAGATTATCTGGTCATTGTTCTACATTCTAACCACTCTCTGGGCAAAGAAGTTTCTCCTGAATTTCTTATTGGATTTATTGGTGACTATCTTATATTTAAGATCCCAAGCTTTGGACTCCCCAGAATGTGGAACTTCCTACCATAGGGAATAGTTGAGGTGAATAGCATAGATGCATTTAAGGGGAAACTAGATAAACACATGAGGGAGAAAGGAATAGAAGGATATGCTGATAGGGTGAGATGATGTAGGGAGGGAGGAGGCTCGTGTGGAGCATTAACACCGGCATAGACCTGTTGGGCCGAATGGCCTGTTTCTGAGCTGTAGGTTCTATGTAATTCTACGATAACACTGTGACACACCAGGAAGTGTCAGTTAAAAAAATCATTTCTATAACCCCTTTCACACCTCGGGACATCCCAACGCGCTTTACAGCCAATGAAATACTTTTTGAAGTGTAGTCACTGCTGCAATGTAGGAAATGCGGCAGCCAATTTTGCACAGCAAGATCCCACAAACAGCAATGTGATAATGACCAGATAATCTGTTTTAGTGATGTTGGTTGAGGGATGAATATTGGCCAGGATATCGAGGAGAACTCCCCTGCTCTTCTTCGAAATAGTACCATGGGATCTTTTACGTCCGCCCGAGAGGGCAGGCAGGGCCTCGGTTTAACTTCTCATCTCATCCCTCAACCAACATCACTAAAACAGATTATCCGGTTATCTCATTTCTGTTTGTGGGATCTTGCTGTGCGCAAATTGGCAGCCGCGTTTCCTACATTACACCAGTGACTACACTTTAAAAGTACTTCATTGGCTGTAAAGCGCTTTGGGATGTCCTGAGGTCGTGAAAGGCGCTATATAAATGCAAGTTCTTTCTTTTATCACTTGAGGCCTTAACCCTGGCACAGAGTGAGCAGAACTATTGGCTCCTGTTTTCTTTTCTGCTCAATCAAACCTTCCAGAGGCAGAGAAATACAAAAAAAAATACTCGTCTAGGAGGATTAACATAAATAAAAGGAGGTCAGCGCCAAAGTATTTGCATGCAGAGTTTATAAAAATATAGTATTATCATTATTCATGGGTAATGCATTTTGAATAAATGTAATTCTGCAGATTCTCATAGTTGGTGACAGTTTTTAATATGCACAGCACTGAATTTCATCCAGCGCCACTTAAAATATCTTTCAGAATTTTGTGCAGTGGGACATGAGCTTCTGTGCCTGTGTCTCATTTTTTTTTCTGCTCTAAATTTAAATTGATTAGCGAGTTGACAGATTTGCAAAAAAGGAAAGAGGGAAAATATTACTCAGGCAAAATAATCCTCTCTCACTCCTTTCCCCACACAAAACACACAGACTTAAATTCTTCATCTTGAAGAATTAATTTTTAATGCTAAGGTCTAGAAAGTAAAGAAAAAAAATAAACGAACATCTTATCATCCAAAGGAAAATCCTGTACAAAAATTTGTTCCATTAAAGATGTATGCAGAGTTCTATTGCGAGTGTATAAGTAAAATAGTTGCGGATTGTTTTTGTCGGGATGAAGTGGGTAGCGTCTGCCCTTTATTGTAAATAGAAAGGGAGTTTGTTCAGTCAGCAAATCGATTTCTTTTGTTTCTGTCCCTGCCCGCTGTCTTACTGACTCACGCAGGTCAGGAGGGTGGAGGTTTGTGCTGAGTGAGCTGATCGCAGACATTTGGACACAGAGGCTGGACGACGTCTCCCCACCTCGCAATCGGGAAATTACGCTCGAATCGCTCTTGAAATTGCGTTGGTTAGGTTACCATGTGAAATATGCTTTTGCATAATCACAAATGTAAAATCTTCCATGAAACAGCGCAATCGGGCAGCGTGATAGAACGGAATCGTTACTTTTCTTTCCATTGAAAAGTATTCATTGATGTATTTAAGAGTGGTAACCTGCTGGGGTTTTATTAAAACAGCTGAAACGGGATTATCAGCAGAAACAAGCATTTTTAATAAGGGTGTTCAGTCCTCCCACCTGTGAGTAACCTGATCACTGAAAATGACTTTAAAAAAAACTACACTGAACCATTTAATACCTTGATTGGTGTACACCAATCAGTTTCTCAGTAAATTAAATATTTTTTGACATGAAAAAGCTTTTAAAACGTGCCGACTAATGCCCGAGCGCTTAAGAAAATCAGCACAATTTGAAGAGCTTCCTGAACCAGCGTAATGGGCGGAATCTCGCCGTGTCGACCTGGGGGGGGCGTGGCCAGTTTTGTGGGCGGGGCCTGATCCGGGCGAATTGAATTTTAAACCAGCGTAAAAGATCGCGGAAAACGCGAACGTAACTGGTTTTGGGCGTAACTCACCTCCGTTTTAAATTCCCTGACCTTTTGCGCTGGTTTGGCTGATTCAAAGCCAGTAGAAACCTCCCTCCAAAATGTCTAAGCCAACTGGGTCTTTGGGGGAGTGCATAGAATTCGGCCCAGACAAATTCTCAGGAAATGGGCGTGACACAGGCAGAGCTCTGCCAATGGGATGCTCAACAATGATGGAGGTTCTATTTGCATAATATATTCCGGTAATACATTTTGATAATCCAGATTTGCTGGCGTTATCCTGTAGAGCCATTAATAATTTACCCCCTGGGTTTGGCATTGCATGTTTAGATTACTGAACACACATTTTGGAGTCAAAAAGAGCAGAACCTATTTTATGATTAACACAAAGATGTTTCTGGCAGTGAATCATGGAATCATAGAACGGTTACAGCGCGGAAGGAGGCCATTCGGCCCATCGGGTCCGTGCCGGCTCTACGCAAGAGCAATCCAGCTAGTCCCACTCCCTCACCCTATCTCTGTAGCCCTGCAAATTTTTTCTTTTCAAGTACTTATCCAGTTTCCTTTTGAAGGCCATGATTGAATCTGCCTCCACCACCCCCTCGGGCAGTGCATTCCAGATCCTAACCACTCGCTGTGTAAAAGAATTTTTCCTATGTCACCTTTGGTTCTTTTGCCAATCACCTTAAATCTATGTCCTTTGGTTCTTGACCCTTCCGCCAATGGGAACAATTTCTCTATCTACTCTGACTAGAGCCTTCATGATTTTGAAGCGATTTTTAAAGTGAGGAATTTTATTTCCCTTCTAACAGGAATTTTTATGTTATATTTCTCCACTCTTCGATCCCGGTCGACCTAAAAAAAGTGTGCAAGGGCTCTAACTACCCGAGCTTCCCGGTTTGTGTTGAGTTAGCTGGTCTCAGCCAGAACAAGGGTAGAGGGTGCAAAATTTGGCTCAGTGCCCCCGATGTAAGAACAGGAAAAATGAGTCAGGGTTCTTGTTCCTGCTGGGAAGTGTGTGTCTCTATACATCTGTGTCCATGTGCACGCACATGTTGGTGCTGAAACCCTCATCCATACCTTTATTACCTCTACTATTCCAATGCTCTCCTGGCCGGCCTCCCATCTTCCATAAACTTGAGCCCATCCAAAACTCTGCTGCCCGTATCCTAACTCGCACCAAGTCCCCTTCACCCATCACCCCCGCACTTGCTGACCTACATTGGCTCCCTGTCCGGGAACGCCTCGATTTAAAAATTCTCATCCTTGTTTTCAAATCTCTCTATGGCCTCACCCCTCCCTATCTCTGCAACCTCCTCCAGCCCTACAACCCTCCGAGATCTCTGCGCTCCTCCAATTCTGGCCTCTTGCGCATCCCCGATTTTAATCGCTCCACCATTGGCGGCCGTGCCTTCAGCTGCCTAGACCCTAAGCTCTGGAATTATCCTCCCTAAATATCTCCGCCTCTCCACCTCTCTCTCTTCCTTTAAGACGCCCCTTATAACCTACCTCTTTGACCAAGCTTTTGGTCACCTGTCCTAATATCTCCTTATGTGGATCGGTGTCAAATTTTATTTGATAATGGCTGCTGTGAAGCGCCTTGGGACATTTTACTGTGTTAAAGGCACGAAATAAATGCAAGTTGTGTGTGTGTGTATATATATCTATGTGCATGTGAGCATGTGTGCATGTATGTATGTGTGTTTGTATATTTGTGCGAATGTGTGCAAACGTGTACATATAAGTCCCCAGCATTTTGGGGGAGAAAATTCCACCATTTCACTACCCTTCCCGTGAAAAACTGTTCCCTAATTTCAATCCTGAATGGCCTAGCTCCAATGTTAAGATTATGCTCCCTTCTTCTGGACTCCCCCGCCAGAGTAAATGGTTTCTCCATATCTATTCTATCGAATCCTTTTATCATTTTAAATACCTCGATTCGATTATTCCTCAACCTTCGAAACTCAAGGGAATACAACCAAAGTCTATGCAATCTAAGAAATGAGAGCCAAACTAATTACAGAAAAAAAGGTTGAAAAAGATTCAACAACGGGACAGTTCTGTAGAGGGTGATGGTTCAATGTGTTTGAGGTTGTTATTTTGGCTCAGCTATTAACATCCTTTGCCTTCAATCAAAAAGGGCGTGAGATCAAGCCCTACTAATCTAGGCCAACACTTCAAAGGAGTACTGAAGGGGTGCTGCATTATTTTATTATTCGTTCATGGGAGGTGGACGTCACTGGCGAGGCTGGCATTCATTGCCCTTGAGAAGGTGGTGGTGAGCCGCCTTCTTGAAACGCTGCAGTCCATGGTCTGGCCCAAAAGTTAAAATTCTAAATTGGGGAAAGGCCAATTTTGATGGTATTAGACAGGAACTTTCAGAAGTTGATTGGGAGAGTCTGTTGGCAGGCAAAGGGATGTCTGGTAAGTGGGAGGCTTTCAAAAGTGTGTTAACCAGGGTTCAGGGTAAGCACATTCCTTATAAAGTGAAGGGCAAGGCTGGTAGAAGTAGGGAACCTTGGATGACTCGGGAGATTGAGGCCCTAGTCAAAAAGAAGAAGGAGGCATATGACATGCATAGGCAGCTGGGATCAAGTGGATCCCTTGAAGAGTATAGAGATTGCCGGAGTAGAGTTAAAAGAGAAATCAGGAGGGCAAAAAGGGGACATGAGATTGCTTTGGCAGATAAGGCAAAGGAGAATCCAAAGAGCTTCTACAAATACGTAAAGGGCAAAAGAGTAACTAGGGAGAGAGTAGGGCCTCTTAAGGATCAACAAGGTCATCTATGTGCGCAACCACAAGAGATGGGTGAGATCCTAAACGAATATTTCACATCGGTATTTACGGTTGAGAAAGGCATGGATGTTAGGGAACTTGGGGAAATAAATAGTGATGTCTTGAGGAGTGTACATATTACAGAGAGGGAGGTGCTGGAAGTCTTAACGCGCATCAAGGTAGATAAATCTCTGGGACCTGATGAAATGTATCCCAGGACGTTATGGGAGGTTAGGGAGGAAATTGCGGGTCCCCTAGCAGAGATATTTGAATCATCGACAGCTACAGGTGAGGTGCCTGAAGATTGGAGGGTAGCAAATGTTGTGCCTTTGTTTAAGAAGGGCGGCAGGGAAAAGCCTGGGAACTACAGACCAGTGAGCCTGACATCTGTAGTGGGTAAGTTGTTAGAGGGTATTCTGAGAGACAGGTTCTACAGGCATTTGGAGAGGCAGGGACTGATTAGGAACAGTCAGCATGGTTTTGTGAGAGGAAAATCATGTCTCACGAATTTGATTGAGTTTTTTGAAGGGGTAACCAAGAAGATATATGAGGGCTGTGCAGTAGACGTGGTCTACATGGACTTTAGCAAAGCCTTTGACAAGGTACCGCATGGTAGGTTGTTACATAAGGTTAAATCTCACGGGATCCAAGGTGAGGTAGCCAATTGAATACAAAATTGGATTGATGACAGAAGACAGAGGGTGGTTGTGGAGGGTTGTTTTTCAAACTGGAGGCCTGTGACCAGCGGTGTGCCTCAGGGATCGGTGCTGGGTCCGCTGTTATTTGTTATTTATATTAATGATTTGGATGAGAATTTAGGAGGCATGGTTAGTAAGTTTGCAGATGACACCAAGATTGGTGGCATTGTGGACAGTGAAGAAGGTTATCTAGGATTGCAATGGGATCTTGATAAATTGGGCCAGTGGGCCGATGAATGGCAGATGGAGTTTAATTTAGATAAATGTGAGGTGATGCATTTTGGTAGATTTAATCGGGCCAGGACCTACTCCGTTAATGGTAGGGCGTTGGGGAGAGTTATCGAACAAAGAGATCTAGGAGTACAGGTTCATAGCTCCTTGAAAGTGGAGTCACAGGTGGATAGGGTGGTGAAGAAGGCAGTCAGCATGCTTGGCTTCATTGGTCAGAACATTGAATACAGGAGTTGGGATGTCTTGTTGAAGTTGTACAAGACATTAGTAAGGCCACACTTGGAATACTGTGTACAGTTCTGGTCACCCTATTATAGAAAGGATATTATTAAACTAGAAAGAGTGCAGAAAAGATTTACTAGGATGCTACCAGGACTTGATGGTTTAACTTATAGGGAGAGGTTGGATAGACTGAGACTTTTTTCCCTGGAGAGTAGGTGGTTTAGGGGTGATTTTATAGAAGTCTATAAAATAATGAGGGGCATAGATAAGGTAGATAGTCAAAATCTT
This sequence comes from Heptranchias perlo, assembly GCF_035084215.1. Classification (NCBI taxonomy): domain Eukaryota; kingdom Metazoa; phylum Chordata; class Chondrichthyes; order Hexanchiformes; family Hexanchidae; genus Heptranchias; species Heptranchias perlo. Next base: position 79,315,359 of record NC_090335.1, read on the forward strand.
TTCCCAAAGGTAGGGGAGTCTATAACGAGGGGGCATAGATTTAAGGGGAGAGGGGAGAGATACAAAAGGGTCCAGAGGGGCAATTTTTTCACTCAAAGGGTGGTGAGTGTCGGGAACGAGCTGCCAGAGGCAGTAGTAGAGGCGGGTACAATTTTGTCTTTTAAAAAGTATTTGGACAGTTACATGGGTAAGATGGGTATAGAGGGATATGGGCCAAGTGCAGGCAATTGGGACTAGCTTAGTGGTATAAACTGGGCGACATGGACATGTTGGGCCGAAGGGCCTGTTTCCATGTTGTAACTTCTATGATTCTATGTGGTGAAGGTTCTCTCACTGTGCTGTTAGGTAGGGAATTCCAGGATTTTGACCCAGCGACGATGAAGGAACGGCGATATATTTCCAAGTCAGGATGGTGTGTGACTTGGAGGGGAACGTGCAGGTGGTGTTGTTCCCATGTGCCTGCTGCTCTTGTCCTTCTAGGTGGTAGAGGTCGCGGGTTTGGGAGGTGCTGTCAAAGAAGCCTTGGCGAGTTGCTGCAGTGCATCCTATGGATGGTACACACTGCAGCCACAGTGCGCCGGTGGTGAAGGGAGTGAATGTTTAGGATGGTGGATATGGTGCCAATCAAGTGGGCTGCTTTGTCCTGGATGGTGTCGAGCTTCTTGAGTGTTGTTGGAGCTGCACTTATCCAGGCAAGTGGAGAGTATTGCATCACACTCCTGACTTATACCTTGTAGATGGTGGAAAGGCTTTGGGGAGTCAGGAGGTGAGTCACTCACCGCAGAATACCCAGCCTCTGACTTGTTCTTATAGCCACAGCATTTATATGGCTGGTCCAGTTAAGTTTCTGGTCAATGGTGACCCCTAGGATGTTGATAGTGGGAGAATTGGCGATGATTATGCCATTGAATGTCAAGGGGAGGTGGTTAGATTCTCTCTTGTTGGAGATGGTCATTGCCTGGCACTTGTCAGGTGCGAATGTTACGTGCCACTTATCAGCCCATGCCTGGATGTTGTCCAGGTCTTGCTGCATGCGAGCATGGATTGCTTCATTATCTGAGGGGTTGCGAATGGAACTGATCACTGTGCAATCATCAGCGAACATCCCCATTTCTGACTTTATGATGGAGGGAAGGACGTTGATGAAGCAGCTAAAGATAGTTGGGCCAAGGACACTGCCCTGAAGAACTCCTGCAGAAATGTCCTGGGGCTGAGGTGATTGGCCTCCAACAACCACTACCATCTTCCTTTGTGCTAGGTATAACTCCAGCCACTGGAGAGTTTTCCCCCTGATTCCCATTGACTTCAATTTTACCAGGGCTCCTTGGTGCCACATTTGGTCAAATGCTGCCTTGATGTCAAGGGCAGTCACTCTCACCTCACCTCTGGAATTCAGCTCTTTTGTCCATATTTGGACCAAGGCTGTAATGATGTCTGGAGTTGAGTGGTCCTGGCGGAACCCAAACTGAGCATCAGTGAGCAGGTTATTGGTGAGTAATTGCTGCTTGATAGCACTGTCAACGACACCTTCCATCACTTTGCTGATTATTGAGAGTAGACTGATGGGGTGGTACTTGGCCGGATTGGATTTGTCCTGCTTTTTGTGGACAGGACATCCTGGGCAATTTTCCACATTGTTGGGTAGATGCCAGTGTTGTAGCTGTACTGGAACAGTTTGGCTAGAGGTGCGGCTAGTTCTGGAGCACAAGTCTTCAGCACTACAGCCGGGATGTTGTCGGGGCCCATAGCCTTTGTTGTATCCAGTGCACTCAACTGTTTCTTGATATCAAGTGGAGTGAATCGAATTGGCTGAAAACTGGCTTCTGTGATGGTGGGGATATCAGAGGGAGGCCGAGATGGATCAACCACTCGTCACATCTGGCTGAAGATGGTTGCAAACATTTCAGCCTTGTGTTTTGCACTCACGTGCTGGACTCTGCCATCATTAAGGATGGGGATGTTCACGGAACCTCCTCCTCCCATTAGTTGTTTAATTGTCCATCACCATTAACGACTGGATGTGGCAGGACTGCAGAGCTTTGATCTGATCCGTTAGTTGTGGAATTGCTTAGCTCTGTCCATAGCATGTTGCTTCCACTGTTTAGCATGCATGTAGTCCTGCGTTGTAGCTTCACCAGGTTGGCACCTCATTTTTAGGTATGCCAGGTGCTGCTCCTGGCATGCTCTTCTGCACTCCTCATTGAACCAGGGTTGATCCCCTGGCTTGTTGGTAATGGTCGAGCGAGGAATATGTCGGGCCATGAGGTTACAGATTGTGCTGGAACACAATTCTGCTGCTGCTGATGGCCCACAGCGCCTCATGGATGCCCAGTTTTGAGCAGCTAGATCTGTTCTGAATCTATCCCATTTAGCACGGTGGTAGTGCCACACAACACGTTGGATGGCGTCCTCAGTGCGAAGATGGGACTTCGTCTCCATGAGGACAGTGCGGTGGTCACTCCTACCAATACTGTCATGGATAGATGCATCTGCGACAGGTAGATTGATGAGGACGAGGTCAAGTAGTTTTTTCCCTCGTGTTGGTTCGCTCACCACCTGCCACAGGCCCAGTCTGGCAGCTATGTCCTTCAGGACTCGGCAAGCTCGGTCAGTAGTGATGCTACCGAGCCACTCTTGGTGATGGACATTGAAGTCCCCCACCCAGAGTACATTCTGTGTCCTTGCTACCCTCAGTGCTTCCTCCAAGTGATGCTCAACATGGAGGAGGACTGATTCATCAGCTGAGGGAGGACGGTAGGTGGTAATCAGCAGAAGGTTTCCTTGCCCATGTTTGACCTGATACCATGAGATTTATGGTGTCCGGTGTCAATGTTGAGGACTCTCTGGGCCACTACCTCCTGACTGTATATCAGTGTACCGCCACCTCTGGTGGGTCTGTCCTGCCGGTGGGACAGGACATTCTCAGGGATGGTAATGGAAGAGTCTGGGGCGTTGGCTGATTCTGTGAGTATGGCTATGTCAGGCTGTTGCTTGACTAGTCTGTGGGACAGCTCTCCCAATTTTGGCACACTTCCCCAGATGTTCGTGAGGAGGACTTTGCAGGGTTGACTGGGCTTGGTTTGCCTTTGTCGTGTCCGGTGCCTCGTGGTCTGATGCCGGATGGTCTGTACGGTTTTATTCTTATTATGACTATTATCAGAGGTGCTATCCTTCAGATGAGATGTCCCATCTGCGTGTTCCCATGGCTCTGGTGGGTGTTAAAGACCATGGCACTATTTGAAGAAGAGTAGGGAGGTGTCCTGGCCAATGTTCTTCTCTCAACCAAAAAACAACTTGCATTTATATAGCGCCTATAACACAGATAAACTTTCCAAGGCACTTCACAAGAGGAGGAATCAAAAAAGTTGGTAGGTTTTAAAGAAAGAAAGGGGAGTGGAGCGGGCGAGAGGTTTATGGAGAAAATTCTAGAGCGTGTGGCCTGGGTGGGTGAAGGCACGGCCACTAATAGTGTGGAGAAAGGTGGGGCTATGCACAAGAGGCCAGAGTCAGAGGAATTAAATGGTTTTCCGTCTCATTGCTGTTTGTGGGATCTTGCTGTGTTTAAAACAGCTGCTGCATTATTCTACATCAAGGTGTCAGTCTTGGCTCAATGGGAAGCACTCTGGCCTCTGAGCTGGAAGGTTGTGGGTTCAACCTTCAAAGCAGAGACTTGAGCACATAATCTAGGCTGGCACTCCCAATGCCGGGACTGAGGGAGTGCTGCACTATCGGGGCTGCCATCTTTCGGATGAAATGTTAAACCGAGGCCCTGTCTGCCCTCTCAGGTGGATGTAAAAGATCCCATGGCACAGTTCAAAAAAGAACAGGAGAGTTCTCCCCGATGTCCTGGGACAATATTTATCCTTCAACCAACATCACTTTTAAAAAAAACACATGACTTGGTCATTATCACATTGCTGTTTGTGGGATCTTGCTGTGCGCAAATTGGCAGTCGTGTTTCCTACATTACAACAGTGACTACACTTCAAAAGTACTTCATTGGCTGTAAAATGCTTTGGGATGTCCTGAGATCAAGAAAGGTGATATATAAATGCAAGTCTTTCTTCCATGATTTAGATCTAAACCTAAGGGGCATGATTAAGAAGTTTGCAGATGATACAAAAATTGGCCGTGTGGTTGATAGTGAGGAGGAAAGCTGTAGACTGCAGGAAGATATCAATGGACTGGTCAGGTGGGCAGAAAAGTGGCAAATGGAATTCAATCCGGAGAAGTGTGAGGTAATGCATTTGGGGAGGGCAAACAAGGCAAGGGAGTACACAATAAATGGGAGGATACTGAGAGGTGTAGTGTAACATAGGGACCTTGGAGTGCATGTCCACATATCCCTGAAGGTAACAGGACAGGTAGATAAGGTGGTTAAGAAGGCATACGGGATACTTTCCTTTATTAGCCGAGGCATAGAATATAAGAGCAGGGAGGTTATGCTAGAACTGTACAAAACACCAGTTAGGCACAGCTTGAGTACTGCGTACAGTTCTGGTCACCACATTACAGGAAAGATGTGATTGCATTAGAGAGGGTGCAGAGGAGATTTATGAGGATGTTGCCAGAGCTGGAGAATTTTAGCTGTGAGGAAAGATTGGATAGACTGGGGTTGTTTTCTTTGGAACAGAGGAGGCTGAGGGGGGATTTAATTGAGGTGTATAAAATTATGAGGGGCCTAGATAGAGTGGATAGGAAGGACCTATTTCCCTTAGCAGAGGGGTCAGTGACCAGGGGGCATAGATTTAAAGTGATTGGTAGAAGGATTAGAGGGGAGCTGAGGAGAATTTTTTTCACCCAGAGGGTGGTGGGGGTCTGGAACTCACTGCCTGAAAGGGTGGTAGAGGCAGAAACCCTCAACTCAGTTAAAAAGTACTTATATTAGTGCTTGAAATGCAGTAACTTACAGGGCTACAGACCAAGTGCTGGAAATTGGGATTAAGTTGGTTGCTCTTTTTCGGCCCGCACGGACACGATAGGCCGAATGGCCTCCTTCTGTGCCGTAACTTTCTGTGATTCTATGATATGAATGCACCTCAAAGCAATTCACTGAATGGGAAGGAACTTGCTATATATATATAATATAATATATATATATTTATTATATATAGATACATGTAAGTTTTTGGTGCTGTTTGAGGGCGTTGCTGCTGGTACAGTAATTACAGGCATGCTGCATCCCCATGTCTTGTAAAAGACAGCTTCAACAGAAAAGTGCAAGGACCAAAGCCAAGACAATAATTAGGAGGTGGGCCTCAGTGGAATAAGTCAATCAGACCTGGGCTATTTAAATCACTCTTTAACTCCAGTCTAACCACTCCCACTGTTTCACTGGCTCACATCATTCCTTCATAAATATTAATTTACCCTCAGTCCTACAACTAAAGAACTTCATTATAATTATTATCACACTGAATTATTAATCATATTGAATTATGATTGCATTAAACAATATTTTAATTTTGGTGGGACAAATTATCACCTTTTTAATTATATTATTGGCCGGGAATTTCCTGGAACTGGTGAAATTGGTGACATGTGCCATTAATTACACTGTTTCGCGCCCCGACTTTTTCCGTTGCCATCTCGTGCCGAAGTTTCATGGAGAAGTTATTTGAATTCTCCGCAGTGAGCATAATAGCGAATTAGCGTAACCCCAAAAATCCAATCAGTACAGGGGGTTGGGGGGTTATCGATGGTCTAAGACCCTGTGCCACCTGCTGCTCTCTGACTGGCCTGGTGTCTGTCAGCACCGATTCCATGCAAGAAGGCTCAGTCCAGCAGCTGACCAGCCCCCCCCCCCCCCCCCCACCGATAGTGTCGTCGGGACGTCCAGTCCAATTTTTGAGGGCTGGTCCTCGTTAACATACTCCCGGTGGGCTGTGGGTAGATAGCGGGTGGCCCTGGGGCAGCTCGCCAACCCCAGCCTGGCGTAACATTGGGCAAACCATGTTGAGAAAAGGTCGGTCAGGGTGCGGGGGGCAGGGGTGAGGGGACCTGATGCGTCAGTGGCCTAGGTTATTTTCCCGCAAACTGGAGGAGCACTCCTACAGTCTCCTCTTTGACTGGACCATCAACTGAAACTGTACGAAGCGCACAATGCTCTGCCCACTCCTGTCCTTAAATGCCAACTGTGTTCTGATGTACGTCAAAAGGACCCCGACTCGTATATTAAAAGGGCCGACCGCCTGATATAGGGCGGGTGCTTCAGTCACCCAATAGTAGGCCCCTTTGAAGATGGTGGGGTCCGGAGCATGGGTATAAATGGGGCAGTGAGCAATTTACAGGCCGCTACCGCTGGCCGATTCAAGTTAAAATCTAACCCTAGAGGTCCAATCCTGATAGGCCAATGCAAATATGGTCTATGAAATGCAGGCAGCCAGGGTTGAACGATGGAGATTGTGACGTGCAGGGCTTCCCTTTTATAGGCCTGCTTTCTCTGATGGGCTTTGGTCAGCCGACCTTGTAAGGTCCAAACTGATTAAAGGCAAGTTCAGGATTAATGTGACAAAGCACTTCTTCACACAAAGAGTGATCCAATACCTAGAAACTGTCTTAAAATTGTAACTAGGCTTCCTGAAGCATTGCCTTTTCTGCTACATTTTTTGACAGCATTTTTCATTCTGTAAATCCACGAGAAACTACCTCAGATATGTTCAACAGAGCTCGGTAGTTCCCCAACTGATCAATTAGTAAAGCCAGTGTGTAGCTGAGCTTTACAGACCAGAAGATCCCATAGTCAACCCCTACTCTCTGCAGAGCTGGCTGACCTGAGCCAGTTGGGGCACTTCAATTGCCCCCTGCATTCATGGCATGTATTGATATCATGCGAGGACAGAATAGGGCCAGTCCTAACCTCTCTCCATCTGGCATCTACACATGGGTCAGTTCTACCTATCCTCACCTGGCATTTGCCCTCCATCATCCAATAGCCTGCCAATAGACCACACACTGCAGCAGCGGACTGGGGGACAATCAGGTAAGTAGGAGCAGTGCTTGGCAAATGTCACAGCTTATCTGAGCAATCTTTTTCTCATACTTTGCAAGAAAACCTGCAGCAGGACACCCCCCACCCCGCCCCCGGAACAAGCAGCGAGGCAAGGCATTGGAGGAGAACACTGAATTTTTCTGACTACGACATCCAAGCCCTCCTCGAGAAAACTGAATCAAGAAGATACAGATCCCTGGGCGCCTGGGCCAGCAAGCTTGCCAGGAATGTCACCTGTGCCATCTGGAGGTAGGTGGCATTGGCACTGAGTACCAACTCCTTCACCCTCAGAACTGCAGACTAGAGCTGGATAAAGGTTCAACAACCTCACTGGGGCACCCAACTAACACACTGGTCTCTCTTCCCTTTTCTTCTTTGCCCATCCACCAATTTACGCTTCATCCTCTTAAAGCAACACTTGCACAACTATCTCTTCACAGTGCGCTCTGGTTAAGGGGTGGAGGGGTGCTCGAGCTCAGCTCCCCTCATGCAATTATTTACATGCACAACCCTAAAACCCATTCCTCCACTTCAACTGGCACACATTTCAGCTCTCCCTTCAATTGGCACACGCTCCTCAATTATTAGTTTTCCCCCTCATTCTTGGAGGAGAAAACGGTGCATAATGTCCGACAGAGGCAGACCACCTGAGGGGACAGCCCCCCCCCTCACCGCCCCCCCCCCCCCCCCGCCTTTTAAACCCCCTCACAGCCTACGAGGAGAAGACCGTGGAGTTTGTGGGAGGTGTTCAGTTGTGAGAAAGTGAGCCAAAGAAATCCTTTCTTCTCTTAAGGAGAGCTGACAACCGTACTATTAGGATAGAAAATGGGGTGGGTGGGTGGTGGGGGGAGAATGATTCAGAGGTGGAAAGAAGACTTGGGGATGTTAGGAGACACAGCTTTGCCAAGATCAGAATGAATGGAGGGGCAGGAAAAAGTTAGTTGCCACTTCTTTGCGCAAAGTTCCACTTAGCAGCTCAAGTGCTGGATTTAACACGGTTCATAAACAGATGCTCAGATGCTCAGTGAGACAGGCAGAATTTGTCCAAGAGACTGTGGAATGGCAGGTCTGGTTGTACTTAATAGATGGGGAGGGTCTTAATGGCAAACCCACTCCCCGACTCTCCCAAGCCCTCCATTTCCTTTACTGAGTGTTGTAGGTGTTAGCTGTGGCACCTCGGAGTCAGAAGATTGTGGGTTCAAGTCCCACTTCAGAGACTTGAGGACAAAATTCAGGCTGGCACTCCCAGTGCAGTACTGAGGGGGTGCTGTCTTTTGGATGAGACTTTAAACCAAGGCCCCATCTGCCCTCTCAAGTGGACGTAAAAGATCCCACGACACTATCTGAAGAAGAGCAGGGGAGTTCTCCTCAGTGTCCTGGGCCAATATTTGTCCTTCAGCCAACATCACGAAAAACAGATTATCTGGACATTATCTCATTGCTGTTTTGTGGGATCTTGCTGTGCGCTAATCGGCTGCCGCGTTTCCTACATTTCAACAGTGACTACACTTCAAAAATACTTTATTGGCTGTAAAGTGCTTTGGGATGTCCTGAGTTCATGAAAGGTGCTATTGAAATGCAAATTCTTTTTTGTAATTTTTATGCGTTTGGAACCTTGTGCATCTACATTTTAAAAATCTATAAAATCATGAACTCTTTCACTTTATGTTATATCTGCTATAGATATTTGTGTAATCTTAATTAAATAGGAAGTAACCAGTTCTGTAAATAAATGTCCTTTCTTTGTATTAATTGTATTCCCAAATGGACCTGATCAGGTTTCTTCTATGAATAAACTTGCCATTCTATTATTTTAATTATATGAATTATATCTCCATGGTCCCTTTAATCATTTATAGAACTATGTGGAGAGAGTGAGAAAGTAAAAGTGATGATATTTGGATTGGAAAATTGCTAATGTCACTCTATTATTTAAGAAGGGAGCGAGAGAGAAACCAGGAAACTACAGGCCTGTCAGTTTAACATCAGTTGTGGGGAAGTTACTGGAATCAATCATCAGGGACAGAGTGACTGAGCATTTGGACAAGAATTTGCTAATCAGAGAGTCAGCATGGATTTGTGATGGGAAAGTCATGTCTGACTAATCTAGTTGAATTTTTTGAGGAGGTCACGAGCAAGGTAGACAGGGGATTGTCTATGATTGTTGTCTATATGGACTTCCAGAATGCGTTTGATAAGGTTCAGCACAAGAGATTATTAGCAAAAATGAGAACGCATGGAATTGGAGGTAACCTTAGGACATGGTTGGGAGATAGGAAACAGAGAGTAGGGATAAAGTGAATGTACTCTGATTGGCAGAATGAGACAAGTGGTGGCCCCAGGGATCTGTACTTGGGCCTCAACTTTTCACCATTTATGTCAATGACTGGATGAAGGAATAGAGAGTTGTATATGCAAGTTTGCAGATAAGAACATAAGAAATAGGAGCAGGAGTAGGCCATACGTCCCATCGAGCCTGCTCCGCCATTCAATAAGGTCATGGCTGATCTTTGACCTGAACTCCATTTTCCCGCCCGATTCCCATAGAGTCCAAAAATCTAACGATCTCAACGACTCAGCATCCGCAGCCCTCTGGGGTAGAGAATTCCAAATATTCACAACCCTCTGAGTGAAGAAATTCCTCCTCATCTCAGTCCTAAATGTCCGACCCCTTATCCTGAGACTATGTCCCCTAGTTCTATACTCTCCAGCCAGGGGAAACATCCTCTCAGCATTTACCCTGTCAAGCCCTCTCAGAATCTTATATGTTTCAATGAGATCATCTCTCATTGTTCTAAACTCCAGAGAGTATAGTTCCATTCTACTCAATCTTTCCTCATAGGACAATCCTCTCATCCCAGGAATCAATCTAGCAAACCTTTGTTGTTCCACCTCTAAGGCAAGCATATCCTTCCTTAGGTAAGGAGACCAAAACTGCACACAGTACTCCAGATGTGGTCTCACCAAAGCCCTGTACAAATGCAGCAAGACTTCCTTACTCTTGTGTTCCAACCCCCAAGAACAACATACCATTTTCCTTTCTAACTGCTTACTGTATCTTCATGTTAACAATCTGTGTTCCTATGAGTCTAACCTGTAGTGGTAACCCTCTCAGGTAACCATTATTCTATATATAAACCCCCCGAACCCCTCGATTAGATTCCAGGCTGTAACTCACCCCCGGGTATCTGTTATTCTATATATAAACCACCCCGAACCCCTTGATTAGATTCCAGCCTGTAACTCACTCCTGGGTATCTGTTATTCTATATATAAACCCCCCCGAACCCCTCGATTAGATTCCAGCCTGTAACTCACTCCCGGGTATCTGTTATTCTATATATAAACCCCCTGAGCCCCTCGATTAGATTCCAGCCTGTAACTCACTCCCGGGTATCTGTTATTCTATATATAAACCCCCCCGATCCCTCTGATTAGATTCCAGCCTGTAACTCACTCCCGGGTATCTGTTATTCTATATATAAACCCCCTGAACCCCTCGATTAGATTCCAGTCTGTAACTCACTCCCGGGTATCTGTTATTCTACATATAAACCCCCCGAACCCCTCGATTAGATTCCAGCCTGTAACTCACTCCCGGGTATCTGTTATTCTATATATAAACCCCCTGAACCCCTCGATTAGATTCCAGTCTGTAACTCACTCCCGGGTATCTGTTATTCTATATATAAACCCCCCCGAACCCCTCGATTACATTCAGATAAATTCTTGAGTTACATGTCCTTGAGGGATGATCGGCTATTTCTCTCTTTTGTGAAAGCTACAAACTTTAATGTCAGTGGGAAATCGTTTAGTGATGTCCCTCACTTAAGATTGCCACAAGCTAACATCAGTTAATGAGACTGCAGGAGACTCCAGTGTCCATCACCTTCACTTGAGGTGGCCTTTCTTAATTTAGCTTCTCTACAAATGCATGACGAGGCTAAATATATCTCACACCCGGCTCCTTCAGCTAGTTTCAGCCTGGCGCATTTCATTTTATTAATGATAGGATAAACTGATGGTATAAATCAAACTTACAAGACAATTAAACCCTCGCAGTGCAATCTGGCTTTGTTGCTGTCTCACTTTGCAATTAAGATCTCCCCTGATGGATCAGTGAGTTACTGAACCATCCATTCAGTGCCCGCCGGGCTACAATGGAGAAAATTCACCCAGAGTTCCTGTCGATGACTGACTCGTGCTGAGAGTGCACCTCGACCAGGATTTAGAACGAGATCAGGTTCAGCTGCGACAAACAACTTGATTTATTAGGCTGCTAATATTCACTCTCTAGACCGACACGTGACGAATGGGCCACTTGGCTGCAGTACCGCAGGGTTGGATGACCCTGGAACTTGTACCCCAGAGAGAGTCAGCACCTTCAGGAACTGTACCCCAGTGAGAGTCAGCACCTTCAGGAACTGTACCCCAGAGAGAGTCAGCACCTTCAGGAACTGTACCCCAGAGAGAGTCAGCACCTTCAGGAACTGTACCCCAGGGAGAGTCAGCACCTTCAGGAACTGTACCCCAGAGAGAGTCAGCACCTTCAGGAACTGTACCCCAGAGAGAGTCAGCACCTTCAGGAACTGTACCCCAGAGAGAGTCAGCACCTTCAGGAACTGTACCCCAGAGAGAGTCAGCACCTTCAGGAACTGTACCCCAGGGAGAGTCAGCACCTTCAGGGACTGTACCCCAGGGAGAGTCAGCACCTTCAGGAACTGTACCCCAGGGAGAGTCAGCACCTTCAGGAACTGTACCCCAGGGAGAGTCAGCACCTTCAGGAACTGTACCCCAGAGAGAGTCAGCACCTTCAGGAACTGTACCCCAGAGAGAGTCAGCACCTTCAGGAACTGTACCCCAGAGAGAGTCAGCACCTTCACTAACTGTACCCCAGAGAGAGTCAGCACCTTCAGGAACTGTACCCCAGGGAGAGTCAGCACCTTCAGGAACTGTACCCCAGAGAGAGTCAGCACCTTCAGGAACTGTACCCCAGAGAGAGTCAGCACCTTCAGGAACTGTACCCCAGGGAGAGTCAGCACCTTCAGGAACTGTACCCCAGTGAGAGTCAGCACCTTCAGGAACTGTACCCCAGGGAGAGTCAGCACCTTCAGGAACTGTACCCCAGAGAGAGTCAGCACCTTCAGGAACTGTACCCCAGAGAGAGTCAGCACCTTCAGGAACTGTAGCCCAGAGAGAGTCAGCACCTTCAGGAACTGTAGCCCAGAGAGAGTCAGCACCTTCAGGAACTGTACCCCAGAGAGAGTCAACACCTTCAGGAACTGTACCCCAGAGAGAGTCAACACCTTCAGGAACTGTACCCCATTGAGAGTCAGCACCTTCAGGAACTGTACCCCAGTGAGAGTCAGCACCTTCAGGAACTGTACCCCAGTGAGAGTCAGTGTCTGTGAGAACCCGTACCCCAGGGAGAGTTGGTGTCTGTGGGAACCCGTACCCCAGGGAGAGTCAGTGTCTGTGGAACCCATACCCCAGGGAGAGTCGGTGTCTGTGGGACCCGTACCCCAGGGAGAGTCGGTGTCTGTGAGAACCCGTACCCCAGGGAGAGTCGGTGTCTGTGGGACCCGTACCCCAGGGAGAGTCGGTGTCTGTGGGACCCGTACCCCAGGGAGAGTCGGTGTCTGTGGAACCCATACCCCAGGGAGAGTCGGTGTCTGTGGGACCCGTACCCCAGGGAGAGTCGGTGTCTGTGGGGCCCATACCCCAGGGAGAGTCGGTGTCTGTGGAACCCGTACCCCAGGGAGAGTCGGTGTCTGTGGAACCCATACCCCAGGGAGAGTCGGTGTCTGTGAGGCCCGTACCCCAGGGAGAGTCGGTGTCTGTGGGACCCGTACCCCAGGGAGAGTTGGTGTCTGTGGAACCCGTACCCCAGGGAGAGTCAATTCCTTCAGGAGCAGAGGGGAGAAATTGGGGGAAAAGAGTGAAAAAGCAGATGGCTTTCTCTCTGCCTGTCAGACGCACAATTTATTGAAAAGACTGCTTGTGTCATCTTCTTACAATTAAACAGATAATTGAACCGACTGAGAATAAAATCGTATATACGTAAATCACAGGGCAGGATTGTGCAATATCTTAAAATTTTGGTAACAGCCCAAATGAATCTTCTGATAGAACTAGAATCATAGAATCATTGAAGTTTACAACATGGAAACAGGCCCTTCGGCCCAACATGTCCATGTCGCCCAGTTTATACCACTAAGCTAGTCCCAATTGCCTGCACTTGGCCCATATCCCTCTATACCCATCTTACCCATGTAACTGTCCAAATGTTTTTTAAAAGACAAAATTGTACCCGCCTCTACTACTGCCTCTGGCAGCTCGTTCCAGACACTCACCACCCTTAGAGTGAAAAAATTGCCCCTCTGGACCCTTTTGTATCTCTCCCCTCTCCCCTTAAATCTATGCCCCCTCGTTATAGACTCCCCTACCTTTGGGAAAAGATTTTGACTATCGACCTTATCTATGCCCCTCATTATTTTATAGACTTCTATAAGATCACCCCTTAACCTCCTACTCTCCAGGGAAAAAAGTCCCAGTCTGTCTAACCTCTCCCTATAAGTCAAACCATCAAGTCCCGGTAGCATCTTAGTAAATCTTTTCTGCACTCTTTCTAGTTTAATAATATCCTTTCTGTATTGATACAACTATTATTGATAGATGGATAAGAAAGGATTAAATTTGTACAGTAAATATCTGCAGCTTTTAGGCTGGAAAATCAACGTGTGAATGAGTATATGTGGTTGAACGTGTGTATATATGTGTGTGTGTGTGTGTGTGTGTGTGTGTGGTTGAACGTGTGTGTGAGTGAGTGCCTATATCGGTGAATGTCGTTTTTTTTATTCATTCATGGGATGTGGGCGTCACTGGCGAGGCCGGCATTTATTGCCCATCCCTAATTGCCCTTGAGAAGGTGGTGGTGAGACACCTTCTTGAACCACTGCAGTCCGTGTGGTGAAGGTTCTCCCACAGTGCTGTTAAGTCGGGAGTTCCAGGATTTTGACCCAGCGACGATGAAGGAACGGCGATATATTTCCAAGTCGGGATGGTGTGTGACTTGGAGGGGAACGTGCAGATGGTGTTGTTCCTATGTGCCTGCTGCCCTTATCCTTCTAGGTGGTAGAGGTCATGGGTTTGGGAAGTGCTGTCGAAGAAGCCTTGGCGAGTTGCTGCAGTGCATCCTGTGGATGGTACACACTGCAGCCACGGTGTGCCGGTGGTGAAGGGAGTGAATGTTGAAGGTGGTGGATGGGGTGCCAGTCAAGTGGGATGCTTTGTCCTGGATGGCGTTGAGCTTCTTGAGTGTTGTTGGAGCTGCACTCATCCAGGCAAGTGGAGAGTATTCCATCACACTCCTGACCTGTGACTTGTAGATGGTGGAAAGGCTTTGGGGAGTCAGGAGATGAGTCACTCTCCACAGAATACCCAGCCTCTGACCTGCTCTTGTAGCCACAATATTTATATGGCTGGTCCAGTTAAGTTTCTGGTCAATGGTGACCCCCCCAGGATGTTGATGGTGGGGGATTCGGCGATGGTAATGCCATTGAATGTCAAGCGGAGGTGGTTAGACTCTCTCTTGTTGGAGATGGTCGTTGCCTGGCACTTGTCTGGCGCGAATGTTACTTGCCACTTATCAGCCCAAGCCTGGATGTTGTCCAGGTCTTGCTGCATGCGGGCACGGACTGCTTCATTTCACTTTCCTTTCTAAAAGCTGTTACGTATTCCACTTCCCCCAATGTTTCTGGTGGGGCATTTCGGGTCCTAACAACCCTATGAGTAAAACAATTCTTCTAACTTCTTCGCTCTTTTGGTGATGATCTTAAATTCATGCCCCCTAGTTACTGACTTACCAACAAGTGGAAATAGTTTTTCCCTATTTACCTCATCAAAACCCCACATAATTTTGCAGCACTTGATCAGATCTCCTCTTAACCTTCTTTCTTCCAGTGAAAAGAGGCCCAGCTTCTCTAGTTAATCCTCATAACTAAAGCTTCTCACAGATAGAGAAAGGCGAGACAATGGAGAGGTGTAAACACAAGGATGAGAATTTTAAATTGGAGCCGATGTAGGTCAGCGCACACGGGGATAAAGGGTGAACGGGACTTGGTGCGAGTTAGGATACGGGCAGCAGAGTTTTGGATGAGCTCAAGTTTAGGGTGGAAGATGGGAGGCCGGCCAGGAGACCATTGGAATAGTCGAGTCAGGCGGTGACAATTGCATGGATGAAGGTTTCAGCAGCAGATGAGCAGGGGTAGGAGCGGAGACGGGCGAGGTGGAAGTAGGTGGTCTTGGAGGTGGAGAGGATATGGGGTAGGAAGCTCAGCTCAGGGCCAAGTAGGAAGCCGAGTTTGCGGGCAGTCTGGTTCAGCCTGAGCCAATGGCCAAGGAGTGGATGGAATCGGAGGCAAAGGTACGGAGTTTGTGGTGGGGACCGAAGGTTTCGGTCTTCCCAATATTTAACTGGAGGAAATTACGGCTCATCCAGTACTGGATATCGGACAAGCAGTCTGACAACTCAGAGGCAGTAGAGGGGTCGAGAGAGGCGGTGGTGAGGTAGAGCTCGGGGTTGTCAGCGTACTTGTGGAATCTGACATCATGTCTTTGGATGATGTCACCAAGTGGCAGCATGTGGCAGAGGAGGAGACCAAGGGTAGATCCATGGGGGAGTCCAGAGGTAACGGTGCGGGGGGCGGAAAGAGAAAGCATTGCTGGAGATTCTTCTGCAACGATTGGGTAGGTGAGAGTGGAATCAGGCAAGGGCAGTCCCCCCTCAGCTGGACAGTGGAGGAGAGGCGTTGGAGGAGGATGGTGAGGTCAACCGTGTCATGAACACAAGTTTATAAATAAAAAACTAAAGGAGGTTAAACCTTGGAGCCAATGGCTTGGAGAGCTCAAGACTGAGGAGAGGTGTGAAACCTCATGAGACGAGGATGGGGGACTTGTCTACCCAAGTGTTGGGCCAGGGGCATCATTTGCCCCTCCAACTTCCACCCTCCTCTCCTGCTGGGTTTCACCTCCATGAGTGCAGGCAACCTCCTAGGACCTTGTCAAAGTAGCAATGCTCTCCGATAGTGATTTGTGGTTGGCGATTCGACCAGGGAGGGCTAAGCCTGAAAGTCCGCTTAAGCCCGAGCAGACGTGAACGGGTTCAGTGCGAAAACCAGATTGTAACCAGGCGTGGGAAACTTGGCTGAATTTTTACCTCAGTGTCGTGTCCCTACTGCCATTCTGGCTGACTAAAGTTAATGAGCGTTGCAAACAGAGCCCAAAGGTCAGTACTCAAGGAGTTTATTATCTCATTTCTGGATGATATTTGCTCACGAGCAGTATCTGTATATCATTGACTTGTCAAGACATGAATAATAACCTCATTTACACCTTTCAGGCTGCGTTAGGTTTGGTGATTATTAACGAGGCTGTTTTACAGCAGAGCAAAGGATTCGGTGACAAATACAGAACGAGGGAAGAGACAGCTCCTTTCTCTCAGGAGGGAGATTCTGCAGCCAATTGGGAAACATCGCATTGTGCTTTGTCTCATAACATCGGTGCACAGAATGTCCCGGTCCAGGGTCGAAACTTACCTGCCAGAAACTGGGATGCCACGATTGGCCTCCTTCTGACCTATGAGACTGAGGAAGAGGGAAGGGGAATCAGCCAGTGTTTGCACCTTTTGCTCGCTATCCAGTGATCTGGAAGATGTGGGCGGGTGTTGGGTCAGGTCAGGCGTGATAGCCCATCCATACTCATTGTCTCAGTTCACACACGAAGAATGGGTGAGGTATTAGTGGGCAGCCTCACCCAAGTGTTCGTTCTTCAAAGGGAACGGCAACCCAGCAACAAGAGGGGGGGCAATTGGAAGAAAAAAACAAAACAAGTAGTTTCTATTCCTATGCGCTGCCCCTTGCAGATACCAGCCTGACTTCCAAAACTAGCTCGAGGGGAACCCTGAGAGGGGCAGATAAGGTCAACTGTTAAACTTAGACTGTAGGCTAGAGGACCAAGGTCCAGTGCATCAAGAAAGCAATAAGAAGCAGTGCTCACCTTGACCTGCAATGTACAGGAAAGAGAAAGTGTGACATCCCTGGGGGAACAGTGACCACGGTATGAGGCAGAGAGTCAAAAGGAAGGAAGTTATGCGAAACCTTTATAAGTGAAGCTAAACCTTTATAAATCACTGGTTAGGCCTCAGCTGGAGTATTGTGTCCAATTCATAGAATCATAGAATGGTTACAGCACAGAAGGAGGACATTCGGCCCATCGAGCCCGTGCTGGCTCTTTGTAAGAACAATCCAATTAGTCCCACTCCCCTACTCTTTCCCCATAGCCCTGCAAATTTTTCCCTTCAAGTATTTATCCAATTCCTTTTTGAAAGTCATGATTGAATCTGCTTCCACCACCCTTTCAGGCTGGGCATTCCAGATCATAACTGCTCACAGCCTAAAATAATTTTTCCTCATGTCACCTTTGGTTCTTTTGCCAATCACCTTAAATCTATGTCCTCTGGTTCTCGACCCTTCCGGCAATGGGAACAATTTATCTTTATTTACTTTATCTAAACCCTTCATGATTTTGTACACTTCTATCAAATCTCCTCTCAACATTCTCTGCTCCAAGGAGAACAACCCCAGCTTCTCCAGTCTATCCAAGTAACTGAAGTCCCTCATCTCTGGAACCATTCTAGTAAATCTCTTCTGCACCCTCTCCAAGGCCTTCACATCTTTCCTAAAGTGTAGTGCCCAGAATTGGACACAATACTCCAGTTGCAGCCGAACCAGTGTTTTATAAAGGTTCAACATAACTTCCTTGCTTTTGTATTCTATGCCTCCATTTATAAAGCCCAGGATCCCGCATGCTTTTTTAACCGCTTTCTCAACCTGTCCTACCACCTTCAAAGATTTGTGCACATATACCCCCAGGTCTCTGTTCCTGCACCCTTTTTAGAATTGTACCATTTAGTTTATATTGCATCTCCACGTTCTTCCTGCCAAAATGTATCACTTTACACTTCTCTGCATTAATTTTCATTTGCCATGTGTCCGCCCATTCCACCAACTTGTCTATGTCCTCTTGAAGTCTATCACTATCCTCCACACTGTTTACTGCACTTCCAAGTTTCATAACATCTACAAAATTTGAACTTGTGCCCTGTACACCTAAGTCCAAGTCATTAATGTTTATCAAGAAAAGCAGTGGTCCCAGTACTGACCCCTAGGGAACACCACTGTACACCTCCCCCTAGTCTATAAAACAACAATTCACCACTATTCTCTGTTTCCTGTCACTTAGCCAATTTCATATCCATGCTGCCGCTGCCCCTTTTATTCCATGGGCTTCAATTTTGATGACAAGCCTATTATGTGGCACTTTATCAAACGCCTTTTGAAAGTCCATATACACTAACATCAACCGCATTGCCCTCATCAACCCTCTCTGTTACCTCATCAAAAAGCTCAATCAAGTTAGTTGAACACGATTTGCCTTTAACAAATCGTGCTGTCTTTCCTTTATTAATCCACACTTGTCCAAGTGATTATTAATTTTGTCCTGGATTATCCATTTCTAAAAGCTTCCCCACCACCGAGGTTAAACTGACTGGCCTCTAGTTGCTGGGTTTATCCTTACACACTTTTTTTGAACAAGGGTGTAACATTTGCAATTCTCCAGTCCTCTGGACACCACACTTTAGGAAGGATGTGAAGGCCTTAGAGAGGGTGCAGAGGCGATTTACTAGAATGGTACCAGGGATGAGGGACTTCAGTTATGTGGAGAGACTGGAGAAGCTGGGGTTGTTCTCCTTAGAGCAGAAAAGGTTAAGGGGAGATTTAATTGATTGGTGGATTGGTGGTGTTTGCTTAACATTTTAGAGGCCAAATGGAACAACTTTAAAGGTGTAATGCTGAAAATGCAGGGTAAATGCATTTCAAAAACTATGAAACTCAGGGTATATATATATATGACCCAAATTAACAAACAAATTAAAACTAATATAAAAAGGAAAAAATGATAGGGTATTTCATGGGCTGTAGAAGATGATTAAATGGGATGGTGGAGTTTATGATAGAGTAGATTGTACTTAGAATCATAGAAAGGTTACAGCACTGAAGGAGGCCATTTGGCCCATCGAGGCGTAACGGCTCTATGCAAAAGCAATCCAGCTAGTCCCACTCCCCTGCCCTATCCCCGTAGACCTGCAATTTTTTTCCTTTCAAGTACTTATCCAGTTCCCTTTTGAAGGCCATGATTGAATCTGCCTCCACCACCCCCTCGGGCAGTGCATTCCAGATCCTAACCACTCGCTGTGTAAAAAAGATTTTCCTCATGTCACCTTTGGTTCTTTTGCCAATCACCTTAATCTATGTCGTCTGGTTCTTGACCCTTCCGCCAATGGGAACAGTTTCTCTCTATCTACTCTGTCCAGTCTATCCACGTAACTAAAGCCCCTCATCCCTGGAATCATTCTAGTAAATCTCTACTGCACCCTCTCGAAGGCTTCACATCTGTCCAAAATGCGGTGCCCAGAATTGGACACAATACTCCAGTTGTGGCCGAACCAGTGTTTTATAAAGGTTCATCATGACTTCCATACTTTTGTACTCTATGCCTCTATTTATAAAGCCCAGGATCCTGTATGCTTTTTTAACCGCTTTCTCGACCTGCCCTGCCACCTTCAACGATTTGTGTACATCTTCCCCCAGATCTCTCTGTTCCTGTACCCCTTTTAGAGTTGTGCCCTTTAGTTTATAATGCCTCTCCTCGTTCTTCACACCGAAATGTATCACGTCGCATTTTTCTGTGTTAAATTTCATCTGCCACGTGTCCGCCCATGCCACCAACCTGTCTGGATCCTCTTGAAGTCTATCACTATCCTCCTCACTGTTTACTACCCTTCCAAGTTTTGTGTCATCTGCAAATTTTGAAATTGCGCCCTGTACACCCAAGTCCAAGTTATTAATATGTATCAAGAAAAGCAGTGGTCCCAGCACTGACCCCTGGGGAACATCACTGTACAGCTCCCTCCAGTCCAAAAAACAACCGTTCACCACTACTCTCTGTTTCCTGTCACTTAGCCAATTCTGTATCCATGTTGCTACTGCCCCCTTTATTCCATGGGCTGCAATCTTGATGATAAGCCTACCATGCGGCACTTTATCAAACACCTTTTGAAAGTCCATATACACCACATCAACTACATTGCCCTCATCTACCCTCTCTGTTACCTCATCAAAAAACTCTATCAGGTTAGTTAAACATGATTTACCTTTAACAAATCTGTGCTAATTAATCCACACTTGTCCAAGTGACTGTTAATTCTGTCCCGGATGATCGTTTCTAAAAGTTTCCCCACCACTGAGGTGAAACTGACTGGCCTGTAGTTGCTGGGTTTATCCTTACACTCTTTTTTGAACAAGGGTGTAACATTCACAATTCTCCAGTCCTCTGGCACCACTCCCGTATCTACGGATGTTTGGAAGATTATGGCCAGTGCCTCCATAATTTCCTCCCTTGGTTCCCTCAGCAACCTCGGAAGCATCCCATCCGGACCTGGTGATTTATCTACTTTAAGTACAGCTAACTTTTCTAGTACCTCTTCTCTAACAATTTTTAGCCCATCCATTATCTCAACTATATCTTCCTTTACTGAGACTCTGGCAGCATCTTCTTCCTTGGTAAAGACAGATGCAAAGTACTCATTTAGTACCTCGGCCATTCCCTCTGCCTCCATGAGTAGATCTCCTTTATGGTCCCTAATCAGCCCCACCCCTCCTCTTACTACCAGTATATTATGTACATTACACCTTGTGTCCAGGAGTATTTAGTACCCAATCCTGCCCTTTTTTGAGCCAGGTCTCTGTTATCACCACGACATCGTATTCCTAGGTGGCTATTTGCGCCTGCAGCTCGCCAACCTTGTTTACCACGTTTTGTGCGTTTACACACATGCACTGCAAACCCGTCTTAGTCTTTCTTGTGCTCTCTTTTAGTCTGATCCTACTGAATACTGTACTATTATTTGTTTTAGTGCTATCTTTCTCCCTCGATCCTTTGTGCTCCTTGTCTCTCCTTTCCAATACTACATTGGAGGTGAGGTGAGAGTGACTGCCCTCGACATCAAGGCAGCATTTGACCGAGTGTGGCATCAAGGAGCCCTGGTAAAATTGAAGTCAATGGGAATCAGGGGGAAAATTCTCCAGTGGTTGGAGTCATACCTAGCACAATGGAAGATGGTAGTGGTTGTTGGAGGTCAGTCATCTCAAGCCCCAGGACATTGCTGCAGGAGTTCCTCAGGGCAGTGTGCTAGGCCCAACCATCTTCAGCTGCTTCATCAATGACCTTCCCTCCATCGATAGGTCAGAAATGGGGATGTTCGCTGATGATTGTACAGTGTTCAGTTCCATTCACAACCCCTCAGATAATGAAGCGGTCCGAGCCTGCATACAGCAAGACCTGGACAACATCCAGACTTGGGCTGATAAGTGGCAAGTACTCTCCACTTGCAGTTCCAACAACACTCAAGAAGCTCGACACCATCCAGGACAAAGCAGCCCGCTTGATTGGCACCCCATCCACCGCCCTAAATATTCACTCCCTTCACCACCGGCGCACTGTGGCTGCAGTGTGTACCATCCACAGGATGCACTGCAGCAACTCGCCAAGGCTTCTTCAACAGCACCTCCCAAACCCGCGCCCTCTACCACCTAGAAGGACAAGAACAGCAGGCACATGGGAACAACACCACCTGCACGTTCCCCTCCAAGTCACACACCATCCCGACTTGGAAATATATCGCCGTTCCTTCATCGTCGCTGGGTCAAAATCCTGGAACTCCCTTCCTAACAGCATTGTGGGAGAACCATCACCACACGAACTGCAGTGGTTCAAGAAGGCGGCTCACCACCACCTTCTCAAGGGCAATTAGGGATGGGCAATAAATGCTGGCCTCACCAGCGACGCCCACATCCCATGAACGAAAAAAAAAAAAGTAACATTCACTCCAGACAAGTGCCAGGCAATGACCATCTCCAATAAGAGAGAGCCTAACCACCTCCCCTTGACATTCAATGGCATTACCATCGCCGAATCTCCCACCATCAACATCCTCGGGGTCACCATTGACCAGAAACGTAACTGGACCAGCCACATAAATACTGTGGCTACAAGAGCAGGTCAGAGGCTGGGTATTCTGTGGCGAGTGACTCATCTCCTGACTCTCCAAAGCCTTTCCAGCATCTACAAGGCACAAGTCAGGAGTGTGATGGAATACTCTCCACTTGCCTGGATGAGTGCAGCTCCATCAACATTCAAGAACGACACGATCCAGGACAAAGCAGCCCACTTGATTGGCACCCCATCCACCACCCTAAACATTCACTCCCTTCACCACCGGCGCACCGTGGCTGCAGTGTGTACCATCCGTAGGATGCACTTCAGCAACTCGCCAAGGCTTCTTCGACAGCACCTCCCAAACCTGCGACCTCTACCACCTAGAAAGACAAGAGCAGCAGGCTCATGGGAACAACACCACCTGCACGTTCCCCTCCAAGTCACACACCATCCCGACTTGGAAATATATCGCCGTTCCTTCATCGTCGCTGGGTCAAAATCCTGGAACTCCCAACCTAACAGCACTGTGGGTGAACCTTCACCACACGGACTGCAGCGGTTCAAGAAGGCGGCTCACCACCACCTTCTCAAGGACAATTTGGGATGGGCAATAAATGCTGACCTCGCCAACGATGCCCACATCCCATGAACGAATAAAAAAAAACCATCCTGGTGCCCAAATTAGTTTAAACCCTCCCCCACAGCACTAGCAAACCTCCCCGTGAGGACATTGGTCCCAGCTCCATTGAGGTCCAACCCGACCGGTCCCAATGCCCCAAGAATCTAAAGCCCTCCCTCCTGCACCATCTCTCCAGCCACGCATTCATCTTCTCTATCCTCCGACTTCTATACTCACTAGCGCGTGGCACCGGGAGCAATCCGGAGATTACTACCTATGAGGTCCTGCTTGTTAATCTCTTTCCTCTCTCTGTAAAATCTGCCTACATGGACTACAGAAGGAGATTAAATGGGAGGGTAGAGTCTATGATTGGGTAAATCGTATATGGACTGCAGATGGAGATGAAATGGGAGGGTAGAGTCTATGATAGGGGAGATTGTACATTGACTAGATGGAGATCAAATGGTGACTCCCATTCCCTACCTGTGAGGAAGCCCTGCCTCTTTAGTGACATGCTGAGATGAATGGCTCAACATATGGATTCTCATAAGTGAAAACCCCTTACTCCTGTATTTAGTGGTGCAGAAGGAATGAAAGGTACTTTCATTATTATGTTTCGTGGTCTGGTCAAGTGTCCATTCTCAACATTAGACAAGTGGTGATCCTTCGATGTGAATCTGGACAGTGAGTGCTCACACGGGAGGTGGTGGGGTGAGGGAGGTGGTGGGGTGAGGGAGGTGGTGGGGTGAGGGAGGTGGTGGGGTGAGGGAGGTGGTGTGGTGAGGGAGGTGGTGAGGCGAGGGAGGTGGTGAGGCGAGGGAGGTGGTACTGCAGCCGAGCCCTTTGCGTTAGGTTATGATTAACACCTCCCCCCGGCTGTTGCCATTTGCTACCTGTACAAGCTCTTTACAGCCAATGAAGTACTTTATGAATTGTAGTCATTGTTGCAATGTAGGAAACATGGCAGCCAATTTGCACACAGCAAGGTCCAATCAAACAGCAATGCGATAAATGACCAGATAATCTGTTTTAGGTGTTGGTTGAGGGATAAATATTGGCCAGGACACCGGGGAGAACTCCCCTACTCTTCTTCAAAATAGTGCCATGGGATCTTTTACATCTACCAGGCGGGGCCTCGGTTTAACATCTCATCTGAAAGGCAGCACCTCCAACAGTGCTGCATTCCCTCAGTACTATACTTGGAGTGTCAGCCTAAATTTTATGCTGAAGTCTCTGGAGTGGGACTTGAGCCCATGACTTTCTGCATCACAGGGTAATGAGTGCTTCCCCACTGAGCCACAACTGACACCAAAGTGCTTGGAAGTGTACTGATAGTTCTGGTGCAGGTTACTCTGACATCCATTACAGCCAGACATTGGTTTGGAGAGGGTTTTACCCCATCTGTGGCCTGTAATTAATGTCCTTTGAAAAGCATTTGAGGAGATGATTGGCAAGGTGACCGAGCAGTGAATCATTTCTCGAGTGTGACCGGCTGGTTGTGTTTTATAATGGAGTTTCCCACATGCCTGGGAAGCTGGATTTCAAAATGAGTTTAAGATCCATTTCTCCATCAGCCTGGTAGGAACAATACTTAATCAACATAACTTATGACAGAGTTTGTAAATTATATGCAAATCGTATGCTAATTTATGCAAACAAATTGCTTTTCTGCAGTTTTCATGAACTGTTTTTTAATAGAAACAGTGGTTTTTGGTGTCACTGTTTCTCCGACTCATTCCTGCTGCAAGTCAATGCTTCAGAGAGTCGCGTATGTTTTCTGTGATTTTTTTTTACCGCAAGGCATGCAAACATTCATCAATTATGTTTCGGCTATCAATACCAGCTTCATTTGTTTCTTTAGCAACTTCCTCATGTTTTGCTTCAAGTGGTTGGAGTGCTCCTCAACTGTGCTGTCCAATCACGTTGTCCAAATAAATCCACTGTTTCTCAAAGATAATCTCAAAGATTGAGATCAGGAGAAGCAGAGAGTCGAAGATCAGGCACAGAACTGGATAAAGACAGAGACGGGCCCGGGCAATGGGTGGGATAGGGGCAGGGGTGGGATGGGGGCAGGGGGGGGGGATGGGGGCACGGGGGGGGATGGGGGTGAGGGGGTGGTATGGGGGTGATATAGGGGAAATGGGGTGGTATGGGGTGAGGGGGTGGTATGGGGAGATGGGGTGGGATAGGCAAAGGGGGTGGGAGGGGGCAATTTGCAGACGTCCAAACGTACACAGCGAGATTGAAGGAAAGGGATAGGGAGATGATAGGGAAAAGAAGGTGGATATGAATCAGGATAAATGAGCCCCATGCCTGGGATCTGGGATGAGGTGTCTGGCCCGGGGCTAGGGTAGGCGAGAGTTCCACTCCACCACACATGCGCCAATGGAAGTTCGGAGTCTTAACGTCTCAATTCACAGGTGGAGAAGTTGTGTGAGGTGAAGGGCAGCTGTCCTGAGCTGTGCCCCAACATGAGTCAGTGCTTTAGGGAGGAGGCAAGAAAATTGAAGAGAAAAACGTCATGGTGCCAGTTCCAGTGAGTTCCTGCCGTAACGGTGCCAGGATCTGGTTATGCCAGATCGCAGGGCCCATCGAGCAGTGGAAGTTCCAGCGTGGAAGGGAAAGGTGGGTGAGCCCTTGTTTTTGTGGCTCATCTCCGCACTGTAACGTGACACTTCCTTTATCTCGGGAACTGCCAGGCGAGCGACCTCCATCCACACAAATGTTCTTTATTTTTTTTTGCCCTGTCGCTAAACTTACTCCTGTGCTAGTCAGACAAGCTGAACTGCTTGTTTAAGCTGATCATTCACAGAACATTTAAGGTCAAAGGATGGACCTTGGTGTAATCAAATGCTGCATTGTGTAATGACACGTGAATGCATCATGTACACTGCAGCTGTCACCTACAATGCATGTTGGAATCTGATACAATTTTCACTCTGCAACACATGACCCTGCCAGACAATTCTTAAGTGTCTCGCACACATTTTAGCTGCAGGTGATGCATGTGTGGTTGTTTCTGAGGGAGAGAGAAGATTCCACAGATCTGTAATGGGAGAAACTGGGGACGGAGAATGGGGAGAAACTGGGGCGGAGAATGGGGGGGCGGAGAATGGGGAGAAACTGGGGGCAGAGAATGGGGAGAAACTGGGGCAGAGAATGGGGAGAAACTGGGGCAGAGAATGGGGAGAAACTGGGGCGGAGAATGGGGAGAAACTGGGGTGGAGAATGGGGGGCGGAGAATGGGGAGAAACTGGGGGCAGAGAATGGGGAGAAACTGGGGTGGAGAATGGGGAGAAACTGGGGCGGAGAATGGGGAGAAACTGGGGGCAGAGAATGGGGAGAAACTGGGGTGGAGAATGGGGAGAAACTGGGGTGGAGAATGGGGAGAAACTGGGGGCGGAGAATGGGGAGAAACTAGGGGCAGAGAATGGGGGGCAGAGAATGGGGGGCGGAGAATGGGGAGAAACTGGGGGCGGAGAATGGGGAGAAACTGGGGGCGGAGAATGGGGAGAAACTGGGGGCGGAGAATGGGGAGATAAGAATGAGATCTGAGATCATTTCCTTCAATGTCACCATGATAAAGAAAAGGTCATGGATTAACTTGCGGGGCTTACAAGAGTCTTGAGTGCAAGTTAGACATTCAACCACAGTCTACCCTTAATGACATCAGATCAATGTTCTGATCACTGGGCTTGTAAAATTCACATTTGGGAACATTTGAGACTGTCTTTCACGTTGTCCAATAACTTTCTGCATTAAATTGGATCTCCGAACACAGAAATTTGAAACAGAACCAGAGATGTTTATAGCACAGAAGAAGGCCATTTGGCCCATCGTGTCTGTGCCAGTTCTTTGCTAGAGCAATCCAAAAATAATCCCTCTTTCTTTCCCCAAGTCCTGTATCTTTTCAAATATATATCCAATTTTTTCTTTAAAAGATGCAATGGTCTCTGTCTCAACCACTTAACTTGGGGTTAAGTGCTTCCATGCTCCAACTGGATAAAGAATTTTCTTCTAACCTCTCTCCTCCTCTCTCAGAGACCATTTTAATTTAATGACCCCTCGTCACTGACTCCGCAACCAGAAGGACCAATCTTTCCCCCACTCACTCCATCAAAACCCTCCATAATTTTAAAAACCTCCATTAAAATCTCGTCTTAGCCATCTCTGCTCCAGTGGAAG
Source organism: Heptranchias perlo (assembly GCF_035084215.1). NCBI lineage: Eukaryota > Metazoa > Chordata > Chondrichthyes > Hexanchiformes > Hexanchidae > Heptranchias > Heptranchias perlo. The sequence continues at coordinate 79,342,271 of NC_090335.1, forward strand.
TAGTCCCAGTGTTTCACGTATCATAGTAGGGACAGCACAGGAGGGGGCCAATTGGCCCATCGTGCCTGTGCCGGCTCTTTGAAAGAGCTATCCAATTAGTCTCATTCCCCAACTCTTTCCCCACTGTCCTGTAATTTTTTTCCCTTCAAGTATTTATCCAATTCCCTTTTGAAAGTTACGATTGAATCTGCTTCCACCGCCCTTTCCGGCAGCGCATTCCAGATCAGAACGACAAATCGAAAGCAAAATACTGCGGATGCTGGGAATCTGAAATAAAAACAGAAAATGCTGGAAATACTCAGTAAGTCAGGCCTCACTTGCTGAGCTTTTCCAGATCTTTACAACTCGCTGCATAAAAAAATCTTTCATCATGTCGCCTCTGGTTCTTTTGCCGATCACCTTAAATCTGTGTCCTCTGGTTACCGACCCTTCTGCCACTGGAAATAGTTTCTCCCTATTTACTCTATCAAAACCATTCATGATCTTGAATACCTCTATCAAACTTCCCTTTAACCTTCTAGAGAGAACAATCCCATCTTATCCAGTCTCTCCACATAACTGAAGTCCCTCATCCCTGGCACCATTTTAGTAAATCTCCTCTGCACCCTCTCTAAGGCCTTCACATCCTTCCTAAAGTGTGGTGCCCAGAACTGAACACAATACTCCAACTGAAGCCTAACCAGTGTTTTATAAAGGTTTAGCCTCGCTTTCTTGCTTTTGTACTCTATGTTTTTGATTAATAAAGCCCAGGATCCCCTATGCTTTTTTAACAGCCTTCTTAACTTGACCTGCCACCTTCAGAGATTTGTGTATGTGCACCCCCAGGTCTCTCTGTTCCTGCACCCCCTTTAAAATTGTACCATTTAGTTTATATTGCCTCTCCTCATTCCTCCTACCAAAATGTATCGCTTCACACTTCTCTGCGTTAAATTTCATCTGCCAAGTCTCTCCTCATAACTATAATTTCTCATCCCTGGCATCAAATTGGCAGGATGTGACTAGTGGTGTCCCCCAGGGATCTGTACTGGTGCCACAGGTTTTCACTATATTTATAGAACCATACAATCATAGAATATTTACAGCATGGAAGGAGGTCATTTGGCTGATCGAGTCCATGTCGGCTCTATGCAAGATCAATCCAGCTCGTCCCACTCCCCCGCCCTTTCCCTGTAGCCCTGCAAATTATTTCCTCTCAAGTACTTATCCAGTTCCCTTTTGAAGGCCATAATTGAATCTGCCTCCACCACCCCCTCGGGCAGTGCATTCCAGATCCTAACCACTCACTGTGTAAAAAAGTTTTTCCTCATGTCACCTTTGGTTCTTTTGCCAATCACCTTAAATCTATGTCCTCTGCTTCTTGACCCTTCCACCAATGGGAACAGTTTCTCTATATCTACTCTGTCCAGTCTATCCACATAACGAAAGCCCCTCATCCCTGGAATCATTCCAGTAAATCTCTTCTGCACCCTCTCTAAGGCCTTCACATCTTTCCCAAAGAGAGCAGTGCCCAGAACTGGACACAATACTCCAGTTATGGCCGAACCAGTGTTTTATAAAAGTTAATCATGACTGCCATACTTTTGTACTCTATGCTTCTATTTTTAAAGCCCAGGATCCCGTATGCTTTTTTAACCGCTTTCTCAACCTGCCCTGCTACCTTCAACGATTTATGCACATATACCCCCAGATCTCTCTGTTCCTGTACCCCTTTTAGAGTTGTGCCCTTTAGTTTATATTGCCTCTCCTCGTTCTTCCTACCTAAATGTATCACTTCTCATTTTTCTGTGTTAAATTTCATCTGCCATGTGTCCGCCCATGCCACCAGCCTGTCTATATCCTCTTGAAGTCTATCACTATCCTCCTCACTGTTTACTACCTTTCCAAGTTTTGTGTCATCTGCAAATTTTGAAATTGTGCCCTGTACACCCAAGTCCAAGTCATTAATATATATCAAGAAAAGCAGTGGTCCCAGCACCGACCCCTGGGGAACACCACTGTACACCTCCCTCCAGTCCGAAAAACAACCGTTCACCACTATTCTCTGTTTCCTGTCACTTAGCCAATTCTGTATCCGTGTTGCTACTGCCCCCTTTATTCCATGGGCCGCAATCTTGATGAGAAGCCTACCCTGCGGTACTTTATCAAACACCTTTTGAAAGTCCATATACACCACATCAACTGCATTGCCCTCATCTACCCTCTCTGTTACCTCATCAAAAAATTCTATCAGGTTAGTTAAACACGATTTGCCTTTAACAAATCCATGCTGGCAAATGACTTGGATGAAGCAATAGAGAACTGTATATCTAAGTTTAAGGTTTGGGGGCACAGTAAATAGTGTAGGTGGGAGCAGAAAGTTGCAAAGGGACATCGATAGATTAAGTAAGTGGGCAAAACTGTAGCAGGTGGAGTTCACTGTGGGGAAAGTGTGAGGCCATCCACTTCGGACCAAAGAAAGATAGATCAGAGTATTTTCTAAATGGTGAGAAGCCAGGAACTGTGGATGAGCAGAGAGATTTAGGGGTCCGTGTACAGAAATCAATAAAAACTAGTGGACAAGTACAAAAAATAATTAAAAAGGCTAATGGAATATTGGCTTTTATCTCAAGGGGGCTGAAATACAGAGGGGTGGGAGTCATGTTCCAGTTATATAAAGCTCTGGTCAGACCCCATTTAGAATACTGTGTTCAGTTCTGGGCACAGCACCTCAGGAAGGATATATTGGTCTTGGAGGGGGTGCAGCACAGATTCACCAGAATGATACCGGGGCTTAGAGGGTTAAGTTATGAGGACAGGTTGCATAGACTAGGCTTGTATTCCCTTGTGTTTAGAAGATTGAGGGGTGAATTGATTGAGGTGTTTAAAATGTTAAAAGGATTTGATAGGGTAGATATAGAGAAACAATTTCCACTGCTGGGGGAATCAAGAACGAGAAGACATAATCTTAAAATTAGAGCTAGACCATTCAGGAGTAAAATTAGGAAGCACTTTTTCACATAAAGAGTAGTGAAAATCTGGAACTCTCTCCCCAAAAGGTAAAGTTATCAAGGGATATAGAGCAAAGGCAGGTAATTGGGGTTGAGGTGTAGAACAGCCATGAATGGCGGAACAGGCTCGAGGGGCTGAATGGCCTCCTCTTGTTCCAGTCTTCCTACACTCTATGCCTTTCATGTCCTTTTAATAATAGGGCACCTGAACCTGCACACAGAACTCTAACTGTGGACTAACCAATGTTTTGTGTAAATTTATCACTCCTTCTTTACCATTTAATATAGTGCAGAACAGGGCAAAATTTTTTTATGAACAGGCCAATAGCTCCAACAGACCTGTCCTTTACATAGAATTACATAGAACGTACAGCACAAAAACAGGCCATTCGGCCCAACTGGTCTTTGCCGGTGTTTATACTGCTCACGAACCTCCTTCCTCCCTACTTCATCGAACTCTATCAGCATATTCTTCTATTCCTTTCTCCCTCATGTGTTTATCGAGCTTCCCCTTTAAATGCATCTATGCTATTTGCCTCAACTACTCCTTGTGGTAGTGAGTTCCACATTCTAAATGTAAAGAAGTTCCTCATGAATTCCCTATTGGATGTATTGCTGACTGCCATGTATTTATGGCCCCTAGTTTTGGACCCCCCAACAAGTTGTAATGTTTTCTCTACGTCCAATCTGTCATATCCTTCCATAAACTTAAAGACCTCTATTGGGTCACCCCTCAGCCTTCTCTAGGAGCATAGGAAGATAGGAACAGGAGGAGGCCATTTAGCCCCTCGAGCCTGTTCTGCCATTCAATGAGACCATGACTGATCTGTGAACTTAGCCCCATATCTCTTAATACCAAAAATCTATCAATCTCAGGTTTAAAATTAACAATTGAGCTAGCATCAACTGTCGTTTGTGGAAGAGAATTCCAAACTTCTCCCACCCTTTCCGTGTAGAAATGTTTCCTAACTTCACTCCTGAAAGTCCAGGCCCTAATTTTTAGTCTATGTCCCCTAGTCCTACACTCCCCAACCAGCGGAAATAGTTTCTCTCTATCAGTTCCCCTTAATATCTTGAAAACTTCGATCAAATCACCCCTTAATCTTCTAAATTCCAGGGAATACAACCCTAGTTTGTGTAATCTCTCCTTGTAATTTAACCCTTGAAGTCCGGGTATTATTCCAGTAAATCTACGCTGCACTCCCTCCAAGGCCAATATATCCTTCCTAAGGTGCGGTGTCCAGAACTGCTCACCGTACTCCAGGTGTGGTCTAACCAGGGTTTTGTATAGCTGTAGCATAACTTCTGCCCCCTTGTATTCTAGTCCTCTAGATATAAAGGCCAGCATTTCATTAATCTTTTTGATTATTTTCTGTACCTGTCCATGATATTTAATGATCTATGTACATGGACCCCTGAGTCTCTTTGGACCTCCACTATTTCGAGCTTTTCACCGTTTAGAAAGTACTCTGATCTATTCCTTTTTAGGTTCTAGAGAAAAGAGCCCCAGCCTGTTCAGTCTTTTCTGATAGGGATCAGGAGCCCAGAGTCCAGAACGGGTGCGAACCTGTGAGAGACTGGGAGCGGAGCATCGGAGCAACGGAGCGTCGGAACATCGGAGCAACGGGGCATCGGAACATCGAAGCAACGGAGCGTCGGAACATCGGAGCAATGGAGCATCGGAACATCGGAGCAACGGAGCATCGGAACATCGGAGCAACGGAGCATCGGAACATCGGAGCAACGGAGCATCAAAACATCGGAGCGACGGAGCATCGGAACATCGGAGCATCGGAGTATTGGAACATCGGAGCATCGGAGCATCAAAACATCGGAGCTTCGGAGCATTGGAGTATTGGAGCATCGTAGCATCGGAGTATTGGAACATCGGAGTATCAGAGCAACGGAGCATCGGAGCAACGGAGCATCGAAACATCGGAGCATCGGAGCAACGGAGCATCGGAGTATTGGAACATCGGAGCATCGGAGCATCGGAGTATCGGAGCAACGGAGCATCATAGCATCGGAGTATTGGAACATCGGAGCATCGGAGCAACGGAGCATCGGAGTATTGGAACATCGGAGCATCGGAGCATCGGAGCAACGGAGTATTGGAACATCGGAGCAACGGAGCATCGGAGCAACGGAGTATTGGAACATCGGAGCAACGGAGCATCGGAGCATCGGAGTATTGGAACATCGGAGCAACGGAGCATCGGAGCAACGGAGCATCGGAGCAACGGAGTATTGGAACATCGGAGCATCGGAGCATCGGAGTATTGGAACATCGGAGCATCGGAGTATCGGAGTATTGGAATATCGGAGCATTGGAGCATCGGAGCATCGGAGCAACGGAGTATTGGAACATCGGAGCATCGGAGCAACGGAGCATCGGAGTATTGGAACATCGGAGCATCGGAGCATCGGAGCATCGGAGCAATGGAGTATTGGAACATCGGAGCAACGGAGCATCGGAGCAACGGAGTATTGGAACATCGGAGCATCGGAGCATCGGAGCAACGGAGCATCGGAGCAACGGAGCATCGGAGCATCGGAGTATTGGAACATCGGAGCATCGGAGTATTGCAGTATTGGAATATCGGAGCATTGGAGCATCGGAGCATCGGAGCAACGGAGTATTGGAACATCGGAGCATCGGAGCAACGGAGCAACGGAACATCGAAACATCGGAGCATTGGAACATCGGAGCAACGGAGCATCGGAACATCGGAGCAACGGAGTATTGGAACATCGGAGCATCGGAGCATCAAAACATCGGAGCTTCGGAGCATCGGAGTATTGGAGTATTGGAGCATCGTAGCATCGGAGCATCAAAACATCAGAGCTTCGGAGCATTGGAGTATTGGAGCATCGGAGCATCGGAGTATTGGAACATCGGAGTATCAGAGCAACGGAGCATCAGAGTATTGGAACATCGGAGTATCAGAGCAACGGAGCATCGGAGCAACGGAGCATCGAAACATCGGAGTATTGGAACATCGGAGTATCAGAGCAACGGAGCATCGGAGCAACGGAGCATCGAAACATCGGAGCATCGGAGCAACGGAGCATCGGAGTATTGGAACATCGGAGCATCGGAGTATTGGAACATCGGAGCATCGGAGCAACGGAGCAACGGAGTATTGGAACATCGGAGCATCGGAGCATCGGAGCATCGGAGCAACGGAGTATTGGAACATCGGAGCAATGGAGCATCGGAGCAACGGAGTATTGGAACATCGGAGCAACGGAGCATCGGAGCATCGGAGTATTGGAACATCGGAGCAACGGAGCATCGGAGCAACGGAGCATCGGAGCAACGCAGCATCGAGCAACGGAGTATTGGAACATTGGAGCATCGGAGCATCAGAATATCGGAGCATTGGAACATCGGAGTATCGGAGCATCGGAGCATCGGAATATCGGAGCATCGGAGCATCGGAGCATTGGAGCATCGGAGCACCGGAGCATCGGAGTATTGGAATATCGGAGCATTGGAGCATCGGAGCATCGGAGCATCGGAGCACCGGAGCATCGGAGTATTGGAATATCGGAGCACCGGAGCATCGGAGCACCGGAGCATCGGAGTATTGGAATATCGGAGCATCGGAGCATCGGAGCATCGGAGCAACGACGCGGGTGAAAAGCGAGACTCAGGGAGCAAGCAAAAAACCTAAAGTGAGATCAGCACAAGGAACGGAGCTGATTGGTGAGGAGCTGGTGAGTGTTTTTTTTAAGTCTTCTGTTCATTTTTGTTAAGTTTAGTTAGTAATCTAATAAATCGAGGCATGACAGGGCAACTCAGACCCATCGAATGCACATCCTGCGCCATGTGGGAACTCCAGGACACTTCCCATGTTCTGGACAAACACAGGTGCAGGAAGTGTTGTCAGCTGGAGGAGCTCGAGCTCCGGGTTTCGGAGCTTGAGCAGCAGCTGGCGTCACTGCAGTGCATCCACGAGGCTGAGAACTACGTGGATGGTACGTTTCAGGAGGTGGTCACCCCACAGCCTAAGAGAGTGCAGGCAGAGAGGGACTGGGTGTCCGCCAGACAGACAAGGAGGACCAGGCAAGTAGTGCAGGAGTCCCCTGAGGGCATCCCGCTCTCTAACCAGAATACTGGTGGGGGAGAGGGTTCCTCTGGGGAGTGCAGCCAGAACCAAGACCACAACACCATGTATGGCTCAGCTGTACAGGGGGGGGAGGAGAAAGGTCAAGAGAGCAATAGTGATAGGGAATTCTATAGTTAGAGGAGCAGACAGGCGTTTCTGCGGCCGCAAACGTGATTCCAGGATGATATATTGCCTCCCTGGTGTCAAGGTCAAGGATGTCACTGAGCAGCTGCAGAACATTCTGGAGGGGGAGGGTGAACAGCCAGAGGACGCGGTCCATATCGGTACCAATGACATAGGTAGAAAGAGGGATGAGGTCCTGCAGGAAGATTTTAAGGAGTTAGGAAAGAGATTAAGAAGCAGGACCTCAAAGGTAGTAATCTCCGGATTACTCCCGGTGCCACGTGCTAGCGAGTATAGAAATAGGAGGATAGAGAAGATGAATGATAGGAGGGAGGGCTTTAGATTCCTGGGAAATTGGGACCAGTTTTGGGGGAGGTGGGACGGGTTGCACCTCAACAGAGCCAGGCGAGATAGAGAGGGGGATAAAAAAAGAAGGGGGGGGGGTAGCAATATTGGTTAAAGAAACAATTACGGATGGGGAGGGATGATATGTTAGAAGAATCATCAAATGTGGCCATATGGGTTGAGCTAAAGAACAAAAAAAAGGAGCAGTCACACTGCTGGGAGTGTACTATACACCTCCAAACAGTCAGAGGGAGATAGAAGAGCAAATATGTTGGCAAATTTCTGAGAAGTACAAAAACAATAGGGGCAGTAATAGTAGGGGATTTCAACTACCCTAAAATTAACTGGGATACAATCAGTATCAAAAGGTATAGAGGGTGCAGAATTCTTGAGTTGCGTTCAGGAGAACTTTTTTAGCCCGTACGTAGCAAGCCCAACAAGCCCGAGTAATTACAGGCCAGTCAGTCTAACCTTGGTGGAGGACAAATTATTGGGCAGTTCTGGATTTAGTTTTAGGGAATGAAGTTGGGCAGGTGGAAGGAGTATCAGCGGGAGAACATTTTGGTGGTAGTGATAATAATTCAGTCAGATTTAGCATAGTTATGGAAAAGAACAAAGATAGAACAGGAGTAAAAGTTCTAAATTGGGAAAAGGCCAATTTTACCAAGCTGAGAAGTGATTTAGCAAAAGTGGACTGGAAACAGCTACTTGAAGGTAAATCAGTTTCAGAGCAGTGGGAGGCATTCAAGGGGGAGATTCAAGGGGTTCAGAGTAAACATGTTCCCACAAAAAAAAGGGTGGGACTGCCAAATCCAGATCCCCCTGGATGACAAGGAGCATACAGGGAAGGCAAAAAAGGGAAGCTTATGTCAGACACTGAGAACTCAATACTGCAGAAAGCATAGTATAGAAAGTGCAGGGGTGAAATTAAAAAGGAAATTAGGAAAGCAAAGAGAGGGCATGAAAAAATACTGGCAAGTAAAATTAAGAAAAACCCCAAAATGTTTTATAAATACATAAAGAGCAAGAGGATAAATAAGGAGAGAGTAGGGCCTATTAGAGACCAAAAAGGTAACCTATGTGTGGAGGCGGAAGATGTGGGTATGGTTCTTAATGAATACTCTTCTGTCTTCACAAAAGAGGGGGACGATGCAGAGATTGTAGTTAAGGAGGAGGAGTGTGAAATATTGGATGGGACAAACATAGTGAGAGAGGAAGTATTAAGGGGTTTAGCATCTTTGGAAGTAGAAAAATCGCCAGGCCCGGATGAAATGTATCCCAGGCTGTTAAAAGAAGCAAAGGAGGAAATAGCGGAGGCTCTGACCATCATTTTCCAATCCTCCCTGGCTACAGGCTTGGTGCCGGAGGATTGGAGGACTGCTAACATTGTACCGTTGTTTAAAAAGGGAGCAAGGGATAGACCGAGTAATTACAGGCCAGTCAATCTAACCTTGGTGGAGGACAAATTATTGGAATCAATTCTGAGGGACAGGATAAACTGTCATTTCGAAAGGCATGGAGTAATCAAGGACAATCAACATGTTTTTGTGACTGGAAGGCTGTTTCCAGTGGGGTTCCGCAGGGCTCAGTACCAGGTCCCTTGCTTTTTGTGGCATATATTAATGATTTAGACTTAAACGTAGGGGGCATGATTAAGAAGTTTGCAGATGATACAAAAATTGGTCATGTGGTTGATAGTGAGGAGGAAAGCTGTAGACTGCAGGAAGATATCAATGGACTGGTCAGGTGGGCAGAAAAACGACAAATGGAATTCAATGTGGAGAAGTGTGAGGTAATGCATTTGGGGAGGTCAAACAAGGCAAGGGAATACACAATAAATGGCAGGGTACTGAGAGGTGTAGAGGAAGAGAGGGCATGTCCACAGATCCCTGAAGGTAGCAGGACAGGTAGATAAGGTGGTTTATTAGCCAAGGCATAGAATATAAGAGCAGGGAGGTTATTCTGGAACTGTATAAAACACTAGTTAGGCCATAGCTTGAGTACTGCGTACAGTTTTGGTCACCACATTACAAGAAAGATGTGATTGCACTAGAGAGGGTACAAAGGAGATTTACGAGGATGTTGCCAGGACTGGAGAATTTTAGCTATGAGAAAAGATTGGATAGGTTGGGGTTGTTTTCTTTGGAACAGAGTAGGCTGAGGGGAGATTTAATTGAGGTGTATAAAATTATGAGCGGCCTAGATAGAGTGGACAGGGAGGACTTATTTCCCTTAGCAGATAGGACAATAACAAGGGGGCATAGATTTAAAGTAATTGGTCGAAGAATTAGACGGGAGCTGAGGAGAATTTTTTTTCACCCAGGGGCTGGTGGGGGTCTGGAGTTCACTAACTGAAAGGGTGGGAGAGGCAGAAACCCTCATCACATTTAAAAGTACTTGGATGTGCACATGAAGTGCCGTAACCTACAGGGCTACGGACCAAATGCTGGAAAGTGGGGTTAGGCTGGGTCGAATGGCCTCCTTCTGTGCCGCAAATTTTCTATTCTTCTATAGTTTTAACCTCTCAATTCTGGTATCATCCTTGTAAATCTTAATTGCGCCTTCTCCAATGCCTCTATATCCCTTTTGTAACTTCGAGACCAGAATTGTGCTCAGTACTCCAAGTGTGGTTTAACCAAGGATCAATAAAAGCTTAATATAACTTCTCTGCTTGTCTGGTCCTCGACAGTTACAAGAGCAGGAAACCCGAGCTGATTAAAAAGGAGAAAGAAACTCAGGGAGAAATTTCAAAAGGTGATGTCATAGTCAGCGCTGGGCGGCGGTCAGGGAGCGGCAGAATGTGAGGAAATTAAACTGAGCCTTTAATTTACACTCTATCATTAACTATCAAATATAAATAAATAGTTAAATAAATGAATATTCAGCATGATTAATTACTAATTAATTTAAAATTAAACTAAAATCCATCAATTAAATATAAGTGTTTCTATTAGCTCGAGGATTAAATTAATACTAACTGATAAATAAATAATTAAAAACTAGACATGGCAGTGCAGGCTGTGTGATGGGACTGTAAAACGTGGGAGTCTGTGGACAGCGAGACTGTCCCGATTGCCACATCTGCAGGAAATGTCTCTGGCTTGAGACAATCCAGCTCAGAGTCTTTGAGCTGGCGTGCGAGTTAGAGACACGCCGACAAATTAGGGAGGGGGCGGTAAAGAAGGAGGTCCCGCACACACTGGTCCTGTCCAACAGGTACGATGTACTTTCTACCTGTGAGGATAAGGATGTAGGCTGTGGGGAGGACAGTCAGAATTTTAACCATGGCACCGTGGAGCAGGAGGCAGTGTAGCGGGGAGGGGGTGGGGCGCGGGGGGAAGGAGCAGAATAGAAAGGTTGTAGTCATAGGGGATTCGATAATTACGGGGATAGATAGCATTCTCTGCAGTCACAACTGAGAGTCCAGGAGGGTGCGTTGCCTACCTAGTGCAAAGGTAAAGGATATCTCGGAGCAACTGGAGAGGAACTTGGAAAGGAAGGGGGAAGATCCAGTTGTTGTCATTCATGTTGGGACCAATAACATAGGGAAGAGAAGGGAGGAGGTCCTGCTAAGAGAATATCAGAAGTTAGGAACTAAATTAAGAAACAGGACCTCACTGGTGGTAATCTCAGGATTACTATCCATGCCACATGCTAATTGGCCCAGGGATAGACAGATCAGGAAGGTGAATGCGTGGCTGAAAGACTGGGGTGGGAAGGAGAGGTTCCATTTTATTGGACACTGGCACCAGTACTGGGACAGGAAGGAGATGTACCACTGGGACGGGCTCCTCCTGAACCGGAATGGGACCAGAGTCCTAGTGGAGAGGATAAATAGGGCTGTGGACAGGACTTTAAACGAGTAAAACGGGGGAGGGAACTGGTGAAAATAACGTTAAGTCTGAAGAAAAAGGAAATAGGAAATGAGAGTAAAGGTCAGACCAAGTTAAAGAATATGGGTAACATAAACAGTCAGGGAACAAATACAGTTATAGAACATAAGTACAAAATGACTGTTAAAAGCAAAGGGAAGGGAACAATCACTAAAAACAATTAAATTGCCTGGACAGCAATGTGCACAGAATCCGAAACAAAACAGGGGAACTGGAGACAATAATTCATAGCGAGGAGCCAGATGTGGTTAAATATTGCAGGATATAATGTATTTAGAAAGGATTGGGAAGGAAGAGGGGGTGTGGGGTAGCTGTACTAATTAGAGACAACATAATGACAAGAGAAAAAAGGACATAGAAACATAGAAAATACGAGCAGGAGTAGGCCATTCAGCCCTTCGAGCCTGCTCCGCCATTCAATATGATCATGGCTGATCCTCTATCTCAATATCATATTCCCGCTCTCTTCCCGTACCCCTTGATGCCTTTTGTGTCTAGAAATCTATCCCTCTCCTTCTTAAATATATTCAGTGACTTGGCCTCCACAGCCTTCTGTGGTAGAGAATTCCACAGGTTCACCACCCTCTGAGTGAAGAAATTTCTCCTCATCTCAGTCCTAAATGTCCTACCCCGTATCCTGAGACTGTGACCCCTCGTTCTAGACCCTCCAGCCAGGGGAAACATCCTCCCTGCATCCAGTCTGTCTAGCCCTGTCAGAATTTTATATGTTTCAATAAGATCTCCTCTCATTCTTCTAAACTCGAGTGAATACAGGCCGAGTCGACCCAATCTCTCCTCATACGACAGTCCTGCCATCCCAGGGATCAGTCAGGTGAACCTTCACTGCACTCCCTCTATGGCAAGTTTATCCTTTCTTAGGTAAGGAGAATAAAACTGGACACAATTTTCCAGGTGTGGTCTCACCAAGGCCCTGTATAACTGCAGTAACACATCCTTGCTCATAAATAACATTAAGATAGAAACAGAATCCATACGGATTGAGACAAAGGATAAGAAGGGATCAATCACGTTAATAGATATATTCCACAGACCATCTAATTGTGGAAGGGAAGTGGAGGATGAAGTATGTAGACAAATCTATGAAATTATAAAAAAACATCGAATAATAATCATGGGAGATTTTAACTACCCCCAAATAAACTGACAAGAAGAGGTCGAGAAAGGGGAAAAGGGAATGGAGTTTTTACAGTGTGTACAGGACTCCTTCTTACTCAGTGTGTGAGAAGCCCAACTAGAGAGGAATCATTGTTGGGTCTAGTAATGGGAAATGAACCAGAACAGATAAGAGAAGTAAGCATAGGGGAACATCTAGGCAATAGTGATCATAACATAATAAGGTTTAAAATAATGATTGAGAAAGATATAAGTAAGACAAAGACCAAAGTAATAGATTGGAAAAAAAGCTAATTTTGAGGTGATGGGAATGGAACTAGGGAAGGTAAACTGGAAAAAAATGTTGACAGACAAAAAGAGAGAACGGCAGTGGGTAATATTTAAAACAGTGATCAATAGAGTTCAGGAGAAATATATTCCTCTAAAAAGCAAGAACAAACTAATCAATAATGAAACAACATGGATGAATAAAGAAATAAGGGTAAAATTGAAACTAAAGAAAAAGGCATAATCTAAGTACATAGACAATAAAGGAAGGGATTTCAAAAGGGAATTCAAAGAGGTTAGGAAAGAACAAAAAAAATTAGGAAAGCAAATAGGAACTACGAGATTAAATTGTCAGGGAATATAAAAAGAAATAAAGTATTCTACAGACACATCAATAACAAAAGAAAAATCAGGATAGGGATAGGGCCACTAAGGGAAGCACAAGATAAACTCACAGGTAACGACAGTGAAATGGCAGAGATATTAAATAGTTACTTTGCCTCAGTATTTACCAGGGAGACTAACAAGGTGGGCATGACATTAGAAGAAGAAATCAAAAAAGATATAAAGACATTTAAGATAGAAAGGGAGAAGATAATTGAAAAATTAATCAAACTTAGAGAGAATAAAACCACTGGTCTGGATGGATTGCACCCATGAATATTAAAAGAAGTTAGGGAGGAGATAGCAGAGGCACTATTTTATATATATGTATATATATTATATATATATATAAATTCATTAGAAAAGGGAATAGTGCCAGAGGACTGGGGGACAGTTAATGTTATTCCTATATTTAAAAAGGGAAATTGAACCAGTCCAGGGAACTATAGACCAGTTAGCTTAATGTCAGTGGTAGGAAAAATAATGGAATCCTTACTCAAAGATGTAATTGAAAAACATCTAGAGAACAAAAATATAATAAAGAATAGTCAGCACGGATTTCAGAAGGGAAAGTCATGCTTGACCAACCTTATTGAATTATTTGAAGACGTAACAGAAAGAGTAAACAAGGGTAACGCAGTAGATGTAATATATTTCGAATTTCGAAAGGCCTTCGATAAGGTACCGCATAGGAGACTTGAGGCTAAGGTCAGAGCACGTGGAGTCAGGGGACAGGTAGCAGAATGAATCGCAAGCTGGCTACAAAACTGAAAACAGAGAATAAGGCTTAAGGGAACGTACTCAGACTGTCAAAAGGTGGGAAGTGGTGTTCCACAGGGATCGGTGCTGGGACCTCTGGTGTTCACAATTTACATTAACGATTTGGATTCAGGAATCAGAAATACAATTTCAAAATTTGTAGAGGACAAACTGGGGGATGTAATTAATACAAAGGAAGAATGCATCAAAATGCAAGAGGATATTAATAAACTTGCAGAATGGGTGTGTAATTGGCAAATGAATTTCAAGTTAGATAAGTGTGAGGTGGTGCATTTTGGTAGGAAGAATAAGGAGGCCACATACTGCTTGGATAATAAGAGTCTAAATGGGATAGAGGAACAGAGGAATCTGGGGGTACAGATACACAAATCACTAAAAGTAGTGACGCAGGATATTAAGGCCATAAAAAAGGCAAATCAAGTGCTGGGGTTCATTTCTAGAGAGATAGAATTGAAAAGCAGAGAAGTTATATTAAACTTGTATAGAGCCTTGGTTAGACCACACTTGGAGTACTGTGAACAGTTCTGGTCTCCATATTACAGAAAGGATATAGAGGCATTGGAGAGGGTGCAAAAAAGATTCACTAGGATCATACCAGAATATAGAATATAGTTTTCAGGAAAGGCTGAACAGGCTGAGGCTCTTCTCTCAAGAAAAGAGAAGGCTGAGGGGTGACTTGGTAGAGGCCTTTAAGATTATGAAAGGGTTTGACAGGGTAAATGTAGAGAAAATGTTTCCACTTGTGGGGAAGTCCAAAACTAGAGGTCATAAATATAAAATAGTCTCTTATAAATCCAATAGGGAATTCAAGAGAAACTTCTTTACCCAAAGGGTGGTTAGAATGTGGAATTCACTACCATAAGGAGTAGTTGAGGCAAATAGCATAGATGCATTTAAGGGGAAACCAGATGAGGGAAAATGGAATAGAAGGTAATGCTGATAGGGTTGAATGAAATAGAGAGGGAGGAGGCTCGTGTGGAGCATAAACGCTGGCATAGACCAGTTGGGCTGTTTCTGTGTTGTAGTTTCGATTTAACTCAATGTAATTCTACCCCTCTAGAAAAGAACCCCAGTGCTTTGTTTGCTTTTTTATGGCCTTATTAACCCATGTCACAAGGTTTAATGATTTGTGTATCTAGTTCCTTTTGCTCCTTTACTCCACTTAGACTCTTATTTTCTTTGTTATTGATCACTCACCGTATCCCTCAATCCCTATTCTGTTGAAGCTGGAAGGTGTCTCTCCCTCCTTGTACCTGCCCTGGGAGTGTTTGATCGGACAGTGTAGAGGGAGCTTTACTCTGTATCTAACCTGTGCTGTACCTGCCCTGGGAGTGTGTGATGGGACAGTGTAGAGGGAGCTTTACTCTGTATCTAACCCATGCTGTACCTGCCCTGGGAGTGTGTGATGGGACAGTGTAGAGGGAGCTTTACTCTGTATCTAACCCGTGCTGTACCTGCCCTGGGAGTGTGTGATGGGACAGTGTAGAGGGAGCTTTACTCTGTATCTAACCCATGCTGTACCTGCCCTGGGAGTGTGTGATGGGACAGTGTAGAAGGAGCTTTACTCTGTATCTAACCCGTGCTGTACCTGCCCTGGGAGTGTTTGATGGGACAGTGTAGAGGGAGCTTTACTCTGTATCTAACCCGTGCTGTACCTGCCCTGGGAGTGTGTGATGGGACAGTGTAGAGGGAGCTTTACTCTGTGTCTAACCCATGCTGTACCTGCCCTGGGAGTGTGTGATGGGACAGTGTAGAGAGAGCTTTACTCTGTATCTAACCCGTGCTGTACGTGCCCTGGGAGTGTTTGATGGGACAGTGTAGAGAGAGCTTTACTCTGTATCTAACCCGTGCTGTACCTGCCCTGGGAGTGTTTGATGGGACAGTGTAGAGGGAGCTTTACACCATATCTAACCCGTGCTGTATCTGCCCTGGGAGTGTTTGATGATGACACCTTATAAGCACAAAAAGTCATCATTAATATTTCCTGTATTTATAAGCAAGCTTTAATTGTGAGTAAAGATTGCCCCATTAAGTATTGTGAGTCTCTAAGCTCCAGGGTGGTGAAGAGATTGGTTCTGACAGCATGTTTTGGTGGAGTGTTGAGAATATAGTCACATGGCAGCCCTGGGACCACATCGATACAAGGCCCATGATTGTAAGAATGAGCAACAATCATCTCAAATACTATTTCCATTTCTCACCATCGCTCAGTATGTGACTGATACTGATTAAAACAGGACGGGGTACATTGTGCGTATCCTTCTATTAGTGTCAGCACAGTCAGGCTTCAAATATGTCAACGTTAAAGGAAATGTAAATGACTTTCATAGACTAAAATATTCAAAATACAGGAAGGTTTTACAAGGAGATCCTGTCTGACTATCTCTGTTTTGTCACTCAATTGACGGGTTTTTTTGTGATGAATTTTTGAGCTCATCAAGGTGAGCCTTAGGCCATGGAACACTTCTAACTTTGGGAAATTTCCAATGTTAATATCAAACACTCAAATTGCAGGTACAGAACGGGTTAGATTCAGAGTAAAGCTCCCTCTACACTGTCCCATCAAACACTCCCAGGTCATGTACCAGTGATTTCAGAGCTAATTGGTGTTTTAATTGACATAAACTGATCCATTGTAGCTGAGTTTGAATCATTTGGAAAATGCAGACACGTTAATTATGCCAAATGTAGCAATTGTGGCATTGGAGTCATGTGTATACAGTAAGGTTTTTGCAAAGGAGGGGATTATGGCCTTCTCACTTGGCTAAAGTAGCGGCAGTAAAGAAATTTAACTGCAATCTCTCGCATCTTTAGCCTGTGTGATATGTACCCATCGGTACAAACTACCTCTCTGTGCTAATTTAACTGAGGTGCTAACAACAACAACAACTTGCATTTATTTCGCTCCTTTAACTTAGTAAAACGTCCCAAGGAGCTTCACAGGAGCAATTATCAAACAAAATTTGACACTGAGCCACGTAAGGTGATATTAGGACAGGTGACCAAAAGCTTGGTCAAAGAGCTAGGTTTTAAGGAGTGTCTTAAAGGAGGAGAGAGGTGGAGAGGCGGAGAGATTTAGGGAGGGAATTCCAGAGCTTAGGGCCTAGGCAGCTGAAGGAATTTCACACCAATGCAATAAGCCATTGAATGACAATTTCTCACCGCATAATTCCAGGCTCTTTATTCCTTTATCTAAGATTCCTAGAATTACCAATTAGCTCTGGCAGGAGATCCCAATCACTCTATTTTCTGTGTTGTCGCATTGCCTTATTCCTGGATGGAGTTCTCCAGGGCACTTCCACCACAGCTACAGATGGTGCTCTCATTGTGTTACAACACCTCCACAACGTGTCTTTTGGCAGCAGGTTTAGGCGTTTGAATTTGGCACTGGTCAGGTATGAGTTGGTGCAAAAACTTAAACAGGATAAGCTTTGGTCTGGCACAGGCAAATCTGGTGTGTGTACTCGCCCACACAAATGTCTGTGTCAGATTCTCTGTCTTCCTGTGTTAGGAGAGTTAGCGTTGGCTGCCTGCGACCCTCTCTGACAGCAGCATCTCCACGGAGCAACGCACAGTTCCACCAGGTCAGCTGCCAGCCCGTGTGACCATGGGAGGGATGTGTGAGGCTCACTCTCTGTATTACAATTGTTTCTCAGTTATAAATACATAGTCCTATATCTATACATTGCTGGTTATTACAACAGTATATGTGGTCCTATATCCATACAATACATGTGGTCCTATATCTACACATTGCTGGTGTATTATAACAATGTATGTAGTCCTAGATCTATACATTGCTGGTGTATATAACATTTACATTGTCCTATATCCATACAATACATGTGGTCCTACATATATACATTGCTGGTGTATTATGACAATATACGTGGTCCTATATGTATACAGTGGGATTAGTTTGGGATTGATACAGGGCTATGGGGAGAGAGTGGGGCAGTGGGATTAATTTGGGATTGATACAGGGCTATAGGGAGAGAGTGGGGCAATGTGCTTAGTTTGGGATTGATACAGGGCTATGAGGAGAGACCGAGGCAGTGGGATTAGTTTGGGATTGATGCAGGGCTATGAGGAGAGACCGAGGCAGTGGGATTAGTTTGGGATTGATACAGGGCTACGGGGAGAGAGTGGGGCAGTGGGATTAGTTTGGGATTGATGCAGGACTATGGGGAGAGAGTGGGGCAGTGGGATTAATTTGGGATTGATACAGGGCTATGGGGAGAGAGTGGGACAATGTGCTTAGTTGGGATTGATACAGGGCTATGAGGAGAGAGTGGGGCAATGTGCTTAGTTTTGGATTGATACTGGGCTATGGGGAGAGAGTGGGGCAATATGCTTAGTTTGGGATTGATACAGGGCTATGAGGAGAGACTGAGGCAGTGGGATTAGTTTGGGATTGATACAGGGCTATGGGGAGAGAGTGGGGCAATGTGCTTAGTTTGGGATTGATACAGGGCTATGGGGAGAGAGTGGGGCAGTGGGATTAGTTTGGGATTGATGCAGGACTATGAGGAGAGACCGAGGCAGTGGGATTAGTTTTGGATTGACCCAGCAAAGAGCCAGCACTGACACGATAGGCTAAATGGCTTCCTTGTGTGCTGTAAACATGGTTCTATGTTCTTTGAGGTTTTCTCTGAACTTCATGTACCAGGGAACATGTACACATGTAGACACTGTGGTATTGGGCATGTGTTGAAACCTATTTATCAATGCCAGTTTACTGAGCTGACAAGTCAGAACTACCTTAGCATACAGATAAAGAAAGAAGAACGTGCATTTATATAGCGCCTTTCACAATGTCAGGTTGTCCCAAAGTGCTTTACAGCTAATGAAGTACTTTTTGAAGTGTAGTCACTGTTGTAATGTAGGAAACACGACACCCAATTTGTACACAGCAAGGTCTCACAAACAACAATGTGATTAAGACCAGTTGCCCCGAGAAGGTGATGGTGGGCCTCCTTTATGATACAACTGAGCTGCTTGTTAGGACGCTTCAGAGGGCAGTTAAGAGTCAACTACGTTGGTGCGAGACCGGGCCATTTAGGCCAGGTTGGGTAAGGACGGCAGGTTTCCTTCTCTGTAACCAGTGGGTTTTTACAACAATCCGACAGCTTCATGAATTTGAGATTCTGGCTACTATTTAACGTTACGTGATGCCAGGAGCACTAAATAGAGGGAGAGAGTCACCAATTTGATATTAGCATGTATGAGAAGCAGTTCCCTCCCCCTCAGCTCATTTGTTTTCCCGTATCTTCCTTCTGACTCTTTTCTCCCACCTGCAGCCTCGCTGTGTTGAAATTAAGACTCACCCACAACATCTCTGACTCTAAATCATTCTCTCCCAGGATCTCAAAACCATTGAACTCCTCACTTTCCTTTCTCCTTCAATCTGCAGCCTTTTAAAACCCAAGCTTTTTAAAAATTCATTCTTGGCATACGGATGTCACTGGCAAGGCCAATGTTTATTACCCATCCCCTGTTGCCCTGACTTTGATACAACTGAGTGCCTTGCTAGGCCACTTCAGAGGGCAGTTAAGAGTCAACCACGTTGGTGTGGGACTGGAGTCACATATAAGCCCAGATGGGTTAAGGACGGCAGGGTTCCTTCCCTGAAGGGCACTCGTAAACCAGTTGTTTTTACGACAATCCGACAGCTTCATGGTCACTTTTACTGATACCAGCTTTTCATTTCCAGGTTCAAATTCTCAAATCGTTGTGGTGGGAGTTGAACTCACATTCCCTGGATTACTAGTCCAGTAACATAACCACTACACCATCGTACCCCCATAAATATAAATCACATGCTGCTTTTATCAATTCTCAGATGCGCTGTTGTGAAATTGAGGTTAAATTTTTCAGCTGGGCGAATTGATTGTTGATAAATCAGGTCAATCTCTCTGTCTGAAGGGCTGCTGGAATCTTTTTGTTTCTTTATCTCTCTGTGTTGACAGGCTATAAAATATTCCTTAGATGAGTAAAGCAGTAGGTAGGGGACAGTCTCCGGCCTCTGCGAGAGCTGCCAACAGGACAAAAAGAGCCTGCAACTCTCCACCTCGTTATTCTCCCACTCTCGTTCCCTTCCGGTTTTACCCTCGTCTCGTGGAGGCTCTGACCGTTGCTGGGGTGCAGACCGAACCCAAAACCTCTGCTACTTCACTCAAGTGGCTATTTTTTTGCACATTTAGAGTTTGGACAGAAAAGGGCAAATTTCTCTCCTCTTGTGCGCAAAGGGAAATCTGATTTTGCCGACCGCTAATTTAAATAGATGGAAAATTTGGAAGCAACCCCATTTCTGGGGCATGACCCTCCCCGCCCAATTTCCCTCGACGCACAGCTTTTTTTAGCGTCCAAGTGCAACAGGAGGATATCTGCTCTTA
Source organism: Heptranchias perlo (assembly GCF_035084215.1). NCBI lineage: Eukaryota > Metazoa > Chordata > Chondrichthyes > Hexanchiformes > Hexanchidae > Heptranchias > Heptranchias perlo. The sequence goes on from NC_090335.1 coordinate 79,362,691, forward strand.
ATTGTCAGCGGGGTATCTGACTGATCAGTTCCACCCTGTGCTCCCCTGACCTCCACATGCAGTGGAGGTCACTGACCTGCAGTCATACTAAGAGCTTCTACAAGTATGTAAAAAGGGAAGAGAGTAGCAAAAGTAAACGTTGGTCCCTTAGAGGCTGAGACAGGAGAAATTATAATGGGGAATAAGGAACAAATGTTTTGCATCTGTCTTCACAGTAGAAGACACAAAAAACATACCAGAAATAGTGGGGAACCAAGGGTCTAATGAGAGTGAGGAACTTAAAATAATTAATATCAGTCGAGAAAAAGTACAGGAGAAATTAATGGTACTAAAAGCTGACAAATCCCCTGGACCTAATGGTCTACATACTAGAGTTTTAAAAGAGGAGGCTGCAGAGGTTTTGGTTATGATCTTCCAAAATTCCCTAGATTCTAGAACAGTCCCAGCAGATTGGAAGGTCGCAAATGTGACCCCGCTATTCAAGAAAAGAGGGAGAGAGAAAACAGGGAACTATAGGCCAGTTAGCTTGACATCAATCATCGGGAAAATGCTGGAACCCATTCTTAAGCAAGTGGTAAACAGGGCACTTAGAAAATCATAATATGCTTAGGCAGAGTCAACATGGTTTTATGAAAGGGAAATCGCGTTTGATGAATCTATTAGAGTTTTTTGAGGATGTAACTAGCAGGGTAGATAAAGGGGAACCAGTGGATGTAGTATATTTGGATTTTCAAAAGGCATTCGACCAGGTGCCATGTAAAAGGTTGTTGCGCAAGTTAAGGGCTCATGGGGTTGGGGTAATATATTAGCATGGATAGAAACATAGAAACAGGAGCAGGAGTAGGCCATTCGGCCCTTCAAGCCTGCTCCGCCATTCAATATGATCATGGCTGATCCTCTATCTCAACACCATATTCCCACTTTCTCCCCATACCCCTTGATGCCTTTTGTGTCTTATTGAATCTCAATAATTGAAACATACAAGATTCTGAGGGGACTCGATAGGGTAGATTCTGAGAGGATGTTCCCCTCATGGGGAATCTAAAACTAGGGGGCATAGTCTCAGAATAAGGGGTCGCCCGTTTAAGACGGAAATGAGGAGGAATTTATTCTCCCAGAGGGTTGTGAATCTTTGGAATTCTTTACCTCAAAAAGCTGTGGAGGCTCAGTCATTGAATACATTCAAGGCTGAGTTAGACAAATTTTTGATCAACAAGGGAGTCAAAGGATATGGGGAAAAGGCAGGAAAGTGGAGTTGAGGTAAAAATCAGATCAGCCATGATCTCATTAAATGGCGGAACAGGCTTGAGGGCCGAATGGCCTACTCCTGCTCTCTTATGGTCTTATTATGGTTTTATTATGGTTTTATTGTGTCTAGAAATCTATCCATCTTCTTCTTAAATATATTCAGTGACTTGGCCTCCACAGCCTCCTGTGGTAGAGAATTCCACAGGTTCACCACCCTCTGAGTGAAGAAATTTCTCCTCATCTCAGTCCTATATGTCCTATCCCGTATCCTGAGACTGTGACCCCTCGTTCTGAACCCCCCAGCCAGGGGAAACGTCTTCCCTGCATCCAGTCTGTCTAGCCCTGTCAGAATTTTCTACATTTCAATGAGAGAATTGGTTAAAAGTCAGAAAACAGAGATTATCATAGAATCATAGAATCATAGAAAGGTTACAGTGCGGAAGGAGGCCATTCGCCCCATCGAGTCCGTGCCAGCTCTATGCAAGAGCAATCCAGCTAGTCCCACTCCCCCGCCCTATCCCCGTAGCCCTGCAAATTTTTTCCTTTCAAGTACTTATCCAGTTCCTTTTTGAAGGCCATGATTGAATCTGCCTCCACCACCCCCTCGGGCAGTGCATTCCAGACCCTAACCACTTGCTGTGTAAAAAAGTTTTTCCTCATGTCACCTTTGGTTCTTTTGCCAATCACCTTAAATCTATGCCCTCTGATTCTTGACCCTTCCGCCAATGGGAATAGTTTCTCTCTATCCACTCTGTCTAGACCCTTCATGATTTTGAATACCTCGATCAAATCTCCTCTCAACCTTCTTTATTCCAAGCAGAACAACACCAGCTTCTCCAGTCTATCCATATAACTAAAGTCTCTCATCCCTGGAATTATTCTCGTAAATCTCCTCTGCACCCTCTCTATGGCCTTCACATCTTTCCTAAAGTGCGGTGCCCAGAACTGGACACAATACTCCGGTTGTGGCCGAACCAGAGTTTTATAAAGGTTCATCATGACTTCCTTGCTTTTGTACTCTATGCCTCTATTTATAAAGCCCAGGATCCCGTATTTTTTTTAACCACTTTCTCAACCTGCTCTGCCACCTTCAATGATTTGTGTACATATACCCCCAGATCTCTCTGTTCCTGTACCCCTTTTAGAGTTGTGCATTCTAGTTTATATTGTCTCTCCCCCCCCCCCCCCGATGCAATGTATCACTTCGCTTTTTTCTGTGTTAAATTTCATCTGCCACGTGTCCGCCCATGCCACCAGCCTGTCATACGAACTTACATATGAACATACGAATTAAGAGCAGGATTAGGCCATTCGGCCCCTCGAGCCTGCTCTGCCATTTGATAAGATCGTGGCTGATCTGATTGTGACCTCAACCCTACTTTCCCGTCTACCTACTATAACCTCTGACTACCTTGTTCATCAGGAATCTATCTAACTCAGCCTTAAAAATATTCAGTGACCCTGCCTCCACCGCTCTCTGGGAGAGTTCCACAGACTCATGACCCTCTGGGAGAAAACATTTTTCCTCATCTCTGTCTTAAATGGGAGACCCCTTATTTTTAAACTGTGGCCCCTAGTTCTAGTCTCTCCCACAAGGAGAAACATCCTCTCAGCATCTACCTCTTCCGGTCCCCTCAGGATCTTATATGTTTCAATAAGATCACCTCTCATTCTTCTAAACTCCAGTGTATACAGGCCCAACTTGTCCAACCTTTCCTCATAAGATAACCCCCTCATCCCAGGAATCAGTCGAGTGAACCTTCTCTGAACCGCCTCTAAAGCAATTTTGTCCTTTCTTAAATAATGAGACCAAAACTGCACACAGTATTCTAGATGTGGTCTCACCAATGCCCTGTACAACTGCAGCAAAACATCTCTACTTTTATATTCCATTCCTCTTGAAGTCTATCACTATCCTCTTCAATGTTCACTACACTTCCAAGTTTTATGTCATCTGCAAGTTTTGAAATTGTGCCCTGTACACCCAAGTCCAGGTCATTAATAAATATCAAGAAAAGCAGTGGTCCCAGCACCGACCCCGGGGGTACACCACTGTACACCTCCCTCCAGTCCGAAAAACAACCGTTCACCACTACTCTCTGTTCCCTGTCACTTGGCGAATTCTGTACCCATGTTGCTACTGCCCCCTTTGTTCCACTGGCTGCAATCTTGATGATAAACCTACCATGCGGCACTTTATCAAACGCCTTTTGAAGGTCCATATACACCACATCAACTACATTGCCCTCATCTACCCTCTCTGTTACCTCATCAAAAAATTCTACCAGGTTAGTTAAACACGATTTGCCTTTAACAAATCCGTGCTGGCTTTCCCTAATTTTTTTTTATTCGTTCATGGGGTGTGGGCGTCGCTGGTGAGGCTGGCATTTATTGCCCATCCCTAATTGCCCTTGAGAAGGTGATGGTGAGCCGCCTTCTTGAACCACTGCAGTTCGTGTGGTGAAGGTTCTCCCACAGTGCTGTTAGGAAGGGAGTTCCAGGATTTTGACCCAGCGACGATGAAGGAACGGCGATATATTTCCAAGTCGAGATGGTGTGTGACTTGGAGGGGAACGTGCAGGTGGTGTTGTTCCCATGTGCCTGCTGCTCTTGTCCTTCTAGGTGGTAGAGGTCGCGGGTTTGGGAGGTGCTGTCGAAGAAGTCTTGGCGAGTTGCTGCAACGCATCCTGTGGATGGTACACACTGCAGCCACTGTGCGCCGGTGGTTAAGGGAGTGAATGTTTAGGGTGGTGGATGGGGTGCTAATCAAGCGGGCTGCTTTGTCCTGGATGGTGTCGAGCTTCTTAAGTGTTGTTGGAGCTGCACTCATCCAGGTAAGTGGAGAGTATTCCATCACACTCCTGACCTGTGCCTTGTAGATGGTGGAAAGGCTTTGGGGAGTCAGGAGGTGAGTCACTCGCCACAGAATACCCAGCCTCTGACTTGCTCTTGTAGCCACAGTATTTATAATCAATCCACACTCATCCAAGTGACTATTAATTCTGTCCCAGATTATCGTTTCTAAAAGTTTCCCTCCACTGAGGTTAAACTGACTGGCCTGCAGTTGCTGGGTTTATCCTTACACCCTTTTTTGAACAAGGGTGTAACATTTGCAATTCTCCAGTCCTCTGGCACCACCCCCGTATCTACCGATGTTTAGAAGATTATGGCCAGTACCTCCGCAATTCCCACCCTTACTTCCCTCAGCAACCTAGGATGCACCCCATCCGGACTGGGTGACTTATCTGCTTTCAGTTTTGCTAGCCTTTCTAGTACCTCTTCTTCATCAATTTTTAGCCCATCCGGTATCTCAACTACATCTTCCTTTACTGAGGCTCTGGCAGCATTTTCTTCCTTGGTAAAGACAGATGCAAAGTACTCATTTAGTACCTCAGCCATGCCCTCTGCCTCCATGAGTAGATCTCCTTTATAGTCCCTAATTGGCTCCACCCCTCCTCTTACTACCCGTTTACTGTTTACATGCCTACGGAAGACTTTTGGATTCCCTTTTATATTGGCTGCCAGTCTATTCTCATACTCTCTCTTTTTGTCCCTCTTACTTCCTTTTTCACTTTCCCTCTGAACTTTCTATATTCAGCCTGGTTCTCACTTTTGTTATCAACCTGATATCTGTCATACGCCCCTTATTCCATTTCATCTTTCTCACTCTCTCTTTTGTTATCCAGGGAGCTCTGGCTTTAGTTGCCCTACCTTTCTGCCTCATGGGAATGTGCCCAGACTGTACCCGAACCATCTCCTCCTTAAAGGTCGCCCATTGTTTAAATACAGATTTGCCTGCCAATCTTTGATTCCAATTTACCCGGGCCAGATCTGTTCTCATCCCATTGAAATTGGCCCTCCTCTAATTGAGTATTTTTACTTTAGAGTGGTCCGTGTCCTTTTCCATAGCTATTTTAAACCTTATGATACTATGATCGCTGCTCCCTAAATGCTCTCCCACTGATACTTGCTCCACTTGGCCTGCCTGCCTTTTTATTATTCGTTCATGGGATGTGGGCGTCGCTGGCGAGGCTGGCATTTATTGCCCATCCCTAATTGCCCTTGAGAAGGTGGTGGTGAGCCGCCTTCTTGAACCGCTGCAGTCCGTGTGGTTCTCCCACAGTGCTGTTAGGAAGGGAGTTCCAGGATTTTGACCCAGCAACAATGAAGGAACGGCGATATATTTCCAAGTTGGGATGATGTGTGACTCGGAGGGGAACGTGCAGGTGGTGTTGTTCCCGTGTACCTGCTGCTCTTGTCCTTCTAGGTGGTAGAGGTCACGGGTTTGGGAGGTGCTGTCGAAGAAGCCTTGGCGAGTTGCTGCAGTGCATCCTGTGGATGGTGCACACTGAAGCCACAGTGCGCCGGTGGTGAAGGGAGTGAATGTTTAGTGTGGTGGATGGGGTGCCAATCAAGCGGGCTGCTTTGTCCTGGATGGTGTCGAGCTTCTTGAGTGTTGTTGGAGCTGTACTCATCCAAGCAAGTGGAGAATATTCCAACACACTCCTGACTTGTGTCTTGTAGATGGTGGAAAGGCTTTGGGGAGTCAGGAGGTGAGTCACTCGCCACAGAATACCCAGCCTCTGACCTGCTCTTGTAGCCGCAGTATTTATATGGCTGGTCCAGTTAAGTTTCTGGTCAATGGTGACCCCCAGGATGTTGATGGTGGGGGATTCGGTGATGGTGATGCCGTTGAATGTCAAGGGGAGGTGGTTAGACTCTCTCTTGTTGGAGATGGTCATTGCTTGGCACTTGTCTGGCACGAATGTTACTTGCCACTTATCAGCCCAAGCCTGGATGTTGTCCAGGTCTTGCTGCATGCAGGCACAGACTGCTTCATTATTTGAGAGGTTGCCTCATTCCCTAGAAACCAAGTCCAGCAATGCCTCCTTCCTCGTTGGGCCGGAACGTACAGGTTAAGAATGTTATCCTGAACACATTTCAAAAATTCCTCTCCACTGTGTCCCTTATATTATTATTATTATCCCAGTCTATATTAGGATAGTTGAAGTTCCCAGTTATCATTACTCTATAGCTTTTGCACCTCTCTGTAATTTCCCTCCAAATTTGCTCCTCTATATCCTCCCCACTAGTTGGTGGCCTATAGAATACCCCCAGTAGTGTAATGGAACCTCTATTGTTTCTTAAATCTAAATAAATACATTCTGTCCTTGACCCCTCCAGGACATCCTCTCTCTCCAGCACTGCAATATTCTCCTTAATCAATACTGCCACCCTCTCCCTCCTTTCTTTCCTTCCCTATCTTTCCTGAACACCTTGTATCCAGGAATATTTAGTACCCAATCCTGCCCTTTGTTGAGCCAGGTCTCTGTTATCACCATAACATCGTATTCCCATGTGGCTATTTGTGCCTGCAGCTCACCAACCTTGTTTACCACACTTCGTGTGTTCACACACATGCACTGCAAACCAGTCTTAGACTTTCTTGTCCTCTCTTTTAGTCTGATCCCACCTAATACTGTGCTATTACTTGCTCTGGTGCTATTTTTCTTCCCCGATCCTTTGTGCCCCTTGTTTCTCTTTCCTATTGCTATATCCTGGTGCCCATCCCCTGCCAAATTATTTTAAATCCCCCCCTCACAGCGCTAGCGAACCTCCCCTCGAGGACATTGATCCCAGCTCTGTTAAGGTGCAACGCGTCCGGCCTGTACAGGTCCCACCTTCCCCAGAACTGGTCCCAATGCCCCAGGAATCTAAAGCCTTCCCTCCTGCACCATCTCTCCAGCCAGTAGGGATAAACGGGTCATTCTCAGGCTGGCAGGCTGTAACTGGTGGGGTGCCGCAAGAATCAGTGCTTGGGCCTCAGCTATTTACAATCTTAATTTACAATATTAATGACTTAGATGAAGGGACCGAATATGATGTATGCAAGTTTGCTGATGATACAAAGCTAGGCGGGAAAGTAAATTGTGAGGAAGACACAAAGAGTCTGCAAAGGGATATAGACAGGTAAAGTGAGTGGGCAAGAAGGTGGCAGATGGAGTATAATGTGGGGAAATATGAGGTTATTCACTTTGGTAGGAAGAATCGAAAAGCAGAATATTTTTGAAATGGTGAGAAACTATTAAAAGTTGGTGTTCAGAGAGATCTGGGTGTCCTTGTACAAGAAACACAGAAAGTTAACACACAGGTACAGCAAGCAATTAGGAAGGGAAATGGCATGTTGGCCTTTATTGCAAGGGGGTTGGAGTACAAGAGTAAGGAAGTCTTGCTACAATTGTACAGGGCTTTGGTGAGACCACACCTGCAGTACTGTGTACAGTTTTGGTCTCATTATCTAAGGAAGGATATACTTGCCTTAGAGGCGGTGCAACAAAGGTTTACTAGATTAATTCTTGGGATGAGAGGTTGTCCTATGAGGAGAGATTGAATAAAATGGGCCTATATTCTCTGGAGTTTAGAAGAATGAGAGGTGATCTCATTGAAACATATAAGATTATGAGGGGGCTTGACAGGTAGATGCTGAGAGGATGTTTCCCCTGGCTGGAGAGTCTAGAACTAGGGGGCATGGTCTCAGTCAAGATAAGGGGTCGGCCATTTAAGATTGAGATGAGGAGAAATTTCTTCACTCAGAGGGTTGTTAATCGTTGGAATTCTCTACCCCAGAGGGCCGTTGATGCTCAGTCATTGAGTATATTCAAGGCTGAAATCGATAGATTTTTGGACACTAAGGGAATCAAGGGATATGGGGATCGGGTGGGAAACTGGAGTTGAGGTAGAAGATCAGCCATGATCTTATTGAATGGCGGAGCAGGCTCGAAGGGCCATATGGCCTACGCCTGCTCCAATTTCTTATGTTCTTATGTTCCAGTCAGGGGCAGGAATTCTGGTTGGTGTTTCTTCTCCCGAGCCTAAGAAGGAAAGAACTTGCATTTATGTAGCGCCTTTCACGACCTCAGGATGTCCCAAAGTACTTTTTAAAAATTCGTTCATGGGATGTGGGCGTCGCGGCAAGGCCGGCATTTATTGCCCATCCCTAATTGCCCTTGAGAAGGTGGTGGTGAGCCACCAATGAAGTACTTTACACTGTTGTAATGTGCTCTAAACATGGTTCTATGTTCTATGAGGTTTTCTCTGAACTTCAAGTACCAGGGCACATGTACATGTGTAGACACTGTGGCATTGGGCATGTGTTGAAACCTACTTATCAATGCCAATTTATCATCGAATCATAGAATGGTTACAGCACAGAAGGAGGCCGATCTGCCCATTGAGTCCGTGTCTGCTCTCTGCAAGTGCAATCCAGCTAGTCCCACTCCCCCCGCGCCCCCCCCCCCCCCCGCTTTCCCTGTAGCCCTGCAAATTTATTTATTTGAAGTACTTATCCAATTCCCTTTTGAAAGCCACATTTGAATCCACCTCATCAACCTTCCAGGCAGTGCGTTCCACTTGCTGCGTAAAAAAGTTTTCCGCATGTCACCTCTGGTTCTCGACCCTTCCGCCAATGGGAACAGTTTCTCTCTATCTACTCTGTCTAGACCCCTCATGATTTTGAATACCTCTATCAAATCTCCTCTCAACCTTCTCTGTTCCAAGGAGAACAACCCCACCTTCTCCAGACTATCAATGTAACTAAAGCCCTCTCTGTTACCTCATCAAAAAACTCAATCAGGTCAGTTAAATGCAATTTGCCTTTCACAACCTCAGGATGTCCCAAAGTGCTTCCAAGCCAATGAAGCACTTTTGAAGTGTAGTCACTGTTGTAATGTAGGGAAATCCGGCAGCCAATTTACGCTCAGCAAGGTCCCATAAACAGCTATGTGATAATGACCAGATCATGTCTTTTTAGTGATGTTTATTGAGGGACACCAGAGAGAACTTCCCTGCTCTTCTTCAAATAGTGGCCGTGGCATCTCTTACGTCCACCTCGGTTTAACGTCTGATCTGAAAGACAGCACCTCCCTCAGTACTGCACTGGAAGTGTCAGCCTGGATTATGTGCTCAAGTCTCTGGAGTGGGACTTGAACCCACAACCTGCTGACTCAGAGGCACCTAATAAAGAACAGTTTCAACAGATGTGCTGATGTCATGATGTGCATTGGAATCTGGAGGGTTGTGTCCATTCAGGATATCGTAATTTCACTCCTCAAACCCCATTCCCAGCCTCTTGCCAATGATTCTTTCTCTGTTCTTCAGCACCCATTTCTGCTTTACTCTGCAGTCCCACCAGGTCTTTTACCCGTGAAGAGTAAGGAGAGTGAGCAGCATGAAGGAAGGTTGGGAAAGGGAGGAGTGGCTCGGTGATTCCTTCTCATCACACAGGCAGAGCTGTCACTAGTGAGACTGGATTTCTTTTTTAATTCATTCTTGGGATGTGGGCATCGCTGGCAAGGCCAGCATTTATTGCCCATCCCTAGTTGCCCTGAGAAAGTGGTGATGGGCCTCCTTTTTGATACAACTGGATGGCTTTGGAGTGCCGTGGGATCTTTTACACTCACCTGAGAAGGCAGATGGGGCCTCGTTTAACGTCTCATCCAAAAGACGGCACCTCCGACAGTGCATCACTCCATCAGTACTGGTTCTGGGAGCATCAGCCTAGATTTTTGGGCTTAAGTCCCTGGAGTGGGTCTATGAACCCATGACCTTCAGAGGCGAGAGTGCTCCCCACTGAGCCATGGCTCACACCAGCGTAATGGAACCCCTCTGATAGCGAAGGGATGCTGAGGACAACGTATGTACCACCAGCGCGGTTGAAATCCGCATCCGACCAGTGATGGGATCAGGGGCTAGCCCAGTGTTTAATGCTCGCCTACGGACTGCAAGAACCAGCTGAGTTGTCAGGGGAGACACACAGACAACCTAATACCTCCCCTCCCGTAACATATAATAACTGAGGTGGAACCCACCCTGCCACATCCAAGAGATTGTGAATGGACTTAACTCGGTCCTTGTTGATTGAAACTCCGCTTTTTTTGTTTGATAAAACATTTAGGTTTGATAAATAATGAAATCTTTTCATCTATAATTTAATCTTTAAATGCATTGTATATTAAATTGTTTATGTATTCACCCAGTTAGCCTCCTGAGTTTTGGAGGTGTTCTGCAAGATCTCTCTAAACTCCATCAATAAAACATTCTTGGAATTGAAATTACACTCAAATGAATTTTGTGCTAAAAGAGTGCAGCCTCTCCCCTGGGGAGAGTGATCCTTGGCCTGAGAGTATATAACAACCAAGCAATGATAGAAGAGGTTGTGGTTAGATTGCATCTCGGAATCGTGGTTGAGTTTAATGCCAGGTTTACAGTGGAGAAGAGGAGCTGTACGACACAGACTCTCAACTGATTTTGAAGGGGGTGAGAAGAGAACTAAGGGAAATGAAATATGTTGGAAGGAAAGGAAAGAAGGAAAGGGAAGAGAAGGAAAGGGAAGAGAAAGAAAAAAATGAAAAGGAAGGCGAAGGAAAGGGAAAAGAAGGAAAAGAAGGGAAGAGAAGGGAGGAGGGAGGGAATCGATTGGTGTGCTGGCTTTCTCCATGGGGGGAGGCGAGAGAAATGCACAGCTGCCTGATGCAATTGGTCTCCTCTGCTGAGGCCCTGAGCACTGCTGGATACCAGGGACACACGGGCACCTCTTAAGACCAGCGTTACTTGGGTACGAACGATAAGAATTACGTCATGCGCCATATTTCTCTCATTTGCATGTTGTCATAAGCCGCCCTCCCGACTCGCTCCATGTCCGGTAGGATTTTAGACCGGCTCAAACAGGTTCTCTTCTCGAGGCTCGAGACTCGTATCGGCTGCGTAGTTGATTGCGCACAAAATAATCATTGCCTTTTAACTGCTGCCTAACCACCTTCAAACAAAATACAGGTGTTAAAAAGTAACCAAAGGAAGCAAAAGAACACAAAAGCTGGATAAGAATGACGAAAGGCATGGATCAGGGGTGAAAGAGAGGTCCCTGGAACAGTGTGTGAGGAACCTACTCTGCATCTAACATTTGTACATGACTTTGGAGAGGTGGATGTGAAGCATCTTGGGACATTTTACTACGTTAAAGGTGCTATATAAATGCAAGTTGTTGTTGTTGTATAGCGCTGTCATCACTCTGACAGTGAATGCAAAATATACCAAAAAATATGTTTATTTGTCTTCTTCTTCCTGCCCCTTCCATGGCCTTATTTAAATGAGCCCTTGTGTTTCCCAACATTTCAGTTCCCGTAACTTCAGTTATGTGGATAGTCAGGAGAAGCTGGAGTTGTTCTCCTTAGAGCAGAGAAGATTAAGGGGAGATTTAATAGAGGTGTTCAAAATCATGGAGGGTTTTTGATAGAGTAAATAAGGAGAAACTGTTTCCATTGGCAGGAGGGTCGGTAACCAGAGATCACAGATTTACGGTGATCGGCAAAAATCTAGCCCAACAAATCACCACCCTATCGGCCTTTTCCCCAAACCTCGGCACCCTGACGGAGGAAGAATTCAATCGTGCCATCAAGCAACACCCTACTCATCAATAACCTGCTCGTTGATACTCAGTTCAGGTTCACCTCGAACCACTCAGCTCCAGACCTCAGAGCTGAATGCCAGAGGAGACGTGAGAGTAGCTGTGATCGACATCAAGACAGCATTCGACTGAGCATGGTGCCCCAGCAAAACTAAGGTCAATGGGGGTACAGGGGATACTCTCCAATGGCTGGAGTCCTAAAAGACACACAGGAAGGTAGTCATCGAAAGCAAAATACTGTGGATGCAGTATCTTTAGCAAGATAGGCATGGTTGTCGGTGGCTAATTATCACAGCCCCAGGATATCGTTCATGTGTAGCATCCTCAGCCCAACCATTTTTAGCTGCTTCATCAATGACCTTCCCTCCATCACAGGAATGGTGCTCTTCAGTGATGATTTTGCAGTGTTCAACTCCATTCACAACTCCACCAATAATAAAGCAGCCCATACCATCCTACACTGGACCTGGATAACATCCAGGCTTGGAATGACAAGTGGCAGGTAACATTTACACTACATTAGTGGCAGGCAACAACTATCTTGAAGAAGAAAATGTCCTACAACCTCCCTCTGATCTTCAATAGCAACACCATTGCTGAGTCCCTTACCATCAACATTCCAGCTGTCACCATTGACCAGGTGCTTAACTGGACCGGCCATGTCAGCATTATGGCTACAGGAGAAGGGCAGAGGCTAGGTACTATGATGAGTGGCTCAGCTCCTATGCTACATAGTCTCTCCAACATTCACAAAGCTCAAATCAGGAGTGCAATGGAATTCTCAACACCATTTAGAACAGAGCAGTTTGCTTGATCAGTGCGCCTACCACTGGACTCAGTATCCACTACTGGCGCACTGAAGCTGCAGTATATACCTTAATCGTACCTTCCTGCCCCATGGCCTCTGCCACCAAGTAGATCAAGAGTAGTAAGATCGTGGGTCGCCATCAACTCCAAGCTCCCCTCAAAGTCACACACCATCCTTACTTTAATCGTATGTCGCTTTCCTTTATTGCTCGTTGGGTCAAAATCATGGAATTCCCCAATGAACACCTTTGCCTGAGCATCATCACAACAAGGACTGCAATGGTTCAAGGTCAAAGATCAGCCATGATCTTATTGAATGGCGAAGCAAGCTTGAGGGGCCATGTGGCCTACTCCTGCTCCTATTTCTTATGTTCTCAGAATCAGAGGGGAGATGAGGAGACATTTGTTTTCCACAGCGAGTTGTTCTGATCTGGAATGTGCTGCCTGAAAAGGTGGTGGAAGCAGATTCAATAATAACTTTCAAAAGGCAATTGGATAAATACTTGAAAAGGAAAAAAAAATTGCAGGGCTGCGGGGAAAGAGCAGAGGAGTGGGACTAATTGGACAGCTCTTTCAAAGAGTCGGCGGAGGCACAATGGGCTGAATGGCCTCCTTCTGTGTGGTATGATTCTATGATTCTATGAAAGGCAGAGGGATGCCAGGCAATGACCATCTCCAACAAGAGAGAGTTTAACCACCTCCCCATGACATTCAATGGCATTACCATCACCGAATACCCCACCATCAACATCCTGGGGGTCACCACTGACCAGAAACCTAACTGGACCAGCCATATAAATACCGTGGCTACAAGAACAGGTCAGAGGCTGGGTATTCTGCAGCGAGTGACTCACCTCCTGACTCCCCAAAGCCTTTCCACCATCCACAAGGCACAAGTCAGGAGTGTGATGGAATACTCTCCACTTGCCTGGATGAGTGCAGCTCCAACAACACTCAAGAAGCTCGACACCATCCAGGACAACGCAGCCCACTTGATTGGCATCCCATCCACCACCCTAAACATTCACTCCCTTCACCACCGGCGCACTGTGGCTGCAGTGTGCACCATCCACAGTATGCAGTGCACCAACTCGCCAAGGCTTCTTTGACAGCACCTCCCAAACCCGCGGTCTCTACCACCTAGAAGGACAAGAGCAGCAGGCGCATGGGAACAACACCACCTGCACGATCCCCTCCAAGTCACACACCATCCCGACTTGGAAATATATCGCCGTTCCTTCATCATCGCTGGGTCAAAACCCTGGAACTCCCTTCCTAACAGCACTGTGGGAGAACCTTCACCACACGGACTGCAGTGGTTCAAGAAGGCGGCTCACCACCACCTTCTCAAGGGCAATTAGGGATGGGCAATAAATGCCGGCTTTGCCAGCGACGCCCACATCCCATGAACGAATTTTTAAAAATTGTGAACGTAGATTTTCAAAATACCAACACATACGGCTTATTCAGTTCTTTTTGGGTGTTTCCTTAGGATGCCTCAAATTCACACAACAACAATTTGCATTTATAGAGCACCTTTCACACAGCAAAACATCGCACGGCAAAATTTCACAGTCGGGGTTCAGCCCTTAGCAGGAGGAGGAGGGAAATTAAGGGAGAGGGGGCAGGAGAGGGAGGAGGTATTAAGGAGACTTTTGAAAGTTGCCAGTCCGGGAGCCAATGTTGGGGCTTCCCCTCTAAAGCTGCGTTTTACGGCAGGTTCACTCCCCAAAATCACCCCTTTAACTTTGCGGGAGAGCGGGGGAGGGGAATTTGGAGCACCCACTTTTCAACAACTGGGCACGTGCGAGATTTGGCCCGCTCTGCTCTGGTCCAAGCATCACTCTCACGTTTCTGGCTGTGACCATCCCGCACCCCCCCTCCCCCACCTCGCCCCCCCGTCCCCCACCCCTCCCCCCCCTCCCCGACCCACCACCACCCCGTGACATCAGGGAAAGATCCGTACAAGTGAGAATGGCGTGGGGGGGCTGCCATGACAACAGTGATTAGAGGTTTTTAAAATATGATGGGCCTTTTTTAAATTCATTGTCAGGATGTGGGCGTCGCTGGCGAGGCCGGCATTTATTGCCCATCCCTAATTGCCCCTTGAGAAGGTGGTGGTGAGCCGCCTTCTTGAACCGCTGCAGTCCGTGTGGTGAAGGTTCTCCCACAGTGCTGCTAGGAAGGGAGTTCCAGGATTTTGACCCAGCGATGATGAAGGAACGGCGATATATTTCCAAGTCGGGATGGTGTGTGACTTGGAGGGGAACGTGCAGGTGGTGTTGTTCCCATGCATCTGCTGGCTTTGACCTTCTAGGTGGTGGAAGTCGGGGGTTTGGGAGGTGCTGCTGAAGACCTTGGCGAGTTGTTGCAGTCCCAACAGTACACACTGCAGCCACTGTGCACCGGTGGTGTACAGCACTGCTCAGTTTGTGGCGTGCTCCCTCTAAAAGCCGGCTGCACCATCAATGCCCCATTAGTTGATCCTCATGCTGCCCATGATTATAGAACCAATGAAAAGAGAATCCTCCCTCCATCAGCCAGCCGACCTCACCTTGTGTCTCCACCCTTCAGTGGAAATTTGAGTGTCCTCCTCTCCAGCTGGGGCATGGACTGAAGGCCAGAGGAAAGAATCCTCCTCAGAGCAACTCCCTGCTCCAGAAATTTACAAATAAATTGCAAAACAGACAGCTTTCCATTGTAACATTATGTTTCTTGATGTGATACAGGCCAAATAAAACTGATTTATTTTCAGTCTGTTCGCTTCAGGGCAATGTGATTACCCAGAGATTAATGACCGATGCGTCACTGGTCTCTGAGAGTCCACTGTCCCTGTGCAGCATCTCAGTTCAAATGTCACCAAAAATCAGGATTACAGAAAAAATTAAACAGGCAAATTTAATTCTAGGAGTGTTTGAAGGAGCTTTACTCTGGACCAAACACTTGCTGTACCTGCCCTGGGAGTGTTTGATGGGACAGTGCAGAGGGAGCTTTACTCTGTATCTAACTCGTGCTGTGCCTGCCCTGGGAGTGTTTGGTGGGACAGTGTAGAGGGAGCTTCACTCTGTATCTAACCCGTGCTGTACCTGCCCTGGGAGTGTTTGATGGGACAGTGTCGAGGGAGCTTTACTCTGTATCTAACTCGTGCTGTGCCTGCCCTGGGAGTGTTTGGTGGGACAGTGTAGAGGGAGCTTTACTCTGTATCTAACTCGTGCTGTGCCTGCCCTGGGAGTGTTTGGTGGGACAGTGTAGAGGGAGCTTTACTCTGTATCTAACCCGTGCTGTACCTGCCCTGGGAGTGTTTGATGGGACAGTGTAGAGGGAGCTTTACTCTGTATCTAACGCTTGCTGTACCTGCCCTGGGAGTGTTTGATGGGACAGTGTAGAGGGAGCTTTACTCTGTATCTAACCTGTGCTGTACCTGCCCTGGGAATGTTTGATGGGACAGTGTAGAGGGAGCTTTACTCTGTATCTAACCCGTGCTGTACCTGCCCTGGGACTGTTTGGTGGGACAGTGTAGAGGGAGCTTTACTCTGTATCTAACCCGTGCTGTACCTGCCCTGGGAGTGTTTGGTGGGACAGTGTAGAGTGAGCTTCACTCTGTATCTAACCCGTGCTGTACCTGCCCTGGGAGTGTTTGGTGGGACAGTGTAGAGGGAGCTTTACTCTGTATCGAACCCGTGCTGTACCTGCCCTGGGAGTGTTTGGTGGGACAGTGTAGAGGGAACTTTACTCTGTATCGAACCCGTGATGTACCTGCCCTGGGAATGTTTGGTGGGACAGTGTAGAGGGAGCTTCACTCTGTATCTAACCCGTGCTGTACCTGCCCTGGGAGTGTTTGGTGGGACAGTGCAGAGGGAGCTTTACTCTGTATCTAACCCGTGCTGTACCTGCCCTGGGAGTGTTTCATGGGACAGTGCAGAGGGAGCTTTACTCTGTATCTAACCCGTGCTGTACCTGCCCCGGGAATATTTGGTGGGACAGTGTAGCGGGAGCTTTACTCTGTATCTAACCCGTGCTGTATCTGCCCTGGGAATGTTTGGTGGGACAGTGTAGAGGGAGCTTCACTCTGTATCTAACCCGTGCTGTACCTGCCCTGGGAATGTTTGATGGGACAGTGTAGAGGGAGCTTTACTCTGGATCCAACCCGTGCTATCCCTGCCCTGGGAGTGTTTGGTGGGACAGTGCAGAGGGAGCTTTACTCTGTATCTAACCCGTGCTGTACCTGCCCTGGGAGTGTTTGGTGGGACAGTGAAGAGGGAGCTTTACTCTGTATCTAACCCGTGCTGTACCTGCCCTGGGAATATTTGGTGGGACAGTGTAGAGGGAGCTTTACTCTGCATCAAACCCGTGCTGTACCTGCCCAGGGAATGTTTGATGGGACAGTGTAGAGGGAGCTTTACTCTGTAACTAACCTGTGCTGTACATGCCCTGGGAATGTTTGGTGGGACAGTGTAGAGGGAGCTTTACTCTGGATCTAACCCGTGCTGTACCTGCCCTGGGACTGTGTGGTGGGACAGTGTAGAGGGAGCTTTACTCTGTATCTAACCCGTGCTGTACCTGCCCTGGGAGTGTTTGGTGGGACAGTGTAGAGTGAGCTTCACTCTGTATCTAACCCGTGCTGTACCTGCCCTGGGAGTGTTTGGTGGGACAGTGTAGAGGGAGCTTTACTCTGTATCTAACCCGTGCTGTACCTGCCCTGGGAGTGATTGGTGGGAAAGTGTAGAGGGAGCTTTATTCTGTATCTAACGTGTGCTGTACCTGCCCTGGGAGTGTTTGGTGGGACAGTGTAGAGGGAACTTTACTCTGTATCTAACCCGTGCTGTACCTGCCCTGGGAGTGTTAGGTGGGACAGTGTAGAGGGAGCTTTACTCTGTATCTAACCCGTGCTGTACCTGCCCTGGGGCTGTTTGGTGGGACAGTGTAGAGGGAGCTTTACTCTGTATCGAACCCGTGCTGTACCTGCCCTGGGAGTGTTTGGTGGGACAGTGTAGAGGGAGCTTCACTCGGTATCTAACCCGTGCTGTACCTGCCCTGGGAGTGTTTGGTGGGACAGTGCAGAGGGAGCTTTACTCTGCATCAAACCCGTGCTGTACCTGCCCTGGGAGTGTTTGGTGGGACAGTGCAGAGGGAGCTTTACTCTGCATCAAACCCGTGCTGTACCTGCCCTGGGACTGTTTGGTGGGTCAGTGTAGAGGGAGCTTTACTCTGCATCAAACCCGTGCTGTACCTGCCCTGGGAGTGTTTGGTGGGACAGTGTAGAGTGAGCTTTACTCTGTATCTAACCCGTGCTGTACCTCCCCTGCGAATGTTTGGTGGGACAGTGTAGAGGGAGCTTTACTCTGTATCTAACCGGTGCTGTACCTGCCCTGGGAGTGTTTGGTGGGACAGTGTAGAGGGAGCATTACTCTGTATCTAACCCGTGCTGTACCAGCCCTGGGAGTGTTTGATGGTACAGTGTCGAGGGAGCTTTACTCTGTATCTAACCCGTGCTGTACCTGCCCTGGGAGTATTTGATGGGACAGTGCAGAGGGAGCTTTACTCTGTATCTAACCCGTGCTGTACCTGTCCTGGGAGTGTTTGGGGGGACAGTATAGAGGGAGCTTTACTCTGTATCTAACCTGTGCTGTACCTGACCTGGGAATATTTGGTGGGACAGTGCAGAGGGGGCTTTACTCTGTATCTAACCCGTGCTGTACCTGCCCTGGGAGTGTTTGGTGGGACAGTGTAGAGGGAGCTTTACTCTGTATCTAACCCGTGCTGTACCTGCCGTGGGAGTGTTTGGTGGGACAGTGTAGAGGGAGCTTTACTCTGCATCTAACCCGTGCTGTACCTGCCCTGGGAATATTTGGTGGGACAGTGTAGAGGGAGCTTTACTCTGCATCTAACCCGTGCTGTACCTGCCCTGGGAATGTTTGATTGGACAGTGTAGAGGGAGCTTTACTCTGTATCCAACACGTGCTGTACCTCCCCTGGGAATGTTTGGTGGGACAGTGTAGAGGGAGCTTTACTCTGTATCTAACCCGTGCTGTACCTGCCCTGGGAGTGTTTGGTGGGACAGTGTAGAGGGAGCTTTACTCTGTATCTAACCCGTGCTGGACCTGCCCTGGGAATATTTGGTGGGACAGTGTGGAGGGAGCTTTACTCTGCATCTAACCCGTGCTGTACCTGCCCTGGGAATGTTTGATGGGACAGTGTAGCGGAAGCTTTACTCTGTATCTAACCCGTGCTGGACCTGCCCTGGGAATATTTGGTGGGACAGTGTAGAGGGAGCTTTACTCTGCATCGAACGCGTGCTGTACCTGCCCTGGGAATGTTTGATGGGACAGTGTAGAGGGAGCTTTACTCTGTATCTAATCTGTGCTGTACATGCCCTGGGAATGTCTGGTGGGACAGTGTAGAGGGAGCTTTACTCTGTATCTAACCCGTGCTGTACCTGCCCTGGGACTGTTTGGTGGGACAGTGTAGAGGGAGCTTTACTCTGTATCTAACCCGTGCTGTACCTGCCCTGGGAGTGTTTGATGGGACAGTGTAGAGGGAGCTTTACTCTGTATCTAACCCGTACTGTACCTGCCTGGGAGTGTTTGGTGGGACAGTGTAGAGGGAACTTTACTCTGTATCTAACCCGTGCTGTACCTGCCCTGGGAGTGTTTGATGGGACAGTGTAGAGGGAACTTTACTCTCTATCTAACCCGTGCTGTACCTGCCCTGGGAGTGTTTGATGGGACAGTGCAGAGGGAGCTTTACTCTGTATCTAACCCGTGCTGTACCTGCCCCGGGAATATTTGGTGGGACGGTGTAGCGGGAGCTTTACTCTGTATCTAACCCGTGCTGTACCTGCCCTGGGAATGTTTGATGGGACAGTGTAGAGGGAGCTTTACTCTGGATCCAACCCGTGCTATCCCTGCCCTGGGAGTGTTTGGTGGGACAGTGCAGAGGGAGCTTTACTCTGTATCTAACCCGTGCTGTACCTGCCCTGGGAGTGTTTGGTGGGACAGTGTGGAGGGAGCTTTACTCTGTATCTAACCCGTGCTGTACCTGCCCTAGGAATATTTGGTGGGACAGTGTAGAGGGAGCTTTACTCTGCATCTAACCCGTGCTGTACCTGCCCAGGGAATGTTTGATGGGACAGTGTAGAGGGAGCTTTACTCTGTATCTAACCTGTGCTGTACATGCCCTGGGAATGTTTGGTGGGACAGTGTAGAGGGAGCTTTACACTGTATCTAACCCGTGCTGTACCTGCCCTGGGAGTGATTGGTGGGAAAGTGTAGAGGGATCTTTATTCTGTATCTAACCTGTGCTGTACCTGCCCTGGGAGTGTTTGGTGGGTCAGTGTAGAGGGAACTTTACTCTGTATCTAACCCGTGCTGTACCTGCCCTGGGAGTGTTTGGTGGGACAGTGTAGAGGGAGCTTTACTCTGTATCTAACCCGTGCTGTACCTGCCCTGGGACTGTTTGGTGGGACAGTGCAGAGGGAGCTTTACTCTGTATCCAACCCGTGCTGTACCTGCCCTGGGAATGTTTGGTGGGACAGTGTGGAGGGAGCTTCACTCTGTATCTAACCCGAGCTGTACCTGCCCTGGGAGTGTTTGGTGGGACAGTGCAGAGGGAGCTTTACTCTGTATCTAACCCGTGCTGTACCTGCCCTGGGAGTGTTTGATGGGACAGTGTAGAGGGAGCTTTACTCTGTATCTAACCCGTGCTGTACCTGCCCTGGGAGTGTTTGGTGGGACAGTGTAGAGGGAGCTTTACTCTGTATCGAACCCGTGCTGTACCTGCCCTGGGAGTGTTTGGTGGGACAGTGTAGAGGGAGCTTCACTCTGCATCTAACCCGTGCTGTACCTGCCCTGGGAGTGTTTGGTGGGACAGTGCAGAGGGAGCTTTACTCTGCATCAAACCCGTGCTGTACCTGCCCTGGGAGTGTTTGGTGGGACAGTGTAGAGGGAGCTTTACTCTGTATCTAACCCGTGCTGTACCTGCCCTGGGACTGTTTGGTGGGAAAGTGCAGAGGGAGCTTTACTCTGCATCAAACCCGTGCTGTACCTGCCCTGGGAGTGTTTGGTGGGACAGTGTAGAGTGAGCTTTACTCTGTATCTAACCCGTGCTGTACCTCCCCTGCGAATGTTTGGTGGGACAGTGCAGAGGGAGCTTTACTCTGCATCTAACCGGTGCTGTACCTGCCCTGGGAGTGTTTGATGGTACAGTGTAGAGGGAGCTTTACTCTGTATCTAACCCGTGCTGTACCTGCCCTGGGAGTATTTGATGGGACAGTGCAGAGGGAGCTTTACTCTGTATCTAACCCGTGCTGTACCTGCCCTGGGAGTGTTTGGTGGGACAGTATAGAGGGAGCTTTACTCTGTATCTATCCTGTGCTGTACCTGACCTGGGAATATTTGGTGGGACAGTGTAGAGGGGGCTTTACTCTGTATCTAACCCGTGCTGTACCTGCCCTGGGTGTGTTTGGTGGGTCAGTGTAAAGTGAGCTTCACTCTGCATCTAACCCGTGCTGGACCTGCCCTGGGAGTGTTTGGTGGGACAGTGTAGAGGGAGCTTTACTCTGTATCTAATCCGTGCTGTACCTGCCCTGGGAGTGTTTGGTGGGACAGTGTAGAGGGAGCTTTACTCTGTATCTAACCCGTGCTGTACCTGCCCTGGGAATATTTGGTGGGACAGTGTAGAGGGAGCTTTACTCTGCATCTAACCCGTGCTGTACCTGCCCTGGGAATGTTTGATTGGACAGTGTAGAGGGAGCTTTACTCTGTATCCAACACGTGCTGTACCTCCCCTGGGAATGTTTGGTGGGACAGTGTAGAGGGAGCTTTACTCTGTATCTAACCCGTGCTGTACCTGCCCTGGGAGTGTTTGGTGGGACAGTGTAGAGGGAGCTTCACTCTGTATCTAACCCGTGCTGTACCTGCCCTGGGAGTGTTTGATGGGACAGTGTAGAGGGAGCTTTACTCTGTATCTAACCCGTGCTGTACCTGCCCTGGGAGTGTTTGGTGGGACAGTGTAGAGGGAGCTTTACTCTGTATCGAACCCGTGCTGTACCTGCCCTGGGAGTGTTTGGTGGGACAGTGTCGAGGGAGCTTCACTCTGTATCTAACCTGTGCTGTACCTGCCCTGGGAGTGTTTGGTGGGACAGTGCAGAGGGAGCTTTACTCTGCATCAAACCCGTGCTGTACCTGCCCTGGGAGTGTTTGGTGGGACAATGTTGAGGGAGCTTTACTCTGCATCTAACCCGTGCTGTACCTGCCCTGGGACTGTTTGGTGGGAAAGTGTAGAGGGAGCTTTACTCTGCATCAAACCCGTGCTGTACCTGCCCTGGGAGTGTTTGGTGGGACAGTGCAGAGTGAGCTTTACTCTGTATCTAACCCGTGCTGTACCTGCCCTGGGAGTATTTGATGGGACAGTGCAGAGGGAGCTTCACTCTGCATCTAACCCGTGCTGGACCTGCCCTGGGAGTGTTTGGTGGGACAGTGTAGAGGGAGCTTTACTCTGTATCTAACCCGTGCTGTACCTGCCCTGGGAGTGTTTGGTGGGACAGTGTAGAGGGAGCTTTACTCTGTATCTAACCCGTGCTGTACCTGCCCTGGGAATATTTGGTGGGACAGTGTAGAGGGAGCTTTACTCTGTATCCAACACGTGCTGTACCTGCCCTGGGAATATTTGGTGGGACAGTGTAGAGGGAGCTTTACTCTGCATATAACCAGTGCTGTACCTGCCCTGGGAATGTTTGATGGGACAGTGTAGCGGGAGTTTTACTCCGTATCTAACCCGTGCTGGACCTGCCCTGGGAATATTTGGTGGGACAGTGTAGAGGGAGCTTTACTCTGCATCGAACGCGTGCTGTACCTGCCCTGGGAATGTTTGATGGGACAGTGCAGAGGGAGCTTTACTCTGTATCTAATCTGTGCTGTACATGCCCTGGGAATGTTTGGTGGGACAGTGTAGAGGGAGCTTTACTCTGTATCTAACCCGTGCTGTACCTGCCCTGGGACTGTGTGGTGGGACAGTGTAGAGGGAGCTTTACTCTGTATCTAACCCGAGCTGTACCTGCCCTGGGAGTGTTTGGTGGGACAGTGTAGAGGGAGCTTTACTCTGTATCTCACCTGTGCTGGACCTGCCCTGGGAGTGTTTGGTGGGACAGTGTAGAGGGAACTTTACTCTGTATCTAACCCGTGCTGTACCTGCCCTGGGAGTGTTTGGTGGGACAGTGTAGAGGGAGCTTTACTCTGTATCCAACCCATGCTATCCCTGCCCTGGGAGTGTTTGATGGGACAGTGCAGAGTGAGCTTTACTCTGTATCTAACCCGTGCTGTACCTGCCCTGGGAGTGTTTGGTGGGACAGTGTCGAGGGAGCTTTACTCTGCATCGACCCCGTGCTGTACCTGCCCTGGTAATGTTTGATGGGACAGTGTAGAGGGAGTTTCACTCTGTATCTAACCAGTGCTGTACCTGCCCTGGGAGTGTTTGGTGGGACAGTGTAGAGGGAGCTTTACTCTGTATCTAACCCGAGCTGTACCTGCCCTGGGAGTGTTTGGTGGGACAGTGTAGAGGGAGCTTTACTCTGTATCTCACCTGTGCTGAACCTGCCCTGGGAGTGTTTGGTGGGACAGTGTAGAGGGAACTTTACTCTGTATCTAACCCGTGCTCTACCTGCCCTGGGAGTGTTTGGTGGGACAGTGTAGAGGGAGCTTTACTCTGTATCTAACCCGTGCTGTACCTGCCCTGGGACTGTTTGGTGGGACAGTGTAGAGGGAGCTTTACTCTGTATCTAACCCGT
This sequence comes from Heptranchias perlo, assembly GCF_035084215.1. Taxonomy (NCBI): domain Eukaryota; kingdom Metazoa; phylum Chordata; class Chondrichthyes; order Hexanchiformes; family Hexanchidae; genus Heptranchias; species Heptranchias perlo. The sequence continues at coordinate 79,385,991 of NC_090335.1, forward strand.
GCTGTACCTGCCCTGGGAATGTTTGGTGGGACAGTGTAGAGGGAGCTTTACTCTGTATCTAACCCGTGCTGTACCTGCCCTGGGAGTGTTTGATGGGACAGTGTTGAGGGAGCTTCACTCTGTATCTAACCCGTGCTGTACCTGCCCTGGGAGTGTTTGGTGGGACAGTGCAGAGGGAGCTTTACTCTGTATCTAACCCGTGCTGTACCTGCCCTGGGAGTGTTTGATGGGACAGCGTAGAGGGAGCTTTACTCTGTATCTAACCCGTGCTGTACCTGCCCTGGGAGTGTTTTATGTGACAGTGTAGAGGGAGCTTTACTCTGCATCTAACCCGTGCTGTACCTGCCCTGGGAGTGTTTGATGGGACAGTGTAGAGGGAGCTTTACTCTGTATCTAAACCGTGCTGTACCTGCCCTGGGAGTGTTTGGTGGGACAGTGTAGAGGGAGCTTTACTCTGTATCTAACCCGTGCTGTACCTGCCCTGGGAGTGTTTGGTGGGACAGTGCAGAGGGAGCTTTACTCTGTATCTAACCCGTGCTGTACCTGCCCTGGGAGTGTTTGGTGGGACAGTGTAGAGGGAACTTTACCCTGTATCTAAACCGTGCTGTACCTGCCCTGGGAGTGTTTGGTGGGACAGTGTAGAGGGAGCTTTACTCTGTATCTAACCCGTGCTGTACCTGCCCTGGGAGTGTTTGGTGGGACAGTGTAGAGGGAGCTTTACTCTGTATCTAACCCGTGCTGTACCTGCCCTGGGAGTGTTTGGTGGGACAGTGTAGAGGGAGCTTTACTCTGTATCGAACCCGTGCTGTACCTGCCCTGGGAGTGTTTGGTGGGACAGTGTAGAGGGAGCTTCACTCTGTATCTAACCTGTGCTGTACCTGCCCTGTGAGTGTTTGGTGGGACAGTGCAGAGGGAGCTTTACTCTGCATCAAACCCGTGCTGTACCTGCCCTGGGAGTGTTTGGTGGGACAGTGTAGAGGGAGCTTTACTCTGTATCTAACCCGTGCTGTACCTGCCCTGGGACTGTTTGGTGGGAAAGTGTAGAGGGAGCTTTACTCTGCATCAAACCCGTGCTGTACCTGCCCTGGGAGTGTTTGGTGGGACAGTGTAGAGTGAGCTTTACTCTGTATCTAACCCGTGCTGTACCTCCCCTGCGAATGTTTAGTGGGACAGTGTAGAGGGAGCTTTACTCTGTATCTAACCGGTGCTGTACCTGCCCTGGGAGTGTTTGGTGGGACAGTGTAGAGGGAGCTTTACTCTGTATCTAACCCGTGCTGTACCTGCCCTGGGAGTGTTTGATGGTACAGTGTAGAGGGAACTTTACTCTGTATCTAACCCGTGCTGTACCTGCCCTGGGAGTATTTGATGGGACAGTGCAGAGGGAGCTTTACTCTGTATCTAACCCGTGCTGTACCTGCCCTGGGAGTGTTTGGTGGGACAGTATAGAGGGAGCTTTACTCTGTATCTAACCTGTGCTGTCCCTGACCTGGGAATATTTGGTGGGACAGTGTAGAGGGAGCTTTACTCTGTATCTAACCCATGCTGTACCTGCCCTGGGTGTGTTTGGTGGGTCAGTGTAGAGTGAGCTTCACTCTGCATCTAACCCGTGCTGGACCTGCCCTGGGAGTGTTTGGTGGGACAGTGTAGAGGGAGCTTTACTCTGTATCTAACCCGTGCTGTACCTGCCCTGGGTGTGTTTGGTGGGTCAGTGTCGAGTGAGCTTCACTCTGCATCTAACCCGTGCTGGACCTGCCCTGGGAGTGTTTGGTGGGACAGTGTAGAGGGAGCTTTACTCTGTATCTAACCCATGCTGTACCTGCCCTGGGAGTGTTTGGTCGGACAGTGTAGAGGGAGCTTTACTCTGTATCTAACCCGTGCTGTACCTGCCCTGGGAATATTTGGTGGGACAGTGCAGAGGGAGCTTTACTCTGCATCTAACCCGTGCTGTACCTGCCCTGGGAGTGTTTGGTGGGACAGTGTAGAGGGAGCTTCACTCTGTATCTAACACGTGCTGTACCTGCCCTGGGAGTGTTTGGTGGGACAGTGTAGAGGGAACTTTACCCTGTATCTAAACCGTGCTGTACCTGCCCTGGGAGTGTTTGGTGGGACAGTGTGGAGGGAGCTTTACTCTGTATCTAACCCGTGCTGTACCTGCCCTGGGAGTGTTTGGTGGGACAGTGTAGAGGGAGCTTGACTCTGTATCTAAACCGTGCTGTACCTGCCCTGGGAGTGTTTGGTGGGACAGTGTAGAGGGAGCTTTACTCTGTATCTAACCCGTGCTGTACCTGCCCTGGGAGTGTTTGGTGGGACAGTGCAGAGGGAGCTTTACTCTGTATCTAACCCGTGCTGTACCTGCCCTGGGAGTGTTTGGTGGGACAGTGTAGAGGGAACTTTACCCTGTATCTAAACCGTGCTGTACCTGCCCTGGGAGTGTTTGGTGGGACAGTGTAGAGGGAGCTTTACTCTGTATCTTACCCGTGCTGTACCTGCCCTGGGAGTGTTTGGTGGGACAGTGTAGAGGGAGCTTTACTCTGTATCTAACCCGTGCTGTACCTGCCCTGGGAGTGTTTGGTGGGACAGTGTAGAGGGAGCTTTACTCTGTATCTAACCCGTGCTGTCACTGCCCTGGGAATATTTGGTGGGACAGTGTAGAGGGAGCTTTACTCTGCATCGAACCCGTGCTGTACCTGCCCTGGTAATGTTTGATGGGACAGTGTAGAGGGGGCTTTACTCTGTATCTAACCTGTGCTGTACCTGTGCTGGGAATGTTTGGTGGGACAGTGTAGATGGAGCTTTACTCTGTGTCTAACCCGTGCTGTACCTTCCCTGGGACTGTTTGGTGGGACAGTGTCGAGGGAGCTTTACTCTGTATCTAACCCGTGCTGTACCTGCCCTGGGAATGTTTGATGGGACAGTGTAGAGGGAGCTTTACTCTGTATCTAACCCGTGCTGTACCTGCCCTGGGACTGTTTGGTGGGAAAGTGTAGAGGGAGCTTTACTCTGTATCCAACACGTGCTGTTCCTCCCCTGGGAATGTTTGGTGTGACAGTGTGGAGGGAGCTTTACTCTGTATCTAACCCGTGCTGTACCTGCCCTGGGACTGTTTGGTGGGAAAGTGTAGAGGGAGCTTTACTCTGTATCCAACACGTGCTGTTCCTCCCCTGGGAATGTTTGGTGTGACAGTGTAGAGGGAGCTTTACTCTGTATCTAACCCGTGCTGTACCTGGCCTGGGAGTGTTTGGTGGGACAGTGTAGAGGGAACTTTACCCTGTATCTAACCCGTGCTGTACCTGCCCTGGGAGTGTTTGGTGGGACAGTGCAGAGGGAGCTTTACTCTGTATCGAACCCGTGATGTACCTGCCCTGGGAGTGTTTGGTGGGACAGTGTAGAGGGAGCTTTACTCTGTAGCTCACCTGTGCTGGACCTGCCCTGGGAGTGTTTGGTGGGACAGTGTAGAGGGAACTTTACTCTGTATCTAACCCGTGCTGTACCTGCCCTGGGAGTGTTTGGTGGGACTGTGTGGAGGGAGCTTTACTCTGGATCTAACCCGTGCTGTACCTGCCCTGGGACTGTTTGGTGGGACAGTGTAGAGGGTGCTTTACTCTGTATCCAACCCGTGCTGTACCTGCCCTGGGAATGTTTGGTGGGACAGTGTCGAGGGAGCTTCACTCTGTATCTAACCCGTGCTGTACCTGCCCTGGGAGTGTTTGGTTGGACAGTGCAGAGGGAGCTTTACTCTGTATCTAACCCGTGCTGTACCTGCCCTGGGAGTGTTTGATGGGACAGTGTGGAGGGAGCTTTACTCTGTATCTAACCTGTGCTGTACCTGCCCTGGGAGTGTTTGATGGGACAGTGTAGAGGGAGCTTTATTCTGTATCTAACCTGTGCTGTACCTGCCCTGGGAGTGTTTGATGGGACAGTGTAGAGGGAGCTTTACTCTGTATCTAACCCGTGCTGTACCTGCCCTGGGAGTGTTTGATGCGACAGTGTAGAGGGAGCTTTACTCTGTATCTAAACCGTGCTGTCCCTGCCCTGGGAGTGTTTGGTGGGATAGTGCAGAGGGAGCTTTACTCTGCATCAAACCCGTGCTGTACCTGCCCTGGGAGTGTTTGGTGGGACAGTGTAGAGGGAACTTTACTCTGTATCTAACCCGTGCTGTACCTGCCCTGGGAGTGTTTGATGGGACAGTGTAGAGGGAGCTTTACTCTGTATCTAACCCGTGCTGTACCTGCCCTGGGAGTGTTTGATGGGACAGTGTAGAGGGAGCTTTACTCTGTATCTAACCCGTGCTGTACCTGCCCTGGGAGTGTTTGATGGGACAGTGATCTTCCTCTCTGGCTGTGACCATGGTGCATTCTTGCTCCTTATTCTGCTTGACCGCTCTGCAATCTTTAACAGTCAACCACACAAATCGCCAAAGGACCATTCATGTGAATAGGATCACGGGAATTGCTGGACGAGAAAAGACCGCGGTCCATCTCGTTCGCCTTCTACCATCCTGCTAGTCCCATGATACAACGATAATGGCGATGTTGACTAATCGGAGCAATTGATCTCTTTCAATGAGTCTGCAACAGACCCAGACATGAGGCAAGGAAAATCCCAGTGGTGGAGATCTTTGGGAACCATAGGTCCAGTCACCTTTTCCTCCCAAACATATTGCACTCACCACATGTCATGTCTCAAATTACTCATAAATTGTATCCCAAAATGTTGTTTTCTGTCTGAAATCTACCTAATTTGCATTTGAATGAATCAACACGATCTGCTCCCACCATCTCCCTGGGGAGCCCGTTCCACAGATTGACCAATCGCTCACTGAAATAATGCAACTTTTCGGACATGCCCTTTGAGTTCCTCAAAGACCTTTGCTAACAAGATTGATGCAATTAGCCATGTTTGCGAGTGAACATTCTGACAGTGTGTCCATTCAGTCTGGGATAGCTTCTGATATTGCTGCCATTGATCAACTTTATGTGCTCTCACTTTAGGGGTCATGGGAGAGATTAGACTCCTTGGATTCTCCACTGCACAGGAAAAAAAAAGGGAAATAAAATCAGGAAAATGTCAGCAAGGATATCGGCCCGAATCTGTCACTGACGTTATCACTCTGTTCTCAAGATCTGTGTATGTGAGAATCCCTACGTGGTCAGTTTTCGGTAAAATATTAAGATGCCTATGTGGCAAAGAAGCAGAATGCAAAATGGTTAGAAAGGGTTAATTAGTTAGTAACTGAGATTGGTACAGGTGGCCTGGCCTCCTGCTGGGCCATATGTTTGCGTAGTCAGCAGGTTTGCATGGTCTTAGCAATGTCGAGTCTTTGATGTGACTCAAGGACTGGTCTGAATGTCTCCATGTTTATGGCAGATCAATATCGGTAACGAGCTTAGCCAAAGTTGAAAGACATTCCAGGTTGGGAGATAAGGAACAGAAGGAACAGGGAAGAACATTCCAAGTTGGAAGGTGAGGAAGTATCCCCTTTGATGTCTAACAGCAGCATGATCAGCACATGGACGATTTATGATTGGCCGGAAATAATGTAACCTCGCATGGCAACCTGTGCCCGGCTTATGATTGGTGTTGACCCTCGTTAAGTATGTTCCAACCCCTATTGATTGTATAAAAACGTGTGGATTTCTGTATGTTCTTGTTCTTGCTCTGCCAGCATAGAGGGACTCTATCAGGAGTCCAAATCAATGCTGCAGACTAAGAACCCTGCTATTAAAGTTGTGCTGAACTTTAAAATGTATTCGACTTCAGTTTTTACTGAACCAGACTGAGGGGAAAGAATCCGGATCGTCATTTGGTGGCGCGTACGGGGATCTTAACGGTCGTTCACCGAGAGTTCGCGGAGTAAGAGGCGGATTGTCTCAGACACGGAGGAAGGAAATGGCGCCCCGATGTAAGTCGTCTTAATTTACTACGTCGGTATTCCTCCAATCCGTCAGTCTGACGACGAATCGTCCAATCGCTAACACTCGTGTGCGTCCTTACAAGATTCAGGTCAGTCTGGCGAATACACAGAAATAGCAGGAAGAGGTCAGTGGTCGAATATCACTGAGGGAATAACTTGTAAGCGGTAGGTCAGTGGTTAATATCACTGAGGGTAGTCAGGGTTTAAGTTCCTGATGATTGGATATAAACAGGAACTATTGATAAAAACTTAGATGCCGCCAAAAAAGGCTCAGGAATTAATTTGGAAAAATAACAGAGGTACCACAGCCAAAGAACTAATTGCTTTATGGAGACAGTACTGTAAAAAAAAATATGGATAGAATTAAGTGACTAGACAAACGTTTAAAAGACAGAGACCCGAAAAAGAAAGGTTTTGTTGTTTAAGTGTACTGTCCCTTTAAAAAGCCTGTCTTGATCAGTGTTTTTTTTGTCGGTGTTGTGGGCCACGCCCCCTTCTTACTGTGTCTTGCGTGTTTTCTTCCTTTGTGTAATGTATCTGTCTTGTCGTGTGTTTAATTCTGATACTGCCGAATTAAAATTGGAGTTATTGAGGTTAAGTGACCTATTAAATTCTGGTTCTTATAAAGTGTGGGCATGTTAAATTCCAGACATGGGATCTTCAAAAAATTGGCATTTTGAATGTTTATTTTGTGATTGGCTGTGGTTTAAAAAGAGGTTAAAAATTAACGGGATAGATTAAAAACCTATCAGGATCATTGTGATAGGAAAAGTCGGAAAGCTGGAACAGCTCGGAGCGTTGATTATAATCACATCCACTAAAAGTATGTGAAAAAATAGTGTGCAAAAATATAGTATAAAGCAATCCACAAATGTGAGAAGTAAAAAAATCAGTCAAACCTGTGTGAAGTGAAATTTTGAAGGTGGGAACTTAATCTCAAAAGGGAGAAGGATCAAGTTACTCCTACCACAAGAGCAAGTTAATGTTAACCCCTTCCATCCCAAGAAGTCAGACTGTCATGCCAAGACCAGTTCAAACAGATAGAAATGACCCAGTCGGTTGAGAACTGTCTGAGGCTAACCATTACACAGGTGAACATGAGGTAATAATTGGTATAGGTTATATTAGTAAAATTGTCCCAATTACTCGGAAATGCCAAAGGCTACAATTGACTGAGATATAAGTTTTCACGCTACAGTGAAAAATTGATAAGAAAGGAATGTAAAACAAATCATATGAAAAGGACGCTTTGGTTAGACAATTGGAAGTCCATTACTTGAGCTATGTACTGACACAGGGTACTAAACGCCTATCAGTTTTACCCTGCCACAGTATAAGGAAGTTTTGACAAGTTCTGGGGCTATTCAATTTTATTTGAAATTAATAGTAGAATACAAGATCTGACCAAAGAGGGGAGACCTTCCCTGACAAATTATATAACTCGCATTGAGACTGCTAAGAAAACTCAACAATTAGATCAACACCTCCTAACTCAAGTGTTAAAACAAAGAGCGACATGGAATGGAGGTGGACATCGTAAAAAGAGATAGGCAAATATGGAGACGTAAAGATCTGTGATAAGTGATATAGCAACTGCCTTTGCCTCAGTTGTTAACACCATTGATTTGACAACATTAGATCAAAAGGTCAGAGATTTAGGGTCTCGCATTAAAGATATATTAAAAGATAAATGAAAATACAGATAAGGAATTGTCTGAGGATCAAATGCTGACCATATATTTGCAAAGGATAGCTACAGTGCTAGAAACACATGCCCAAACCATTAATAAATTAATAAAAGAGGAATATAACATATCTTAGCAGGCGGCTGCTAATGATATCTGCTTAATGTGGTTACATCTTGAAAACACAGAGATTAGGACTTGGAGTTAGAAATTCCAGTCTGCAGCCCTGCGTACATCTGTATGTGGGAGAGACTGTGTTTATTTCAGACAGGCTGCGTGCTTCAGAGAGAGAGAGACTAGGCAATTTCTCTCTCCTGTTTTGTTTTCTAAATTTGTTTCGGGTAAAGGGATTATTCCTTTGGATAAATAAATAATAAATGAAGATTTGACAAATTAATCACTTGGGCTCTCAAGAAGAGCCGCAATGGATTTTCTGTGTTTCTTTTAAAACAGGTGACCCTGTTTTTTTTTTGGGACCACGTGAGTGTTGATGGTGCAGGATTACCAAGAGTAGTTACAAAGTTACGGTGCAACCTTTGCTGGAGAAATTTGGTGCAGGAAATGATCCAGTGGTGTTAAAGATTTAAGACTTTAGCTGCAGACATCAGCGGATACCAAATGTCACAGCATGGTGATATCAACCTGATTCTCTTCTTTTGAAAACATTTTGATTTGTTTTGTTTTAACCTATTTGTTGTCTTCCGAGACAGAGTGCTCGAGGTGGGAAGATATGGGAATTTCTCTAAAGTCATTGAATTGGGCATGATAAAAAATCAATCTGGCATAAATATACAATCTAGTGGAAGTCAGGAAAGTGTAGTTGAGAATAGTAAATTGATAGCTTTCTCGTGGAGATATTTGTGTCCTTGCCTATAATGAATAATGAGAAAACTACACTCAATAGCCTGGCCACTACCCTGACATCGGGACCATTCAGGGGGAGATAAGCACTCTAGACACCCCTGATCTTTTTGATAAGATAACCTGAAAACCTAAGAACGGCTACAGTGGACATAAAAGATACAAATGTATGTTGCCATCATCTGAACCGGAGACCAGGATGAAGAACATGATTACAAAGGCCTATGGCCTGGTGAGCTATTGCAACCACTCTTTAAACAAACCAGTTGCTTTTACAGGACTGAATCCTACAGGACATATGATGTGTGCCATGGAAAATGTTCGGAAATACCATGAGGAAGAAGAGACTGGCCAGCAGAAAGTTAATATCCAAGAACACTAAGCTCATTCCTATGAGATGCTGCTAGTATGCGGAGATACATGAAGAAGATACAGTGAAGAATGAGTCTCAGACAGGCTCAGTTACTTGACAACAGCACAACAGGAAAATGGTTAATGTGGTCCAGGCGAGTGAGAAATCCTTTTAAACAAGGCACTGACACATGGTCCATAGAGAAACCAACTAATTAATGAAACAGTCAGGAAACACTGGTATCAATCAAAAGGACTGAAATTAAAGTAAAGAGGGACACAGTAATTTGGATTTCCAAAATTCAGGGTTAGGTTCCCATCAGTTAACAATAAAATTGGGAGAAACAATATTTAGAAGATATCCGCATGATGGATACAAAATTACAAGATTATGAGGGTTCAAGAACTAGAGGACGTAGATTTAAGCTGATTGGCTGGAACAAAATTAAAGGGATGTGTTACTAGACATGCTGTCACTGTGTGTCCACATAGTGTTGGACACAGCCCAGAAGCACAGTGTGGGTTTAACAATACCGGTACCAATCGGGATATTAACTGTACCATGGAGGCCCTAGAGGCGGATCTAAAACCCACTCAAGTGGCATATGCCGGAGAGGGCGAATACTGTGTTACAACTAATTTGAAAACGTTTAAATATGCCAATCTAACTTGTGATATTTTAAGTCCAGAATTCTACTCCATTTCTGAAGTCCTGGTTCAGATTGGACCCGAGGAACTGGTAGAGATACACCGGCATAACCTCAACACCTTACAAGTTTCTGAGAATGTCAGAAAGGACTTCAAAGCATATCAGGACACATTTGGGTATCTGACACCCCTGTTGCCTAAATACTTGAAAGCATTGCGAATGGAGATATGCCTCTCCCAGAAGGTTTATTATAACCTACAACAGGACAATAACAACATTAAGCATGACATTGACCAAATTAAAGTCACCACCTGGTGAAATGACCTCTGGAATTTGGGACTGAATATACAGATCCATCCTTGGATTAGATTAATTTCATATGTATTAGTCGTAGTGCAGTTTGTTGTAATGTGCTTCTTGATTTTCATTGCATGTAATAAATGTAAGCAGAGGATGAAGGGTTTGGCAAAGATAGTAAAACAGAGCCTGGGTGAGAATGTCCCCATTGTCTCTGTGGTTTCAACTAAGAAAACATCTTAATGGTACCGGGAGTAGCACCCGCTGGGGTAAGGTGCATGTAAAAGGGAAGACAATTATAGTTTGATAGGATTATCAGATGCTCTGCCTCTCTTCCACCCGGACTGTTGGCCAACACGAAGGGAACCTGGTTAAGATGAGGTACAGCATCTAACGGGATATTGTAGGGAGAATTTGGATTAAGGGATATAATGGGGAGGGCACCAATTCACAGGTGTAAAATGGTCTGAAAGGTACCATTCAGTCTAGTTAGGCTGGAAACAAAATATAAAGCACCATGAGATATTTGACTATGTTAGCCTTTTCAAACTAACATGAATAGGTTTAGCTGACCAAGGACATTCGCAGCTTACTTGAGAGATGTTTAGAAGGAGTCTGTTCCTGAGAACAGATAAGAGTACAAAGGCGTATTGATGAAACATGTCTGTGTTCTATTGGGACTTCTCTTGTTCAAGGGCTAGTCATATTCATTGTTATAATTCTTATAGTTTATTGCTTACGTAAATGTTGCTGCACTGCAGAACCTGCAGAACCAGTGAGCACCGTAATAATTGGTTATCATGAAATGATAAAAGGGGGGAATGAGAATCCCTACGTGGTCAGTTTTCGGTAAAATATTAAGATGCTTATGTGGCAAAGAAGCAGAATGCAAAATGGTTAGAAAGGGTTAATTAGTTAGTAACTGAGATTGGTACAGGTGGCCTGGCCTCCTGCTGGGCCATATGTTTGCGTAGTCAGCAGGTTTGCATGGTCTTAGCAATGTAGAGTCTTTGATGTGATTCAAGGACTGGTCTGAATGTCTCCATGTTTATGGCAGATCAATATAGGTAACGAACTTAGCCAAAGTTGAAAGACATTCCAGGTTGGGAGATAAGGAACAGAAGGAACAGGGAAGAACATTCCAAGTTGGAAGGTGAGGAAGTATCCCCTTTGATGTCTAACAGCAGCATGATCAGCACATGGACGATTTATGATTGGCCGGAAATAATGTAACCTCGCATGGCAACCTGTGCCCGGCTTATGATTGGTGTTGACCCTCGTTAAGTATGTTCCAACCCCTATTGATTGTATAAAAACGTGTGGATTTCTGTATGTTTTTGTTCTTGCTCTGCCAGCATAGAGGGACTCTATCAGGAGTCCAAATCAATGCTGCAGACTAAGAACCCTGCTATTAAAGGTGTGCTGAACTTTAAAATGTATTCGACTTCAGTTTTTACTGAACCAGACTGAGGGGAAAGAATCCGGATCGTCATATGAAGCTTGGGGGTGATAACTTTGTAAGTTTTGAACTGTCCCCTCGGGGACATCACGATCCCAGCGGTCAGGTCCGCTGGTGACCTTTACAGTTGACCTTGCCAACGTTTACAAGGTCAGTAGAAGGGGCCACGAGGACCTGCTACTTGGGAGGTTTGGAGGTGCATCTTCGGCACCTCTCCCGCCAAAGGCTCCGGAAACACCGGCTGAAGCTTGCCGAGGGGGTGGGGCGGGGGGTGGAGAGAGGTCAAAAGGGGTGCCGGCTTGCCCCAAAAAAAGAGGAAATGGTTGCACCCGGCCTCTCTCTGGCAGGTTGGGGTTAAAACTTTTCATTAAGAAAACCCCCCCTTGCCATGTTATGGGGTGCCAGGCGCCAAGGCCGTTTTGCTCATCTTCCCCCCCACCCTGGTGGCCCCCTCCCACCCCCCTCCACCCCAGGAGGATCTCACCAGGAGCCCACTGGAATATTTAAATTAACCTGACCCCAGAAAATCATCCCAGGGTTGGGATGGACCACTGGGGCAGAGCAGAAAATCACACGTCCCAGTCTAGGGTGTCACATGGGTGCTCGGGTGAGACACTGGAGGGCAGTCTGCACCATCGAGTCCGTGCCACCTTCAGCAAAGGAAGGAAGAACACTGGAGGGGAAAATGGATTTCTTTTTTTGTTATTTGTAGATTCCAGCTCCCTCGCCGCCTTCCCATTGCACTGGGTGTCAGCTGTGGCTCAGTGGGTAACACTCCCACTTCTGTAGTCAGAAGGTCAAAGATTCAAGTCCCATTCCAGGGACTTGAGCACAAGATCCAGGCTGACACTCCCAGTGCAGCACTGACGGAGCGCTGCACTGTTGGAGGTGCCGTCTTTTGGATAAGATGATAAACTGAGGCCCCATGTACCTGTTCAAGTGGACAGAAAAGATCCCATGGCAGTAATGGAAGAAGAGTGTGGCGATCTCCTGGCAGTCCTGGCCAACATTCCTCCCTCCTGTATCGCACAGGGAGACTGACCCCGGCCAGGGAGCTGATGTCTTGGAATCTGAATCATCATTAGACACAGAATGTGTGGTCTGCAAAGAGAAAGCAAGTATAAAATAACAAAGAGAAGATTGTAAAAAAGAAACTAGTCAGGTACCCATGGCATTTGGGGAATCATGTCCAAAACGGGAATATGGCTGGGAATAATTGGACCAGAGCACACAGAAATAATTCAGTCCCCATTTTAAAGTCATACATTCTGTCCTTATTTTTATATTGGCTGCAAATATTGACACCACTATTCCTGACCAGAGTGGAGATGGGGCGGGGGGGGCGATTCCCCTGCTGTCAGAGACTCGGATTGATTTTACGCACATATCCTCCACACACTGCATTTTGCTGGTGAAACAATCAAGTTGTATTATTTAACTATCCTCCACTCATTGCATTTTGCTGGAGGGATAATCTTGCTTTTACCAGGAGACTCTCGGGAAATTTTTGGTCAAGAGTTCTGTTTGCTGTAGTTCATAGAGACTCTGTTTAAATAGACTCTGTTTGCTGTAAAATAGACTGTTTGCTGTGAGTCCTGCAGTAAGTCTCACCCCTCCACCAACTCATTGGTTGACAAGGTGCTACTCGTTGGCCGACACAGTGGTGTCAATACTCAGTCCGTTTTATATTTCCATGATAAACTCTCATGTCCATACGTACAATGGAAACTGCCTATGTAAACATGTCATGTTGTAATAACGGCTTCCAACCAGCGGCGGTGCTGTAACACCTCCACTGTCAGGAGAGCGTGACAAGTTTGCAGAGGCAGTTTCCATTATGAGTGTGGACAAAGGAATTTATAATGGGGAAAAGTTGACAAAGAATTGGGTGTAGATTTTCAATATATTACTTATACAGATATTCCCAACAGAATGTATTAATCCTTTTGTTATCGAGGTGTAAATAGAAACATTTCAATGTGAGGGTTACTGATAACTCCACAAAACGCTGTAGCAAACAGATTACTGACTGTTGAAGGCGGACCACCAAGATATTTAAAATAACATTGCTGCTATCACACACTCACACATTTACTTTCCCGGCTCTGGCCGACTCACTGTAGCTCATTTTCGGGATGTATCAGGACTACAAATAGAAAAATATGATACCAGAACAAAGGAGGCAGCTCGAAATAAGTTGAGTCGGGGATAAAGGTCCTAAGTCCAGTCGATAACCAAAGACTGGAAGTATCATCATCACAAATATAAGGCAGCAGCTGCAAGGGCAAATAATATCCTGGGTGTAAGTATCTGAATTTGGGGAAGTGTTACTGACACAAAACCTTCATTGAGAACACAACGAATGGTCGTTGTACTTCTAAACTGATTTAGAGGATGAGGGGACGTTGAAGAGGTTTGGCTCAATTGGTAGCACTCTCACTCCTGAGCCAGAAGGTTGTGAGTTCAAGTCCCACTCCAGAAGCTTGAGCACATAATCCAGGTTGATACTTCAGAGTAGTACTGAGGGAGTGCTGCATTGTCTGAGGTGCTGTCTTTCGGATGAGACATTAAACCAAGGCCCCAACTGCTCTCTTGGGCTAAAGATCCCATGACACTATTTCGAAGAAGAACAGGGAAGTTCTCCCCAATCAATATTTATCCTTCAACCAACATCAGTGAAACAGATTATCACATTGCTGTTTGTGGGATCTTGCTGTGTGCAAATTAGTTGCCGCATTTCCAACATTACAACAGTTCAAAAAGTACTCCATCGGCAGTAAAGTGCTTTGGGATGATCTGAGGTCGTGGAAAGTGCTAGTTCATCTCCAGATGAACAACAAAGGTGATTTAAGGCTTTAGATGGTTGTGCTACAAAGCGAGGCAAGGAAGCTAAATACAAAAAAGACATTCAGCCCGGTTCTTATGGGATTGGACCCACATCGCCACACTGCTGCTAACTCAGCACCAACTGACACCAACGCCATTACATTCCGGAGAGAGAAAGTTTAACCATTTTAACAGAGATATTAACATATTTATTTCAAGAATGTCAGCCAGTGCAGCAAATACAGACTCAGCTGAACCATGCAATGGGGAATTGGACAAATTCAGTGGCTGTAGAAGGCCAGAAAAACAGTCCGATGGGTAACCTGAAATAATGGAGAAAGGTGGCCGGCCTGAAGGGTAGCAGGTTCGACACTGGGCTTTCACCTCTGGAGTTTTTTTAAAAATTAATTCATGGGATGTGGGTATCGCTGGCAAGGCCAGCATTTATTGCCCATCCCTAATTGCCCTTGAGAAGGCGGTGGTGAGCCGCCTTCTTGAACTGAGTGGCTTGCTAGGACATTTCAGAGGGCATTTAAGAATCTACCACATTGTTGTGGGTCTGGAGTCACATATAGGCCAGACCGGGTAAGGACGGCAGGTTTCCTCCCCTAAAGGACATTAGTGAACCAGAAGGGCTTTTACAACAATCTGGTCGTTTCATGGTCACCATTGCTGACACTAGCTTTATTATTCCAGATTTTATTTAATTAATTGAATCTAAATTCCCCAGCTGCTGTGGTTGGATTTGAACTAAATTCTCCAGATTATTAGTGCAGGCCTCTAGATTACTAGCCCAGTAACATAACAACTATGGCAAAAATACCACTCCAGTGCAGTAGGGGGAGATATTCTGAGATTATGGTTGAGGTGCAGTGCACAGGGAGCTTCACTCTGTATCCAACCCACATAAAGTCCCACATAAGAGGTTAGTGTGCAAAATTAAAACACATGGGATTGGGGGTAATATACTGGCATGGATTGAAAATTGGTTAACAGACAGGAAACAGAGAGTAGGAATAAATGGGTCTTTATCGGGGTGGTAGGCAGTGACTAGTGGGGTACCGCAGGGACCAGTGCTTGGGCCCCAGCGATTCACAATATATATCAATGATTTGGATGAGGGAACCAAATGTAATATTTCCAAGTTTGCTGATGACACAAAACTAGGTGGGATTGTGAGTTGTGAGGAGGATGCAAAGAGGCTTCAAGGCGATTTAGACAAAGTTGAGTGAGTGGGCAAATACATGGCAGATGCAGTATAATGTGGATAAATGTGAAGTTATCCACTTCGGAAGGAAAAACAGAAAGGCAGAGTATTATTTAAATGGTGATAGATTGGGAAATGTTGATGTACAAAGGGACCTGGGTGTCCTTGTACACCAGTCACTGAAAGCAAACATGCAGATGCAGCAAGCAGTTAGGAAGACAAATGGTATGTTGACCTTCATTGCACGAGGATTTGAGTACAGGAGCAAGGATGTCTTACTGCAGTTATACAGGGCCTTGGTGAGACCACGCCTGGAGTATTGTGCTCAGTTTTGGTCTCCTTACCTAAGAAAGAGTATACTTGCCATAGAGGGAGTGCAGTGAAGGTTCACCAGACTGATTCCTGGGATGGCAGGACTATCGTATGAGGAGAGATTGAGTTGACTCAGCCTGTATTCACTCGAGCTTAGAAGAATGAGAGGGGATCTCATTGAAGCATATAAAATTCTGACAGGGCTAGACAGACTGGATGCAGGGAGGATGTTTCCCCTGGCTGGGGGGTCCAGAACGAGGGGTCACAGTCTCAGGATATGGGGTCAGACATTTAGGACTGAGATGAGGAGAAATTTCTTCACTCAGAGGGTGGTGAACCTGTGAAATTCTCTACCACAGAAAGCTGTGACCATAGGACCATAAGAAACCATAAGGGGTAGGAGCAGGAGTAGGCCATTCGGCCCCTCGAGCCTCCTCCGCCACTTAATGAGATCATGGCTGATCTGATTTTTACCTCAACTCCACTTTCCCGCCCTTTCCCCATATCCATTGACTCCCTTGCTGATCAAAAATTTGTCGAACTCAGCCTTGAATGTATTCAATGACTCAGCCTCCACAGCTTTTTGGGGTAAAGAATTCCAAAGATTCATGACCCTCTGGGAGAAGAAATTCCTCCTCATTTCCGTCTTAAATGGGCGACCCCTTATTCTGAGACTATGCCCCCTGGTTTTAGATTCCCCCATGAGGGGTAACATCCTCTCAGCATCTACCCTATCGAGTCCCCTCAGAATCTTGTATGTTTCAATAAGATCTCCTCTCATTCTTCTAAACTCCAATGAGTATAGACCCAACCTGTTCAATCTTTCCTCATAAGACAACCCTTCCATACCCGGAATCAACCTAGTGACCCTTCTCTTAACTGCCTCCAATGCAAGTATATCCTTCCTTAAATAAGGGCACCAGAACTGTACGCAGTACTCCAGGTGTGGTCTCACCTGCACCCTGTACAGTTGTAGCATGACTTCCCTGCTTTTATACTCCATCCCCCTAGAAATAAAGGCCAATATTCCGTTTGTCTTCCGAATTACCTGCTGCACCTGTATGTTGACTTTTTGTGTTTCATGTACGAGGACACCCAGGTCCCTCTGTACCGCAGCATTTTGTAGTATTTCTCCATTCAAATAATATTTTGTTTTTTTATTTTTCCCCCCAAAGTGGATGACTTCACATTTTTCCACATTATATTCCATCTGCCAAATTTTTGTCCATTCGCTTAACCTCTCAATATCCCTTTGCAGACACTTTGTGTCCTCATCGCAACTTGTTATCTTTGTATCATCAGCAAATCTGGCCACAAGACACTCTGTTCCTTCGTCCAAGTCATTGATATATATTGTAAATAGTTGAGGCCCCAGCACTGATCCCTGTGGCACCCCACTAGTTACAGATTGCCATTTTGAAAATGACCCTTTTATCCCGACTCTTTGTTTTCTGTTAGTTTAGCCAATCCTCTATCCATGCCAGTATATTACCCCCATCACCATGAGCTCTTATCTTGTGCAGTAATATTTTATGTGGCACCTTATCGAATGCCTTTTGGAAATCCAAATATACTGCATCCATTGGTTCCCCTTTATCCACCCTGCCCGTTACTTCCTCAAAGAACTCTAATAAATTTGTCAGACATGATTTCCCCTTCATAAAACCATGTTGACTCTCCTTGATTGTATTATGAGTCTCCAAATGTCCTGCTACTACTTCCTTAATAATGGATTCTAGCATTTTCCCAATGACAGATGTTAGGCTAACTGGTCTATAGTTACCTGCTTTCTGTCTCACTCCCTTCTTGAATAGGGGTGTTACGTTTGCGGTTTTCCAATCCGCTGGGACCTTTCCAGAATCTAGTGAATTCTGGAAGATTACAACCAATGCATCCACTATCTCTGTAGCCACTTCCTTTAAGACCCTCTGATGCAAGCCATCAGGTCCAGGGGACTTGTCAGCCTTTAGACCCATTAGTTTACCTAGTACTTTTTCTCCAGTGATAGTGATTGTTTTTAGTTCCTCCCTCCCCTTTGCCCCTTGATTTTCTACTATTATTGGTATGTTATTAGTGTCTACTACTGTGAAGACAGATACAAAATATCTGTTCAATTCCTCTGCCATTTCCTTGTTTTCCATTATTATTTCCCCAGTCTCTTCCTCTAAGGGACCAATGTTTACTTTAGCTACCCTCTTCCTTTTTATATTCTTGTAGAAGCTTTTACTGTCAGTTTTTATATTTCTTGCTAGTTTACTCTCATAATTTATTTTCTCCCTCTTTATTATTCTTTTAGTCATCCTTTGCTGGTTTTTAAAGTTTTCCCAATCTTCGGGTTTACCAGTAATCTTTGCCATGTTGTATGCTTTTTCTTTTAACCTTATACCATCCTTGACTTCCTTAGTTAGCCATGGTTGGTTCACCCTTTTTGTGGAGTCTTTCCTCCTCACAGGGATATATTTTTGTTGCAAGTCATAAAATATCTTATTAAATGTTTGCCACTGCTTATCCACCATCATACCATCTAATCTGTTTACCCGTCCACTTTAGCCAATTCTGCCCTCATTTCTTTATAATTGCCCTTATTTAAGTTTAATACAGTAGTTTCAGACCCAAGATCCTCGCTCTCAAACTGGATGTGAAATTCTATCATATTACGATCATTGCTTCCCAAGGGATCCTTTACTTTGAGATCATTAATTAATCCTGTTTCGTTACCCATTACCAGATCCAAAATGGCCTTTTCCCTGGTTGGTTCCCCAACGTATTGGTCAAAGAAACAGTCCGTAATACACTCTATGAACTCCTCCTCAAGGCTATTTTTGCCAATTTGATTTGGCCAATCTATATGAAAGTTAA
Source organism: Heptranchias perlo (assembly GCF_035084215.1). Classification (NCBI taxonomy): domain Eukaryota; kingdom Metazoa; phylum Chordata; class Chondrichthyes; order Hexanchiformes; family Hexanchidae; genus Heptranchias; species Heptranchias perlo. Next base: position 79,404,411 of record NC_090335.1, read on the forward strand.
AATCGCCCATGATTATTGCATTGCCTTTTTTACAAGCCCCCCTTATTTCCTGATTAATATTTTGCCCAACAGTGTAGCTACTGTTAGGGGGCCCATATACTACTCCTACCAGTGATTTCTTTCCCTTGCTATTTCTTACCTCCACCCAAATTGATTCGACATCTTGATCTTCTGAGCCAAGATCATTTCTCACTATTATACCAATTTCATCCTTTATTAACAGAGCTACCCCACCACCTTTACCTTTTTTCCTGTCCTTCCGAAATGTTAAATAACCCTGAATATTTAGCTCCCAACCTTGGTCACCTTGCAATCACGTCCCTGTAATGGCCACGAGATCATACCGATTTGTTTCTATTTGTGCAGTCAATTCATCTATCTTATTACGAATGCTGCGCGCATTCAAATAAAGAAGCTTTCATTTTAGAGTCATAGAGTCATAGAGTTATACAGCACGGATAGAGGCCCTTCGGCCCATCGTGTCCACGCCGGCCATCAAGCCCTGTCTCCTCTAATCCCATATTCCAGCATTTGGTCCGTAGCCTTGTATGCTATGGCATTTCAAGTGCTCATCCAAATGCTTCTTGAATGTTGTGAGGGTTCCTGCTTCCATAACCCTTTCAGGCAGTGAGTTCCAGACTCCAACCACCCTCTGGGTGAAAAAGTTCTTTCTCAAATCCCCTCTAAACCTCCCGCCTTTTATCTTGAATCTATGCCCCCTTGTTATCGAACCCTCAACGAAGGGAAAAAGCTCCTTAGTATCCATCCTATCTGTGCCCCTCATAATTTTGTACACCTCAATCATGTCCCCCCTCAGCCTCCTCTGCTCCAAGGAAAACAAACCCAATCTTCCCAGTCTCTCTTCATAGCTGAAGCGCTCCAGCCCTGGTAACATCCTGGTGAATCTCCTCTGCACCCTCTCCAAAGCGATCACATCCTTCCTGTAGTGCGGCGACCAGAACTGCACACAGTACTCCAGCTGTGGCCTAACCAGTGTTTTATACAGCTCCATCATAACCTCCTTGCTCTTATATCCTATGCCTCGGCTAATAAAGGCAAGTATCCCATATGCCTTCTTTACCACCTTATCTACCTGTTCCACCGCCTTCAGGGATCTGTGAACTTGCGCACCAAGATCCCTCTGACCCTCTGTCTTGCCTAGGGTCCTCCCATTCATTGTGTATTCCCTTGCCTTGTTAGTCCCTCCAAAGTGCATCACCTCGCACTTTTCCGGGTTAAATTCCATTTGCCACTGTTCCGCCCATCTGACCAACCCATCTATATCGTCCTGCAGACTGAGGCTATCCTCCTCGCTATTTACCACCCTACCAATTTTTGTATCATCAGCGAACTTACTGATCATACCTTTTACATTCATATCCAAGTCGTTAATGTAGACCACAAACAGCAAGGGACCCAGCACCGATCCCTGTGGTACCCCACTGGCCACAGGCTTCCAGTCACAAAAACAACCTTCGACCATCACCCTCTGCCTTCTGCCACTAAGCCAGTTTTGTATCCAAAGTGCCAAGGCACCCTGGATTCCATGGGCTCGTACCTTCTTGACCAGTCTCCTGTGCGGGACTTTATCGAAGGCCTTACTGAAATCCATGTATACCACATCCACTGCGTTACCCTCATCCACACGCCTAGTCACCCCCTCAAAAAATTCAATCAAATTAGTCAGACATGATCTTCCCTTGACAAAGCCATGTTGACTATCCCTGATTAATCCTTGCTTCTCCAAGTGGAGACTAATTTTGTCCTTCAGAATTTTTTCCAATAATTTTCCTACCACTGATGTTAGGCTCACTGGCCTGTAGTTCCCCGGTTTTTCCCTACTCCCCTTCTTGAATAATGGTACTACATTAGCGGTTCTCCAGTCCTCTGGCACATCCCCTGTGGCCAGAGAGGTTCTGAATATATGTGTTAGAGCCCCCGCAATCTCCTCCTTTGCCTCACACAGTAGCCTGGGATACATTTCGTCCGGGCCTGGGGATTTATCCATTTTTAGGCCTGCTAAAACCGCCAATACCTCCTCCCGCTCGATGTTAATATGTTCGAGTATATCACAGTCCCCCTGCCGTATTTCTATGTCCACATCGTCCTTCTCCATAGTGAAAACAGATGCAAAAAATTCATTTAGAACCCCTCCTACATCTGCCGGCTCCACACACAGATTGCCATTTTTGTCCCTAATGGGCCCTATTTTTTCCCTAGTCATCCTCTTACCCTTAATATACTTATAAAACATCTTAGGATTTTCCTTTATTTTGCTCGCCAGTGTTATTTCATGGCCCCTCCTTGATCTCCTAATTTCTTTTTTAAGTATCCCCCTGCACTTTTTGTACTCCTCTAGGGCTTCCTCCGTCTTTAGCCTTTTGTATCTGCCAAAAGCCCTCCTTTTTTTCCTAATTCATTCTCGTATATCCCCTGACATCCAAGGTTCCCTGGAGTTCTTGGAACCACCCTTGACCTTTACGGGAACATGTTGCCATTGTATGGTCTCAATCTCCCTTCTGAAAGACTCCCATTGCTCCGATGCGGATTTTCCTACAAGCAGCTGATCCCAGTCCATTTTGGCCAGATCCTGCCTTATCCTATTAAAATCGGCCTTCCCCCAATTTAGAACCTTTATTTCCGGCCCCTCCCTGTCCTTTTCCATGTCTTCTTACCATTCTTTCCTACCCCAGCCCCATTTGCTAGTGCACTCTTATGTTTGTACGCTCTGTCCCTTCCTGACACACTCTGTTTATCATTACCCCCATCAATTTCCTGTACTACTTCCTTGTCTTTTCTCTTTATAAATCTAAGCTTCGCCCCACCTGAGCCCTCCCCCCCTCTATTTAGTTAAAAGCCTTCTCTACCGCCCTAATTATTCGGTTTGCCAGAACACTGGTCCCAGCATGGTTCAGGTGAAGCCTGTCCCAACGGAACAGCTCCCTCTTTCCCCAGTACTGGTGCCAGTGCCCCATGAATCGAAACCCACTTCTCCCACACCAATCTTTGAGCCACACATTCATCTCTCTGATCTGATTTACCCTGTGCCAATTTGCTCATGGCTCAGGCAATAATCCAGAGATTATCACCTTTGTGGTTCTGCTTTTTACTTTCGTCCCTAGCTGCTCAAACTCCCTCAGCAGAACCTCTTTCTTAGTCCTACCTATGTCGTTGGTACCTACGTGGACCACGACAACTGGATCCTCCCCCTCCAAGTTTCTCTCCAGCCCTGAGGAGATGTCCTTAACCCTGGCACCGGGTAGGTAACACAGCCTTCGGGACTCTCGCTCTTGGCTGCAGAGAACAGTATCTATTCCTCTAACTATACTGTCACCTACTACAACCACATTCCTTTTTACTCCCACCACTTGAATGGCCCCCTGAACCACGGTGCCGTGGCCAATTTGCTTATCCTCCCTGCAGTCCCTGCACTCGTCCACAAGGGCTGCAAGAATCTCTTATCTATTGGACAGGTGCAGAGGCTGAGGCTCCTGCAATGCTACCTCCTGGATCCCCCTACCTGTCTCACTCGCAGTCACACCCTCCTGTCCCTGACCATGTGCCAATTCTACAGTATTTAGTCTAAGGGGCGTGACTGCCTCCTGGATCAAAGTGTCGGATCAAATAAAGAGCGAGGGGCATCAGGGAGTGAGGTACGAAAATCAAAAGTGATGTCAGCACAAGGGAAGGAGTTGGTTGGATGGTAACTGGTGAGTATTTATTTTTCTGGTGAGCGCTTTTATTAAGGTTTAATTTATTTTCAGTTGAGTTTAGTTAATAATCTAATAAATAAAGGCATGGCAGGGCAGCTCAGTCCCATCGAGTGCACATCCTTTGCCATGTGGGAACTCCAGGAGACTTCCCGTGTCCTGGATAACCACAGGTGCAGGAAGTGTCATCAGCTGGAGGAGCTCGAACTCCGGATTTCAGACCTTGAGCAGCAGCTGGCGTCACTGCAGTGCATCCATGAGGCTGAGAGCTACGTGGATAGCACGTTTCAGGAGGTGGTCACCCCCAGCTTTAGAGAGTGCAGGCAGAGAGGGACTGGGTGACCACCAGACAGACAAGGAGGACCAGGCAGGTAGTGCAGGAGTCCCCTGAGGGCATCTCACTGTCTAACCGGTATGAATACTGCTGGGGGAGGGGGTTCTGCTGAGGAGTGCAGCCAGGGCCAAGTCCACAGCAACATGTGTGGTTCAGCTGTACAGGAGGGGAGGAGAAAGGTCAGGAGAGCAATAGTGATAGGGGATTCAACAGTTAGGAGAACAGACAGGCGCAGACGTGATTCCAAGATGGCATGTTGCCTCCCTAGTGCCAGGGTCAAGGGTGTTACTGAGCGGCTGCAAAAACATTCTGGAGGGGGGTGGTGAACAGCCAGAGGTCGTGGTCCATATCGATACCAACGACATAGGTAGAAAGAGGGATGAGGTCCTCCAGGCCAATTTTAAGGAGTTAGGAAAGAGATTAATAAGCAGGACCTCAATGGCAGCAATCTCCGGATTACTCCCTGTGCCACGCGCTAATGAGTATAGAAATAGGAGGATAGAGCAGATGAATGCGTGGCTGGAGAGATGGCGCAGGAGGGAGGGCTTTAGATTCCTGGGGCACTGGGACCAGTTCTGGGGGAGGTGGGACCTGTACAGGCCGGACGGGTTGCACCTCAACAGATCTGGGACCAATGTCCTCACGGGGAGGTTCGTTAGTGCTGGGGAGGGGGGGGTTAAAATAATTTGGCAGGGGGATGGGCACCAGGATGTAGCATTGGAAAAGGGAAGTGAGGTGCACAAAGGATCGGGAGAGAAAGATAGCACTAGAGTAAGAAATAGTACAGTGTCAGGTGGGATCAGACTAAGAGAGAATACATGAAAGTCTACGACTGGTTTACAGTGTTTGTGTGTAAATGCACAAAGTGTGGTAAACAAGGTTGGTGAGCTGCAGGCACAAATAGCCACTTGGGAATACAATATCGTGGTGATGACAAAGACCTGGCTCAAAAAAGGGCAGGATTGGGTACTAAATATTCCTGGATACAAGGTGTTCAGGAAAGATCGGGAAGGAAAGAAAGGAGGGGAAGGGTGGCAGTATTGATTAAGGAGAATATTGCAGTACTGGAGAGAGAGGATGTCCTTGAGGATTCAAAGACAGAATCTATTTGGTTAGAGTTAAGAAATAAAAGAGGTGCCATTGCACTACTGGGTTTATTCCAAAGGCCACCAATGAGTGGGAAGGATACAGAGGAGCAAATTTGCAGGGAAATTACAGAGAGGTGAAAGAACCATAGAGTCGTGATAATGGGGGACTTCAACTATCCTAATATAGACTGGGATAGTTTGTTTTTATTCGTTCACGGGATGTGGGCGTCGCTGGCGAGGCCGGCATTTATTGCCCATCTCTAATTGCCCTCGAGAAGGTGGTGGTGAGCCGCCTTCTTGAACCGCTGCAGTCCGTGTGGTGAAGGTTCTCCCACAGTGCTGTTAGGAAGGGAGTTCCAGGATTTTGACCCAGCGACAATGAAGGAACGGCAATATATTTTCAAGTCGGGATGGTGTGTGACTTGGAGGGGAACGTGCAGGTGTTCCCATGTGCCTGCTGCCCTTGTCCTTCTAGGTGGTAGAGGTCGCATGTTTGGGAGGTGCTGTCAAAGGAGCCTTGGTGAGTTGCTGCATTGCATCCTGTGGATGGTACACACTGCAGCCACTGTGCGCCGGTGGTGAAGGGAATGAATGTTTAGGGTGGTGGATGGGGTGCCAACCACGCAGGCTGCTTTGTCCTGGATGGTGTCGAGCTTCTTGAGTGTTGTTGGAGCTGCACTCATCCAGGCAAGTGGAGAGTATTCCATCACACTCCTGACTTGTGCCTTGTAGATGGTGGAAAGGCTTTGGGGAGTCAGGAGGTGAGTCATTTGCCGCAGAATACCCAGCTTCTGACCTGCTCTTGTAGCCACAGTATTTATGTGGCTGGTCCAGTTAATTTTCTGGTCAATAGTGACCCCCAGGATGTTGATGGTGGGGGATTCAGCGATGGTAATGTCATTGAATGTCAAGGGGAGGTGGTTAGAGTCTCTCTTGTTGGAAATAGTCATTGCCTGGCACTTGTCTGGCCTGAATGTTACTTGCCACTTATCAGCCCAAGCCTGGATGTTGTCCAGGTCTTGCTGCATGCAGGCACAGACTGCTTCATTATTTGAGGGGTTGCGAATGGAACTGAACACTGTGCAATCATCAGCGAACATCCCCATTTCTGACCTTATGATGGAGGGAAGGTCATTGATGAAGCAGCTGAAGATGGTTGGGCCTAGGACACTGCCCTGAGGAACTCCTGCAGCAATGTCCTGGGGCTGAGATGATTGGCCTCCAACAACCACTACCATCTTCCTTTGTGCTAGGTATGACTTCAGCCGCTGGAGAGTTTTCCCCTTGATTCCCATTGACTTCAATTTTACTAGGGCTCCTTGGTGCCACACTCGGCCAAATGCTGCCTTGATGTCAAGGGCAGTCACTCTCACCTCACCTCTGGAATTCAACTCTTTCTTCTATTTTTGGACCAGGGCTGTAATGAGGTCTGGAGCCGAGTGGTCCTGGCGGAACCCAAACTGAGCATCAGTGAGCAGGTTATTGGTTGTAAACAATTTTACAACACCAAGTTATAGTCCAACGATTTTATTTTTAATCCCACAAGCTTTCGGGGGCTTTCCCCTTCCTCAGGCAGTGTGGAAAAGACACACTGCCTGAGGAAGGGGGAAGCCTCCGAAAGCTTGTGGGATTAAAAATAAAATCGTTGGACTATAACTTGGTGTTGTAAAATTGTTTACAATTGTTAACCCCAGTCCATCACCGGCATCTCCACATCAGGTTATTGGTGAGTAAGTGCCGCTTGATAGCACTGTGGACGACACCTTCCATCACTTTGCTGATGATTGAGAGTAGACTGATGGGGCGGTAATTGGCCGGATTGGATTTGTAATAATATAAGGGGCAAAGAGGGGGAGGAATCTTTGAAATGTGTTCAGGAGAACTTTCTTGACCAGTCCGTTTCCAGCCCAATGAGGAAGGAGGCATTGATGGACTTGGTTCTGGGGAATGAGGCGGGCCAAGTGGAGCAAGTGTCAGTGGGGGAGCATTTAGTGAACAGCGATCATAGTATCATAAGGTTTAAAATAACTATGGAAAAGGACATGGACCACTCTAAAGTAAAAATACTCAATAAGAGGAGGGCCAATTTCAGTGGGATGAGAACAGATCTGGCCTGAATAAATTGGAATCAAAGATTGGCAGGCAAACAGTGGGCGGCCTTTAAAGAGGAGATGGTTCAGGTACAGTCTATGATGTGGAGATGCCGGTGACGGACTGGGGTGGACAAATGTAAGGAATCTTACAACACCAGGTTATAGTCCAACAATTTTATTTTAAAATCACAAGCTTTTGGAGATTATCTCCTTCGTCAGGTGAGTAGTGAATTAGAGCTTCTCAAATCGCATATCTTATATTAGGCTGGGACACCATCACACCAATCAAAGGTGTCGTTGGTGTTCAGACAGGTTAGCCACGGAAAACAGTAGGTCCCAGTATCCCAGTACACAATGTGTCAAATTACACAGACAGAGAGAAAGAGACCCAAAAGGCAGAGAGAGAGAGAGAGAGAATTTTCAGTTGTATTAAAAACAAATAACTTTTGTTTCCCTTGCTGGTGGGGTTACGTGTAGCGTGACATGAAACCAAGATCCCGGTTGAGGCCGTCCTCATGGGTGCGGAACTTGGCTATCAATTTCTGCTCGACGATTTTGCGTTGTCGTGTGTCTCGAAGGCCGCCTTGGAGAACGCTTACCCGAAGATCGGTGGCTGAAAGTCCTTGACTGCTGAAGTGTTCCCCGACTGGGAGGGAACCCTCCTGTCTGGCGGTACAGTCTAGGTACATTCCCACGAGGTGGAAAGATAGGCCAACTAAAGCCAGAGCTCCCTGGATGACAAAAGAGATAGAGAATAAGATGAAGCAGAAAAAGGGGGCGTATGACAGATGTCAGGCTGATAACACAAGTGAAAACCAGGCTGAATATTGAAAGTTCAGAGGGGAAATGAGAAAGGAAATAAGAGGGGCAAAGAGAGAGTATGAGAGTAGACTGGCTGCCAACATAAAAATGAATCCAAAAGTCTTCCATCGGCATGTAAACAGTAAATGAATAGTAAGAGGAAGGTTGGGCTGATTAGGGACCATAAAGGAGATCTACTCATGGAGGCAGCGGGCTTGGCCGAGGTACTAAATGAGTACTTTGCATCTGTCTTTACCAAGGAAGAAGAGGCTGCCAGAGTCTCAGTAAAGGAAGAGGTAGTTGAGGTACTGGATGGGCTAAAAATTGATGAAGAAGAGGTACTAGAAAGGCTAGTTGTACTTAAAGTAGATAAGTCGCCCGGTCTGGATGGGATGCATCCGAGGTTGCTGAGGGAAGTAAGAGTGGAAATTGCGGAGGACTGGCCATAATCTTCCAAACATCCGTAGATACGGGGGTGGTGCCAGAGGCCTGGAGAATTGCAAATGTTGCACCCTTGTTCAAAAAAGGGTGTAAGGATAAACCCAGCAACTATAGGCCAGTCAGTTTAACCTCAATGGTAGGGAAACTTTTAGAAACGATAATTCGGGACAGAATTAACAGTCGCATGGACAAGTGTGGATTGATTAGGGAAAGCCAGCACGGATTTGTTAAAGGCAAATCGTGTTTAATTAACCTGATAGAGTTTTTTGATGAGGTAACAGAGAGGGTCGATGAAGGCAATGCAGTTGATGTGGTGTATGTGGACTTTCAAAAGGTGTTTGATAAAGTGCTGCATGGTAGGCTTATCATCAAGTTGGGGACCATGGAATAAAGGGGGCAGTAGCAACATGGATACAGAATTGGCTAAGGGACAGGAAAGAGAGTAGGGGTGAACGGTTGTTTTTTGGACTGGAGGGCGGTGTACAGTGGTGTTCCCCAGCAGTCGGTGCTGGGACCTCTGCTTTTCTTGATATATATTAATGACTTGGACTTGGATGTACAGGGCACAATTTTAATATTTGCAGATTACACAAAACTTGGAAGTGTAGTGAACAGTGAGGAGGATAGTGATAGACTTCAAGAGGATATAGACAGGCTGGTGGCATGGGTGGAGACGTGGCAGATGAAATTTAACCCAGAAAAATGCGAGGCGATGCTTTTCTGTAGGAAGAACGAGGAGAGGCAATATAAACTAAAGAGCACTATTCTAAAAGGGGTACAGGAACAGAGCGATCTGGAGGTATATGTACACAAATTGTTGAAGGCGGCAGGGCAGGTTGAGAAAGCGGTTAAAAAAGCATACGGGATCCTGGGCTTTATAAATAGTGGCATAGAGTACAAAAGTATGGAAGTCATGATGAACCTTTATAAAACACTGGTTTGACCACAGTTGGAGTATTGTGTCCAGTTCAGGGCACCGCACTTTAGGAAAGATGTGAAGGTCTTAGAGAGGGTATCATAGAAGGTTACAGCACGGAAGGAGGCCATTCGGCCCATCGAGTCCGCGCCGGCTCAATGCAAAAGCAATCCAGCTAGTCCCACTCTCCCGCCCTATCCCAGTAGCCCTGCAATATTTTTCCTTTCAAGTACTTATCCAGTTCCCTTTTGAAGGCCATGATTGAATCTGCCTCCACCACCCCCTCAGGCAGTGCATTCCAGATCCTAACCACTCGCTGTGTAAAAAGGTTTTTCCTCATGTCACCTTTGGTTCTTTTGCCAATCACCTTAAATCTATGCCCACTGGTTTTTGACCCTTCCGCCAATGGAAACAGTTTCTTTCTATCTACTCTGTCTAGACCCTTCATGATTTTGAATACCTCTGTCAAATCTCCTCTCAACCTTCTCTGTTCCAAGGAGAACAATCCCAGCTTCCCCAGTCTATCCACGTAACTGAAGTCCCTCATTCCCTGGAATTATTCTAGTAAATCTCTTCTGCACCCTCTCCAAGGCCTTCACATCTTTCCTAAAGTGCGGTGCCCAGAACTGGACACAATACTCCAGTTGTGGTCAACCAGTGTTTTATAAAGGTTCATCATGACTTGATCATGAATGAGGTCAGTCTTCTACATGTGAACTAAAAGAGCAATTCAAGACATCTATTTATATTTGTTCATAATTCAGGGTTGCTCAAAATATAGATATCGTAAACTCAAGCAGAATAAATTAAAACCATTTAGACAGGCAAAGTTAGCAGCTGTATTTGACACTTCTGTAATATTTTCATGTCAGAACTGCAGGGGCTTGATTTTACCACCCGCTATCGGGTGCGTTCTCGGCGGGGGGGCCCCGAAAATTGGGGAATCCCGGAGTGGGACCGGATCCCGTCTCGATCCCGCCCACTTCCGGGTTCCCCACGGACCCGCCGGCGTGCGCGCGCAGACCCCGCAGGTGGGAATCCCGCAGGCAATTAAAGCCAGCGGGATGCCACTTGTAAGTATTTATCTTGCTCGTTCAGGTCGTTTACAGGCCTGATTGAGCTGTTTTATTAGGAAGGGTGGGATTTTACCTTGAACTGAGACTGTTTCCCATACTGGGGGAAACACTCTCACTCCAAACGGACGTGTTGCAGCCAGCAGCCTGTGGCAGCTGCCAAGGTGCATTCCACAGGTGGGGGGGGGGAGACCCTTCACCAACGCAGGAGGCCACTCCGTCACATAGGCCAACGCTTGCCCTCCACCACCCTCCTCCTAGCAAGAAGATTCACTGACGTGGAACCACAACCCCGGTGCGAGGACACACTTACCGACCGTGCACAACCCCTCAGACCTACACCTGCCAGATGGGGGCCGCCTTGACCTCCTCGGAGGACGAACAGCATGACCAGCCTCAGCAGCCTCGCAGGCCACGCCGTCCGCCTTAGACACGTGGAGCCCCACAACACGGTGCTGTGGCACATCCACCTGCACAGCAGGGGGGAGGGCAACCGCAGAGAGAGATGCGTCGCAGGAGGCACTACCCTCCGCACAGGGTCTACAGACCGAGGCTCAGCTTCCTGGACCTCTCCGAGGAGCAGTGCATACGGAGGCTCAGAGTCACTCGCCAGGTAGTCGCCGACATCTGCAGCCTCCTTCATGACGAGCTGCTCCCAGATGGACCAAGCAGCATCTTCTTACCCGTCGCCGTCAAAGTCACCACTGCCCTCAACTTCTTCGACTCCGGATCCTTCCAGGGTGCCAGCGGGGACATCACCGGGGTCTGTCAGTCGTTTGCACAAAAGTGCATAAGGCAGGTTGCTGATGGGTTGTTCCGCAGGGCCTTGCACTACATCGACTTCGCAATGGATGACCGCAGCCAGATGGAGAGGGCGGTTAGATCCCATGCCGTGGCTGGCTTCCCACGGGTGCAGGGTGTAATCGATTGCACCCACATAGCAATACGGGCACCTCCGCATGAGCCAGGGCTGTTCATCAACAGGAAGGGGTATCACTCCATGAACGCCCAGCTCATCTGTGACCACCGCCAGAGATTCCTACACGTGTGCGCCAGATACCCTGGCAGCTGCCACGATGCCTTCGTCCTCAGGGAGTCCACCGTCCTGCCCCTCTTCCTCTCACCCAACACCGGCAACGGCTGGCTCCTCGGCGACAAGGGATATCCCCTGCACACGTGGCTTATGACACCTCTGAGGAACCCCATCACCGAGCCACAGCGTCGATATAATGACAGCCACATTGTTACCAGGTCTACAATTGAGCAGGCTATAGGGGTGCTCAAGATGCGCTTCAGGTGCCTTGATCATTCTGGGGGAGCGCTCCAATACGCACCAGACAGAGTGGGACGCATTATAGTTGTCTGCTGTGCCCTGCACAACATGGCACAACAGAGAGGGGTGCCGCTGGAGGAGGCCCCGTGCACATCCGCCACCCATATTGAGGATGACGATGAGGAGGAGGAGGAGGAGGAGAAGCAAGAGGAGGAGGAAGGACCCATGGGCCGAACACCGGCTCACCTGGATGCTCGTCAGGCCAGGGAGGCACTCATATGTCAACGGTTCTCCTAACATCAGACTGTCTGAGGCGTCCAGACCTCATCACGTGCACAGAGGAGCGGCCATACCAGCCCCCTCCACAGAAGAGTGGTGCCATTACTCCTGCACCCACTGTAGTGTGACCCAATGGGTGGGACCAGGTGTTCGTCGTCATGATGAGCCCCACGAAAGGGACCTATTGCACAAGCCGCTCAAGAATGGACAAGAGGTGGCAGTAGTGGTGAGAACAATTGTGTTTATTGTGTATGTGCAGTAAACGACTATAAATAAAAACATAACAAATTGTCACACACCCTGGTGCATTCCCTTTGTGTTCATAACACCCTAGCCTTACGTTTACGGGAACCCCTACGTGGTGCTAACCCTGTGGCTCCAGCAGAGGTAGTGGCAGGTTGCTGTTGTTCGTGCCCTGACCGGGTAGATGCTTTGGGCCGACGCCCCCTGGGTTTCGGTGCCCGTGAGGGCAGCTCCACAGCAGGGGCAGACTCGGCCACCTGGAGAGGAGGCACCATTGCGGGTACTGGTTGAGAGGGGGGCAATGGGTGGGACGTGGGGGCACTTTGAGTAGCGTCCCCACTTCCATGTCCCCGTTCACCATCTTCCCTCTCATGGCCTAGGCCCACATCACTCCTTCCACCCTGCTGGACGGCAGTTTGGATGACCTGTGTGAGACCTTGCAAGGCCACCTCTAATGTATCTGTCAGCCTGTTTATGGCGGCAGAATGTTGCTCACCCTGAATCCGAACAGCCGTTGTCAGGGCCTGGATGGACTCGATGTTGAGCTGTGCGTGACGCTCGAGGGAGGCCAGCCTTTCCTCCACCGCAGACGTTCCCGCACCTACCCGCGACACTATGTCGCCGATACCCTCCTGTACTTGTGCCACCATTGCCCTCATGCAGGAGTTGGACTCCTCCATCACCTGCGCGATTGTGGAGAGTGCGCGTGGCACCTCTCCCAGTACCTCGGCAACGTGCTGGTGCCCCTCGACGACTCTCCTTTTGACTGGTGGCCCCCTGGGTTCAGCATCTGGGTCCGGCTGAGCAGAGCCTGGAGAAGAGTGCTCCCACCGACGCGGACCCTCCGCGGCTGCCCCTGCCACCAGGGTCTGCTCATGCTCACATGTGCGCGGTGACTCACCATGTGCAATCCCAACTAATTGAGGAGGGGGACCCACCGAGGTGTGTGTATCTGCGCTGGTGGATGCTTGGTTCATATGTGACGATGGACCCTCAGAGACCGCCATGTCCTCTGAGGAATCGTCCTCCACAGACACGGCGCTCGCAGACGGCCCTGCAAGAGAACAGAGGGCAATATCAGGCATGTGGACAAATGTTGAGGTGCGGCAGATGCCAAGTGATGCTAAGATCATTGGCGATCATGAGTGCTGAGTGTCAGCTTTCCGTTACCGGACGTTTCTGCAGCCCCAGCCTCGCCATCCGCCACGGACAGGCAATGCAGCGTGTGGCTGATCTCCAAGGCATCCAGCTCTGCGTGCGTTAGAACCACCTCGTGTGGCGGCCCCCCTCCGGTGCGTGCCCTTTCCCGGGCGTTCTTGCATCTCTTCTCCTGTCAAGGCAAAACACAGATGCGTGATTGAGTGATGATTGCATTGTGAGACGCTTCAAGCATCGGTGTGGGTGGGTTGAGCGTGGGGCAGATGGATGGGAGGATGCGTGTGCCACATGGCCATCCCATTGTATGGGGATTGGGGTGTGTGGTAGTGTTCGAATGGGGACAGGGACGGTGGGTACGTGCAGGCACGGTGAGGATGATAGTTGAGTGGCTGTGAGGATTGATGCGGGAGCGCTGTGGTGGCAGTGCAGAAGGGGTTGTGAGGTGTTTGAGGTGATGTGGAAGACGGAGTGTGGGAGAATGCGTTAGTGTACTCACTTTGCCGGACCTGGTGAGATCATTGAATCTCTTGCGACACTGGATCCATGTTCTTGTGGTGTTGCCCCTGCTGCTAACCTCCGCGGCCACCTCCGCCCATGCCTTCCTGGTGGCGGAGGCAGGGCACTCCCTTCCATCGCTGGGGAACAACGTCTCCCTCCTCCTCCTTACCCCGTCCAGCAGCAGCTGGAGTGAGTCGTCAGGAAATCGTGGGGCAGCCTTACCCCTGGGGTGCTCCATGGTGTGCTACTTCTTGTTTGCAGCAGGAGGAGCATTGGTGGACTGCCCCTTTAAATAGAGCTCCACCATCACTCAGACGTCACTGCGCATGCGCAGGCCGCCGGCGCGCAGCTGAGCAGCGGAAAACCCGTAACCACAGGTAAATGACTTCGATTATCCTGTGATCGCACGGGGGACGCACTCATTTCACCGGGCACGTTACCCACGCGCCCGATAGCCCCCCCGCCGGGAACCCGCAGGCCTGCTAACATCGGGCCCCAGATCTCTATATTTATATAGTTTGCAGTTATATTCTTGCTATTTGTTTGTAAAGAATTCCTTAATCAATACCTCTCAAAATGATTAGCCTATTGCTTATAGGACTGTCGCCAATACAAAATAAACACCTTTTAAAAGTAAGAGATAATGTTACACTGATCCCCAGCATAATGTAATTTTGGACTCTGGCACTATCTTACTTTATCTTGACTTGCACAAGCAAATTTTTAACAACCGGAAAAGTGTATAAAATGTTTTTCTTACTAAAACTTAGTTTCACTATCCATATTCATTCAGTCAGTGTTTTTTTTAAAAAAAGGTTTTTTTTACAAATGAATTGTTATGACATTAAGGGGATCAACAGCCATCCAAGTCAAGTCCAAAACAATGTGAGGAAGGTGAATTAACATACATGGACAAAATATCAACACAACCAAGGACTTCCAAGTTACTCAACTCATACCAGTGTTTTCCACATAATTAATACTCACTTGTTTATACAAAAAAATTCAGATGAACAGATACAAAACAATGTTGAAGTCTTATAATGATAACTCTTTAAAACAAGTTTTATTCTTAAAATGGAGTACAGATGACAAGACTTTTCCCTTCCATTTAAAATCTCTCTGAAAAAGTTCACACAGAATGCAAGTGAGTTACAAGGAGATAAATTAATTTGAAAGGTTCAGGTTAAATCATGACGAAAAGCAAAACCAAACTAGTGCTACTAAATATCATGATTAGGTGGAGCCTTATAAATACAGCCTGTTAACTATAGCATATAGCATTCCGTGCAAGAAATTAAATTAAATTAAGTTTTAGGTGTTCTCAGATGCATAGACTGAAGGTTTAAGAGTCTCTGTGGAATATCAAAAGATGTTCACTGATCAGGTCATTAAACCATTATAAAAACAGAAACAGAATTGTGCTCATAGGAAAGAAATTGTGACAGGGAAGCACAATTACTTTTGGGTCAAGTGCCAGTTCTGAAAATCATAGCTGGAAAATTACAAAAGATATGGTTTAACCACTACATCTTTTAGCCAGAACTAGTCTGATGACATTTAAGCTAGGCACCTTAGATGTTAAAATTGTTCAAAATTTAAAAAAAATGGGTACAGAAGAGATTTACTAGAATAATTCCAGGGATGAGGGACTTTAGTTACGTGGATAGACTGGAGAAGCTGGGATTGTTCTCCTTGGAACAGAGATGGTTGCGAGGAGATTTGATCGAGGTATTTAAAATCATGAAGGGTCTAGACAGAGTGGATAGAGAGAAACTGTTCCCATTGGCGGAAGGGTCAAGAGCCAGAGGACGAAGGTTTAAGGTGATTGGCAAAAGAACTAAAGGTGACATGAGGAAAAACTTTTTTACACAGCGAGGGGTTATGATCTGGAATGCACTGCCAGAGGTTGTGACGGAGGCAGATTCAATCATGGCCTTCAAAAGGGAACTGGATAAGTACTTGAAAGGAAATAATTTGCAGGGCTACGAGGATAGGGCGTGGGAGTGGGACCAGCTGGATTGCTCTTGCATAGAACTGGCACAGACTCGATGGGCTGAATGGCCTCCTTCCGTGCTGTAGCATTTCTATGATTTTATGTACCTAACCCGTGCTGTACCTGCCCTGGGAGTGTTTGATGGGACAGTGTAGAGGGAGCTTTACTCTGTATCTAACCCGTGCTGTACCTGCCCTGGGAGTGTTTGATTCTGACATGGGGGAGGGAGTTAGATTTTCAACTCATGGCTGACCTGAAAAACAGGCGGCCAGCAACTGAAACCGGGGGTGGGAGGGGTTGAGGGGGGAGTAGGGGCTTTCCTTGGACACATCGTTAGCCCTCAATGCCCACCTGATGCATTTCTCCAGTGACTGTAAATAGGCAAGCAGTCCGCTCACCTGAAAGAGGCATTAGGCTTTTCAAATATTCAGCAAAGGAGAACAAAGAGATTGATTAAGAGGGAAAAAATAGAGTATGAGAGTAAACTAGCAGGGAACGTAAAAACTGACTGTTAAAGCTTCTATGAATATGTCAAGAGAAAAAGATTAATGAAGACAAATGTAGGTCCCTTACTGTCAGAAATGGGGGAAATTATAATGGGGAACAAAGAAATGGCAGAACAATTAAACACATACTTTGGTTCTGTCTTCACAAAGGAGGACACAAATAACCTCCCAGAAATGTTAGGGAAACAAGGGTCGAGTGAGAGGGAGGAACTGAAGGAAATCAGTATTAGTAAAAAAATAGTGCTAGGGAAATTGATGGGGTTAAAGGCTGACAAATCCCCAGGGCCTGATAATCTACATCCCAGAGTACGAAAGGAAGTGGCCCTGGAAATAGTGGATGCATTGGTGGTCATCTTCCAAAATTCTATGGACCCTGGAACAGTTCCTACAGATTGGAGGGTGGCAAATGTAACCCCACTATTTAAAAAAGGAGGGAGAGAAAAAACAGGGAATTACAGACCAGTTAGCCTAACATCAGTAGTGGGGAAAATGCTAGAGTCTATTATAAAAGATGTGATAACAGAACACTTGGAAGGCATTAACGGGATTGGACAAAGTCAGCATGGGTTTATGAAAGGGAAATCATGCTTAACAAATCTACTGGAGTTTTTTGAGGATGTAACTAGTAGAATAGATAGGGGGGAACCAGTGGATGTGGTGTACTTGGATTTTCAGAAGGCTTTTGATAAGGTCCCACACAAGAGGTTAGTGTGCAAAATTAAAGCACATGGGATTGGTGGTAATATACTGGCTTGAATTGAGAATTGGTTGACAGACAGGAAACAGAGAGTAGGAATAAACGGGTCTTTTTCCAGGTGGCAGGCAGTGACTAGTGGGGTACCGCAGGGATCAGTGCTTGGGCCCCAGCTATTCACAATATATATCAATGATTTGGATGAGGGAACTAAATGTAACATTTCCAAGTTTGCAGACGACACAAAGCTGGGGTGGAATGTGAGCTGTGAGGAGGATGCAAAGAGGCTCCAATGTGATTCAGACAAGTTGGATGAGTGGGCAAGAACATGGCAGATGCAGTATAACATAGATAAATGTGAGGTTATCCACTTTGGTTGTAAAAACAGAAAGGCAGATTATTATCTGAATGGTGATAGATTGGGGAGGTGCAACGAGACCTGGGTGGATAGGGTGGTGAAGAAGGCATTCGGCATGCTTGGTTTCATTGGTCAGAACATTGAATACAGGAGTTGGGATGTCTTGTTGAAGTTGTACAGGACATTAGTAAGGCCACACTTGGAATACTGTGTACAGTTCTGGTCACCCTATTATAGAAAGGATATTATTAAACTAGAAAGAGTGCAGAAAAGATTTACTAGGATGCTACCGGGACTTGATGGTTTGACTGAAAGGGAGAGGTTAGATAGACTGGGACTTTTTTCCCTGGAGAGTAGGAGGTTAAGGGGTGATCTTATAGAAGTCTATAAAATAATGAGGGGCATAGATAAGGTAGATAGTCAAAATCTTTTCCCAAAGGTCGGGGAGTCTATAACGAGGGGACATAGATTTAAGGTGAGAGGAGAGAGATACAAAAGGGTCCAGAGGGGCAATTTTTTCACTCAAAGGGTGGTGAGTGTCTGGAACGAGTTGCCAGAGGCAGTAGTAGAGGCGGGTACAATTTTGTCTTTTAAAAAGCATTTGGACAGTTACATGGGTAAGATGGGTATAGAGGGATATGGGCCAAGTGCAGGCAATTGGGACTAGCTTAGTGGTATAAACTGGGCGACATGGACATGTTGGGCCGAAGGGTCTGTTTCCATGTTGTAACTTCTATGATTCTATGATTCTATGATTCTATGATCATTTTGAATGGCGGAGCAGGCCCGAAGGACCGAATGGCCTGCTCTTGCTCCTATTTTCTATGATTCTATGATTAAATATTTGGATCGGGGTTCTAGATCGGTGGTCAGGCCCCAATTGCAAATTGCAAGACCTGCGCCAAGTAGTGAGCAGCATAACCAAGGGTCCTAAAAGAGACCACTTTAAGCCTCCTCGGTAATTTTTAACTTTTATTTGGGAGCTCTCCTGCTCCTCCTGACCTGCTGCTGGTTTGTTATTTTGTCTTTGTTCAAGACCTTGGTCAGACCTCAGTTGGAATACTGTGTCCAGTTTTGGTCTCCTCACGAGGTGGGTGATAGTCAAGCTTTGGAAAGGGTGCAGATGAGGGCCACTTAATTCATTCTTATTTTGAAGCATTCTCGTTATCAAGATAGGCTCAAAGAGTTGGGACTTTACACTTTATAGAATCATAGAATCATAGAAGTTACAACATGGAAACAGGCCCTTCGGCCCAACATGTCCATGTCGCCCAGTTTATACCACTAAGCTAGTCCCAATTGCCTGCACTTGGCCCATATCCCTCGATACCCATCTTACCCATGTAACTGTCCAAATGCTTTTTAAAAGACAAAATTGTACCCGCCTATACTACTGCCTCTGGCAGCTCGTTCCAGACACTCACCACCCTTTGAGTGAAAAAATTGCCCCTCTGGACCCTTTTGTATCTCTCCCCTCTCACCTTAAATCTATGCCCCCTCATTATAGACTCCCCTACCTTTGGGAAAAGATTTTGACTACCTACTTTATCTATGCCCCTCATTATTTTATAGACTTCTATAAGATCACCCCTTAACCTCCTACTCTCCAGGGAAAAAAGTCCCAGTCTGTCTAACCTCTCCCTATAAGTCAAACCATCAAGTCCCGGTAGCATCCTAGTAAATCTTTTCTGCACTCTTTCTAGTTTAATAATATCCTTTCTATAATAGGGTGACCAGAACTGTACACAGTACTCCAAGTGTGGCCTCACCAATGCCCTGTACAACTTCAACAAGACATCCCAACTCCTGCATTCAATGTTCTGACCAATGAAACCAAGCATGCCGAATGCCTTCTTCACCACCCTATCCACCTGTGACTCCACTTTCAAGGAGCGATGAACCTGTACTCCCAGATCTCTTTGTTCTATAACTCTCCCCAACGCCCTACCATTAACGGAGTAGGTCCTGGCCCGATTTGATCGACCAAAATGCATCACCTCACATTTATCTAAATTAAACTCCATCTGCCATTCATCGGCCCACTGGCCCAATTTATCAAGATCCCGTTGCAATCCTAGATAACCTTCTTCACTGACTACAATGCCACCAATCTTGGTGTCATCTGCAAACTTACTAACCATGCCTCCTAAATTCTCATCCAAATCATTAATATAAATAACAAATAACAGCGGACCCAGCACTGATCCCTGAGGCACACCGCTGGACACAGGCATCCAGTTTGAAAAACAACCCTCTACAACCACCCTCTGTCTTCTGTTGTCAAGCCAATTTTGTATCCAATTGGCTACCTCACCTTGGATCCCATGAGATTTAACCTTATGTAACAACCTACCATGCGGTACCTTGTCAAAGGCTTTGCTGAAGTCCATGTAGACCACGTCTACTGCACAGCCATCATCTATCTTCTTGGTTACCCCTTCAAAAAACTCAATCAAATTCATGAGACATGATTTTCCTCTCACAAAACCATGCTGACTGTTCCTAATCAGTCCCTGCCTCTCCAAATGCCTGTAGATCCTATCCCTCAGAATACCCTCTAACAACTTACCCACTACAGATGTCAGGCTCACCGGTCTGTAGTTCCCAGGCTTTTCCCTGCCGCCCTTCTTAAACAAAGGCACAACATTTGCTACCCTCCAATCTTCAGGCACCTCACCTGTAGTTGTCGATGATTCAAATATCTCTGCTAGGGGACCCGCAATTTCCTCCCTAACCTCCCATAACGTCCTGGGATACATTTCATCAGGTCCCGGAGATTTATCTACCTTGATGCGCGTTAAGACTTCCAGCACCTCCCTCTCTGTAATATGTACACTCCTCAAGACATCACTATTTATTTCCCCAAGTTCCCTAACATCCATGCCTTTCTCAACCGTAAATACCGATGTGAAATATTCATTCAGGATCTCACCCATCTCTTGTGGTTCCGCACATAGATGACCTTGTTGATCCTTAAGAGGCCCTACTCTCTCCCTAGTTACTCTTTTGCCCTTTATGTATTTGTAGAAGCTCTTTGGATTCTCCTTTGCTTTATCTGCCAAAGCAATCTCATGTCCCCTTTTTGCCCTCCTGATTTCTCTCTTAACTCTACTCCGGCAATCTCTATACTCTTCAAGGGATCCACTTGATCCCAGCTGCCTATGCATGTCATATGTCTCCTTCTTCTTTTTGACTAGGGCCTCAATCTCCCGAGTCATCCAAGGTTCCCTACTTCTACCAGCCTTGCCCTTCACTTTATAAGGAATGTGCTTACCCTGAACCCTGGTTAACACACTTTTGAAAGCCTCCCACTTACCAGACGTCCCTTTGCCTGCCAACAGACTGTCCCAATCAACTTCTGAAAGTTCCTGTCTAATCCTATCAAAATTGGCCTTTCCCCAATTTAGAATTTTAACTTTTGGGCCAGACCTATCCTTCTCCATATCTATCTTAAAACTAATGGAATTATGATCACTGGTCCCAAAGTGATCCCTCACTAACACTTCTGTCACCTGCCCTTCCTTATTTCCCAAGAGGAGGTCAAGTTTTGCCCCCTCTCTAGTCGGGCCATCCACATACTGAATGAGAAATTCCTCCTGAATACACTCAACAAATTTCCCTCCATCCAAGCCCCGAATGCTATGGCTGTCCCAGTCAATGTTGGGAAAGTTAAAGTCCCCTACTATTACCACCCTATTTTTCTTGCAGCTGTCTGTAATCTCCTTACATATTTGCTCCTCCCGTTGACTATTTGGGGGTCTGTAGTACAATCCTATCAAAGTGATCTCTCCCTTCTTATTTTTCAGTTCTACCCATATAGACTCATATAGAGAAGTGTAGACTTCGGAGGTGATCTGATCGAGGTTTATAAGGTGATGAAGGGAACAGATTGTGTTCCAGTTGACAGTTTGTTCCAATTAAATCGGTTCGGGAGGACCAGGGGTCACAATTTTAAGTTGCGTGAGGCCAGATCGAGGTTAGATATCGGGAGGTGGTTCTTTCTTTCCCCAGAGAATAGTCAGCCTCTGGAGCAGGCTGCCGGCTCGTGCGGTGGATGTAGATTCGCTGAATTCCTTCGAGCGAGAGCTGGACCTGTTTCTGGCTGGGCCGAGATCACCTTGTATAAAAGGACAGTAATGCAATGCATAGAATTATCAGGGTCAGAGTGAGTTCCTGAACTAGTTTTGATCGCCAAATGGGTCGGAGAGGAATTTCCCAAATTTCTTTACCAAATTACCTGTTGTTTTTACCTCTCCCAGGAGATTGGGTGGGGTGAGGAGTGTATATAATGTGATACACAAAGTATCATAATTATTTGGGACAGCTTGGATGGACCAAAGGGTCTTTTCCTGTCCATCATTGTTTGTATGTTCATATGTTCGAGACCACCTCCCCCCAGGACCCCCAAGATCGTCTCCCCTCCCCTCCCAGACCCGACCTGTGGGAGCGGATGATTCCTTGAGCCCCCTGCAGCAGGGCAGCAGTCTGACATCTGCAGCTCACCCTCCACATTTGAGTGAGGTCTGAATTCCGGACCGAATTCCCCTGGGAGTGTCGGAAATGGGAAAATGTTCCGTTCCCCGGCACTAACATCCCTCACCACGGGCTGAAGATTAAGAGCTTATTGTGTGGATGGAATAGAGGGGAGGTTGACCCAAACCAGACATTGTGGGTTGTGTGATTAATTAATTGGCAAACATTTGGCTGCTTTATAAATGTAAATTTCCAATTCAAAGGCAAAAATCCTGTGATTCAGCTCATATCCACAGTGTGAAAACATTCCATTTCATTCTAGATGTCTTAAGTTTGATGGATTTTTTTGTCCAAAAGACACCTGACAATATGGGTGATTTATTTCAACATTCTGATTACAAATTTGATTAAAACAGAATTTAATAAATACTAAAAATATTGAGCAAGTCGGTAATGTGTTAGAATTATCTGGGTATGGGAATGTAAAGGACATGTTTAGTAAATAAATACCTGGATAGGATTCATTCATAGAAACATTCAGCCCCCCTGAGCCTGTTCCACCATTCAATTAGATCATGGCTGATCTGTATCTTAACGCCATCCACCTGCCTTGATTCTGTAACTCTTAATACCCTTGCGTAACAAAAATCTATCACTCTCAATTTTGAAATTTTCAATTGACCCCCAGCCTCAACAACTTTTTGGGGGAGAGAGTTCCAGATTCCCACTCCCCTTTGTGTGAATAAATGCTTCCTGACATCACCCCTGAACAGCCGAGCTCTAATTTTAAGGTTATGCCCCCTTTTTAATACCTTTGTAATAACCTATCTTGTGCTTGTCACCTTCCTTGTGACAGTCACTCTGCCAGCCAGTGTTGTGTTTCCAAACTGGTTCATTGTTTGAGTATCTGTGATTCTCTCCTTTATGGTTGGTGAATAACAATCTCCAATCAGATGCTACCAAAGGATTCTACCCAATCAAATACTACCAAAAAACATTACCCAATCAGATGCTACCAAAAAACATTACCCAATCAGATGCTACCAAAAAATATTACCCAATCAGATGCTTCCAAAAGATTCTGCCCAATCAGATGCTAACAAAAAAATGTATCCAATCAAATTGCAGAAAAAAGATTTCTCTGAGCGACAGCAGTCCCCCACGTTCCTCATTATGAACCATTAAATATAAATATTTATCACATGCACAAACAAAACAAATCACAAATTTACCCATAAACTTGGCTCCCACAACTTTCCCCTGGGAGGTGGGCACTCAGTGGAGAGCTCCTTTACTCACAAGAGTGTGGTTTGGGCATCTGGCCAAACTCCTCCCATATTCTTCACTATCTTTTCCTTGTAGTCTAATATTGCTCATAAATACCGGACAGTTGAGGGCCACCCAATATCAAGGATCATGCCCTACCCATGAGGAGATGACCCTAGCACTCTGATCTGTGGAGATGGTGGAGGGAGCACGGAGCAGCAGCTATCGACGGAGTCTGGATTCAACAGAGTCTATAATTGGGAATTTGGTGAGTGAGGGGATTCGGTGCAGTAAGGGGTGAGGTGCAGTAAGGGGTGAGCAGAGCGTACCGAGAGCGTACCGAGAGCGGAGAGGAGCGTACCGAGAGCGTACCGAGAGCGGAGCGTACCGAGAGCGGAGCGTACCGAGAGCGGAGAGGAGCGTACCGAGAGCGGAGCATACCGAGAGCGGAGCGGAGCGTACCGAGAGCGGAGAGGAGCGTACCGAGAGCGGAGCGTACCGAGAGCGGAGCGGAGCGTACCGAGAGCGGAGCGTACCGAGAGCGGAGAGGAGCGTACCGAGAGCGGAGCGTACCGAGAGCGGAGAGGAGCGTACCGAGAGCAGAGCGTACCGAGAGCGGAGCAGAGCGTACCGAGAGCGGAGCGTACCGAGAGCGGAGAGGAGCGTACCGAGAGCGGAGCGTACCGAGAGCGGAGCGTACCGAGAGCGGAGAGGAGCGTACCGAGAGCGGAGCATACCGAGAGCGGAGCGGAGCGTACCGAGAGCGGAGAGGAGCGTACCGAGAGCGGAGCGTACCGAGAGCGGAGCGGAGCGTACCGAGAGCGGAGCGTACCGAGAGCGGAGCGTACCGAGAGCGGAGAGGAGCGTACCGAGAGCGGAGCGGAGCGCACCGAGAGCGGAGAGGAGCGTACCGAGAGCGGAGCGTACCGAGAGCGGAGCGTACCGAGAGCGGAGAGGAGCGTACCGAGAGCGGAGCATACCGAGAGCAGAGCGGAGCGTACCGAGAGCGGAGAGGAGCGTACCGAGAGCGGAGCGTACCGAGAGCGGAGCGGAGCGTACCGAGAGCGGAGCGTACCGAGAGCGGAGAGGAGCGTACCGAGAGCGGAGCGGAGCGTACCGAGAGCGGAGCGTACCGAGAGCGGAGCGGAGCGTACCGAGAGCGGAGAGGAGCGTACCGAGAGCGGAGCGTACCGAGAGCGGAGCGGAGCGTACCGAGAGCGGAGAGGAGCGTACCGAGAGCGGAGAGGAGCGTACAGAGGAGCGTACCGAGAGCGGAGCGTACCGAGAGTGGAGAGGAGCGTACCGAGAGCAGAGAGGAGCGTACCGAGAGCGGAGAGGAGCGTACAGAGGAGCGTACCGAGAGCGGAGCGTACCGAGAGCGGAGCGGAGCGCACCGAGAGCGGAGAGGAGCGTACCGAGAGCGGAGCGTACCGAGAGCGGAGCGTACCGAGAGCGGAGAGGAGCGTACCGAGAGCGGAGCATACCGAGAGCAGAGCGGAGCGTACCGAGAGCGGAGAGGAGCGTACCGAGAGCGGAGCGTACCGAGAGCGGAGCGGAGCGTACCGAGAGCGGAGAGGAGCGTACCGAGAGCGGAGAGGAGCGTACAGAGGAGCGTACCGAGAGCGGAGCGTACCGAGAGCGGAGCGGAGCGCACCGAGAGCGGAGAGGAGCGTACCGAGAGCGGAGCGTACCGAGAGCGGAGCGTACCGAGAGCGGAGAGGAGCGTACCGAGAGCGGAGCATACCGAGAGCAGAGCGGAGCGTACCGAGAGCGGAGAGGAGCGTACCGAGAGCGGAGCGTACCGAGAGCGGAGCGGAGCGTACCGAGAGCGGAGCGTACCGAGAGCGGAGAGGAGCGTACCGAGAGCGGAGCGGAGCGTACCGAGAGCGGAGCGTACCGAGAGCGGAGCGGAGCGTACCGAGAGCGGAGCGTACCGAGAGCGGAGAGGAGCGTACCGAGAGCGGAGCGTACCGAGAGCGGAGCGGAGCGTACCGAGAGCGGAGAGGAGCGTACCGAGAGCGGAGAGGAGCGTACAGAGGAGCGTACCGAGAGCGGAGCGTACCGAGAGTGGAGAGGAGCGTACCGAGAGCGGAGCGTACCGAGAGCGGAGAGGAGCGTATTGAGAGCGGAGCGTACCGAGAGCGGAGCGGAGCGTATTGAGAGCGGAGCGGAGCGTACCGAGAGCGGAGAGGAGCGTACCGAGAGCGGAGAGGAGCGTACCGAGAGCGGAGCGTACCGAGAGCGGAGAGGAGCGTACCGAGAGCGGAGCGTACCGAGAGCGGAGAGGAGCGTATTGAGAGCGGAGCGTACCGAGAGCGGAGCGGAGCGTACCGAGAGCGGAGAGGAGCGTACCGAGAGCGGAGAGGAGCGTACCGAGAGCGGAGCGTACCGAGAGCGGAGAGGAGCGTACCGAGAGCGGAGCGTACCGAGAGCGGAGCGTACCGAGAGCGGAGCGGAGCGTACCGAGAGCGGAGCGTACCGAGAGCGGAGAGGAGCGTACCGAGAGCGGAGCGTACCGAGAGCGGAGCGGAGCGTACCGAGAGCGGAGCGGAGCGTACCGAGAGCGGAGCGTACCGAGAGCGGAGCGGAGCGTACCGAGAGCGGAGAGGAGCGTACCGAGAGCGGAGAGGAGCGTACAGAGGAGCGTACCGAGAGCGGAGCGTACCGAGAGCGGAGCGGAGCGCACCGAGAGCGGAGAGGAGCGTACCGAGAGCGGAGCGTACCGAGAGCGGAGCATACCGAGAGCAGAGCGGAGCGTACCGAGAGCGGAGAGGAGCGTACCGAGAGCGGAGCGTACCGAGAGCGGAGCGGAGCGTACCGAGAGCGGAGAGGAGCGTACCGAGAGCGGAGAGGAGCGTACAGAGGAGCGTACCGAGAGCGGAGCGTACCGAGAGCGGAGCGGAGCGCACCGAGAGCGGAGAGGAGCGTACCGAGAGCGGAGCGTACCGAGAGCGGAGCGTACCGAGAGCGGAGAGGAGCGTACCGAGAGCGGAGCATACCGAGAGCAGAGCGGAGCGTACCGAGAGCGGAGAGGAGCGTACCGAGAGCGGAGCGTACCGAGAGCGGAGCGGAGCGTACCGAGAGCGGAGCGTACCGAGAGCGGAGAGGAGCGTACCGAGAGCGGAGCGGAGCGTACCGAGAGCGGAGCGTACCGAGAGCGGAGCGGAGCGTACCGAGAGCGGAGAGGAGCGTACCGAGAGCGGAGCGGAGCGTACCGAGAGCGGAGAGGAGCGTACCGAGAGCGGAGCGTACCGAGAGCGGAGCGGAGCGTACCGAGAGCGGAGAGGAGCGTACCGAGAGCGGAGAGGAGCGTACAGAGGAGCGTACCGAGAGCGGAGCGTACCGAGAGTGGAGAGGAGCGTACCGAGAGCGGAGCGTACCGAGAGCGGAGAGGAGCGTATTGAGAGCGGAGCGTACCGAGAGCGGAGCGGAGCGTATTGAGAGCGGAGCGGAGCGTACCGAGAGCGGAGAGGAGCGTACCGAGAGCGGAGAGGAGCGTACCGAGAGCGGAGCGTACCGAGAGCGGTGAGGAGCGTACCGAGAGCGGAGCGTACCGAGAGCGGAGAGGAGCGTATTGAGAGCGGAGCGTACCGAGAGCGGAGCGGAGCGTACCGAGAGCGGAGAGGAGCGTACCGAGAGCGGAGAGGAGCGTACCGAGAGCGGAGCGTACCGAGAGCGGAGAGGAGCGTACCGAGAGCGGAGCGTACCGAGAGCGGAGCGTACCGAGAGCGGAGCGTACCGAGAGCGGAGCGGAGCGTACCGAGAGCGGAGCGTACCGAGAGCGGAGAGGAGCGTACCGAGAGCGGAGCGTACCGAGAGCGGAGCGGAGCGTACCGAGAGCGGAGCGGAGCGTACCGAGAGCGGAGCGTACCGAGAGCGGAGCGGAGCGTACCGAGAGCGGAGAGGAGCGTACCGAGAGCGGAGAGGAGCGTACAGAGGAGCGTACCGAGAGCGGAGCGTACCGAGAGCGGAGCGGAGCGCACCGAGAGCGGAGAGGAGCGTACCGAGAGCGGAGCGTACCGAGAGCGGAGCGTACCGAGAGCGGAGAGGAGCGTACCGAGAGCGGAGCATACCGAGAGCAGAGCGGAGCGTACCGAGAGCGGAGAGGAGCGTACCGAGAGCGGAGCGTACCGAGAGCGGAGCGGAGCGTACCGAGAGCGGAGCGTACCGAGAGCGGAGAGGAGCGTACCGAGAGCGGAGCGGAGCGTACCGAGAGCGGAGCGTACCGAGAGCGGAGCGGAGCGTACCGAGAGCGGAGCGGAGCGTACCGAGAGCGGAGCGTACCGAGAGCGGAGAGGAGCGTACCGAGAGCGGAGCGTACCGAGAGCGGAGCGGAGCGTACCGAGAGCGGAGCGGAGCGTACCGAGAGCGGAGAGGAGCGTACCGAGAGCGGAGAGGAGCGTACAGAGGAGCGTACCGAGAGCGGAGCGTACCGAGAGTGGAGAGGAGCGTACCGAGAGCGGAGCGTACCGAGAGCGGAGAGGAGCGTATTGAGAGCGGAGCGTACCGAGAGCGGAGCGGAGCGTATTGAGAGCGGAGCGGAGCGTACCGAGAGCGGAGAGGAGCGTACCGAGAGCGGAGAGGAGCGTACCGAGAGCGGAGCGTACCGAGAGCGGAGAGGAGCGTACCGAGAGCGGAGCGTACCGAGAGCGGAGAGGAGCGTATTGAGAGCGGAGCGTACCGAGAGCGGAGCGGAGCGTACCAAGAGCGGAGAGGAGCGTACCGAGAGCGGAGAGGAGCGTACCGAGAGCGGAGCGTACCGAGAGCGGAGAGGAGCGTACCGAGAGCGGAGCGTACCGAGAGCGGAGCGTACCGAGAGCGGAGCGGAGCGTACCGAGAGCGGAGCGTACCGAGAGCGGAGAGGAGCGTACCGAGAGCGGAGAGGAGCGTACCGAGAGCGGAGCGTACCGAGAGCGGAGAGGAGCGTACCGAGAGCGGAGCGGAGCGTACCGAGAGCGGAGCGGAGCGTACCGAGAGCGGAGCGTACCGAGAGCGGAGCGGAGCGTACCGAGAGCGGAGCGGAGCGTACCGAGAGCGGAGCGGAGCGTACCGAGAGCGGAGCGGAGCGTACCGAGAGCGGAGAGGAGCGTACCGAGAGCGGGTCACAGCAACAACAAAACAAAACTGCAGTGTGACATCATGGGTAAGGCAGGTAGGTGGTTGGTGGTGAGGATCTCTTCTGTTTTCTTCTTTCTTAGGACTGTGGGTTAAGTAACTTATAGCATAAAACTATTTTTTTTTAAAAACTGAACTTAATTTAGTTATAGCAAGTAGCATTTTTTAGTGAATCAAGGTCCCTCGTGTAGTTAATATTCTCTAAATTAAGAGTAATTTAAAGGAGTAAATTCCTTAAAGGGAGTAACTAACTAGCTTAATCTAAGGCAAGTCATGGCAGCAGAGCTCGCACCCGTGATATGCTCCTCCTGCACTATGTGGGAAGTCATGGACACCACCAGTGTCACTGGCGACCATGTGTGCAGGAAGTGTGTCCAGCTGCAGCTCCTGGCTAACCGCATTTCGGAGTTGGAGCTGCGGGTGGATTCACTGTGGAGCATCCGTGATGTTGAGATTATCGTGGATAGCACGTTCAGTGAGGGGGTCACACCGCAGGTAAAGATTACGCAGGCAGAAAGGAAATGGGTGACCGCCAGGCAGAGTAAAAGGACTAGGCAGGTAGAGCAGGAGTCCCCTGGGGCCATCTCCCTCTCAAACAGATATTGTTGGGGGAGATGGCTTGTCAGGGAATGCAGCAAGAGCCAAGACCGTGGCACCACGAGTGACTCAGCTGCACAGGAGGGGAGGAAAAAGAATGGGAGAGAAATAGTGATAGGGGATTCCATCGTAAGGGGAACAGATAGGTGCTTCTGCGGCCGCAGACGTCACTCCAGGATGGTACGTTGCCTCCCTGGTGCTCGGGTCAAGGATGTCACGGAGTGGCTGCAGGACATTCTGAAGGGGAAGGGTGAACAGCCAGAGGTCGTGGTCCATATCGGTACCAACGACATCGGTTAAAAAAAGGGATGAGGTCCTGCAAGCAGAATATAGGGAGTTAGGAAATAAATTAAAAAGCAGGACCTCTAAGGTAGTAATCTCAGGATTACTCCCAGTGCCATGTGCTAGCTAGAGCAGAAATAGGAGAATAGACCAGATGAATGCGTGGCTTGAGAGATGGTGAGGGAGGGAGGAGTTTAAATTCCTGAGGCATTGGGACTGATTCTGGGAAAGGCGGGACCTGTACAAGCTGGACGGGTTGCACCCAAGCAGAACCGGGACCAATATCCTCGCGGGGGCATTTGCAAGTTCTGTTGTTGAGGGTTTAAACTAGTATGGCAGGGGGATGGGAACCAAAGGGCAGGTACAGATAGGACAAATTCAGACCAGGAAACGGGAAGTAGAAAAGCAGTTAGTGACGTAGTTAGTGACTAAGAAAGGCAAAAGAAGCAAAGGTTAAATAGTGTTCAGCACAGGAATTTGATGGGGTTAAAGGGTATATACTTCAATGCAAGGAGTATTACAAACAAAGCAGATGAGCTAAGGGCACAGATAGACACATGGCAGCATGATATCATTGCTATAACGGAAACCCGGCTTAAAGAGGGGGATATAGAGTTTTCAGGCAGGATAGAGTGGGTGATAAAAAAGGAGGGGGAGGTAGCATTATTGGTTAAAGAATCAATTCCAGTTGTGAGAAGGGATGATATGCAAAATGGATCATCAATCGAGGCCATATGGGTTGAGCTAAGAAATAAAAAAGGGG
The DNA here is from genome assembly GCF_035084215.1 of Heptranchias perlo. NCBI lineage: Eukaryota > Metazoa > Chordata > Chondrichthyes > Hexanchiformes > Hexanchidae > Heptranchias > Heptranchias perlo. Next base: position 79,434,368 of record NC_090335.1, read on the forward strand.
CAGTCACACTATAGACCCCCAAATAGCGAAAGGGAGATGGAAGAACAAATATGTAGGCCAATTTCTGAGTGCAAAAATAAGAGGCCAATAATAGTGGGGGAATTCAACTACCCGAACATCAACTGGGATTCAAACAGAGTGAGGGGCACAGAGGGCGCAAAATTCTTGATCAGTGTCCAGGAGAACTTTTTTAGCCAGTATGTGACAAGCCCAGCAAGAGGGGATGCAATTCTAGATTTAGTCCTGGGACATGAAGATGGGCAAGTGGGTGAAGTGATAGTGGGTGACCATATTGGGGATAGTGACCACAATTCAGTTAGTTTTAGCATTATTATGAAAAAGGACAGAGTTAAATTAGGAGTAAACGTTTTAAATAGGGGGAAAGCAAATAAGAGAAATAAGAGGTGATTTGGCAGAAGTTGACTGGACTCAACTACTTGAGGAGAAATCAGTGGCAAGCCAGTGGGAGGCACTAAAAAGTGAAATTCTAAAGGTCCAATGCAGACACGTCCCCTCAAAGAAAAAGGGTGGCACTACCAAATTTAGAGCCCCCTGGTTGTCTAGAAGTATAAGGGGCAAGATAAAGCAGAAAAAGAAAGCTTATGACTGTCACAGAAAACTAAATACTGCAGAAAGCCTAGAGAAGTATAGAAAGTACAGGGATGACGTAAGAAAGGAAATAAGGGAAGCAAAGAGAGGGCATGAAAAAATATTAGCTGGTAAGATTAAAGAAAACCCAAAGATGTTTTATCAGTACATTTAATAACAAAAGGATAGCTAAGGAAAAGGTGGGACCTATCAGGGATGATAAGGGTAACTTCTGTGTAGAAGCAGAGGATGTGGGTAGGGTTTTAAATGAATATTTTGTTTCCGTATTCACAAAGGAAAGGGATGATCCGGACGTAGTAGTTAAAGAGGAGAGGTGTGAAATATTGGATAAGGTAAACATAACGAGAGAGGAAGTACTAGAGGGACTGGAATCCTTGAAAGTTGATAAGTCACCAGGGCCGGATGGATTGTTTCCTAGGCTATTGAAGGAAGCCAGGGAGGAAATAGCGGATATTCTGAGGATCATTTTCCAATCTTCACTAGATACAGGGGAGGTACCGGAGGACTGGAAGACTGCAAACATAGTACCATTGTTTAAAAAGGGTACGGGGGAAAGGCCGAACAATTATAGGCCGGTCAGTCTTACTTCGGTGGTGGGCAAACTATTAGAATCAATACTGAGAGATAGGATAAACTGTCACTTGGAAAGGCATGGTTTACTCAGGGATAGTCAGCATGGATTTGTTCAGGGAAGGTCATGCCTTACAAATCTGACTGAATTCTTTGAGGAAGTGACAAGGAGGATTGATGAGGGTAGTGCAGTGGATGTTGTCTACATGGATTTTAGTAAGGCATTTGACAAGGTCCCACATGGCAGACTGGTCAGAAAGGTAAATGCCCATGGGATACAGGGAAATGTGGCGAATTGGATCCAAAATTGGCTCAGTAACAGGAAATAAAGGGTAAAAGTCGATGGATGTCTTTGCGAATGGAAATCCATTTCCAATGGTGTGCTACAGGGCTCAGTGTTGGGTCCCTTGCTGTTTGTGGTATATATTAATGATTTAGACTTGAATGTAGGGGACATGATTGGCAAATTTGCAGACGACATAAAAATTGGCTGTGTAGTTGATAGTGAAGAGGATAGCTGTAGAGTCCAAGAAGATATCAATGGGTTGGTGGAGTGGGCGGAAAAGTGGCAAATGGAGTTCAACCCGGAGAAGTGTGAGGTAATGCACTTAGGGAGGGAAAACAGTAAAAGGGAATACGCAGTAAAAGGAAATATATTGAGAGTGGTAGAGGAAGTGAGAGACCTTGGAGTGCATGTGCACAGGTCCCTGAAGGTGGCAGTACAGGTAGATAAGGTTGTGAAGAAGGCATACGGAATGCTCTCTGTTATTAGCCAAGGTATAGAATACAAAAGCAGGGATGTAATGATGGAACTGTATAAAACGCTGGTAAGGCCACAGCTGGAGTATTGTGCGCAGTTCTGATCACCATATTACAGGAAGGATGTAATTGCTGTGGAGAGAGTGCAGAGAAGATTTACAAGAATGTTGCCAGGGCTTGAAAATTGCAGCTACGAGGAGAGATTGGATAAGCTGGGGTTGTTTTCCTTGGAGCAGAGGAGGCTGAGGGGAGACTTGATTGAGGTGTACAAAATTATGACGGGCCCAGATAGAGTAAACAGTAAGCACCTGTTTCCCCTAGCGGAGAGTTCAAGAACTAGAGGACATAGATTTAAGCTGATTGGCGGAAGGATTAGAGGGGACGTGTGGAAAAACTTTTTTACCCAGAGGGTGGTGGGTGTATGGAATTCACTGCCCGAATTGGTGGTAGAGGCAAGGGACCCTCAACTCTTTTAAAAAGTACCGAGACCTGCACCTGAAGCGCTGTAAGCTGCAGGGCTACGGACCGGGTGCTGGAAGGTGGGATTAGAATGGGCCCCTGGTTGTTCTTCGAGCCGGCGTGGACACGATGGGCCAAATGGCCCCCTTCTGTGCTGTATCTTTCCTATGGTTGTATTCTCTGGTTCTATGAATGGTGGGCGTGGTTAGATCGGAAGGGTGGTACCACCTCCTCGAAGTCTTTTCCTTGTAACCACATCATTCCCTTTCTCTGATTTGACCAATCTCCCCCACCCAACACTGGGGGGGTATGGCAGCTGGTTTGATCAGTCTATGCCTCTGAGGAACCCAAGCTCTGGATGTATTGCCCGCACTCTGCCTTAATCATATCCAAATAAACCTTTTAGAAAAGCAACAACTTGCATTTATATTGCACTTTTAACGTAGTAAAACACCCCAAGTTGCTACACAGGAGTGAAAAAATTTGAGAACCAAGCCACAAAAGGAGATATTAGGACAGGTGACCAAAAGTTTGGTCATAGGGGAGTGTCTTAAAGGAGGAGAGAGAGGTAGAGAGGCAGAGAGGTTTTGGGAGGGAATTCCAGAGCTTCGGGCCTGGGCAGCTGAAGGCACGACCGCCAATGGTGGAGCGATGAAAATCGGGGATACGCAAGAGACCAGAATTGGAAGAGCGCAGAGATCTCGGAGGATTGTACGGCTGGAGGAGGTTACAGAGATAGGGAGGGGCGAGGCCATGGAGGGATTTGAACACAAGGGTAAGTACTTTAAAATCAAGACGTTGCTGGACTGGGAGCCAATGTAGGCCAGCGAATACAGGGGTGATGGGTGAACTGGACTTGGTGCGAGTTATGATATGAACAGCAGAGTTTTGGATGAGCTCAAGTTTTCAGAAGGATAAATATCCTCTGGAGAGATGAGCAACTGATCCCTACACTTAATATTTGTTTATGTTTTAATAACTGACAGCCAACAAGTTACAGCAGAGGCTCCTGACATAAACTGGGCTGAAAATCAGAGCAATCTAAACACAGTATTGGCTGCAGGTCCCGGGATATATTGATCCTTCGAGATCAATATTTACTCAGGGTTGAGGTTTCTTTATTAGCTTTTCCGCAATTTAATGGAAACGTAAGTTACAATTCTGCGGTTAAGCTCCAGGTGGAATTTACATTTACTTTCTCAGTTAAAATGGTTTATGAGGGACCCGGTCACCATGACCTTTCACCTCTCGGACCTGGTTCAAGAACAGCAAGATTGATTGGACGCATGGCACCTCTGGCAATCTCGCTTAGAGAGGATACGGGTCCTGTGGGAAATGGAAAAAGGTAATAAGGGTCCACGGGGACATCTTCTGAGTTTCAGCTGAAGCACAGCATTGGAAGAGTGTGGAGTGAGCTTTACTCTGTATCTAACCCATGCTGTACCTGCCCTGGGAGTGTTTGATGGGACAGTGTAGAGGGAGCTTTACTCTGTATCTAACCCGTGCTGTACCTGCCCTGGGATTGTTTGATGGGACAGTGTAGAGGGAGCTTTACTCTGTATCTAACCCGTGCTGTACCTGCCCTGAGAGTGTTTGATGGGACAGTGTAGAGGGAGCTTTACTCTGTATCGAACCCGTGCTGTACCTGCCCTGGGAGTGTTTGATGGGACAGTGTAGAGGGAGCTTTACTCTGTATCTAACCCTGTACCTGCCCTGGGAGTGTTTGATGGGACAGTGTAGAGGGAGCTTTACTCTGTATCTAATGCATGCTGTGCCTGCCCTGAGAGTGTTTGATGGGACAATGTAGAGGGAGCTTTACTCTGTAACAAACCCGTGCGGTGCCTGACCTGAGTGTGTGCTGCTAATACTAGGTGTCTGAAATGGAAAGAGTTCTATTCTCTGGCAACAACATCCCTCAACTTGACAAGCACAAATTTCACAGAAAAAGTAATTGAAGATGATTTATTTGCCTGTCCCTGTGGAATCATAGTTGAGGATGTGGCTTATACACCAGAGGTTACAGTAAATGAGCTGTCGTAAACATTCTGATAGAATTCACTGCTGGAATTCGTTTAAATAAGGATGGCATCAAACAGGAAATTAGAGATGCATGTAACAGGGTATTACAGTAATCATGGGTGACTTTAATCTACATATAGACTGGCCAAATTAGCAATAATACTGTGGAGGATGAATTCCTGGAGTGTGCATGAGATGCTTTTTTAGACCAGTACATTGAGGAGCCAACCAGGGAACAGACTATCCTAGATTGGGTATTGTGCAATGAAAAGGGGTTAAATAATAATCTTGTTGTGCGGGGTCCTTTAGGGAAGAGTGACCATAACATGATAGAATTCTTCACTAAGATGGAAAGTGAAGTAGTCCAGTCCGAAACTAGGGTCCTAAATCTAAACAAAGGAAACTACGAAGATATGAGGAGTGAGTTGGCTATGATAGATTGGGAAGCTTCATTAAAAGGCATGATGGTGGATAGGCAATGGCTAACATTTAAGGAACGAATGCATGAATTGCGACAGTTATACATTCCTTTCTGGCGCAAAAACACAAAAGGAAAAGCAGCCCAACCATGGCTAACAAAAGAAATCAAGGATAGTATTAGATCCAAAGAGGAGTCATATAAAGTTGCCAGAAAAAAGTAGCAAGCCTGAGGATTGGGAGCAATTTAGAATTCAGCAAAAAAGGACCAAGAGATTGATTAAGAGGGGAAAAATAGAGTATGAGTAAACTTGCAAGGAACATAAAAGCTGACTGTAAAAGCTTCTACAAGTACATAAAAAGAAAAAGATTAGTGAAGACAAATGTAGGTCCCTTACAGTCAGAAATGGGAGAATTTATAATGGTGAACCAAGAAATGGCAGAGCAATTAAACAAATACTTTGGTTCTCTCTACATGGAAGAGGACACAAATAACAACCCAGAAATGCTAGGGAACCAAGGGTCTAGTGAGAAGGAGGAATTAAAGGAAATTAGTATTAGTAAAAAAAAGTGCTGGAGAAATTAATGGGACTGAAAGACGACAAATCCCCAGAGCCTGATAATCTGCATCCCAGAGTACTAAAAGAGGTAGCCACGGAAATACTGGATGCATTAGTTGTCATCTTCCAAAATTCTATAGATTATGGAACAGTTCCTGCAGATTGGAGGGTGGCAAATGTAACCCCACTATTTAAAAAAGGAGGGAGAGAGAAAACGGAGAACTACAAACCGGTTAGCCTAACATCAGTAGTAGGGGAAATGTTAGAGTCTTTTAGAAAGGATGTGATAACAGGACACTTAGAAAATATCAACGGGATTAGACAAAGTCAACATGGATTTATGGAAGCGAAAACATTTTTGACAAACCTACTGGAGTTTTTTGAGGATGTAACTGGTAGAATAGATAAGGGAGAACCAGTGGATGTGGCTTATTTGGATTTTCAGAAGGCCTTTGATAAAGTCCCACATAAGAGGTTAGTGTGCAAAATTAAAGCACATGGGATTGGGGGTAATATACTGGCATGGATTGAAAACTGGTTAACAGACAGGAAACAGAGAGTAGGAATAAATGGGTCTTTTTTGGGGTGGCAGGCAGTGACTAGTGGGGTACTGCAGGGATCAGTGCTTGGGCCCCAGCTATTCACAATATATATCAATGATTTGGATGAGGGAACCAAATATAATATTTCCAAGTTTACTGACGACACAAAACTAGGTGGGAATCTGAGTTGTGAGGAGGATGCAAAGAGGCTTCAAGGCGATTTAGACAAGTTGAGTGAGTGGGCGAATACATGGCAGATGCAGCATAATGTGGATAAATGTGAAGTTATGCACTTCGGAAGGAAAAACAGAAAGGCAGAGTATTATTTAAATGGTGAAAGATTGGGAAATGTTGATGTACAAAGGGACCTGGGTGTCCTTGTACACCAGTCACTGAAAGCAAACATGCAGGTGCAGCAAGCAGTTAGGAAGGCAAATGATATGTTGGCCTTCATTGCAAGAAGGGGTCACAGTCTCAGGATACGGACTAGGACATTTAGGACTGAGATGAGGAAAAATTTCTTCACTCAGAGGATGGTGAACCTGTGGAATTCTCTACCACAGAAGGCTGTGGAGGCCAAATCACTGAATATATTTAAGAAGGAGCTAGATAGATTTCTAGATACAGAAGGCATCAAGGGGTATGGGGAGAGCGCGGGAATATGGTATTGAGATAGAGGATCAACCATGATCATATTGAATGGCGGAGCAGGCTTGAAGGGCTGAATGGCCTACTCCTGCTCCTATTTTCTATGTTTCTATGTTTTCTATGTAATTCAGTCAAGAAGATGCAGAGAAAGCTGCAAGGTCTTTCTTTCTATCTTTTACTGCGCTATAGAATCATAGAATCTTACAGCACAGAAGGAGGCCATTCAGCCCATCGTGCCTGTGCCAGCTCTTTGAAAGAGCGATCCAATTAGTTCCATTCCTCTGCTCTTTCCCCACAGCCCTGCAAATTTTTCCTTTTCAAGTATTTATCCAATTCCGTTTTGAAAGTTATTATTGAATTTGCTTCCATCGCCCTTTCAGGCAGCGCATTCCAGATCAGAACAACTCAATGCATCAGAAAAATTCTCCTCATCTCCCCTCTTGTTCTTTTGCCAGTTATCTTAAATCTGTGTCCTCTGGTTACTGACCCTTCTGCCAGTGAAAACAGTTTCTCCCTATCTACTCTATAAAAACCCCCTCAGAATTTTGAACACCCCAATTAAATCTCCCCTTAACCTTTTCTGATCTAAGGAGAACAACCCCAGCTTCTCCAGTCCCTCCACATAACTGATGTCGCTCATCCCTGGCACCATTCTAGTAAATCTCTTCTGCACCCTCTCCAAGGCCTTGACATCCTTCCTAAAGTGCGGTGCCCAGAATTGGACACAATACTCCAGCTGAGGCCTAATCTGTGATTTGGTTTGTTGTGTCACACTTCCTCCAGTGAGTTGTGTCACGGTACCCAGAATGCAACTGCTTTGTTGTGGTTTGTACTACACAATATGACTGCACCTTACAGTGCCCAAGGCCCATTGAGGGAGTTTACTAAGTGCAGCCCTGTGCTTGCTGACGTGCACTGGCTCCCGGTCCGGGAACGCCTCGATTTTAAAATTCTGATGCTTATTTTCAAATCTCTCCATGGCCTTGCCCCTCCCTATCTCTGTAACCTCCTCCAGCCCAACAACTTCCAAGATCTCTGCGCTCCTCCAATTAAATGCTGGAATATGGGATTAGAGTAGACAGGGCTGATGGCCGGCGCGGACACGATGGGCCGAAGGGCCTCTATCCGTGCTGTATGACTCTATGACTCTATGACTCTAAATCTCCCCAAAAGCAGCAAGAGCCAGGTTTGGGGCACCACGGGTGGCTCTGCTGCACAGGAGGGGAGGAAGAAGAGTGGCAGGGCTATGGTGATAGGGGATTCGATTGTAAGGGGAATAGATAGGCATTTCTGCGGCCGCAAACGTGACTCCAGGACGGTATGTTGCCTCCCTGGTCCTAGGGTCAAGGATGTCTTGGAGCGGCTGCAGGGCATTCTGGAGGGGGAGGGTGAACAGCCAGTAGTCGTGGTCCATATTGGTACCAACGACATAGGTAAAAAAAGGGATGAGGTCCTGCAAGGTGAATTTAAGGAGTTAGGAGATAAATTAAAAAGCAGGACTTCAAACGTAGTGATCTCAGGATTACTACCGGTGCCACGTGCTAGTGAGTATAGGAACAGGAGAATAGACAGGATGAATGCGTGGCTGCAGGGATGGTGTAGGAGGGAGGGATTTAGATTCCTGGGACATTGGGACCGGTTCTGGGGAAGGTGGGACCTGTACAAGCGGGACGGGTTACACCCGAGCAGGACCGGGACCAATGTCCTCGCGGGGGTGTTTGCTGGTGCTGTTGGGGAAGGTTTAAACTAGAGTGGCAGGGGGATGGGAACCTGAGCGGGGAGTCAGAAGGGAATAAAGTTGAGAGCAGCAAGAGAGGGGAAGACCCAGGGGAAATCTACAATACAAATAGTACAAACAGTTGTTCAAGAACAAGTGAGAGGGAAAAGCGTAGAGCAGCGGAAAGAAAGTGTACTTTAGGCACGAGAGATAAAATAAAAACTAGAAGGTGCAAGGCGATTAACCCAGCATTAAAGCTGTGGCAGGGGGTTGGGAACCTGAGCAGGGAGACAGAGGAAAGCGTGTCAAGAAGGTATGGAGAAAAAGGTAAAGTGTTAAAAAAGGAAAAAGCAGGAACTAAGTGTCACAAAACATATTTGAAAGTTCTTTATCTGAATGCACGTAGCATTCATAACAAAATGGACGAGTTAACGGCACAAATAACGACGTATGGGTATGATCTTGTGGCCATTACAGAAACATGGCTGCAGGGTGACAACGACTGGGAATTAAATATGCCAGGGTATTTAACAATTCGGAAGGACATGCAGGAAGGAAGGGGAGGTGGGGTGGCTATGTTAATAAGGGAAGGAATCACTGTAATACAGAGAAAAGATATTGGGACAAAGGATCAGGATAATGAAACAGTTTGGGTAGAGATAAGGAATAATAAGGGGAAAAAAACACTAGTGGGCGTAGTATATAGGCCTCCTAATAGTTGCAACTCTGCTGGAAGAAGTATTAATCAGGAAATAGTCGGGGCATGTAATAAGGGAACAGCTATAATTATGGGGGATTTTAACTATCATATTAACTGGACAAATCAAATTGGGCAGGGCCGCCTTGAGGAAGAGTTTATTGAGTGTATTAGGGATGGATTTCTTGAGCAGTATGTAACTGATCCTACAAGGGGGCAAGCAACCTTGGACCTGGTCCTGTGTAATGAGCCAGGATTAATTAATAATGTCCAAGTGATGGATCCCCTTGGAATGAGTGACCATAACATGGTTACATTCCAAATCCAATTAGAGGGTGAGAAGGTTGGTTCTCAAACAAGCGTACTGAGCTTGAATAAAGGAGACTATGATGGTATGAGAGTGGAATTGATTAAAGTGGACTGGGAAAATAGTTTAAAGGGTAAGACGGTACATGAACAGTGGTGTTCATTTAAGGAGTTATTCTACAACTTTCAAAAAATATATATTCCACTGAGGAAAAAAGGGTGTAAAAGAAATGACAGCCATCCGTGGCTAAGTAAAGAAATTAAGGATAGTATCCGACTAAAAACAAGGACATATAAGGTGGGAGGATAGAAGATTGGGAAGTCTTCAAAAGACAGCAAAAAGTAACGAAAGGATTGATTAAGAAAGGGAAGATAGATTATGAAAAGAAATTAGCAAAAAATATAAAAACAGATAGCAAGAGTTTCTACAGTTATATAAAAAGAAAAAGGGTGGCTAAGGCAAACGTAGGTCCCTTAGAGGATGAGACCGGTAAATTAATGGTGGGAAACATGGAGATGGCAAAAATGCTGAACAAATATTTTGTTTCAGTCTTTACGGTAGAGGACACTAAGAATATCCCAACAGTGGACAAACGGGGGGCTCTAGCGGGGGGAGGAGCTAAATACGATTAAAATCACTAAGGAATTGGTACTCAGTAAATTAATGGGACTCAAGGCGGATAAATCCCCTGGACCTGATGGCTTACATCCTAGGGTCTTGAGGGAAGTGGCAGTAGGGATTGTGGATGCTTTGGTAATAATTTTCCAAAATTCTCTGGACTCGGCAAAGGTCCCGGCAGATTGGAAAACTGCTAATGTAACACCCTTATTTAAAAAGGGTAGTAGGCAGAAGGCTGGAAATTATAGACCAGTTAGCCTAACATCTGTGGTGGGTAAAATTTTGGAGTCAATTATTAAGGAGACAGTAGCGGAACATTTGGATAAACATAATTTAATAGGACAAAGTCAGCATGGCTTTACGAAGGGGAAGTCATGTCTGACAAATTTGCTTGAGTTCTTTGAGGATATAACGTACAGAGTGGATAAAGGGGAACCAGTGGATGTAGTGTATTTAGACTTCCAGAAGGCATTCGACAAGGTGCCACATAAAAGATTATTGCTCAAGATAAAGAATCACTGGATTGGGGGTAATATTCTGGCATGGGTGGAGGATTGGTTATCTAACAGGAAGCAGAGAGTTGGGATAAATGGTACATTCTCGGACTGGCAACCAGTAGCCAGTGGTGTTCTGCAGGGGTCGGTGCTGGGTCCCCAACTCTTTACAATCTATATTAACGATTTGGAGGAGGGGACCAAGTGTAATATATCAAAGTTTGCAGATGATACAAAGATGGGAGGGAAAGTAGAGAGTGAGGAGGACATAAAAAACCGACAAGGGGATATAGACAGGCTGGGTGAGTGGGCGGAGATTTGGCAGATGCAATACAATATTGGAAAATGTGAGGTTATGCACTATGGCAGGAAAAATCGGAGAGCAAGTTATTATCTCAATGGCGAGAAACTGGAAAGTACTGCAGTACAAAGGGATCTGGGGGTCCAAGTGCAAGAAAATCAAAAGGTTAGTATGCAGGTGCAGCAGGTGATCAAGAAGGCCAACGGAATGTTGGCTTTTATTGCTAGGGGGATAGAATATAAAAACAGGGAGGTATTGCTGCAGTTATAGAAGGTATTGGTGAGACCGCACCTGGAATACTGCATACAGTTTTGGTGTCCATACTTAAGAAAAGACATACTTGCTCTCGAGGCAGTACAAAGAAGGTTCACTCGGTTAATCCCGGGGATGAGGGGGTGGACATATGAGGAGAGGTTGAGTAAATTGGGACTCTACTCATTGGAGTTCAGAAGAATGAGAGGCGATCTTATTGAAACATACAAGATTGTGAAGGGGCTTGATTGGGTGGATGCAGTAAGGATGTTCCCAAAGATGGGTGAAACTAGAACTAGGGGGCATAATCTTAGAATAAGGGGCTGCTCTTTCAAAACTGAGATGAGGAGAAACTTCTTCACTCAGAGGGTGGTAGGTCTGTGGAATTTGCTGCCCCAGGAAGCTGTGGAAGCTACATCATTAAAAAAATTTAAAACAGAAATAGACAGTTTCCTAGAAGTAAAGGGAATTAGGGGTTACGGGGAGCGGGCAGGAAATTGGACATGATTTTAGATTTGAGGTTAGGACCAGATCAGCCATGATCTTATTGAATGGCGGAGCAGGCTCGAGGGGCCGATTGGCCTACTCCTGCTCCTATTTCTTATGTTCTTATGTTCTTATGGCCTCTTGCACATCCCCGATTTTAATCGCTCCACCATTGGTGGCCGTGCCTTCAGCTGCCTTGGCCCTAAGCTCTGGAATTTCCTCCCTGCACCTCTCCACCTCTCCACCTCTCTCTCTAACTTTAAGACGCTCCTTAAAACCTACCTCTTTGACCAAGCTTTTGGTCACCTGTCCTAATATCTCCTTACGTGGCTCAGTGTCAAATTTTGTTTAATAATCGCTGCGGTGAAGCTCCTTGGGACGTTTTACCACGTTGAATGCAAGTTGTTGTTGTATTGGCACATTGCCCACTTTTGGTATATAGGCTTACAATGAAAGCTAACAACAGGCCAATTTCATCTGAGGACAGCATCCATTTCAGTCAGCACATCAGTCTGGTAATTACTCACTTGGCTGGTACATTCCTGTTGCTCACACAGAAAAATGCTTCTAATGCCACACGTAATTCTGGCAAGCTGGACCACAAATCGTGCTGCCAACGCAAGCTACCTGCTGCTGCATGTTCATGGACTCATTTAAGTGGGCTGCTCGGGACGTACGTGCGTGACACTCTCTCCGCTCTTCCTAATCCCTTTTGTATCTGCTTGGAAACCTCAGCAAAGATTCACCAGAATGATACCAGAATAAATTATGAGCACAGGTTGCATAAACTTGGCTTGTATTCCCTTGAGTATTGAAGATTAAGGGGTAATCTGATCGAGGTGTTTAAAATGTTAAAAGGATTCGAAAGGGTACATAGAGAGAAACTATTTCCTCTGGTGGGGGAATCAAGAACAAAGGGGCACAGACTTAAAATTAGAGCCAGGCCGCACAACAGTGAAATCAGGAAGCACTTCTTCACACAAAGAAAGGGTAGTGGAAATCTGGAACTCTCTCCCCCAAAATGTGGTGGAGTCTGGAGGTCAATTGAAATTTTCAAGACTGAGATTGATAGATTTTTGTTGGGTCAGGATATCAAGAGATATGAAGCAAAGGCGGGAATATGAAGTTGCGGTGCAGATCAGCCATGAAACCCTCAACTCATTTAAAAAGTACCTGGATGTGCATCTGAGGTACCGTGACCTACAAGGCTACGGACCAAGTGCTGGGTGGCTCATTTCCAGCTGGTGCGGACACGATGGGCCGAATGGCCTCCTTCTGTGCCGTAAATTTTCAATGATTACATATGTACGAACATACGAATTAAGAGCAGGGTTAGGCCATTCGGCCCCTCGAGCCTGCTCTGCCATTTGATAAGATCATGGCTGATCTGATTGTGACCTCAACCCTACTTCCCCGTCTACCGACTATAACCTTTGACTCCCTTGTTCATCAGGAATCTATCTAACTCAGCCTTAAAAATATTCAGTGACCCTGCCTCCACCGCTCTCTGGGGAAGGGAGTACCACAGACCCACGACCCTCTGAGAGAAAAAATTTCTCCTCATCTCCGTCTTAAATGGGAGACCCCTTATTTTTTAAACTGTGGCCCCTAGTTCTAGTCTCTCCCACAAGGGGAAACATCCTCTCAGCATCTACCTCTTCCGGTCCCCTCAGAATCGTATATGATTCAATAAGATCACCTCTCATTCTTCTAAACTCCAGTGTATACAGGCCCAACTTGTCCAACCTTTCCTCATAAGATAACCCCCTCATCCCAGGAATCAGTCGAGTGAACCTTCTCTGAACCGCCTCCAAAGCAATTTTGTCCTTTCTTAAATAATGAGACCAAAACTGCACACAGTATTCTAGATGTGGTCTCACCAATGCCCTGTACAACTGTAGCAAAACATCTCTACTTTTATATTCCATTCCCCTTGCAATAAATGACAACATTCCATTTGCCTTCCTAATCACTTGCTGTACCTGCATATTAACTTTTTGTGATTCATGTACTAGGACACCCAGATCCCTCTGTACCTCAGAGTTCTGCAATCTCTCTCTATTTAAATAATATACTGCTTTTCTATTCCTCCTGCCAAAGTGGACAAGTTCACATTTCCCCACATTATACTCCATCTGCCAAATTTTTGCCCACTCACTTAACCTATTTATATCCCTTTGCAGACTCCTTGGGGCCGATTTTCGGATGGCCGAGCGTGTGCGTTGGGGGCAGGGGTGCTCCGAAAATGGCTGAATCCCGGAGTGGGTTCGGAGCCCGGCTCCAACCCGCTGACTTCCGGGTTCCCCAATGACGCGTTCGGGTGCGCGCGCAGCTCCTCCATGCAGGACTCCCACCGGCAATTAAAGCCGGCGGGATGATAATTTCGATAGTTATTTAGCTAGTTGAGGTACTTGACAGACCTCATTGACTGGAGATTTTGGCAGGGGTGCAATTTTGAAGGATCCTCAGTGAGTTTCCCGTGCTGTGGAACTCCCTGTTGGAGCAGCCAGTGGGAGATGCAAAGGATTATTTGACAATTGGGGGGAGTACCTCATTTATTGCAGCAGGGCACTCTGTCACTTCAGACAAAGTTTTGGCTGCAACACCTTTGTCTTTCCACTCAAAATTATTAATTTATACCCTAAACTCTGCTGTGCAAACACATTTATCTATTTTGCGGACCCCCTCAAACTCACACCATCAGGATGGGGGGGGCGCCATAGCTGCATTCATCATTTCATCCGAGGACGAGCAACATCACCAGCCTCGCCAGGCACACCGTCCACCTCCGCCACATGGAGCTCCACAACACAGTGCTGCGCCACAGGTACCTGCACAAAATAGTCGTGCAACTACACATACACCCACTGTAGGGTGACCCAATGGGTGGCATCAAGTGTGGGTGTTCGTGGAGAACCTCATGAAAGGGACTTATTACACAAGCCAGTCAAGAATGGCCAAGACATGGCAGTATTGGTGACAATAATATTTAACGTGCCATTAACAAAAATCAAATATATAATAAAAAACATGATGAACCGTCAAACACCCTAGTGCATCCCCTTTGTGCTCACAAAACCTTTGCCGTACACTTACGACTACGCCTACGTGGTGCATCCCCTATGGCTGCAGCAGAGGTAGTGGCAGGTTGCTCTTGGCCTACGCCCTCTGGGTTTCGGTGCCCGTAAGGGCCCCTCCAAAGACTGCTCAACCTGCCCCTGTGCAGGGGCAGACTCGACCACCTGGAGAGGAGGCAGCATTGCGGGTACTGGTTGAGAGGGGGGGCAACAGGTGAGAGGTGGGAGTGCTTTGAGTGGCGTCCCCACTTCCATGTCCCCTTTCACCATCATCCCTCTTCTGGGCCAGGCTCACATCACTCCTTCCACCCTGCTGGATGACAGTTTGGAGGATATGTGTAAAGTCTTGTAAGGCCAGTGCTAGTGTATCTGCCTACCTGTTTAAGGCGGCAGGAAGTTGCTCACCCTGCGTCCGAAGGGCCGTTGTCAATGGACTCATTGTTGAGCCGTGTTTGAAGCTCGATGTAGGCTAGCCTTCCCTCCATTGCAGACATTCCCGCACTTACCCGCGACACTATCTCAGAGATGCCCTCACGTCCCTGTGACAGTATTCCACTCATGCAGGAGTTAGACTCCTCCGTCCTCTGCGCGATTGTGGAGAGTCCGCGTGGCACCTGTTCCAACACCTCGCAAATGTGCTGCTGCCCCTCGATCATTCTCCTTTTCATTGATGGCCCCCAGGGTTCAGCATCTGTGTCCAGCTGAGCAGAGCCTGGAGAAGAGTGCTCCCACCGACGCGGACACTCCACAGCTGCCCCTGCCACCACTGTCTGCTCGTAGTCACGTGTGTGGTGACTCATCATGTGCGACCCCAACTAAGTGAGGATGGGGACCCACCGAGGTGTGTGTATCTGCTCTGGTGGATGGCTCGCTTGATGTGACGGTGGCCCGTCAGAGGCTGGCAGGTCCTCTGAGGAATCGCCCTCCACCATCACAGCGGTCGCTAAAGGCCCTGTAAGAGAACAGAAGGCAATATTAAGCATGATGACAGATGTTGAGGTGCTGAAGATGGCAAGGCATGTTAACATCAATTGCTATTGTGAGCGCTGAATGTTTAAGTTCTGTCACCAGCCGTTTGTCGGGTGGCAGTCTCGGCGTCCCCGACGGACAGGCACTCGAGGGTGCGGCTCAGTTCCAGAGCCTCCTGCTCCGTGTCCGTGAGGATGACCTGATGTTGCGGACCCCTCCTCCGGTCTTCACCCTCTCCCATGCATTCTGGGCTCTCTTCTCTTATAAGGGGAGAAAGTAGAGAGGCGTGAGTGAGTGATGGTGACATGGCCAACCACCGAACGCATTGGTTTGGGTGAGGCTGACCGTGAAAGAGATGCATCAGAGGGTGAATATGAGACAGAGCCATGACATTGTATGAGGATTGGGTTGAGTGGTAGTGGCGGGATGAGTACTGGGGAGGTGAGTAAGTGCAGGTAAGTTGAGGATGAGCTTTGAGTGGGTGTGAGAAGTGATATGATAGAGTAGTGTTGGCAGTGCAGAAGGAGTTGTGGGGTGGGGGCGGTGATATGGAAGACGGAGTGTGGGAGAATAAGTGTACTCACTTTGGCTGACCTAGTTAGGTCATTGAAGCGCTTCCTGCACTCTATCGAGGTGCGGGAGACGTTGCTGCTGCTGGTGACCTCCTCTGCCACCTCGAGCTGGGCCTTCTTGGTGGCAGAGGCAGGCCACTTCCTCCTGCCTGCCGGGTAGGATATATCCCTCCTCCTCCTCACCCCACCCAGTAAGACCTGGAGTGAGGCATCAGTAAATCTGGGAACAGCCGTTCCCCTGGGCTGCTCCATTCTATAATTTTGGTTCTTTGCTGCAGGAGCAGCCATTGGAGGACTGCCCCTTTAAATAAGGCTCCTCCAGGAGACAGCCTGTGATGCGGGTGCGCAGTCCGCCCACTGCGCAGGTTAACGACGGGAAACCACGTTAAGTGGCTTCAATTTACCCGCGATCGCATGGGGAACGGACGGATTTCACTGGGCGGGTTATCCATGCGCCTAGTCACCCCCCCCCTCCCCCCCCCCGCTGCCATCCTGCCTCCCTGGTAATATCGGTGCCCTTATGTCCTCTTCACAACTTACTTTCCTACCTATCTTTGTGTCATCAGCAAATTTAGCGACCATACATTCGGTCCCTTCATCCAAGTCACTGACATAGATTGTAAATAGTTGAGGCCCCAGCACTGATCCCTGTGGCACTCCACTCGTTACATCTTGCCAACCTGAAAATGACCCATTTATGCCTACTCTCTGTTTCCTGTTAGCTAACCAATCCTTTATCCATGCTAATATGTTACCCCCTACACCATGAGCTCTTATTTGGGTAGTAACCTTTGATATGACACCTTGTCTAACTTTAGATTCTATGATTCTATGATGTAATTGAATGGTGGAACAGGTGCGAGGGGCTGAATGGCCTCCCCTTGTTCCTATCTTCCTCGGGCTCCGGGTCACTGTGTTCCACTGTCACTGATTGAAGCTGGAGCTCATCTTCCATCTGCTCGATGGCAATGCCTATTTGAATGGTG
This sequence comes from Heptranchias perlo, assembly GCF_035084215.1. Taxonomy (NCBI): domain Eukaryota; kingdom Metazoa; phylum Chordata; class Chondrichthyes; order Hexanchiformes; family Hexanchidae; genus Heptranchias; species Heptranchias perlo. Next base: position 79,451,427 of record NC_090335.1, read on the forward strand.
AAGTTGTGCAAGAGGCAACATGCTACATTGGTCCTGGAGACCTTCGCCAGGCTACACCGTAGCAGCTCCCCATCTGATCCATCGCGGCACTGGAACCTTTGTTTCAGCTACCTGATTGCTGCTCTATCACAATCCCGGTGCTGGTCTGTGCCTCAGTATATTGCTCCTCAACTCTTGCTCATGGGCCACGGCTAAAGAGGATAACCTTGAACTGCCGAGTCAACCTAGCTCTTCAAATAATGGTGCAGCATTGATCGCCATAAAATAACTCATGACCTCGAGGGGTATGGTAGTGTACTGGTTAACATCTCGTGCTCGTAAACTCAGAGGTCATGAACCCTAAATCCCACCACGGCAAGTTATGAAATGGAATCTGGGCTGGCACCAGGAAAATAACCATGAAAGCTTCTGGATTGCTGTTAAAACCCAACTGGTTCACTGACCTTCTTCTTCAGGGAAGAGAACCTGCCATTCCTACTCCACTCCAATACTACATTTTTGACGGTTAATGCCCTCTGAAGTGGCTGAGAAAGCCACTGAGTTGTCGATAATTCCTACCTGCAATCACATACATGGTTCCCTACTTAAAAGCACAGACCAGCTGCATGTTAAAAGGGGTGATGGCTTTATCGATTCATGAAAGGGGGGGGGAAGTGATTTATATAGCCATGTGCCTTGCACTTTGGAAAGCCTTGTCAACAACAACTTGCATTTATATAGCACCTTTAACGTATTAAAGGTCCTAAAGTATTTCACAGGAGCGATTATTAAACCTAATTTGACACTGAGCCACATGAGGAGATATTAGGACAGGTGACCGAAGGCTTGCTCAAAGAGGTAGGTTTTAAGGAGCATCTTAAAGGAGGAGAGAGAGGTGGAGACGAGTAGAGATTTAGGGAGGGAATTCCAGAGCTTTAGGGCCTAGGCAGTTGAAGGCATGGCCTCCAGTGGTGGAGCGATGAAAATAGGGGATGCGCAAGAGGCCAGAATTGGAGGAGCGCAGAGATCTCGGAGGGTAGTAGGGCTGGAAGAAATTATAGAGATTGGGAGGGGCGAAGACATGGAGGGATTTGAAAACAAGGGTGTGAATTTTAAAATCGAGGTGTTGCCGGACCGGGAGCCAACGTGGGTCAGCGAGCACAGGGGTGAAGGGAGAACAGGAATTGGTGCGAGTTAAGACACGGGCAGCAGAGTTTTGGTTGAGCTCAGGTTTACAAGTTTGTCATGTGGTAACCGTACAGCAGGTTTCCATGCAGAATTGAGCCCTGGCAAAGAAAGGTATCTGTCACTTGCTCGATGCATCAGTGCATTGGTTATGAGATTTGACAGATAATCTCCTGCTGTTGTTTCAAAGGAACCATCAACGTAAACTTTGAAGGCACCGGTCACCTTGTCAACCACTAGCAGAAGTTATCTTGTCTTGGAACTGGTAAGACGGTTCCAGGACAACTTATTGCTGGCACCACCTTCCTCGTGAACTGTCGCCCCCTAAGGCAGATCTCCCCCATTGACAGATCAAGGTGGGAGGTCCTTGGTTCGTATATGTGGGTAAGGGCGGGTGCTATACGAGGAGAGCGATTCAGTAATATGAAGACCAGGCTGAGAGAGAGTCAGGCCCGAGGTTTTGAAAGCTGTGTGTTCTGACGAAAGGTCTTCGACCCGAAACGTTAACTCTGTTTCTTTCTCCACAGATGCTGCCTGACTCGCTGAGTTTCTCCAGCATTTTCTGTTTTTATATCCAAGGTTTTAAAAGCTGTGTGAATAGACGTGACCGTTGGGTTGGAACAGGACACACTGCTATCATGAAGTGACGAGGACAAAGATAATTTATTTTAGTCACAGGAGGAGTTTAAGAGATGATAATAGAATTTCATCTGACTCGGAAGGCCAAAAGACACTTTTCATCTGATACTTGTTAAGAGGACTTTTGAAGGAAAAACTTATTAATCTGATCAAGGTAAGGGGGAACAAGTCGAAATGATCCAAAATATTCAACATAACCCTGGAGCCATAGAAGTTTACAGCACAGAAGGAGGCCATTCGGCCCATCGCGCCTGTGCTGGCTCTTTGCTAGAGCAATGCAAAACTAATCCCATTGCTCTGCTCTCTCCCCACAGCCCTGTATCTTCCCCTGCTTCAAATGTTTATTTACTCTTCCCTTAAAAGATACAAAATTCTCAGCCTCTGTCCTGTGGTAAGCATTCCATGCTCTTAGCAACTCTCTTCATAAAGAAATTTCTCCTCATCTCTTTCCTTACTCTCTGAGTGACAATTTTAACTTTGTGTCCTTTCATGATTTACTCCCCAGTCAACGGAAATTGTCTTTCCCTATTCACGCGATCAAAACCCTTCATAATTTTTTTTAAAACTCAATTAAATCTCCTCTTAACCTTCTCTGTTCCGTTGGAAATAGTCCGAAGTCTTACCTGTCAGGGATTATCTTGGTGAATCTACTCTGTATGTTATATAGAGCTTTAATGGGGGTAAAACACGCATGAACCGGATAAATGGATAGTGGAAAAATTATGCTTTTTGAAGCAGTAAAAGAGTGCGATGCAGTCTGTTGTAGATGAGAAGCTGGAATCCTACAAGCATGTCCCAGATCACGCATTCCCTTACCTTGTAAACTAAGATATGTAAATGCACCTCCTTCTCTTGTCTCCTCATCTTCTTCCATTTATCCTCCAGAACATGCAAATAGAAAAAGAAAGACTTGCATTTATATAGCGCCTTTCACAACCTCAGGACACGCCAAAGCGCTTTACAGCCAATGAAGTACTTTTTGTGAAGTGTAGTCACTGTTGTAATGTGGGTAACGGGGCAGCCAATTTATGCACAGCAAGATCCCACAAACAGCAATGACCAGATGATCTGTTTGAGTGATGTTGGTTGAGGGATAAATATTAGGGGAGAATTCCTCTGCTCTTTTTCGAAGTAGTGCCATGGAGTCTGTTACGTCCACCTGAGAGGGCAGATGGAGCCTTGATTTGACATCTCATCCGAAAGATGGCACCTCCGACGGTGCAGGGCTCCCTCAGTACTGCACTGGGAGTGTCAGCCCAGATTATGTGCTCAAGTCTCTGGAGTGGGGGTTGAACCCAAGACCTTCTGACTTAGAAACATGGCTGACACCCAGTGTGTAACTGGACCAAGTGGAATACTTTACCAGAATGGTGATCGGTGCTGAATCAATCACGGCGTTTAAAGAGGTACCGGGATAATTGTGAAAAGAAGAACAGAAACGTATGTGAGGAGAAAGCAGGATAATGGGCAGATGGAGAATCAGCTCCAGAGAGGGGAGCCACGAAAGGCCAATTAGCCTCTTCCTGAGCTGGGGGTGGAGGCGGGGGGTGCGGTGGGTTGGGGGGTGGCGGTGGGTGGGGTGTTGAGCAAAGTGGGTGAATTGCCTGTGCTGGGGGGGTGGGGGGGCTGGAGGGTCAGGAGATTGTGGTGGATCTGCTGGGATTCTGTGGCCCATTTTCCGATCTGGCAGGGGCAGACCTCGTGTCTAAAAGAGACTTTGGGGGCATGTCTGGGAGTACTTCCTGGATTACCCGGGTACGGTAGTATAGTGGTTATGTTACTGGGCTAGTAATCCTTAGAAAGCCTCAACTAATAATCCAGAGTCATGAGTTCAAATCCCACCATGGCAGCTGGGGAATTTAAATTCAATTAATTAAATAAAATCTGCAATTAAAAAAACTAGTATCAGTAATGGTGGCCATAAAACTACCAGATTGTCGTAAAAACCCATCTGATTCACCAATGTCCTTTTAGGGAAGGAAACCATAAGAGATAGGAGTAGGCCATTCGGCCCTGCAAGCCTGCTCCGCCATTTAATGAGATCATGGCTGATCTGATTTTTACTTCAACTCCACTTTCCCGCCTTTTCCCCATATCCTTTGACTCCCTTGCTGATCAGCATTGAATGTATTCAATGACTCAGCCATCCTTACCCATCCAGTGAAACCTGCCGTCCTTACCCGGTCTGGCCTATATGTAACTCCAGACCCACAGCAATGTGGTTGATTCTTAATCGCCCTCTGAAATGGCCGAGCAAACCACTCAGTTGTACAATCTCGCTACAAAAAGTCATAATAACAATAAAACCGGACGGACCACTAGGCACCAGACACAACAATAGCAAACCAAGCCAAGTTGACCCTGCAAAGTCCTCCTCACTAACATCTGGGAACTTGTGCCAAAATTGGGAGAGCTGTCCCACAGACTAGTCAAGCAACAGCCTGACATAGCCAAACTCACAGAATCATACCTTTCAGCCAACATCCCAGACTCTTCCATCACCGTCCCTGGGTATGTCCTGTCCCACCGGTAGGACAGACCCACCAGAGGTGGCGGTACAGTTGTATACAGTCAGGAGGAAGTGGCCCTGGGAGTTCTCAACATTGTCTCCAAACCCCATGAAATCTCATGGCATCAGGTCAAACATGGAGAAGGAAACCTCCTGCTGATTACCACCTACCGCCCTCCCTCAGCTGATGAATCAGTCCTCCTCCATGTTGAGCATCACTTGGAGGAAGCACTGAGGGTAGCAAGGGAACATAATGTATTCTAAGTGGGGGACATCAATGTCCATCACCAAGAGTGGCTTGGTAGTACGACTACTGACTGAGCTGGACGAGTCCTGAAGGACATAGCTGCCAGACTGGGCCTGCAGCAGGTGGTGAGCGAACCAACACGAGGGAAAAACCTACTTGACCTCGTCCTCACCAATCTACCTGTCGCAGATGCATTAGTCCGTGACAGTATTGGTAGGACCACCCCACAGTCCTTGTGGAGACGAAGACCCGTCTTCAAACTGAGGACACCATCCAACATGATGTGTGACACTACCACCGTAGTGCCACACAACATGTTCCAGTACGGTAGCATAGTGGTTATGTTACTGGACTAATAATCCGGAGTCATGAGTTCAAATCCCACCATGGCAGCTGGGGAATTTAAATTCAATTAAATAAAATCTGGAATTAAAAAAAAACTAGTATCAGTAATGGTGGCCATGAAACTACTGGATTGTCGTAAAAACCCATCTAGTTCACTACTGCCCTTTCGGGAAGGAAACCTGCCGTCCTCACCTGGTCTGGCCTATATGTGACTCGAGACCCACAGCAATGTGGTTGATTCTTAATTGCCCCAAGCAAGCCATTCAAGAAGGCAGCTCACCACCACCACCTTCTCAAGGGCAATTAGGGATGGGCAACGACGCCCACATCCCATGAACGAATAAAAAAAAAGTACAGCTACAACACTGGCATCTACCCGACAATGCGGAAAATTGCCCAGGTATGTCCTGTCCACAAAACAGCAGGACAAATCCAATCCGGCCAATTACCCCCCATCAGTCTACCCTCAATCATCAGCAAAGTGATGGAAGGTGTCGTCGACAGTGCTATCAAGCGGCACTTACTCACCAATAACCTGCTCACCGATGCCCAGTTTGGGTTCTGCCAGGACCTCTCCGTTCCAGACCTCATTACAGCCTTGGTCCAAACATGGACAAAAGAGCTGAATTCCTTGACATCGAGGCAGCATTTGACCAAGTGTGGCACCAAGGAGCCCTAGTAAAATTGAAGTCAATGGGAATCAGGGGGAAAACTCTCCAGTGGCTGGAATCATACCGAGCACAAAGGAAGATGGTAGTGGTTGTTGGAGGCCAATCATCTCAGCTGCAGGAGTTCCTCAGGGCAGTGTCTCTGGGCCCAACCATCTTAAGCTGCTTCATCAATGACCTTTCCTCCATCATAAGGTCAGAAATGGAGATGTTTGCTGATGATTGCACAGTGTTCAGATCCATTTACAACCACATAGATAATGAAGCAGTCTGTGCCTGCATGCAGAAAGACCTGGACAACATACAGGCTTGGGCTGATAAGAGGCAACTAACATTCGTGCCAGGCAATGACCATCGCCAACAAGAGAGAATCTTTGAGGATATAACGTACAGGGTAGATAAAGGGGAACCAGTGGACGTAGTGTATTTGGACTTCCAGAAGGCATTCGACAAGGTGCCACATAAAAGATTATTGCTCAAGATAAAGAATCACTGGATTGGGGGTAATATTCTGGCATGGGTGGAGGATTGGTTATCTAACAGGAAGCAGAGAATTGGGATAAATGGTACATTCTCGGACTGGCAACCTGTAGCCAGTGGTGTTCCGCAGGGGTCGGTGCTGGGTCCCCAACTCTTTACAATCTATATTAATGATTTGGAGGAGGGGACCGAGTGCAACATATCAAAGTTTGCAGATGATACAAAGATGGGAGGGAAAGTAGAGAGTGAGGAGGACATAAAAAACCGACAAGGGGATATAGACAGGCTGGGTGAGTGGGCGGAGATTTGGCAGATGCAATACAATGTTGGAAAATGTGAGGTTATGCACTATGGCAGGAAAAATCGGAGAGCAAGTTATTATCTTAATGGCGAGAAACTGGAAAGTACTGCAGTACAAAGGGATCTGGGGGTCCTAGTGCAAGAAAATCAAAAAGTTAGTTTGCAGGTGCAACAGGTGATCAAGAAGGCCAACGGAATGTTGGCTTTTATTGCTAGGGGGATAGAATATAAAAACAGGGAGGTATTGCTGCAGTTATAGAAGGTATTGGTGAGACCGCACCTGGAATACTGCATACAGTTTTGGTGTCCATACTTAAGAAAAGACATACTTGCTCTCGAGGCAGTACAAAGAAGGTTCACTCGGTTAATCCCGGGGATGAGGGGGTGGACATATGAGGAGAGGTTGAGTAGATTGGGACTCTACTCATTGGAGTTCAGAAGAATGAGAGGCGATCTTATTGAAACATATAAGATTGTGAAGGGGCTTGATCGGGTGGATGCGGTAAGGATGTTCCCAAGGATGGGTGAAACTAGAACTAGGGGGCATAATCTTAGAATAAGGGGCTGCTCTTTCAAAACTGAGATGAGGAGAAACTTCTTCACTCAGAGGGTGGTAGGTCTGTGGAATTTGCTGCCCCAGGAAGCTGTGGAAGCTACATCATTAAATAAATTTAAAACAGAAATAGACAGTTTCCTAGAAGTAAAGGGAATTAGGGGTTACGGGGAGCAGGCAGGAAATTGGACATGAATTTAGATTTGAGGTTAGGATCAGATCAGCCATGATCTTATTGAATGGCGGAGCAGGCTCGAGGGGCCGATTGGCCTACTCCTGCTCCTATTTCTTATGTTCTTATGTAACCACCTCCAGTGGACATTCAACGACATTACCATCGCCGAATCCCCCACCATCAACATGGTGGGGGGTTACCATTGACCAGAAACTTAACTGGACCAGCCTCATAAATACTGTGGCTACAAGAGCAGGTCAGAGGCTGGGTATTCTGCAGCAAGTGACTCACCTCCTGACTCCCCAAAGCCTTTCCACCATCTACAAGGCACAAGTCAGGAGTGTGATGGAATACTCTCCACTTGCCTGGACGAGTGCAGCTCGAACAACACTCTAGAAGCTCGACACCATCCAGGACAAAGCAGCCCGCTTGATCGGCACCCCATCCACCACCCTAAACATTCACTCCCTTCACCACTGGCGCACCGTGGCTGCAGTGTGTACCATCCACAGGATGCACTGCAGCAACTCGCCAAGGCTTCTTCGACAGCACCTCCCAAACCCGCGACCTCTACCACCTAGAAGGACAAGAGCAGCAGGCACATGGGAACACCACCATCTGCACGTTCCCCTCCAAGTCACACACCATCCCGACTTGGAAATATATCGCCGTTCCTTCATCGTTGCTGGGTCAAAATCCTGGAACTCCCTTCCTAACAGCACTGTGGGAGAACCTCCATCACACCGAGTGCAGCGGTTCAAGAAGGCGGCTCACCACCACCTTCTCAAGGGCAATTTGGGATGAGCAATAAATGCCGGCCTCGCCAGCGACGCCCACATCCCATGAACGAATTAAAAAAAAACCTCATGAGTTTGGTTAGTCCCAGGAGAAGTCACTGAGAGTGGGGTGTGGGTTCCATACTGGCCAGTAAGAAGGTATCGGACTTCTCCAGGAGGAAAGGCAATCAACGCCAGAGGGGACCAATTACTGGAAAGGACTTGCATTTATAAGATGCCTTTCACCACCTCAGAATGTCCCAAAGCGCTTTACAGCCAATTAAGTCCTTTTGAAGTGTAGTCACTGTTGTAATGTAAAAATGCGGCAGCCAACCCGCATACAAGGTCCTAGTACTCCAACTGAAGGTTTCAAAAGGCTCATCATTACCTCTTGGCCTTTATATGGAGTCAGCTGTGGCGCAGTGGGAAGCACCCTTGCCTCTGAGTGAGATGGATGTAGGTTTAAGCCCCACTCCAGAGCCTTGAGCACAAAAATCTAGGTGACCTGACGAGGGAGGAAAGCTCCGAAAGCTTGTGATTTTCAAATAAAGCTGTTGGACTATAACCTGGTGTTGTAAGACTCCTTACATTTGTCCACCCCAGCCCATCACCGGCATCTCCACATCTTAAAATTAGGAGACAAGCATAGGTGGGATAGAACGTGCCAAGTGGGGAATCGAAAGACACCTACGGCTGTTGGTTAACTCATCACTAACCATTTCCAAAAAGAGCGAAATGGAAACAAAACAAATAGGATCCCGGTTATATTACCAAATCAGTGGAGTTCAGACTAGTGAGGCTGCACAGTGTCCTGGTCAGGTCGCACTTGGAGCACAGCGTAGCGTTCTGGTTGTGGTCACAGAATGTTGAAATCGAGGCTATCGATACAGTGCAGAGGAGATCAACGAGGCTCATCTTTAGTGTCAGAGGAAAGAGATTTCAGGAACAACTTCATAAGGTAGGGCTATTCAACCTTGAAAAGGGACATTCCAGAGGGGGCCATATGAAGGGAGATAAGCTACTTAATGGAACAGAGACAGTAATCCCACAACAATCCTTTTCGTCAGACCATTGATTCAGCTGCCTCGGCCCTGAGCTCTGGAATTCCCTCCTAAATCTCCGGCTCTCCACCTCCTTTAAGATGCTCCTTAAAACCTATCTCTTTGACCAAGTCCTAATATCATCTTATGTGGCTCGGTGTCAAATTTTGTTTGACAATCGCTCCTGTGAAGCGCCTAGGGACAGTTTTACGATGTTAAAGTCCGTGTGGTGAAGGTTCTTCCACAGTGCTGATAGGTCGGGAGTTCCAGGATTTTGACCCAGTGACGATGAAGGAACGGCGATATATGTCCAAGTCGGGATGGTGTGTGGCTTGGAGGGGAACTTGGAGGTGGCGTGTTCCCGTCCACAACTTGCAAAATAAATGCAAGTTGTTGATACAACAGGACTACAGAACAAGAGGGCATGGAGTCAGGGTGTGTGAAGGGAGAGTTTAGAACAGATGTCACAATGTGGTGATGCCGGTGATGGACTGGGGTGGACAAATGTAAGGAATCTTACACCAGGTTATAGTCCAACAGTTTTATAGAATCATAGAATCATAGAAGTTTACAACATGGAAACAGGCCCTTCGGCCCAACATGTCCATGTCGCCCAGTTTATACCACTAAGCTAGTCCCAATTGCCTGCACTTGGCCCATATCCCTCTATACCCATCTTACCCATGTAACTGTCCAAATGCTTTTTAAAAGACAAAATTGTACCCGCCTCTACGACTGCCTCTGGCAGCTCGTTCCAGACACTCACCACCCTTTGAGTGAAAAAATTGCCCCTCTGGACCCTTTTGTATCTCTCCCCTCTCACCTTAAATCTATGTCCCCTCGTTATAGACTCCCCGACCTTTGGGAAAAGATTTTGACTATCTACCTTATCTATGCCCCTCATTATTTTATAGACTTCTGGAAGATCACCCCTTAACCTCCTACTCTCCAGGGAAAAAAGTCCCAGTCTATCTAACCTCTCCCTATAAGTCAAACCATCAAGTCCCGGTAGCATCCTAGTAAATCTTTTCTGCACTCTTTCTAGTTTAATAATATCCTTTCTATAATAGGGTGACCAGAACTGTACACAGTATTCCAAGTGTGGCCTTACTAATGTCTTGTACAACTTCAACAAGACATCCCAACTCCTGTATTCAATGTTCTGACCAATGAAACCAAGCATGCCGAATGCCTTCTTCACCACCCTATCCACCTGTGACTCCACTTTCAAGGAGCTATGAACCTGTACTCCTAGATCTCTTTGTTCTATAACTCTCCCCAACGCCCTACCATTAACGGAGTAGGTCCTGGTCTGATTCGATCTACCAAAATGCATCACCTCACATTTATCTAAATTAAATTCCATCTGCCATTCATCGGCCCACTGGCCCAATTTATCAAGATCCCGTTGCAATCTTAGATAACCTTCTTCACTGTCCACAATGCCACCAATCTTGGTGTCATCTGCAAACTTACTAACCGTTCCTCCTAAATTCTCATCCAAATCATTAATATAAATAACAAATAACAGCGGACCCAGCACCGATCCCTGAGGCACACCGCTGGTCACAGGCCTCCAGTCTGAAAAACAACCCTCTACAACCACCCTCTGTCTTCTGTCATCAAGCCAATTTTGTATCCAATTGGCTACCTCACCTTGGATCCCATGAGATTTAACCATACGTAACAACCTACCATGCGGTACCTTGTCAAAGGCTTTGCTAAAGTCCATGTAGACCACGTCTACTGCACAGCCCTCATCTATCTTCTTGGTTACCCCTTCAAAAAACTCAATCAAATTCGTGAGACATGATTTTCCTCTCACAAAACCATGCTGACTGTTCCTAATCAGTCCCTGCCTCTCCAAATGCCTGTAGATCCTGTCTCTCAGAATACCCTCTAACAACTTACCCACTACAGATGTCAGGCTCACCGGTCTGTAGTTCCCAGGCTTTTCCCTGCCGCCCTTCTTAAACAAAGGCACAACATTTGCTACCCTCCAATCTTCAGGCACCTCACCTGTAGCTGTCGATGATTCAAATATCTCTGCTAGGGGACCCGCAATTTCCTCCCTAACCTCCCATAACGTCCTGGGATACATTTCATCAGGTCCCGGAGATTTATCTACCTTGATGCGCGTTAAGACTTCCAGCACCTCCCTCTCTGTAATATGTACACTCCTCAAGACATCACTATTTATTTCCCCAAGTTCCCTAACATCCATGCCTTTCTCAACCGTAAATACCGATGTGAAATATTCATTCAGGATCTCACCCACCTCTTGTGGTTCCGCACATAGATGACTTTGTTGATCCTTAAGAGGCCCTACTCTCTCCCTAGTTACTCTTTTGCCCTTTATGTATTTGTAGAAGCTCTTTGGATTCTCCTTTGCCTTATCTGCCAAAGCGATCTCATGTCCCCTTTTTGCCCTCCTGATTTCTCTCTTAACTCTACTCCGGCAATCTCTATACTCTTCAAGGGATCCACTTGATCCCAGCTGTCTATGCATGTTATATGCCTCCTTCTTCTTTTTGACTAGGGCCTCAATCTCCCGAGTCATCCAAGGTTCCCTACTTCTACCAGCCTTGCCCTTCACTTTATAAGGAATGTGCTTACCCTGAACCCTGGTTAACACACTTTTGAAAGCCTCCCACTTACCAGACGTCCCTTTGCCTGCCAACAGACTCTCCCAATCAACTTCTGAAAGTTCCTGTCTATTCCCATTAAAATTGGCCTTTCCCCAATTTAGAATTTTAACTTTTGGGCCAGACCTATCATTCTCCATAGCTATCTTAAAACTAATGGAATTATGACATATAAGGTAGCCAAACTTAGTGGGAGGATAGAAGATTAGGAAGTCTTCAAAAGACAGCAAAACGTAACGAAAGGATTGATTAAGAGGGCGAAGATAGATTATGAAAATAAATTCACAAAAAATATAAAAACAGATATCAAGAGTTTCTACAGTTATATAAAAAGAAAAAGGGTGGCTAAGGCAAACGTAGGTCCCTTAGAGGATGAGACTGGGAAATTAATGGTGGGAAACATGGAGATGGCAAAATTGCTGAACAAATATTTTGTTTCAGTCTTTACGGTAGAGGACACTAAGAATATCCCAACACTGGACAAACAGGGGGCTCTAGGGGGGGAGGAGCTAAATACGATTTATAATCACTAAGGAATTGGTACTTAGGAAATTAATGGGACTCAAGGCGGATAAATCCCCTGGACCTGATGACTTACATCCTAGGGTCTTGAGGGAAGTGGCAGTAGGGATTGTGGATGCTTTGGTAATAATTTTCCAAAATTCTATGGACTCGGCAAAGGTCCCGGCAGATTGGAAAACTGCCAATGTAGCACCCTTATTTAAAAAGGGTAGTAGGCAGAAGGCTGGAAATTATAGACCAGTTAGCTTAACATCTGTGGTGGGTAAAATTTTGGAGTCTATTATTAAGGAGACAGTCGCAGAACATTTGGATAAACATAATTTAATAGGACAAAGTCAGCATGGCTTTATGAAGGGGAAGTCATGTCTGACAATTTTGCTTGAGTTCTTTGAGGATATAACGTACAGGGTGGATAAAGGGGAACCAGTGGACGTAGTGTATTTGGACTTCCAGAAGGCATTCGACAAGGTGCCACATAAAAGATTATTGCTCAAGATAAAGAATCACTGGATTGGGGGTAATATTCTGGCATGGGTGGAGGATTGGTTGTCTAACAGGAAGCAGAGAGTTCGGATAAATGGTACATTCTCGGACTGGCAACCTGTAGCCAGTGGTGTTCCGCAGGGGTCGGTGCTGGGTCCCCAACTCATTACAATCTATTTAACGATTTGGAGGAGGGGACCGAGTGTAACATATCAAAGTTTGCAGATGATACAAAGATGGGAGGGAAAGTAGAGAGTGAGGAGGACATAAAAAACCTACAAGGGGATATAGACAGGCTGGGTGAGTGGGCGGAGATTTGGCAGATGCAATACAATATTGGAAAATGTGAGGTTATGCACTATGGCAGGAAAAATCGGAGAGCAAGTTATTATCTTAATGGCGAGAAACTGGAAAGTACTGCAGTACAAAGGGATCTGGGGGTCCTAGTGCAAGAAAATCAAAAAGTTAGTATGCAGGTGCAGCAGGTGATCAAGAAGGTCAATGGAATGTTGGCTTTTATTGCTAGGGGGATAGAATATAAAAACAGGGAGGTATTGCTGCAGTTATATAAGGTATTGGTGAGACCGCACCTGGAATACTGCATACAGTTTTGGTGTCCATACTTAAGAAAAGACATACTTGCTCTCGAGGCAGTACAAAGAAGGTTCACTCGGTTAATCCCGGGGATGAGGGGGTGGACATATGAGGAGAGGTTGAGTAGATTGGGACTCTACTCATTGGAGTTCAGAAGAATGAGAGGCGATCTTATTGAAACATATAAGATTGTAAAGGGGCTTGATCGGGTGGATGCGGTAAGGATGTTCCCAAGGATGGGTGAAACTAGAACTGGGGGGCATAATCTTAGAATAAGGGGCTGCTCTTTCAAAACTGAGATGAGGAGAAACTTCTTCACTCAGAGTGTAGTAGGTCTGTGGAATTTGCTGCCCCAGGAAGCTGTGGAAGCTACATCATTAAATAAATTTAAAACAGAAATAGACAGTTTCCTAGAAGTAAAGGGAATTAGGGGTTACGGGGAGCGGGCATGAAATTGGACATGAATTCAGATTTGAGGTTAGGATCAGATCAGCCATGATCTTATTGAATGGCGGAGCAGGCTCGAGGGGCCGATTGGCCTCCTCCTGCTCCTATTTCTTATGCTCTTATGTTCTTATGATCACTGGTCCCAAAGTGATCCCTCACTAGCACTTCTGTCACCTGCCCTTCCTTATTTCCCAAGAGGAGGTCAAGTTTTGCCCCCTCTCTAGTCGGTCCATCCACATACTGAATGAGAAATTCCTCCTGAATACACTCAACAAATTTCTCTCCATCCAAGCCCCTAATGCTATGGCTGTCCCAGTCAATGTTGGGAAAGTTAAAGTCCCCTACTATTACCACCCTATTTTTCTTGCAGCTGTCTGTTATCTCCTTACATATTTGCTCCTCAATTTCCCATTGACTATTTGGGGGTCTGTAGTACAATCCTATCAAAGTGATCTCTCCCTTCTTATTTTTCAGTTCTACCCATATAGACTCAGTGGGCGAACCCTCGGATATATCCCCTCTCACTACTGCCGTGCTGTTCTCCCTAATCAAGAACGCAACTCCCCCTCCTCTCTTACCTCCTGCTCTATCTTTCCTATAGCATCTGTACCCTGGAACATTGAGCTGCCAGTCCTGCCCCTCCCTTAGCCATGTTTCAGTAATAGCTATAACATCCCAGTCCCATGTACCCATCCATGCCCTGAGTTCATCTGCCTTGCCCATCAGACTTCTTGCATTGAAATAAATGCAGTTTAATCTAGACTTCCCTTGATCTTTGCCCTGCTTTCTCAGACCATCTGTCCGGTCATGTTTTGTACACTCTCCCTTACTGCCTTTTGTTTCTGTCACCACTTTACTTCCCACTGACTTCCTGCATCGGTTCCCATCCCCCTGCCACATTAGTTTAAACCCTGCCCAACAGCACCAGCAAACACTCCCCCTAGGACATTGGTTCCAGTCCTGCCCAGATGCAGACCGTCCAATTTGTACTGGTCCCACCTCCCCCAGAACCGGTTCCAATGGCCCAGGAATTTGAATCCCTCCCTCTTGCACCATCTCTCAAGCCACGTATTCATCCTAGCTATCCTGTCATTCCTACTCTGACTAACCCGTGGCACTGGTAGCAATCCTGAGATTACTACATTTGAGGTCCTACTTTTTAGTTTAACTCCTAACTCCCTAAATTCAGCTTGTAGGACCTCATCCCGTTTTTTACCTATATTGTTGGTACCTATATGCACCACGACAACTGGCTGTTCACCCTCCCCCTCCAGAATGTCCTGCAGCCGCTCCGAGACATCCTTGACCCTTGCTCCTCGACACCAGTTCTTCTGCTACCCACTGTTCAGTGGAGGTGACTGAGCCGACTTCTCCCAGAATGCCCCTCTGTCTCCTCCGCTGGATGCTTTTTGAAACTGTTGGACTATAACCTGGTGTTGTAAGATTCCTTGCAGATGTCACAAAGTAGTTTATTACACGGAGGGGAGACTAACAGCAGGAGCAGTTGTCAGGAAGAGTTGTTGACGCAGGACACTGGATGCGTTTAAGAAACAGCTGGATGCTGCGATGGGATGGTGGCGAGGTTGCTATTCTGGAAGGATGAGATCTGAAGGTCTTCGACATCTGAATTTATCTTATGATCAAATGAAAACACCTGATAGCCTGTGTGGATGGCTGCAGTGGAAAGGTTGAACCTTTGTGCAGCATAAAATTCAAAATAGGAGATATCTAATTTTGTTTTTTCAGAGTTTGATCCGCTGTCATCCCCCTCCCGTGCTGCACCGAAGGAGGCGCCATGAGCACAACTTGCGCACAAATTGCCCTCCCCGATAGGGATATATGGGGCAGTGCTTACTCACAAGATGCCTTGGAATGGGAAACGGAGGCCTCAGGCATTTCCTCACCTGTCCTCCCCAGACCATACCCCCTTTCCCATTCGAGCCCTTCTTCTTCTGCTGCTCACTCCCCTCCTGCCTCCAATCTCCTACCTCCCTTCTTGTCCCGAATCTTACCAACTCCACCCTCCCTCTCCTGCCCCTCCCCCTCCCCAACTCTACCCCTCCCTCCCCTCCCCCTCCCCAACTCCGCCTTCCCTCTCCTGCCCCTCCCCCTCCCCAACTCTACCCCTCCCTCCCCTCCCCCCTCCCCAACTCTGCCTTCCCTCTCCTGCCCCTCCCCCTCCCCAACTCTGCCTTCCCTCTCCTGCCCCTCCCCCTCCCCAACTCTGCCCTCCCTCTCCTGCCCCGCCCCCTCCCCAACTCCACCCCTCCCTCTCTGCCCCGCCCCTCCCTAACTCCACCCCCTCTCTGCCCCGCCCCTCCCTAACTCCACCCCCTCCCTAACTCCACCCCCTCTCTGCCCCGCCCCTCCCTAACTCCACCCCCTCCCTAACTCCACCCCTCCATCTCAATCCTTCACTCGCTATTGCTCCAGCCCCTCCCCTCTTGCCCCGCCCCTTCCCCTAGCCCCTCCCCCAGCGAGCGGTTGCTCGGCATTCCGCTGCTCCGGTCTGTGCGGTTCGGTTGCTCGGACAGCGAGTGAAGGGCTGTTGCTAAGATGGCGGCGGGGTTACCAGCGGAGGCCCAGCTGGACGGGCTGCTCCGGCTTGACCCTCACCTCGAGCAGTACAGCGAGGACCTGCGGAGGAGGTAGGACCGGCCCGGCCCGGGAACCGCGCTTTAACCCGCTCACCGCCGGTCTGCTTCAGTCCGCCCGGGGGCGGCGCCGCACTAAACAACCAATAAAGTCTCTGTCTGTCTGTGTCCCCCCCCCGCCCCAGTCTCTGTCTGTCTGTGTCCCCCCCCCCCCCCCAGTCTCTGTCTGTCTGTGTCCCCCCCCCAGTCTCTGTCTGTCTGTGTCCCCCCCCCCCCCAGTCTCTGTCCCCCCCCCCCCCAGTCTCTGTCCCCCCCCCCCAGTCTCTGTCCCCCCCCCCAGTCTCTGTCCCCCCCCCCCCAGTCTCTGTCCCCCCCCCCCCAGTCTCTGTCCCCCCCCCCCCAGTCTCTGTCCCCCCCCCCCAGTCTCTGTCCCCCCCCCCCCAGTCTCTGTCCCCCCCCCCCAGTCTCTGTCCCCCCCCCCCAGTCTCTGTCCCCCCCCCCCCAGTCTCTGTCCCCCCCCCCCCAGTCTCTGTCCCCCCCCCCCCAGTCTCTGTCCCCCCCCCCCCAGTCTCTGTCCCCCCCCCCCCCAGTCTCTGTCCCCCCCCCCCCCAGTCTCTGTCCCCCCCCCCCCCCAGTCTCTGTCCCCCCCCCCCCAGTCTCTGTCCCCCCCCCCCCAGCTGTCCCCCCCCCCCCCAGTCTCTGTCCCCCCCCCCCCCAGTCTCTGTCCCCCCCCCCCCCAGTCTCTGTCCCCCCCCAGTCTCTGTCCCCCCCCCCCCCAGTCTCTGTCCCCCCCCCCCAGTCTCTGTCCCCCCCCCCCAGTCTCTGTCCCCCCCCCCCAGTCTCTGTCCCCCCCCCCCCCCAGTCTCTGTCCCCCCCCCCCCCAGTCTCTGTCCCCCCCCCCCCAGTCTCTGTCCCCCCCCCCCCCAGTCTCTGTCCCCCCCCCCAGTCTCTGTCCCCCCCCCCCCAGTCTGTGTCCTCCCCCCCCCCAGTCTCTGTCTGTCTGTGTCCCCCCCCCCCCCCCCGTCTCTGTCTGTCTGTGTCCCCCCCCCCCCCCCGTCTCTGTCTGTCTGTGTCCCCCCCCCCCCCGTCTCTGTCTCCCCCCCCCCCGTCTCTGTCTGTCTGTGTCCCCCCCCCCCCGTCTCTGTCTGTCTGTGTCCCCCCCCCCCCGTCTCTGTCTGTCTGTGTCCCCCCCCCCCCCCCCGTCTCTGTCTGTCTGTGTCCCCCCCCCCCCGTCTCTGTCTGTCTGTGTCCCCCCCCCCCCCCCCCCCCCCGTCTCTGTCTGTGTGTCCCCCCCCCCCCCCCCCCCGTCTCTGTCTGTCTGTGTCCCCCCCCCCCCCCGTCTCTGTCTGTCTGTGTCCCCCCCCCCCCCCCGTCTCTGTCTGTCTGTGTCCCCCCCCCCCCCCCCCCGTCTCTGTCTGTGTCCCCCCCCCCCCCCGTCTCTGTCTGTCTGTCTGTGTCCCCCCCCCCCGTCTCTGTCTGTCTGTCTGTTACCCCCCCCCCCCCCCGGTCTGGCTTACTTGGAGTGAGACTTTCATTTTGGTTCAAAAATGCTGACCCATTTCAGGTAAAAAACCATCCATGTGCTTGTGATCAGTCTTACACCTTCTGAGAAAACCTACCCCTAAAATCCACTGTTCTGATATATTATTAAACCTATAGTAATAACTTGTCTTTTCTCTCTTTATATTTTGTAGCATTCCTGCTGTGCACTTCATATAACGGAGTCAGCTTTGAAATTCTTTGGCCCCTGGGCGCTGTTGGGCCCTGGGCGCTGTAGCCTTGTTGTCCATTGCCCTGGTATCTGACAGGCCAAGCCGCAGCTGTCACCAGTTAAGATGCCAAGTTAAAGGGCAACTTGGATCAGCTGTTCTTCTCTTTATTCCCACTTCTCTTTTCTTTTCTCATGGACACGGTCTGTCCACTTTCAGGCCAATCTTGCTTTTACGGAGGTTGTCTGAAAATTTCTCCAAGGTAAACTGGATATGGAAAGTTTATATAAACATCTTAAAGCCTTAGAAATCCCACTCCTTGCCTCTCTCATAATCCGGTCTGATTCCCCCCCCCACTCCTCTCTTCTTCCCCCCCCCACTCCTCTCTTCTTCTCCCCCCCACTCCTCTCTTCTTCCCCCCCCCCCACTCCTCTTCTTTCCCCCCCCCCCCCACTCCTCTCTTCTTCCCCCCCCCCACTCCTCTCTTCTTCCCCCCCCCACTCCTCTCTTCTTCCCCCCCCCACTCCTCTCTTCTTCCCCCCCCCCCACTCCTCTCTTCTTCCCCCCCCCACTCCTCTCTTCTTCCCCCCCCCACTCCTCTCTTCTTCCCCCCCCCCCACTCCTCTCTTCTTCCCCCCCCCCCACTCCTCTCTTCTTTCCCCCCCCACTCCTCTCTTCTTTCCCCCCCCACTCCTCTCTTCTTTCCCCCCCCACTCCTCTCTTCTTTCCCCCCCACTCCTCTCTTCTTTCCCCCCCCACTCCTCTCTTCTTCCCCCCCCCACTCCTCTTCTTCCCCCCCCCCACTCCTCTCTTCTTCCCCCCCCCCACTCCTCTCTTCTCCCCCCCCCCACTCCTCTCTTCTTCCCCCCCCCCACTCCTCTCTTCTTCCCCCCCCCCACTCCTCTCTTCTTCCCCCCCCCCACTCCTCTCTTCTTCCCCCCCCCACTCCTCTCTTCTTCCCCCCCCCACTCCTCTCTTCTTCCCCCCCCCACTCCTCTCTTCTTCCCCCCCCACTCCTCTCTTCTCCCCCCCCCCCCACTCCTCTCTTCTCCCCCCCCCCCCCCACTCCTCTCTTCTCCCCCCCCCCCACTCCTCTCTTCTCCCCCCCCCCCACTCCTCTCTTCTTCCCCCCCCCACTCCTCTCTTCTTCCCCCCCCCCACTCCTCTCTTCTTCCCCCCCCCCACTCCTCTCTTCTTCCCCCCCCCCACTCCTCTCTTCTTCCCCCCCCCACTCCTCTCTTCTTCCCCCCCCCACTCCTCTCTTCTTCCCCCCCCCACTCCTCTCTTCTTCCCCCCCCCACTCCTCTCTTCTTCCCCCCCCACTCCTCTCTTCTTCCCCCCCCCACTCCTCTCTTCTTCCCCCCCCACTCCTCTCTTCTTCGCCCCCCCCCACTCCTCTCTTCTTCCCCCCCCCACTCCTCTCTTCTTCCCCCCCCCACTCCTCTCTTCTTCCCCCCCCCACTCCTCTCTTCTTCCCCCTCCCCACTGCTCTCTTCTTCGCCCCCCCCCACTCCTCTCTTCTCCCCCCCCACTCCTCTCTTCTTCCCCCCCCCCACTCCTCTCTTCTTCCCCCCCCCCACTCCTCTCTTCTTCCCCCTCCCCACTGCTCTCTTCTTCGCCCCCCCCCACTCCTCTCTTCTCCCCCCCCCACTCCTCTCTTCTCCCCCCCCCACTCCTCTCTTCTTCCCCCCCCCCACTCCTCTCCTCTTCCCCCCCCCCCACTCCTCTCCTCTTCCCCCCCCCACTCCTCTCCTCTTCCCCCCCCCCCACTCCTCTCCTCTTCCCCCCCCCCACTCCTCTCCTCTCCCCCCCCCCACTCCTCTCCTCTTCCCCCCCCCCCACTCCTCTCTTCTTCCCCCCCCCCACTCCTCTCTTCTTCCCCCCCCCCCACTCCTCTCTTCTCCCCCCCCCCCCACTCCTCTCTTCTCCCCCCCCCCCCCTCCTCTCTTCTCCCCCCCCCCCCCCCCCACTCCTCTCTTCTCCCCCCCCCCCCCCACTCCTCTCTTCTCCCCCCCCCCCCCCCCACTCCTCTCTTCTCCCCCCCCCCCCCCACTCCTCTCTTCTCCCCCCCCCTCCCCACTCCTCTCTTCTCCCCCCCCCCCCCACTCCTCTCTTCTCCCCCCCCCCCCACTCCTCTCTTCTCCCCCCCCCCCACTCCTCTCTTCTCCCCCCCCCCCACTCCTCTCTTCTCCCCCCCCCCCCCACTCCTCTCTTCTCCCCCCCCCCCACCCACTCCTCTCTTCTCCCCCCCCCCACCCACTCCTCTCTTCTCCCCCCCCCCACCCACTCCTCTCTTCTCCCCCCCCCCCACTCCTCCCTTCTCCCCCCCCCCCCACTCCTCTCTTCTCCCCCCCCCACTCCTCTCTTCTCCCCCCCCCCCCACTCCTCTCTTCTCCCCCCCCCCCCACTCCTCTCTTCTCCCCCCCCCCCCCACTCCTCTCTTCTCCCCCCCCCCACTCCTCTCTTCTCCCCCCCCCCACTCCTCTCTTCTCCCCCCCCCCCCCCCACTCCTCTCTTCTCCCCCCCCCCCCCCCCCCACTCCTCTCTTCTCCCCCCCCCCCCCACTCCTCTCTTCTCCCCCCCCCCCCCACTCCTCTCTTCTCCCCCCCCCCCCCACTCCTCTCTTCTCCCCCCCCCCCCACTCCTCTCTTCTCCCCCCCCCCCCACTCCTCTCTTCTCCCCCCCCCCCCACTCCTCTCTTCTCCCCCCCCACTCCTCTCTTCTCCCCCCCCACTCCTCTCTTCTCCCCCCCCACTCCTCTCTTCTCCCCCCCCCACTCCTCTCTTCTCCCCCCCCCCCACTCCTCTCTTCTCCCCCCCCCCCACTCCTCTCTTCTCCCCCCCCCCCACTCCTCTCTTCTCCCCCCCCCCCCACTCCTCTCTTCTCCCCCCCCCCCCCACTCCTCTCTTCTCCCCCCCCCCCCCACTCCTCTCTTCTCCCCCCCCCCCACTCCTCTCTTCTCCCCCCCCCACTCCTCTCTTCTCCCCCCCCCCCCCCACTCCTCTCTTCTCCCCCCCCCCCCCCACTCCTCTCTTCTCCCCCCCCCCCCCCCCACTCCTCTCTTCTCCCCCCCCCCCCCCACTCCTCTCTTCTCCCCCCCCCTCCCCACTCCTCTCTTCTCCCCCCCCCCCCCACTCCTCTCTTCTCCCCCCCCCCCCACTCCTCTCTTCTCCCCCCCCCCCCACTCCTCTCTTCTCCCCCCCCCCCCACTCCTCTCTTCTCCCCCCCCCCCCACTCCTCTCTTCTCCCCCCCCCCCACCCACTCCTCTCTTCTCCCCCCCCCCACCCACTCCTCTCTTCTCCCCCCCCCCACCCACTCCTCTCTTCTCCCCCCCCCCCCACTCCTCCCTTCTCCCCCCCCCCCCACTCCTCTCTTCTCCCCCCCCCCACTCCTCTCTTCTCCCCCCCCCCCCACTCCTCTCTTCTCCCCCCCCCCCCACTCCTCTCTTCTCCCCCCCCACCCACTCCTCTCTTCTCCCCCCCCCCACCCACTCCTCTCTTCTCCCCCCCCCCCCACTCCTCCCTTCTCCCCCCCCCCCCCCACTCCTCTCTTCTCCCCCCCCCCCCACTCCTCTCTTCTCCCCCCCCCCCACTCCTCTCTTCTCCCCCCCCCCCCACTCCTCTCTTCTCCCCCCCCCCCACTCCTCTCTTCTCCCCCCCCCCCCACTCCTCTCTTCTCCCCCCCCCCCCCACTCCTCTCTTCTTCCCCCCCCCCCACTCCTCTCTTCTTCCCCCCCCCCCCACTCCTCTCTTCTTCCCCCCCCCCCCCACTCCTCTCTTCTCCCCCCCCCCCCCACTCCTCTCTTCTTTCCCCCCCCCCCCACTCCTCTCTTCTTTCCCCCCTCCTCTCCTCTCTTCTTTCCCCCCTCCTCTCCTCTCTTCTTTCCCCCCTCCACTCCTCTCTTCTTTCCCCCCTCCTCTCCTCTCTTCTTTCCCCCCTCCTCTCCTCTCTTCTTTCCCCCCCTCCTCTCCTCTCTTCTTTCCCCCCCTCCTCTCCTCTCTTCTTTCCCCCCCTCCTCTCCTCCCTTCTTTCCCCCCTCCTCTCCTCTCTTCTTTCCCCCCTCCCTTCTCTCCTCTTCTTTCCCCCCTCCCTTCTCTCCTCTCTTCTTTCCCCCCTCCTCTCCTCTCTTCTTTCCCCCCCCTCTCCTCTCTTCTTTCCCCCCTCCTCTCCTCTCTTCTTTCCCCCCTCCACTCCTCTCTTCTTTCCCCCCCTCCTCTCCTCTCTTCTTTCCCCCCTCCTCTCCTCTCTTCTTTCCCCCCCCTCTCCTCTCTTCTCCCCCCCCCCCACTCCTCTCTTCTCCCCCCCCCACTCCTCTCTTCTCCCCCCCCCCCACTCCTCTCTTCTCCCCCCCCCCCACTCCTCTCTTCTCCCCCCCCCCCACTCCTCTCTTCTCCCCCCCCCCCCCACTCCTCTCTTCTCCCCCCCCCCCCACTCCTCTCTTCTCCCCCCCCCCCCCACTCCTCTCTTCTCCCCCCCCCCCCACTCCTCTCTTCTCCCCCCCCCCCACTCCTCTCTTCTCCCCCCCCCCCCACTCCTCTCTTCTCCCCCCCCCACTCCTCTCTTCTCCCCCCCCCACTCCTCTCTTCTCCCCCCCCACTCCTCTCTTCTCCCCCCCCCACTCCTCTCTTCTCCCCCCCCCCCACTCCTCTCTTCTCCCCCCCCCCCCACTCCTCTCTTCTCCCCCCCCCCACTCCTCTCTTCTCCCCCCCCCCCCACTCCTCTCTTCTCCCCCCCCCCCCACTCCTCTCTTCTCCCCCCCCCCCCACTCCTCTCTTCTCCCCCCCCCCACTCCTCTCTTCTCCCCCCCCCCACTCCTCTCTTCTCCCCCCCCCCCCCCACTCCTCTCTTCTCCCCCCCCCCCCCCACTCCTCTCTTCTCCCCCCCCCCCCCCCACTCCTCTCTTCTCCCCCCCCCCCCCCCACTCCTCTCTTCTCCCCCCCCTCCCCACTCCTCTCTTCTCCCCCCCCCCCCACTCCTCTCTTCTCCCCCCCCCCCCACTCCTCTCTTCTCCCCCCCCCCCCACTCCTCTCTTCTCCCCCCCCCCCCCACTCCTCTCTTCTCCCCCCCCCCCACTCCTCTCTTCTCCCCCCCCCCACCCACTCCTCTCTTCTCCCCCCCCCCACCCACTCCTCTCTTCTCCCCCCCCCCACCCACTCCTCTCTTCTCCCCCCCCCCACCCACTCCTCTCTTCTCCCCCCCCCCCCACTCCTCCCTTCTCCCCCCCCCCCCCACTCCTCTCTTCTCCCCCCCCACTCCTCTCTTCTCCCCCCCCCCCACTCCTCTCTTCTCCCCCCCCCCCCACTCCTCTCTTCTCCCCCCCCCACCCACTCCTCTCTTCTCCCCCCCCCCACCCACTCCTCTCTTCTCCCCCCCCCCCCCCACTCCTCCCTTCTCCCCCCCCCCCCCCACTCCTCTCTTCTCCCCCCCCCCCCACTCCTCTCTTCTCCCCCCCCCCCCCACTCCTCTCTTCTCCCCCCCCCCCACTCCTCTCTTCTCCCCCCCCCCCCACTCCTCTCTTCTCCCCCCCCCCCCACTCCTCTCTTCTCCCCCCCCCCCCCCACTCCTCTCTTCTTCCCCCCCCCCCACTCCTCTCTTCTCCCCCCCCCCCCACTCCTCTCTTCTTCCCCCCCCCCCCACTCCTCTCATCTCTCTCCCCCCCCCCCCCCACTCCTCTCTTCTTTCCCCCCCCCCCCCACTCCTCTCTTCTTTCCCCCCTCCTCTCCTCTCTTCTTTCCCCCCTCCTCTCCTCTCTTCTTTCCCCCCTCCTCTCCTCTCTTCTTTCCCCCCTCCACTCCTCTCTTCTTTCCCCCCTCCTCTCCTCTCTTCTTTCCCCCCTCCTCTCCTCTCTTCTTTCCCCCCCTCCTCTCCTCTCTTCTTTCCCCCCCTCCTCTCCTCTCTTCTTTCCCCCCCTCCTCTCCTCCCTTCTTTCCCCCCTCCTCTCCTCTCTTCTTTCCCCCCTCCCTTCTCTCCTCTTCTTTCCCCCCTCCCTTCTCTCCTCTCTTCTTCCCCCCTCCCTTCTCTCCTCTCTTCTTTCCCCCCTCCCTTCTCTCCTCTCTTCTTTCCCCCCTCCCTTCTCTCCTCTCTTCTTA